>NW_025727688.1:974053-1574053 GCF_021461385.2 Schistocerca piceifrons | reverse complement strand
TACAGTAAACCTGAAGTGAAGCATCGGAATCTAAAACTGGTCTCACATGAAAGGCTCAAACCATAGACAGTAACAAGAGTCAGTCTTCTTGGACTTAAGTCGGCATTGTGCCTTTTGTATTTAATTCCGATTCAATTTCTGTGTTTCATCGTCAATAAGGAAGTCCAAGGGATACAGTACACCTGAAGTGAACCATCGGAATCTTTGACTGGTTGCACAGGAAAGGATCAAAACAAAGACAGTCTGAAGAGTCAGTCTTCTTGTCCTTTAGTCGGCATTGTGCCTTTTGAATTTAATTCCGATGCAATTTCGGTATTTCATCGTCAATAAGAAGGTCCAAGGGATACAGTAAACCAAAAGTGAACCATCGGAATCTATAACTGGTCACACACGAAAGGATCAAAACATAGACAGTAGGAAGAAACAGTCTTCTTTTTCTTATGTCGGCATTGTGCCTTTTGTACTTAATTTCGATGCAATTTCTGGTTTTCATCGTCAATAATAAGGTCCAAGTGATACAGTAAACCTGAAGTGAAGCATCGGAATCTAAAACAGGTCTCACAGGAAAGGTTCAAATCATAGACAGTAAGAAGAGCTAATCTTCTTGTACTTAAGTCGGCATTGTTCCTTCTGTATGTAATTCCGAAGCAATTTCTGTGTTTCATCGTCAATAAGAAGGTCCAAGGGATACAGTACACCTGAAGTGAGGCATCGGAATCTAAAACTGGTCTCACAGGAAAGGCCCTAAACATAGACAGTAAGAAGAGTCGGTCTTCTAGTACTTAGGTCGGCATTGTGACATTTGTAATTAATTCGGATGCAATTTCTATGTTTCATCGTCAATAACAAGGTCCAAGTGATACATTAAACCTGAAGTGAAGCATCGGCATCTAAACCTGATCTCACAGGAGAAGTTCAAACATAGACCATAAGAAGACTCAATTTTCTTGTACTGAAGTCGGCATTGTGCCTTTTGTATTTAATTCCGATGCAATATCTGTGTTTGATCGTCAATAATAAGGTCCAAGAGATACAGTAAACCAGGAGTGAAGCATCGGAAACTAAAACTGGTCTCACAAGAAAGGTTCAAATCATAGACAGTAAGAAGAGCAAATCTTCTTGTACTTAAGTCGGCATTTTCCTTTTTGTAATTAATTCTGGTGCAATTTCTGTGTTTCATCGTCAATAAGAAGGTCCAAGGGATACAGAAAACCGGACGTGAAGTATCGGAATTTCAAACTGGTCTCACAGGAAAGGTTCCAATCATATACAGTAAGAAGAGTAATTCCCCTTGTATTTAAGTCTGCATTGTGAGTTTTGTATTTAATTCCGATGCAATTTCTGGGTTTCATCGTCAATGAGAATGTCCAAGTTATACAGTAAACCTGAAGTGAAGCATCGGAATCTAAAACTGGTCTCACAGGAAAGGCTCAAACCATAGACAGTAACAAGAGTCAGTCTTCTTGTACTTAAGTCGGCATTGTGCCTTTTGTATTTAATTCCGATTCAATTTCTGTGTTTCATCGTCAATAAGGAAGTCCAAGGGATACAGTACACCGAAAGTGAAGCATCGGAATCTAAAACTGGTTTCCCAGGAAAGGATCAAAACATAGACAGAAGGATGAGTCAGTCTTCTTGTCATTATGTCGGCATTGTGCCTTTTGTACTTAATTATGAAGCAATTTCTGCGTTTCATCGTCAATAATAAGGTCCAAGGGATACAGTAAACCTGAGGTGAACCATCGGAATCTATAACTGGTCTCACAGGAAGGGATCAAAGCATAGACAGTAGGAAGAGTCAGTTTTCTTGTCCTTATGTCGGCATGGTGCCTTTTGTATTTAATTCCGATGCTATTTCTGTTTTTGAGCATCAATAATAAGGTCCAAGCCATACAGTAAACCTGAAGAGAAGCATCGGAATCTAAAACTGGTCTCACAGGAAAGATTCAAATCATAGACAGTAAGAAGAGCTAATCCTCTTGCACTTAAGTCGGCATTGTTTCTTTTGTATGTAATTACGAAGCAATTTCTGTGTTTCATCGTCAATAAGAAGGTCCAAGAGATACAATAAACCTGAAGTGAAGCATCGGAATCTATAACTGGTCTCACAGGAAAGGTTCAAATCATAGACAGTAAGAAGAGTCAATCTTCTTGTACGTAAGTCGGCATTGTGCCTGTTGTATTTAATTCCGAAGCAATTTCTGTGTTCATCGACAACGAGAATATCCATGGGATACAGAAAAACCTGAAGTGAAGCATCGGAATCTAAAACTGGTCTCACAGGAAAAGCTCAAATCATAGACTGTAAGAAGTGTCAGTATTCTTGTACTTAAGTACGCATTGTGGATTTTGTATTTAATTCCGATGCAATTTCTGTGTTTCATCGTCAATAAGAAAGTCCAAAGGATACAGTACACCTGAAGTGGACCATCGGAATCTATGACTGGTTTCACAGGAAAGGATCATGACATAGACAGTGGGAAGAGTCAGTCTTCTTGTTCTTAAGTCGTCATTGATCCTGTTGTATTCAACTCCGATTCAATTTCTGTGTTTCATCGTCAATAGTAGGGTCCAAGGGATCCAGTAAACCTGAAGTGAAGCATCGGAATATGTAACTGGTCTCACAGGAATGGTTCAAACCATAGACAGCAAGAAGAGTCAGTCTTCTTATACCAAAGTCGGCATTGTGCCATTTGTATTTAATTCCGATGCAATTTCCGTGTTACATCGTCAATAAGAAGGTCCAAGGGATACAGTACACCGGAAGTGAAGCATCGGAATCTAAAACTGGTTTCCCAGGAAAGGCTCAAACATGGACAGTAAGAAGAGTCAGTCTTCCTGTACTTAAGTCGGCATTGTGCCTTTTGTATTTCATTCCGATGCAATTTCTGTGTTTCATCGTCAATAAGAAGGTCCAAGGGATACAGTAAACCTGAAGTTAAGCATTGATATCTAACACTGGTCTTACAGGAAAGGCTCAAATCATAGGACGTAAGAAAAGTCAGCACTCTTGTTCTTAAGTCGGCATTTTGCACTTTTTATTTAATTCCGAAGCAATTTCTGTGTTTCATCGTCAATAAGAATGTCGTAGGGAAACAGTAAACGGAAGTGAAGAACCGGAATTTAAAACTGGTCTCACAGAAAAGGTTCACATCATAGACAGTAAGAGGAGTAATTCTTCTTGTACTTAAGTCGGCATTGTGCCTTTAGTAATTAGCTCCGATGCAATTTCTGTGATTCATCGACAACAAGAAGGTCCATGGGAAACAGTAAAGCTGAAGTGAAGCATCGGCACCTAAAACTGGTCTCACAGGAGAAGTTCAAAACATAGACAGTAAGATGAGTCAGTTTTCTTGTACTTAAGTCGGCATTGTGCCCTTTGTATTTAATTCCGATGCAATTTCTGTGTTTGATCGTTAATAATAGGGTCCAAGGGATACAGTAAACCTGAAGTGAAGCATCGGAAACTAAAACTGGTCTCACAGGAAAGGTTCAAATCATAGACAGTAAGAAGAGCTAAACTTCTTGTACTTAAGTCGGCATTGTTCCTTTTGTATGTATTTCCGATGCAATTTCTGTGTTTCATCGTCAATAAGAAGGTCCAAGGGATACAGTACACCTGAAGTGAAACATCGGAATCTAAAACTGGTCTCACAGGAAAGTTTCAAAACATAGACAGTAAGAAGAGTCAGTCTTCTTGTACTTAAGTCGGCATTGTGCCTTCTGTATTTCATTCCGATGCAATTTTTGTGTTCCATCGTCAATAGGAATGTCCAAGGGATACAGTAAACGTGAAGTGAAGTATCGGCAACTAAAACTGGTCTCACAGGAAAGGTTCAAGTCATAGACATTAAGAAGAGCAAATCTTCTTTTACCTAAGTCTGCATTGTGCGTTTTGTAATTAATTCCCATGCAATTTCTGTGCCTGATCGTCAATAATAGGGTCCAAGAGATACAGTAAACCTGAAGTGAAGCATCGAAATCTAAAACAGGTCTCACAGGAATGGTTCAAATCATAGACAGTAAGAAGAGCTAATGTTCATGTACTTAGGTCGGCATTGTTGCTTTTGTATGTAATTCCGAAGCAATTTCTGTGTTTCATCGTCAATAAGACGGTCCAAGGGATACAGTACACCTGAAGTGAGTCATCGGAATCTAAAACTGGTCTCACAGGAAAGGCTCTAAACATAGACAGTAAGAAGAGTCTGTCTTCTAGTACTTAAGTCGGCATTGTGACATTTGTAATTAATTCCGATGCAATTTCTATGTTTCATCGTCAATAACAAGGACCAAGTGATACATTAAACCTGAAGTGAAGCATCGGCATCTAAACCTGATCGCACAGGAGAAGTTCAAAACATAGACCATAAGAATTGTCGTTTTATTTGTACTGAAGTCGGCATTGTGCCTTTTGTATTTAATTCCGATGCAATATCTGAGTTTCATCGTCAATAATAAGGTCCAAGAGATACAGTAAACCTGAAGTGAAGCATCGGAAACTAAAACTGGTCTCACAGGAAAGGTTCAAATCATAGACAGTAAGAAGAGCAAATCTTCTTGTACTTAAGTCGTCATTGTTCCTTTTGTATGTGATTCCGAAGCAATTTCTGTGTTTCATCGACAATAATAAGGTCCTAGGGATACAGTACACCTGACGTGATGCATCGGAATCTAAAACTGGTCGCACAGGAAAGGTTCAAATCATAGACAGTAAGAAGAGTCAGACTTCTAGTACTTAATTCGGCATTGTGCGTTTTGTATTTAATTCCGATGCACTCTCTGTGTTTCATCGACAATAAGAAGTTCCAAGGGATACAGTAAACCTGAAGTGAAGCATAGGCACCTAAAACTGGTCACACAGGAGAAGTACAAAACATAGACAGTAAGAAGAGTCAGTCTTCTTGTACTGAAGTCGGCATTGTGCCTTTTGTATTTAATTGCGATGCAATTTCTGGGTTTCATCGTCAATAAGAAGGTCCAAGGAATGCAGTAAACCTGAAGTGATGCATCGGAATCTAAATCTGGTCCCACAGGAAAGGTTCAAGACATAGACAGTAAGAAGAGTCAGACTTCTTGTACTTAATTCGGCATTGTGCGTTTTGTATTTAATGCCTTTTGTATTTGATTCCGATGCAATTTATATGTTTCATCGTCAATGAGAATGTCCAAGTTATACAGTAAACCTGAAGTGAAGCATCGGAATCTAAAACTGGTCTCACATGAAAGACTCAAACCATAGACAGTAACAAGAGTCAGTCTTCTTGAACTTAAGTCGGCATTGTGCCTTTTGTATTTAATTCCGATTCAATTTCTGTGTTTCATCGTCAATAAGGAAGTCCAAGGGATACAGTACACCTGAAATGAACCATCGGAATCTATGACTGGTTGCACAGGAAAGGATCAAAACACAGACAGTGGGAAGAGTCAGTCTTCTTGTTCTTTAGTCGGCATTGTGCCTTTTGTATTTAATTCCGATGCAATTTCGGTATTTCATCGTCAATAAGAAGGTCCAAGGGATACAGTAAACCTGAAGTGAACCATCGGAATCTATAACTGGTCACACAGGAAAGGATCAAAACATAGACAGTAGGAAGAGTCAGTCTTCTTGTTTTTATGTCGGCATTGTGCCTTTTGTACTTAATTCCTTTGCAATTTCTGGGTTTCATCGTCAATAATAAGGTCCAAGGGATACAGTAAACCTGAAGTGAAGCATCGGAATCTAAAACAGGTCTCACAGGAAAGGTTCAAATCATAGACAGTAAGAAGAGCTGATCTTCTTGTACTTAAGTCGGCATTGTTCCTTCTGTATGTAATTCCGAAGCAATTTCTGTGTTTCATCGTCAATAAGAAGGTCCAAGGGATACAGTACACCTGAAGTGAGGCATCGGAATCTAAAACTGGTCTCACAGGAAAGGCCCTAAACATAGACAGTGAGAAGAGTCGGTCTTCTAGTACTTAGGTCGGCATTGTGACATTTGAAATTAATTCGGATGCAATTTCTATGTTTCATCGTCAATAACAAGGTCCAAGTGATACATTAAACCTGAAGTGAAGCATCGGCATCTAAACCTGATCTCACAGGAGAAGTTCAAACCATAGACCATAAGAAGACTCAATTTTCTTGTACTGAAGTCGGCATTGTGCCTTTTGTATTTAATTCCGATGCAATATCTGTGTTTGAACGTCAATAATAACTTCCAAGAGATACAGTAAACCTGAAGTGAAGCATCGGAAACTAAAACTGGTCTCACAAGAAAGGTTCAAATCATAGACAGTAAGAAGAGCAAATCTTCTTGTACTTAAGTCGGCATTGTACCTTTTGTAATTAATTCTGGTGCAATTTCTGTGTTTCATCGTCAATAAGAAGGTCCAAGGGATACAGAAAACCGGACGTGAAGTATCGGAATTTCAAACTGGTCTCACAGGAAAGGTTCCAATCATATACAGTAAGAAGAGTAATTCCCCTTGTAGTTAAGTCTGCATTGTGCCTTTTGTATTTAATTCCGATGCAATTTCTGGGTTTCATCGTCAATAAGAAGGTCCAAGGAATGTTGTAAACCTGAAGTGATGCATCGAATCTAAAACTAGTCCCACAGGAAAGGTTTAAAACATAGACAGAAAGAAGAGTCAGACTTCTTGTACTTAATTCGGCATTGTGCGTTTTGTAATTAATTCCGATGCAATCTCTGTGTTTCATCGTCAATGAGAATGTCCAAATTATACAGTATCTAATTCCGATGCAATTTCGGTATTTCATCGTCAATACGAAGGTCCAAGGGATACAGTAAACCTGAAGTGAACCATCGGAATCTATAACTGGTCACACAGGAAAGGATCAAAACATAGACAGTAGGAAGAGTCAGTCTTCTTGTCCTTATGTCGGCATTGTGCCTTTTGTACTTAATTCCGATGCAATTTCTGGGTTTCATCGTCAATAATAAGGAAGTCCAAGGGATACAGTTAACCTGAAGTGAAGAATCGGCATCTAAAACTGGTCTCACAAGAGAAGTTCAAAACATAGACAGTATGAAGAGTCAGTCTTCTTGTACTTAAGTCGGCATTGTGCCTTTTGTATTTGAGTCCGATGCAATTTCTGGGTTTCATCGTCAATAAGAAGGTCCAAGGAATGCAGTAAACCTGAAATGATGCATCGGAATCTAAAACTAGTCCCACAGGAAAGGTTCAAAACATAGACAGTAAGAAGAGTCAGACTTCTTGTACTTAATTCTGCATGTGCATTTTGTATTTAATTCCGATGCAATTTCTGTGTTTCATCGTCAATAAGAAAGTCCAAAGGATACAGTACACCTGAAGTGGACCATCGGAATCTATGACTGGTTTCACAGGAAAGGATCATGACATAGACAGTGGGAAGAGTCAGTCTTCTTGTTCTTAAGTCGTCATTGATCCTGTTGTATTCAACTCCGATTCAATTTCTGTGTTTCATCGTCAATAGGAGGGTCCAAGGGATACAGTAAACCTGAAGTGAAGCATCGGAATATGTAACTGGTCTCACAGGAATGGTTCAAAACATAGACAGCAAGAAGAGTCAGTCTTCTTATACCTAAGTCGGCATTGTGCCATTTGTATTTAATTCCGATGCAATTTCCGTGTTACATCGTCAATAAGAAGGTCCAAATGATACAGTACACCGGCAGTGAAGCATCGGAATCTAAAACTGGTTTCACAGGAAAGGCTCAAAACATGGACAGTAAGAAGAGACAGTCTTCCTGTACTTAAGTCGGCATTGTGCATTTTGTATTTAATTCCGATGCAATTTCTGTGTTTCATCGTCAATAACAAGGTCCAAGGGATACAGTAAACCTGAAGTTAAGCATTGATATCTAAAACTGGTCTTACAGTAAAGGCTCAAATCATAGGACGTAAGAAAAGTAAGCACTTTAGTTCTTAAGTCGGCATTTTGCACTTTTTATTTAATTCCGATGCAATTTCTGTGTTTCATCGTCAATAAGAAGGTCGTAGGGAAACAGTAAACGGAAGTGAAGAATCGGAATTTAAAACTGGTCTCACAGAAAAGGTTCACATCATAGACAGTAAGAGGAGTAATTCTTCTTGTACTTAAGTCGGCATTGTGCCTTTAGTATTTAGCTCCGATGCAATTTCTGTGTTTCATCGTCAATAAGAAGGTCCAAGGGATACATTAAACCTGAAGTGAAGCATCGGCATCTAAACCTGATCTCACAGCAGATGTTCAAAACATAGACCATAAGAAGAGTCGGTTTCTTTGTACTGAAGTCGGCACTGTGCGTTTTGTAATTAATTCCGATGCAATATCTGAGTTTCATAGACAATAATAAGGTCCAAGAGATACAGTAAACCTGAAGTGAAGCATCGGAAACTAAAACTGGTCTCACAGGAAAGGTTCAAATCATAGACAGTAAGAAGAGCAAATCTTCTTGTACTTAAGTCGGCATTGTTCCTTTTGTATGTGATTCCGTAGCAATTTCTGTGTTTCATCGACAATAAGAAGGTCCAAGGGATACAGTACACCTGAAGTGATGCATCGGAATCTAAAACTGGTCGCACAGGAAAGGTTCAAAACATAGACAGTAAGAAGAGTCAGACTTCTTGTACTTAATTCGGCATTGTGCGTTTTGTATTTAATTCCGATGCACTCTCTGTGTTTCATCGACAATAAGAAGTTCCAAGGGATACAGTAAACCTGAAGTGAAGCATAGGCACCTAAAACTGGTCTCACAGGAGAAGTTCAAAACATAGACAGTAAGAAGAGTCAGTCTTCTTGTACTGAAGTCGGCATTGTGCCTTTTGTATTTGATTCCGATGCAATTTATGTGTATCATCGTCAATGAGAATGTCCAAGGTATACAGTAAACCTGAAGTGAAGCATCGAAATCTAGAACAGGTCTCACAGGAAAGCTTCAAATCATAGACAGTAAGAAGAGCTAATGTTCATGTACATAGGTCGTCATTGTTCCTTTTGTATGTAATTCCGAAGCAATTTCTGTGTTTCATCGTCAATAAGAAGGTCCAAGGGATACAGTACACCTGAAGTGAGGCATCGGAATCTAAAACTGGTCTCACAGGAAAGGCTCTAAACAAAGACAGTAAGAAGAGTCGGTCTTCTAGTACTTAAGTCGGCATTGTGACATTTGTAATTAATTCCGATGCAATTTATATGTTTCATCGTCAATGACAAGGACCAAGTGATACATTAAACCTGAAGTGAAGCATCGGCATCTAAACCTGATCTCACAGGAGATGTTCAAATCATAGACCATAAGAAGAGTCGATTTTTTTGTACTGAAGTCGGCACTGTGCCTTTTGTATTTAATTCCGATGCAATATCTGAGTTTCATCGTCAATAATAAGGTCCAAGAGATACAGTAAACCTGAAGTGAAGCATCGGAAACTAAAACTGGTCTCACAGGAAAGGTTTAAATCATAGACAGTAAGAAGAGCAAATCTTCTTGTACTTAAGTCGGCATTGTTCCTGTTGTATGTGAATCCGAAGCAATTTCTGTGTTTCATCGACAATAAGAAGGTCCAAGGGATACAGTACACCTGAAGTGATGCATCGGAATCTAGAACTGGTCGCACAGGAAAGGTTCAAAACATAGACAGTAAGAAGAGTCAGACGTCTTGTACTTAAGTCGGCATTGTTCCTTTTGTATGTAATTCCGATGCAATATCTTTGTTTCATCGTAAATTAGAAAGTCCAAATGATACAGTAATCCTAAGGTGAAGCATCGGAACCTAAAACTGGTATCACAGGAAAGGTTCAAATCATAGACAGTAAGAAGAATCAGACTTCTTGTCGGTATCGTGCTTTTGCATTTAATTCCGAAGCAATTTCTGTGTTTTATCGTCAATAATAAGGTCCAAGAGATACAGTAAACCTGAAGTGAAGCATCGGAATCTAAAACTGGTCTCACAGGAAAGGTACAAATCATAGACAGTAAGAAGAGTCAGTGTTCTTCTACTTAAGTCGGCATTGTGCCTTTTGTATGTAATTCCGATGCAATTTCTGGGTTTCATCGTCAATAAGAAGGTCCAAGGGATACAGTAAACCTGAAGTGAACCATCGGAATATATAACTGGTCTCACAGGAAAGGATCAAACATAGACAGTAGGAAGAGTCAGTTTTCTTGTACTTACGTCGGCATTGTGCTTTTGTATTTAATTCCGAAGCAATTTCTGTGTTTCATCGTCAACAAGAAGGTCCAAGAGATACAGTAAACCTGAAGTGAAGGATCGGAATCTATAACTGGTCTCAAGGAAAGGTTCAAATCATAGACTGTAAGAAGAGTCAGTCTTCTTGTACGTAAGTCGGCATTGTGCCTGTTGTATTTAATTCCGAAGCAATTTCTGTGTTTCATCGTCAATGAGAATGTCCATGGGATACAGAAAAACCTGAGGTGAAGCATCGGAATCTAAAACTGGTCTCACAGGAAATGCTCAAATCATAGACAGTAAGAAGAGTCAGTATTCTTGTTCTTAAGTTGGCATTGTGTATTTTGTATTTAATTCTGATGCAGTTTCTGTGTTTCATCGTCAATAAGAAAGTCCAAGGGATACAGTACACCTGAAGTGAACCATCGGAATCTATGACTGGTCTCACTGGAAAGGATCTAAACATAGACAGTGGGAAGAGTCAGTCTTCTTGTTCTTAAGTCGGCATTGTGCCTTTTGTATTTTTATTCCGATGCAATTTCTGTGTTTGATCGTCAATAATAAGGTCCTAGACATACAGTAAACCTGAAGTGAAGCACCGGAATCTAAAACAGGTCTCACTGGAAAGGTTCACATCATAGACAGTAAGAAGAGCTCATCTTCTAGTACTTACGTCGGCACTGTTCCTTTTGTATGTAATTCCGATGCAATATCTGTGTTTCAACGTAAATTAGAAGGTCCAGTGTATACAGTAAACCTGAGGTGAAGCATCGGAATCTAAAACTGGTCTCACAGGAAAGGCTCATATCATAGACAGTAAGAAGAGTCAGACTTCATGTCGGCATTGTGCTTTTGTATGTAATTCCGAAGTAATTTCTGGGTTTTATCGTCAATAATATGGTCGAAGAGAACAGTGAACCTGAAGTGCAGCATCGGAATCTAAAACTGGTCTTACAGGAAAGGCTCAAAACATAGACAGTAAGAAGAGTCGGTCTTCTAGTACTTAAGTCGGCATTGTGAATTTTGTAATTAATTCCGATGCAATTTCTATGTTTCATTGTCAATAACAAGGTCCAAGTGATACATTAAACCGAAAATGAAGCATCGGCATCTAAAACTGGTCTCACAGGAGAAGTTCAAAACATAGACCGTAAGAAGAGTCAGTTTGCTTATACTTAAGTCGGCATTGTGCTTTTTGTAATTAATTCCGATCCAATTTCCGTGTTTGATCGACAATAATGGAGTCCAAGAGATACAGTAAACCTGAAGTGAAGCATCGGAATCTAAAACTGGCCTCACAGGAAAGGTTCAAATCATAGACAGTAAGAAGAGCAAATCTTCTTGTACTTAAGTCGGCATTGTGCCTTTTGTAATTAATTCCGATGCAATTTCTGTGTATCATCGTCAATAAGGAGGTCCAAGGGATACAGTAAACCGGACGTGAAGTATCGGAATTACAAACTGGTCTCACAGGAAACGATCAAAACATAGACAGTAGGAAGAGTAAGTCTTCTTGCTCTTATGTCGGCATTGTGCCTTTTGTACTTAATTCCGATGCAATTTATGGGTTTCATCGTCAATACGAAGGTACAAGGGATACAGTAACCCAGAAGTGAACCATCGGAATATATAACAGGTCTCACAGGAAAGGATCAAAACTTAGACAGTAGGAAGAGTCAGTCTTTTTGTACTTATGTCGGCATTGTGCCTTTTGTATTTAATTCCGATGCAATTTCTGTTTTTGAGCGTCAATAATAAGGTCCAAGAGATACAGTAAACCTGAAGTGTAGCATCGGAATCTAAAACTGGTCTAACAGGAAAGATTCAAATCATAGACAGTAAGAAGAGCTAATCTTCTTGTGCTTAGGTCGGCATTGTTCCTTTTGTATGTAATTCCGAAGCAATTTCTATGCTTCATCGTCAATAAGAAGGTCCAAGGATTACAGTACACCTGAAGTGAAACATCGGAATCTAAAACTGGTCTCACAGGAAAGGTTCAAATCATAGACAGTAAGAAGAGTCAGACTTCTTGTCGGCATTTTGCTTTTGTATTTAATTCCGAAGCAATTTCTGTGTTTTATCGTCAATAATAAGGTCCAAGAGATACAGTAAACCTGAAGTGAGGCATCGGAAACTAAAACTGGTGTCACAGGAAAGGGTCAAATCGTAGAAAGTAAGAAGAGTCAGTCTTCTTGTACTTAAGTCGCCATCGTGCCTGTTGTATTTAATTCCGAAGCAATTTCTGTGTTTCATCGTCAATGACAACGTCCATGGGATACAGAAAATTATGAAGTGAAGCATCGGAATCTAGAACTGGTCTCACAGAAGGGGTTCAAAACTTAGACAGTAAGAAGAGTCAGTCTTCATGACCTTAAGTCGGCATTGTGACTTTAGTATTTAGCTCCGATGCAATTTCTGTGTTTCATCGTCAATAAGAAGGCCCAAGGGATACAGTACACCTGAAGTGAAGCATCGGAATCTAAAACTGGTCTCACAGGGAAGGCTCAAAACATAGATAGTAAGAAGAGTCGGTCTTCTAGTACTTAAGTCGGCATTGTGCCATTTTTTTTAATTCCGATGCAATTTCTATGTTTCATCGTTAATAACAAGGCCCAAGTGATACATTAAACCTGAAGTGAAGCATCGGCATCTAAAACTGGTCTCACAGTAGAAGTTCAAACATAGACCGTAAGAAGAGTCAGTTTTCTTGTACTTAAGTCGGCATTGTGACTTTTGTATTTAATTCCGATGCAATTTCTGTGTTTCATCGTCAATAAGTAGGTCCAAACGATACAGTGAACCGGACGTGAAGTATCGGAATTTCAAACTGATCTCACAGGAAAGTTTCCAATCATAGACAGTAAGAAGAGTAATTCTTCTTGTACTTAAGTCGGTATTTTGCCTTTTGTATATAATTCCGATGCGAATTCTGTGCTTCTTTGTCAATAAGAAGGTCCAAGGGATACAGTAAACCTGAAGTGAAGCATCGGAATCTAAAACTAGTCTCACAGGAAAGGTTCAACTCATAGACAGTAAGAAGAGTCAGTCTCCTTGTACTTAAGTCGGCATTAGGCCTTTTGTAATTAATTCCGATGCAATTTCTGGATTTCATCGTCAATACGAAGGTCCAAGGAATACAGTAAACCTGAAGTGATGCATCGGAATCTAAAACTGGTTCCAGAGGAAAGGTTCAAAACATAGACAGTAAGAAGCGTCAGTCTTCTTGTACTTATGTCGGCATTGTGCCTGTTGTATTCAATTCCGAAGCAAATTCTGTGTTTCATCGTCAATAAGCAACTCCAAGGGATACAGTACACCTGAAGTGAACCATCGGAATCTATGACTGGTTGCACAGGAAAGGATCAAAACATAGACAGTGGGAAGAGTCAGTCTTCTTGTTCTTAAGTCGGCATTGTGCCTTTTGTAATTAATTCCGATGCAATTTCTGTGTTTCATCGTCAATAAAAAGGTCCAAGGGATACTGTAAACCTGAATATTACCATCGGAATCTATAACTGGTCTCACAGGAAAGGATCAAATCATAGACAGTAGGAAGAGTCAGTCTTCTTGTTCTTATGTCGGCATTGTGCCATTTGTACGTAATTCCGAAGCAATGTATGGGGTTCATCGTCAATAAGAAGGTCCAAGGGATACAGTAAACCTGAAGTGAACCATCTTCATGTAAAACTGGTCGCACAGGAAACGTTCAAAGCATAGACAGTAAGAAGAGTCAGTCTTCTTGTACTTAAGTCGGCATTGTGCCTTTTGTATTTAATTCCGAAGAAATTTCTGTTTTTCATCGTCAATACGAAGGTCCCAGAGATACAGTAAACCTGAAGTGAAGCATCGGAATCTATAACTGGTCTCACAGGAAGGGTTCAAACCATAGACAGTAAGAAGAGTCAGTCTTCTTGTACGTAAGTCGGCTTTGTTCCTGTTGTAATTGACTCCGAAGCAATTTCTGTGTTTCGTCGTCAATGAGAATGTCCGTGGGATACAGAAACACCTGAAGTGAAGCATCGGAATCTAAAACTGGTCTCACCGGAAATGCTCAAATCATAGACTGTAAGAAGAGTCAGTATTCTTGTACTTAAGTCGACCTTGTGCATTTTGTATTTAATTCCGATGCAATTTCTGTGTTTCATCGTCAATAAGAAGGTCCAAGGGATACATTAAACCTGAATTGAACCATCGGAATCTATAACTGGTCTCACAGGAAAGGTTCAAGGCATAGGCAGTAAGAAGAGTCAGTCTTCTTGTACTTAAGACGGCATTGTGCCTTTTGTATTTAATTCCGTTGCAATTTCTGCGTTTCATCGACAATAAGAAGGTCCAAGGGATACAGTAAACCTGAAGCGAAGCATCGGCATCTAAAACTGGTCTCACAGGAGAAGTTCAAAACATAGACAGTAAGAAGAGTCAGTTTTCTGGTACTTAAGTCGGCATTGTGCCTTTTGTATTTAATTCCGACGCAATTTCTGTGTTTGATCTACAATTATAATGTCCAAGAGATACAGTAAACCTGAAGTGAAGCATCGTAATCTAAAACTGGTCTGACAGGAAAGGTTCGAATCATAGGCAGTAAGAAGAGCTAATCTTCTTGTACTTAAGTTGGCATTGTTCCTTTTGTATGTAATTCCGATGTAATTACTGTGTTTCATCGTCAATAAGAAGGTCCAAGGGATACAGTACACCCGAAGTGAAACATCGGAATCTAAAACTGGTCTCACAGGAAAGGTTCAAAACATAGACAGTAAGAAGAGTCATACTTCTTGTACTTAATTCGGCATTGCGGCTTTTGTATTTAATTCCGATGCATTTTCTGTGTTTCATCGACAATAAGCAGTTCCAAGGGATACAGTAAACCTGAAGTGAAGCATCGGCATCTAAAACTGGTCTCACAGGAGAAGTTCAAATTAAAGACAGTAAGAAGAGTCAGTCTTCTTGTACTTAAGTCGGCATTGTGCCTTTTGTATTTAATTCCGAAGCAATATCTGTGTTTCATCGATAATAACAAGGTCCAAGTGATACATTAAACCTGAAGTGAAGCATCGGCATCTAAAACTGGTCTCACAGGAGAAGTTCAAACATAGACCGTAAGAAGAGTCAGTTTTCTGGTACTTAAGTCGGCATTGTGACTTTTGTATTTAATTCCGATGCAATTTCTGTGTTTCATCGTCAATAAGTAGGTCCAAGGGATACAGTGAACCGGACGTGAAGTATCGGAATTTCAAACTGATCTCACAGGAGAGTTTCCAATCATAGACAGTAAGAAGAGTAATTCTTCTTGTACTTAAGTCGGTATTTTGCCTTTTGTACGTAATTCCGATGCGAATTCTGTGCTTCTTTGTCAATAAGAAGGTCCAAGGGATACAGTAAACCTGAAGTGAAGCATCGGAATCTAAAACTGGTCTCACAGGAAAGGTTCATCTCATAGACAGTAAGAAGTGTCAGTCTCCTTGTACTTAAGTCGGCATTAGGCCTTTTGTAATTAATTCCGATGCAATTTCTGGATTTCATCGTCAATACGAAGGTCCAAGGAATACAGTAAACCTGAAGTGATGCATCGGAATCTAAAACTGGTTCCACAGGAAAGGTTCAAAACATAGACAGTAAGAAGAGTCATACTTCTTGTACTTAATTCGGCATTGCGCCTTTTGTATTTAATTCCGATGCATTTTCTGTGTTTCATCGACAATAAGCAGTTCCAAGGGATACAGTAAACCTGAAGTGAAGCATCGGCATCTTAAACTGGTCTCACAGGAGAAGTTCAAATTATAGACAGTAAGAAGAGTGAGTCTTCTTGTACTTAAGTCGGCATTGTGCCTTTTGTATTTAATTCCGAAGCAATATCTGTGTTTCATCGTCAATAAGAAGGTCCAAGAGATACAGTAAGACGGAAGTGAAGCATCGGAATCTAAAACTGGTCTCACTGGAAAGGTTCAAATCATAGACAGTAAGAAGAGTCAGTCTTCTTGTACTTATGTCGGCATTGTACCTGTTGTATTCAATTCCGAAGCAAATTCTGTGTTTCATCGTCAATGAGAATGTTCATGGGCTACAGAAAAGCCTGATGTGAAGCATCGGAATCTAAAACTAGTCTCACAGGAAATGCTCAAATCATAGACAGAAAGTAGAGTCAGTCTTCTTGTACTTAAGTCGGCATTGTGCCTTTTGTATTTATTTCCGATTCAATTTCTGTGTTTCATCGTCAATAAGGAACTCCAAGGGATACAGTACACCTGAATTGAACCATCGGAATCTATGACTGGTTGCACAGGAAAGGATCAAAACATAGACAGTGGGAAGAGTCAGTCTTCTTGTTCTTAAGTCGGCATTGTGCCTGTTGTATTTCTTTACGACGCAATTTATTTGTTTCATCGTCAATGAGAATGTCCATGGGATGCAGAAAAACCTGAAGTGAAGCATCGCAAACTAAAACTGGTCTCACAGGAAATGCTCAAATCATAGACAGTAAGAAGAGTCAGTCTTATTGTACTTAGGTCGGAATTGTGCATTTTATATTTAATTCCGATGCAATTTATGTTTTTCATCGTCAGTGTGAAGGTCCAAGAGATTCAGTAATCCTGAAGTGAAGTATCGGAATTTAAAGCTAGTCTCACAGGAAAGGTTTCAATCATAGACAGTAAGAAGAGTAATTCTTCATGTACTTAAGTCGGCATTGTGCCTTTTGTACGTAATTCCGATGCAAATTCAGTGTTTCGTTGCCAATAAGAAGGTCCAAGGGATACAGTAAACCTGAAGTGAAGCATCGGAATCTAAATCTGGTCTCACAGGAAAGGTTCAAAACATAGACAGTAAGAAGAGTCAGTCTTCTTGTACTTAAGTCGGAATGGTGCATTTTGTATTTAATTCCAATGCAATTTCTGGGTTTCATCGTCAATAACAAAGTCCAAGGGATACAATTAACCTGAAGTGAAGCATCGGCATTTAAAACTGGACTCACAAGAAAGGTTCAGAACATAGACAGTAAGAAGAGTCAGTCTTCTTGTACTTAAGTCTTCATAGTGCATTTTGTATTTAATTCCGATGCAATTTCTGTGTTTCATCATCAGTAAGAATGTCCAAGGGATACAGTACACCTGAAGTGAACCATCGGAATCTATGACTGGTTTCACAGGAAAGGATCAAACATAGACAGTGGGAAGAGTCAGTCTTCTTGTTCTTAAGACGGCATTGTGCATTTTGTACTTAATTCCGATGCAATTTCTGTGTATCATCGTCAATACGAAGGTCCAAGGGATACAGTAAACCCGAAGTGAAGCATCGGAATTTAAAACTGGTCTCACAGGAAAGGTTAAAACATAGACAGTAAGATGAGTCAGTCATCTTGTACTTAAGTCGGCATTGTGCCTTTTGTATTTAATTCCGATGAAATTTCTGTGTTTCATCGTTTATACGAAGGTCCAAGGGATACAGAAAACCTGAAGTGAAGCATCGGAAACTAAAACTGGCCTCACAGAAAAAGTTCAAAACATAGACAGTAAGAAGAGTCTGTCATCTTGTACTTAAGTCGGCATTGTGCCTTTTGTATTTAATTCCGATGCAATTTCTGAGTTCCATCGCCAATAAGAAGGTCCAAGGGATACAATTGACATGAAGTGAAGCATCGGCATCTATTTCTGGTCTCATAGGAAAGGTTCAGAGCATAGACAGTAAGAAGAGTCAGTCTTCTTGTACTTAAGTCGGCATTGTGCGTTTTGTTTTTAATTCCGATGCAATTTATGTGTTTCATCATCGATGGGAAGGTCCAAGGGATACAGTAAACCTGAAGTGAAGCATCGGAATCTAAAACTAGTCTCACAGGAAATGTTCAAATCATAGAGAGTAAGAAGAGTCAGTCTTCTTGTATTTAAGTCGGCATTGTGCCTGTCGTATTTAATTCCGAAGCAATTTCTGTGTTTCAACGTCAATGAGAATGTCCATGGGATACAGAAAAAACTGAAGAGAAGTATCGGAATCTAAAACTGGTCGCACACAAAATGCTGAAATCATAGACAGTAAGAAGAGTCAGTCTTCTTGTACTTCAGTCTTCATAGTGCAATTTGTAATTAATTCCGATGCAATTTTGGTGTTTCGTCGTCAATAAGAAAGTCCAAGGGATACAGTACACGTGATGTGAACCATCGGAATCTATGACTGGTTTCACAGGAAAGGATCAAACGTAGACAGTGGGAAGAGTCAGTCTTCTTGCCTTAAGACGGCATTGTGCATTTTGTACTTAATTCCGATGCAATTTCTGTGTTTCATCGTCAATAGGAAGGTCCAAGGGATACAGTAAACCTGAAGTGAAGCATCGTAATCTAAAACTGGTCTCACAGGAAAGGTTCAAAACATAGACAGTAAGAAGAGTCAGTCATCTTGTACTTATGTCGGCATTGTGCCTTTTGTATGTAATTCCGAAGCAATTTCTGTGTTTCATCGTCAATAAGAAGGTCCAAGGGAAACAGTACACCTCAAGTGAAAAATCGGAATCTAAAACTAGTCTCATACGAAAGGTTCAAAACATAGACAGTAAGAAGGGTCAGTCTTCTTGTACTTAAGTCGGCAATGTTCCTTCTGTAATTAATTCCGATGCAATTTCTGTGTTCCATCGTCAATAAGAAGGTCCAAGGGATACAGTAATCCTGAAGTGAAGCATTGGCATCTAAAACTGGTCTCACAGGAAAGGTTCAAAGCATAGACAGTAAGAAGAGTCAGTCTTCTTGTACTTAAGTCGGCATTGTGCGTTTTGTATTTAATTCCTATGCAATTTATGTGTTTCATCATCAATGAGAAGGTCCAAGGGATACAGTAAACCTGAAGTGAAGCATCGGAATCTAAAAGTGGTCTAACAGGAAAGGCTCAAATCATAGTCAGTAAGAAGAGTCAGTCTTCTTGTACATGAGTCGGCATTGTGCTTTTGTATTTACTTCCGAAGCAATATCTGTGTTTCATCGTCAATGAGAAAGTCCAAGAGATACAGTAAACCCGAAGTGAAGCATCGGAATCTAAAACTAGTCTCATAGGAAATGTTCAAATAATAGAAAGTAAGAAGAGTCAGTCTTCTTGTATATAAGTCGGCATTGTGACTGTCGTATTTACTTCCAAAGCAATTTCTGTGTGTCAACGTCAATGAGAATGTCCATGGGATACAGAAAAAACTGAAGTGAAGCATCGGAATCTAATACTGGTCGCACACAAAATGCTCAAATCATAGACAGTAAGAAGAGTAAGTCATCTTGTACTTAAGTCGGCATTGTGCCTTTTGTATTTAATTCCGATGCAATATCTGTACTTCATCGTTTATAAGAAGGTCCAAGGGATACAGAAAACCTGAAGTGAAGCATCGGAATCTAAAACTGGTCTCACAGAAAAGGTTTAAAACATAGGCAGTAAGAAGAGTCAGTCATCTTGTACTTAAGTCGGCATTGTGCTTTTTGTATTTAATTCCGATGCAATTTCTGTGTTTCATCGTCAATAAGAAGGTCCAAGGGATACAGTAACCATGAAGTGAAGCATCGGAATCTAAATCTGGTCTTACAGGAAATGTTCAAAACATAGACAGTAAGAAGGGTCAGTCTTCTTGTACTTAAGTCGGCATTGTGCCTTTTGTACTTAATTCCAATTCAATTTCTAAATTTCCTCTTCAATAAGAAGGTCCAAGGGATACAGTAAAGGTGAAGTGAACCATCGGAAACTATAACTGCTCTCACAGGAAAGGATCAAAGCATAGACAGTAGAAAGAGTCAGTCTTCTTGTTCTTAAGTCGGCATTGTGCTCTTTGTATGTAATTCCGAAGCAATTTCTGTGTTTCATCGTCAATAAGAAGGTCCAAGGGAAACAGTACACCTGAAGTGAAATATCGGAATCTAAAACTATTCTCATACGAAAGGTTTAAAACATAGACAGTAAGAAGTGTCAGTCTTCTTGTACTTAAGTCGGCATTGTGCGTTTTGTATTTAATTCCGAGGCAATTTATGTGTTTCATCATCAATGAGAAGGTCCAAGGGATACAGTAAACCTGAAGTGAGGCATCGGAATCTAAAACTGGTCTTACAGGAATGGCTCAAATCATGGACAGTAAGAAGAGTCAGTCTTCTTTGACATAAGTCGGCATTGTGCGTTTGTATTTAATTCCAAATCAATTTCTGTGTTTCATCGTCAATAAGAAGGTCCAAGGGATACAGTACACCTGAAGTGAAGCATCGGAATCTAAAACTGGTGTCACAGGAAAGGTTCAATTCATAGGCAGTAAGAAGAGTCAGTCTTCTTGTACTTAAGTCGGCATTGTGCTTGTTGTATTTAATTCGGAAGCAATTTCTGTGTTCCATCGTCATTGAGAATGTCCATGGGATACAGAAAAACCTGAAGTGAAGCATCGGAATCCTAAACTGGTCCCACAGGAAATGCTCAAATCATGGACAGTAAGAAGAGTCAGTCTTATCGTACTTAAGTCGAATTTGTGGCTTTGGTATTTAATTCCAATGCAAATTCAGTGTTTCGTTGCCAATAAGAAGGTCCAAGGGCTACAGTAAACCTGAAGTGAAGCATCGGAATCTAAAACTGGTCTCACAGTAAAAGTTCAAAACATAGACAATAAGAAGAGTCAGTCTTCTTTTACTTAAGTCGGCATTGTGCCTTTAGTATTTAGCTCCGATGCAATTTCTGTGTTTCATCGTCAATAAGAAGGTCAAAGAGACACAGTAACCCAGAAGTGAAGCATCGGAATCTAAATCTAGTCTCACAGGAAAGGTTCAAATCATAGGCAGTAAGAAGAGTCAGTCTTCATGTACTTAAGTCGGCATTGTGCCTTTTGTATTTAATTCCGACGCAATTTCTGTGTTTCATCGTCAATAAGAAGATCCAAGTTATACAGTAAACCTGAAGTGAACCATCGGAATCTATAACTGGTCTCACAGGAAAGGATAAAACATAGACAGTAGGAAGAGTCAGTCTTCTTGTTCTTAAGTTCGCATTGTGCCCTTTGTATGTAATTCGTATGCAATTTCTGTGTTTCATCGTCAATTAGAAAGTCCAAGGGAAACAGTACACCTGAAGTGAAACATCGGAATCTAAAACTGGACTCATACGTAAGGTTCAAAACATAGACAGTAAGAAGAATCAGTCTTCTTGTACTTAAGTCGGCAATGTTCTTTCTGTATTTAATTCCGATGCAATTTCTGTGTTCCATCGTCAATGAGAAGGTCCAAAGGATACAATAAACCTGAAGTTAAACATCGGAATCTGAAACTGGTCTCACAGGAAAGGTTTAATTCATAGACAGTAAGAAGAGTTAGTCTTCTTGTACTTAAGTCGGCATTTTGCCTGTCGTATTTAATTCCGAAGCAATTTCTGTGTTTCATCGTCAATGAGAATGTCCATGGCATACAGAAAAACCTGAAGTGAAGCATCGGAATCTAAAAGTGGTCGCACAGTAAATGCTCAAATCATAGACAGTAAGAAGAGTCAGTCTTCTTGTACTTAAGTCGGCATAGTGCATTTTGTATTTAATTCCGATGCAATTTCTGTGTTTCATCGTCAATAAGAAAGTCCAAGGGATACAGTACACCTGAAGTGAACCATCGGAAACTATGACTGGTTTCACAGGAAAGGATCAAACATCGACAGTGGGAAGAGTCAGTCTTCTTGTCCTTAAGTCGGCATTGTGCATTTTGTACTTAATTCCGATGCAATTTCTGTGTTTCATCGTCAATAAGAAGGTCCAAGGGATACAGTAAACCTGAAGTGAAGCATCGGAATCTAAAACTGGTCTCACAGGAAAGTTTCAAAACATAGACAGTAAGAAGAGTCAGTCATCTTGTACTTAAGTCGGCATTGTGCATTTTGTACTTAATTCCGATGCAATTTCTGTGTTTCATCGTCAATAAGAAGGTCCAAGGGATACAGTAAACCTGAAGTGAAGCATCGGAATCTAAAACTGGTCTCACAGGAAAGTTTCAAAACATAGACAGTAAGAAGAGTCAGTCATCTTGTACTTAAGTCGGCATTGTGCCTTTTGTATTTAATTCCGATGCAATTTCTGTGTTTCATCGTTAATAAGAAGGTCCAAGGGATACAGTAAACCTGAAGTGAAGCATCGGAATCTAAAACTGGTCTCACAGGAAAGGTTCAAAACATAGACAGTAAGAAGAGTCAGTCATCTTGTACTTAAGTCGGCATTGTGCCTTTTGTATTTAATTCCGGTGCAATTTCTGTGTTTCATCATCAATAAGAAGGTCCAAGGGATACAGTAAACCTGAAGTGAAATATCGGAATCTAAATCTGGTCTCACAGGAAAGGTTCAAATCATAGACAGTAAGAAGAGTCAGTCTTTATGTACATAAGTCGTCATTGTGCTTTTGTATTTAATTCCACAGCAAATTCTGTGTTTCATCGTCAATAAGAAGGTCCAAGAGATACAGTAAACCTGAAGTAAAGCATCGGAATCTAAAACTGGTCTCACAATAACGGTTCAAATCATAGACAGTAAGAAGAGTCAGTCTTCTTGTACTTAAGTCGGCATTGTGCCTGTTGTATTTAATTCCGAAGCAATTTCTGTATTTCATCGTCAATAAGAAGGTCCAAGGGATACAGAAAACCTGAAGTGAAGCATCGTAATCTAAAACTGGTCTCACAGAAAAGGTTCAAAGCATTGACAGTAAGAAGGGTCAGTCTTCCTGCTCTTAAGTCGGCATTGTGCCTTTAGTATTTAGCTCCGATGCAATTTCTGTTTTTCATCGTCAATAAGAAAGCCAAGGGATACAGTACACCTGAAGTGAAGCAACGGAATCTAAAACTGGTCTCACAGGAAAGGCTCAAATCAAAGACATTAAGAAGAGTCAGTCTTCTTGTACTTAAGTCGGCATTGTGCCTTTTGTATTTAATTCCGATGCAATTTCTGTATTTCATCGTCAATAAGAAGGTCCAAGGGATACAGTAAACCTGAAGTGAAGCATCGGAATCTAAATCTGGTCTCACAGGAAAGGTTCAAAACATAGACAGTAAGAAGAGTCAGTCATCTTGTACTTAAGTCGGCGTTGTGCCTTTTGTATTTAATTCTGGTGCAATTTCTGTGTTTCATCATCAATAAGAAGGTCCAAGGGATACAGTAACCCTGAAGTGAAATATCGGAATCTAAATCTGGTCTCACAGGAAAGGTTCAAAACATAGACAGTAAGAAGAGTCAGTCTTCATGTACATAAGTCGGCATTGTGCTTTTGTATTTAATTCCACAGCAAATTCTGTGTTTCATCGTCAATAAGAAGGTCCAAGAGATACAGTAAACCTGAAGTGAAGCATCGGAATCTAAAACTGGTCTCACAATAACGGTTCAAATCATAGACAGTAAGAAGAGTCAGTCTTCTTGTACTTAAGTCGGCATTGTGCCTGTTGTATTTAATTCCGAAGCAATTTCTGTATTTCATCGTCAATAAGAAGGTCCAAGGGATACAGAAAACCTGAAGTGAAGCATCGTAATCTAAAACTGGTCTCACAGAAAAGGTTCAAAGCATTGACAGTAAGAAGGGTCAGTCTTCCTGCTCTTAAGTCGGCATTGTGCCTTTAGTATTTAGCTCCGATGCAATTTCTGTTTTTCATCGTCAATAAGAAAGCCCAAGGGATACAGTACACCTGAAGTGAAGCAACGGAATCTAAAACTGGTCTCACAGGAAAGGCTCAAATCAAAGACATTAAGAAGAGTCAGTCTTCTTGTACTTAAGTCGGCATTGTGCCTTTTGTATTTAATTCCGATGCAATTTCTGTATTTCATCGTCAATAAGAAGGTCCAAGGGATACAGTAAACCTGAAGTGAAGCATCGGAATCTAAAACTGGTCTCCCAGGAAAGGTTCGAAACATAGATGGTAAGAAGAGTCAGTCTTCTTGTACTTAAGTCGGCATTTTGCCTGTTGTATTTAATTCCAATGCAATTTCTGTGTCTCAGCGTCAATGAGGATTTCCATGGGATACAGAAAAACCTGAAGTGAAGCATCGGAATCTAATACAGGTCTCACAGGAAATGCTCAAATCATAGACAGTAAGAAGAGTCAGTCTTGTTGTACTTAAGTCGGCATTGTGCCTTTTGTATTTAATTCCGATGCAATTTCTGTGTTTCATCGTCAATACGAAAGTCCAAGGGATACAGTACACCTGAAGTGAACCATCGGAATCTATAACTGGTTTCACAGGAATGGATCAAAGCATAGACAGTGGGAAGAGTCAGTCTTCTTTATCTTGAGTCGGCATAGTGCCTTTTGTATTTAATTCCTATGCAATTTCTGTGTTTCATCGTCGATAAGAAGGTACAAGGGATACAGTAAATCTGGAGTGAAGCATCGGAATCTAAAACTGGTCTCACACGAAAGGTTTCCAAGCATAGACAGTAAGAACAGTCAGTCTTCTTGTACTTAAGTCGGCATTGTGCCTTTTGTATTTAATAACGATGCAATTTCTGTGTTTCATCGTCAATAAGAAGGTCCTAGGGATACAGTAAACATGAAGTGATGCATCGGAATCTAAAACTGGTCTCACAGAAGAGGTTCAAAGCATAGACAGTAGGAAGAGTCAGTCTTCTTGTACTTAAGTCGGCGTTGAGTCTTTTATATTTAATTCCGATGCAATTTCGGAGTTTGATCGTCAATAATAAGGTCCTAGAGATACATTAAACCTTTAGTGAAGCATCGGAATCTAAAACTTTTCTCACAGGAAAGGTTCAAATCATAGACAGTAAGAAGAGCAAATCTTCTTGTACTTAAGTCGGCATTGCTCCTTTTGTATGCAATTCCGATGCAATTTCTGTGTTTCATCGTCGATTGGAAGGTCCAAGGGATACAGGAACCCTGACGTGAAGCATCGGAATTCAAAACTGGTCTCTCAGGAAAGGTTTAAAACATAGACAGTAAGAAGAGTCAGACTTGTTGTAGTTGAGTCGGCAATGAGCCTTTTGTAATTAATTCCGATGCGATTTCAGTGTTCCATCGTCAATAAGAAGGTTCAAGGATACAGTAAACCTGAAGTGAAGCATCTTCATCTGAAACTGGTCGCACAGGAAAGGTTCAAAACATACACAGTAAGAAGAGTCAGTCTTCTTGCTCTTAAGTCGGGATTGAGTCTTTTGTATTTAATTCCGATGCAATTTCTGTGTTTCATCGTCTATGGGAAGGTCCAAGGGATACAGTAAACCTGAAGTGAAGCATCAGAATCTAAAACTGGTCTCTTAGGAAAGGCTCAAATCACAGAGAGTAAGAAGAGTCAGTCTAATTGTTCTTAAGTCGGTATTGTGTATTCTGTTTTTAATTCCGATGCAATTTCTGTGATACCTCGACAATAAGAAGGTCCAAGGGATACAGTAAACCTGAAGTGAAGCATCGGAATCTAAAACTGGTGTCACAGGATAGGTTCAAAACATAGACAGTAATAAGAGTCAGTCATCTTGTAATTAAGTCGGCATTGTGAATTTTGTATATAATTCCGAAACAATTTCTGTGTTTCATCGTCAATTAAATGGTCCAAGGGATACAGTAAACCTGAAGTGAAGCATCGGAATCTGAAACTGTTCTCACAGGAAAGGTTCAAAACATAGACGGTAAGAAGAGTCAGTCTTTTTGTACTTACATCGGCATTGTGCCTTTTTTATTTAATCCCGATTCAGTTTCTGTGTTTCATCGTCAATAAGAAGGTCCAAGGGATAGAGTAAAGCTGAAGCGAAGCATCAGAATCTAAAACTTGTCTCACAGGAAAGGTTCAAAACACAGACAGTAAGAAGAGTCAGTCTTCTAGTACTTAAGTCGGCATTGTGCCCTTTGTATTTAATTCGGGTGGCATTTCTGTGTTTCATCATCAATAAGAAGGTCCAAGGGATAAAGTAAACCTTAAATGAAGCATCGGATTCTAAGACTGGTCTCACAGGATAGGTTCAAAACATAGACAGTAACAGGAAATAGTCTTCTAGTACATAAGTCGGCATTGTGCCTTTTGTACTTAATTCCGATGCAATTTCTGTGTTTCATCGACCATAAGAAGATCCAAGGGATACAGTAAACCTGAAGTGTAGCATCGCAATCTATAACTTGTTTCACAGGAAAGGTTCAAACCATAGACAGTAAGAAGAGCCAGTCTTCTTACACTTAAGTCGGCATTGTGCCTTTCGTATTTAATTCCGATGCAATTTCACTGTTGCATCGTCAATAAGAAGGGCCAACGGATGCAGTAAACCTGAAGTGAAGCATCGGAATCTAAAACTGGCCTCACAGAAAAGGCTCAAAACATAGATAGTAAGATGAGTCAGTCATCTTGTACCTAAGACGGCAATGTGCCTTTTGTATTTATTTCCATGCAATTTCTGTGATTCATCGTCAATAAGAAGATCCAAGGGATACAGTTAACCTGATTTGAAGCATCGGAATCTAAAACTGGTCTCATAGGAAAGGCTCAAAACATAGACAGTAAGAAGAGTCTGTCTTCTTCTACTTAAGTCGGCACAGCGCCTTTTGTATTTCATTCCGATGCAATTTCTGTGTTCCATCGTCAATAAGATGGCCCGAGGTATACAGTAAACCTGAAGTGAAGCATCGGAATCTAAAACTGGTCTCACAGGAAAGGTTAAAAACATAGAGAGTAAGAAGGGTCAGTCTTCTTGTACTTAGGTCGGCATTGTGCCTTTTGTATTTAATTCTGATGCAATCTGTGTGTTTCATCGTCAATAAGAAGGTCCAAGAGATACAGTAAACCCGAAGTGAAGCATCGATATCCACAACTGGTTTCACAGGAAAGGTTCAAATCATAGAATGTAAGTAGAGTCAGTCCTCTTGTACTTAAGTCGGCTTTGTGCCTTTTGTATTTAATTTCGATGCAATTTCTGTTTGTCTTCGTCAATATGAAGGTCCAAGGGATAGAGTAAACCTGAAGTGAAGCATTGGAATAAAAAACTGGTCTCACAGGAATGGTTCAAACCATAGACAGTAAGAAGAGTCAGTCTTCTTGTAGTGAAGTCGGCATTGTGCATTTTGTATTTACTTCTGATGCAATTTCTGTGTTTCATCGTCAATATGGACGTCCAAGGGATACAGTAAACGTGAAGTGAAGCATCGGTACCTAAAGCTGGTCTCACAGGAAAGGTTCAAATCTTTGACAGTAAGAACAGTCAGTCTTCTTGTACTTAAGTCGGCATTGTGCTTTTTGTATTTAATTCCGGTGCCATTTATGTGTTTCCTCGTCTATAAGAAGGTCCAAGGGAAAAAGTAAACCTGAAAAGATGCATCGGAATCTAAGACTGGTCTCACAGGATATGTTCAAAACATAGACAGTAACAAGAGTCAGTCTTCTTGTACATAAGTCGGCATTGTGCCTCTTGTACTTAATTCCGGTGCAATTTCCGTGTTTCATCGTCCATAAGACGATCCAAGGGATAATGTAAACGTGAAGTGAAGCATCGCAATCTATAACTGGTCTCACAGGAAAGGTTCAAATCATAGACAGTAAGAAGATATAAATAAATAAAATAAATAAAAAATGTTATTTTTAATATGTTAATTATTCTATCTGTATGATGGTGATTGTGATTGCAATTGTATTTGCTTATCTGGAACGTGGACGATTAATTATTCGGTATCAGACGCTTGACAATGGCTTTTTCGTAAAGGCAATGTTACTCGTAGTTGAACCTGAAATAAAACTGAATAATCGGACTTCGTAATTAAATCGTTTCCAAAGACTGCTGCGGTAGGTGCGGACTCATAATCTAAATCTCAATATTATAATAATTTGCCAGCCATGCCAATACGTCGTACAGAGGTGATTGTCTACTAAACATAAAAAAGTTACACAGTTAGTTAAATCAGATATATTCAATGAATAAGCCTACAGTTCATAATCCTACTTACTTTTATAAATATAAATTCTTTACAGAATCGAGTGCCTGGTGTGGTTGCAACTCGCAGTATTCTTCTATAACATGAAATATGGCGGTGTGCCAGACAATAAAATAAAATACGTGCTTCTCGCACCACTTCAACCAGAGCTCTCCCTTTCTTAATCAAACATAAGAGTAACGTAATTGTGCTTTTGTTTTATCAGCGACACAGCGCTGCAGTTGTGTGCCATAGGCTTTATTTATTTGTAACTTATTATTTATTTACTTAATATTTCGCGTTTCCGAGGAAACTCACGCTCGGGATGCAAATGTGCCTTTATAAAGAGTCAGACTTCTTGTACTTAAGTCGGCATTGTGCCTTTCGTATTTCATTCCGAAGCAATTTCACTGTTTCATCGTCAATAAGAAGGGCCAAGGGACACAGTAAACCTGAAGTGAAGCATCGGAATCTAAAAATGGTCTCACAGGTAAGGTTCAAAACATAGACAGTAAGAAGAGTCAGTCTTCTTGTACTTAAGTCGGCATTGTGACTTTAGTATTTAATTCCGATGGAATTTCTGTGTTTCATCGTCAATAAGAAGATCCATGGGATATAGTAAATCTGAAGTGAAGCATCGGAATCTAAAACTGGTCTCATAGGAAAGGATCAAAACATAGACAGTAAGATGAGTCAGTCATCTTGTATCTAAGTCGGCATTGTGCTTTTGTATTTAATTCCGATGCAATCTTTGTGATTCATCGTCAGAAAGAAGGTCCAAGAGATACAGTAATCCTGAAGTGAGGCATCGGAATCTAAAACTGGTCTCATAGAAAAGGCTCAAAACATAGACAGTAAGAAGAGTCAGTCTTCTTGTAATTAAGTTGGCGCTGCAATTTTCTATTTAATTGCGATGCAATTTCTGTGTTTCATCGTCAACAAGATGGTCCAAGGTATACTGGAAACCTGAAGTAAAGCATCGGATTCTAAAACTGGTTTCTCAGCAAACGTTCAAAGCATAGCCAGTAAGAAGAGACAATCCTCTTGTACCTAAGTAGGCATTGTGCTTTTGTATTTAATTCCGATGCAATTTATGTGTTTCATCGTCAATAAGAAGGTCCAAGGGATACAGTAAACCTGAAATGAAGCATCGGAATCTAAAACTGGTCTCACAGGATTTGTTCAAAACATAGACAGAAATAATAGTCAGTCACCTTGTATTTAAGTCGGCATTGTGTCTTTTATATTTAATTCCGATACAATTTCTGTGTTTCATCGTCAATTAGAAGGTTCAAGGGACACAGTAAACCAGAAGTGAAGCATCGGAATCTAAAACTGGTCTCACTGGAAAGGTTCAAATCATAGACAGTAAGAAGATTCAGTCTCCTTGTAATTATGTCGGCATTGTGCCATTTGTATTTAATTCCGATGCAGTTTCTGTGTTTCATCGTCAATAAGAAGGTCCAAGGGATACAGTACACCTGAAGTGAAGCATCGGGATCTAAAACTGGTCTCACAGGAAAGGTTCAAAACGTAGACATTAAGAAGAGTCAGTCTTCTTGTACTTAATTCTGCATTGCGCCATTTGTATTTTATTCCGATACAACTTCTGTGTTTCATCGTCAATAATTAGGTCCAAGGGATACTGTAAACCTTAAGTGAAGCATCGGAATCGAAAACTTGTCTCACAGGAACGGTTCTAAATACGGACACTAAGAAGAGTCAGTGTTCTTGTACTTAAGTCGGCACTGCGCCTTTTGTATTTCATTCCGATGCAATTTCTGTGTTTCATCGTCAACAAGATGGCCCGAGGTATACAGTAAACCTGAAGTGAAGCATCGGAATCTAAAACTGGTCTCACAGGAAAGGTTAAAAACATAGAGAGTAAAAAGGGTCAGTCTTCTTGTACTTAAGTCGGCATTGTGCCTTTTGTATTTAATTCTGATGCAATCTGTGTGTTTCATCGTCAATAAGAAGGTCCAAGAGATACAGTAAACCCGAAGTGAAGCATCGATATCCACAACTGGTTTCACAGGAAAGGTTCAAATCATAGAATGTAAGTAGAGTCAGTCCTCTTGTACTTAAGTCGGCTTTGTGCCTTTTGTATTTAATTTCGATGCAATTTCTGTGTGTCTTCGTCAATATGAAGGTCCAAGGGATAGAGTAAACCTGAAGTGAAGCATTGGAATAAAAAACTGGTCTCACAGAAATGGTTCAAACCATAGACAGTAAGAACAGTCAGTCATCTTGTAGTAAAGTCGGCTTTGTGCATTTTGTATTAATTCTGATGCAATTTCTGTGTTTCATCGTCGATAAGAAGGTCCAAGGGATACAGTAAACACGAAGTGAAGCATCGGAATCTACAACTGGTCCCACAGGAAAGGTTCAAATAATAGACAGTAAGAAGAGTCAGTCTTCTTGTACTTAAGTCGGCATTGTGCCCTTTGTACTTAATTCCGATGCAATTTCTGTGTTTCATCGTCCATAAGAACATCCAAGGGATACAGTAAACATGAAGTGTAGCATCGCAATCTATAACCGGTCTCACAGGAAACGTTCAAACCATAGACAGTAAGAAGAGTCAGACTTCTTGTACTTAAGTCGGCATTGTGCCTTCTGTATCTAATTCCGATGTAATTTCTGTGTTTCATCGTCAATAGGAGGGTCCAATGGATGCAGCAAACCTTAAGTGAAGCATCGGAATCTAAAACTGTGCTCACTAAAATGGTTCAAAGCAAAGACAGTAAGAAGAGTCAGTCTTCTTGTACTTAAGTCGGCATTGTGCCTTTCGTATTTAATTCCAAAGCAATTTCACTGTTGCATCGTCAATAAGGAGGGCCAACGGATCCAGTAAACCGGAAGTGTAGCATCGCAATCTATCACTGGTCTCACAGAAATGGCTCAAAACATAGATAGTAAGATGAGTCAGTCATCTTGTACCTAAGACGGCATTGTGCCTTTTGTATTTATTTCCGATGCAATTTCTGTGATTTATCGTCAATAAGGAGGTCCAAGGGATAGAGTAAACCTGAATTGAAGCATCGGAATCTAAAACTGGTCTCATAGGAAAGGCTCAAAGCATAGACAGTAAGAAGAGTCAGCCTTCTTGTACTTAAGTCGGCATTGTGCCTTTTGTATTTAATTCCGATGCAATTTATGTGTTTCATCGTCAACAAGGAGGTCCAAGGGATACTGGAAACCTGAAGTGAAGCATCGGAATCTAAAACTTGTCTCACAGCAAAGGTTCAAAACATAGACGGCAAGAAGAGACAATCCTCTAGTACCTAAGTTGGCATTGTGCTTTTGTATTTAATTCCGATGCAATTTATGTGTTTCATGGTCAATAAGAGGGTCCAAGCGATACAGTAAACCTGAAGTGAAGCATCGGAATCTAAAACTGGTCACACAGGAAAGGTTCAGAACATAGACAGTAAGAAGAGTCAGTCTTCTTGTAGTAAAGTCGGCATTGTGCATTTTGTATTTAATTCTGATGCAATTTCTGCGTTTCATCGTCAATAAGGACGTCCAAGGGATACAGTAAACCTGAAGTGAAGCATCGGAATCTAAAACTGGTCTCATAGGAAAGGCTCAAAACATAGACAGTAAGAAGAGTCAGTCTCCTTGTAATTAAGTCGGCATTGTGCCTTTTGTATCTAATTCCGGTGCTATTTCTGTGTTTCATCGTCAATAAGAGGGTCCCTAGGGATACTGTAAACCGTAAGTGAAGCATCGGAATCTAAAACTTGTTTCACAGGAAGGGTTCAAATCATAGACAATAAGAAGGGTCTGTCTTTTGTACTTAAGTCGGCGCTGTGCCTTTTGTATTTTATTCCGATGCAATATCTGGGTTTCATCGTCAATAAGAAGGTCCAAGTTATGCAGTAAACCTGAAGTCAAGCATTGGAATCTAAAACTGGTCTCACAGGAAAGGTTAAAAGCCAAGACAGTAAGAAGAGTCAGTCATCTTTGACTTAAGTCGGCATTGTGCCTTTTGTATGTAATTCCGATACAATTTCTTTGATTCATCGTCAATGAGAAGGTCCTAGGAATACAGCAAACATGATGTGAAGCATCGGAATCTATAACTGGTCTCACAGGAAGGGCTCAAAGCATAGACTGTAAGAAGAGTCAGTCTTTAGGTACTCAAGTCGGCATTGTGCCTTCTGTATTTAGTTCCGATGTAATTTCTGTGATTCATCGTCAATAAGAAAGTCCACAATATACAGTAAACCTGAAGTGAAGCATCGGAATCTAAAACAGGTCTTACAGGAATGTTTCAAAATATAGACAGTAAGAAGAGTCAGTTTTCTTGTACTTAAGTCGGCATTGTGCCTTTTGGTTTTCATTCAGATGCGATTTCTGTCTTTCATCGTCAATAAGAAGGTCTAAGGGACACAGTAAACCTGAAGTGAGGCATCAGAAAGTAAAACTGGTCTCACAGGAGAGGTTCAAACATAGACAGTAAGAAGAGTCAGTCTTCTTGTACCGAAGTCGGCATTGTGCCTTTTGTATTTAAAAACGATGCTATTTCTTTGTTCGTCGTCAATACGAAGGTCCGAGGAATACAGTATACCCGAAGTGAAGCATCGGATTCCAAAACTGGTCCCACAGGAAAGGTTCAAAACGTAGACAGTAAGAAGAGTCAGTCTTCTTGTACTTAAGTCGGCATTGTGCCATTTTGTATTTAATTACGATGCAATCTGTGTTTCATCGTCAATATGAAGGTCCAAGAGATACAGTAAACCTGAAGTGGACCATCGGAATCTATAACTGGTGTCACAGGAAAGGTTCAAAGCATTGACAGTAAGAAGAGTCAGTCATCTTGTACTTATGTCGGCATTGTGCGTTGTGAATTTAATTCCTATGCAACTTCTGTGTTTCATTGTCAATAAGAAGGTCCATGGGATACAGTAAACCTGAAGTGAAGCATCGGAAACTAAAACTGGTCTCACAGGAGCGGTTCAAATCATAGACAGTAAGAGGGTCAGACTTCTTGTACATTAGTCGGCATTGTGCCTTTTTGTTTTTAAGTCCGATGCAATCTCTGTGTATGATCGTCAATAAGAAGGTCCAAGGGATACAGTAAACCTGAAGAAAAGCATCGGAATCCAAAACTGGTCTCACAGGAAAGGCTCAAGTCATAGACAGTAAGAAAAGTCAGTCTTCTTGTACTAAGGTCGCCATTGTGAATTTTGTATTTAATTCCGATGCAATTTATGTGTTTCATCGTCAATAAGAAGGTCCAGGGGAGACAGTAAACCTGAAGTGAAGCATCGGAATCTGAAACTGGTTTAACAGGAGAGGCTCAAAGTATTGAATGTAAGAAGAGTCAGTCTTCCCGTACTTAAGTCGGCAATATGAATTTTGAATTTAATTCCGATGTAATTTCTGTCTTTCATCGTCAATAACAAGGTCCAAGGGATACAGCAAACCTGAAGTGAAGCATCGGAATCTGAAACTGGTCTCACAGGAAAGGCTCAAATTATAGAATTTAAGAACTGTCAGTTTTCTTGTACTTAGGACGGTATTGTGCCTTTTGTATTTAATTCCGATACAATTTCTGTGTTTCATCGTCAATAAGAAGGTCCAAGGGATACAGTAAACCTAAAATGAAGAACGGGAATTTAAAACTGGTCTCACAGGAAAGGCTCAAAGCATAGGCAGTAAGAAGAGTCTGTCTTCTTGTACTAAAGTCGGCATAGTGCCATTTGTAGGTAATTCCGATGCAATTTCTGTGTTTCATCGTCAATAAGAAGGTCCAAGGGATACAGTAAACCTAAAGTGAAACATCGGAATCTAAAACTGGTCTCACAGGAAAGGTTCAAAACATAGACAGTAAGAAGACTCAGTCTTCTAGTACTTAAGTCGGCATTGTGCCTTTTGTATTCTATTCCGATGCAATTTCTGTGTTTCATCTTCAATAAGAAAGTCCAAGTGATACAGTAAACCTGAAGTGAACCATAGGAATCTATAACTGGACCCACAGTAACGGATCATAACATAGACAGTGGGAAGAGACAGTCGTCTTGTTCATAAGTCGGCATTGTGCCATTTGTATTTAATTCCGATGCAATTTCTGTGTTTCAACGTCAATAAGAAGGTCCAAGGGATACAGTAAACCAGAAGTGAAGCATCGTAATGTAAAACTCGACTCACAGAAAAGGTTCAAAGCATAGACAGTAAGAAGAGTCAGTCTTCCTATACTTTAGTCGGCATTACGCCTTTTGTATTTAATTCCGATGCAATTTCTGTGTCTCATCGTCAATAAGAAGTCCCTGGGGATACAGTAAACATGTATTGAAGCATCGGAATTTATAACTGGTCTTACAGAAACGGTTCAAAACATAGAAAGTAGGAAGAGCCAGTCTTCTTGAACATAAGTCGGCATTGTGCCTTTTGTATTTACTTCCGATGCAATACATGTGTCTCATCGTCAATAAGAAGGTCCAAGGGATACAGTAAAACTGAAGCAAAGCATCAGAATCTAAAACTGGTCTCACAGGAAAGGTTCAAAACACAGACAGTAAGAAGCTTCAGTCTTCTCTTACTTAAGTCGGCATTGTGTTTTTTTTATTTAATTCCAATGCGATTTCTGTGTTTCATCGTCAATAAGAGGGTCCAAGGGTTACAGTACACCTAAAGTGAAGCATCGGGATCTAAAACTGGTGTCATATAAAAGGTTCAAATTGTAGACAGTAAGAAGAGTCAGTCTTCTTGTACTTAACTCGGCATTGTGCCTTTTGTATTTCATTCCGATGCAATTTCTGTGTTTTATCCTCAATAAGATGGCCCAAGGGATACAGTAAACCTGAAGTAAAATATCCGAATTTTTTACTGGTCTCACAGAAGAGGTTCATTCATAGACAGAAAGAAGAGTGAGTCTTCTTGTACTTATGTCGTCATTGTGCCTTTTGTACTTAATTCCGATGCAATTTCTGTGTTTCATTGTCAATATGAAGGTCCAAGGGATACAGTAAACCTGAAGAGAAGCATCGGAATCTAAATCTGGACTCACAGCAACGATTCAAAACATAGACAGTACGAAGAGACATTCCTCTTGTACTTAAGTCGGCATTGAGTTTTCATATTTAATTCCGATGCAATTATTGTGTTTCATCGTCTATAAGAAGGTCCAAGGAGTACAATAAACCTAACGTTAATCATCGGAATCCAAAATTGGTGTACCAGGAAGGGTTCATGACATAGGCAATAAGAAGAGTCAGTCTTCTAGTACTTAAGTCGGCATTGGGCATTTCGAATATAATTCCGATGCAATTTCTGGGTATCATCGTCAATTAGACGGTCCAAGGTATACAGTAAACCTGAAGTGAAGCACCGGAATCTAAAACAGGTCTCACAGGAAAGGTTTAAAAATAGAAAGTAAGAAGAGTCTGACTTCCTGTACTTGAGTCGGCATTGTGCTTTTCTATTTAATTCCGATGCAATATCTGTGCTTCATCGTCAATAAATAACTCCAAGGATACAGTAAATCTGAAGTGAAGCATCGGAATCTAAAACTGGTCTCACAGGAATGGTTCAAATCATAGACAGTAAGAAGTGTCAGTCTCCTTGTATTTAACCGGCATTGTGCCTTTTGTATTTAATTCCGATGCAATTTCTGTGTTTCATCGTCAATATGAAGGTCCAAGTGTTAGAGTAAATCTGAAGTGAAGCAACGGAATCCAAAATTGGTGTAACAGGAAAAGTCCAAATCATAGACAATAAGATGAGCCAGTCTTCTTGTACTTAAGTCGGCATTGTGTTTTTTTAATTTAATTCCAATGCGATATCTGTGTTTCATCGTCCATAAGAAGGTCCAAGGAATACAGTAAACCTGAAGTGAAGCATCGGTATCTGAAACTGGACTCACAGGAATGGCTCAAATTATAGAATTTAAGAAGTGTCAGTCTTCTTGTACTTAAGACGGCATTGTGCATTTTGTATTTAAATTTCGATGCAATTTCTGTATTTCATCGTCAATATGAAGGTGCAAGGGACACAGTAAGCCTAAAATGAAGAACCGGAATCTAAAACCGGTCTCACAGGAAAGACTCAAAACATAGACAGTAAGAACAGTCAGTCTTCTTGTACTAAAGTCGGCATAGTGCCATTTGTATGTATTTCCGATGCAGTTTCTGTGTTTCATCGTCAATAAGAAGGTCCAAGTGATACAGTAAACCAGAAGTGAAGCATCGGAATCTAAAACTGGTCACACAGAAGAGGTTCAAACAATAGACAGTAAGAAGAGTCAGTCGTCTTGTACTTAAGTCGGCATTGTGTTTTTTTAATTTAATTCCAATGCGATTTCTATGTTTCATCGTCCATAAGAAGGTCCAAGTGATACAGGATTCCTGCAGTGAAGCATCGGAATCTAAAACTGGACTCACAGGAAAGGTTCAAAACATAGATAGTAAGAAGAGTCAGTCTTCTTGTAGTAATGTCGGCATTGTGCATTTTGTATTTAATTCTGATGCAATTTCTGTGTTTCATCGTCAATAAGGAGGTCCAAGGGATACAGTAAACCTGAAGTGAAGCATCGGAATCTAAAACTGGTCTCACAGGAAAGGTTCAAAACATAGACAGTAACAAGAGTCAGTTATCTAGTACTTAAGTCGGCATTGTGCCTTTTGTACTTAATTCCGATGCAATCTCTGTGTTTCAGCGTCCATAAGAAGATCCAAGGGATACAGTAAACCTGAAGTGCAGCATCGGAATCTAAAACAGGTCTCACAGGAAAGGTTCAAAACATAGACTGTAAGAGGAGCCAGTCTTCTAGTTCTTACGTCGGCATTGTGCCTTTTGCATTTAATTCCGATGCAATTTCAGTGATTCAGCGTCAATAAGAACGTCCAAGGGATTCAGTAAACCTGAAGTGAAGCATCAGAATCTAAAACTGGTCTCACAGGAAAGGTTCAGAACATAGACTGTAAGAAGAGTCAGCCTCCTTGTACTTAAGTCGACATTGTTCCTATTGTATTTAATTCTGATTCAATTTCTGTGTTTCATCTTCAATAAGAAGCTCCAAGGGATCCAGTAAACGTGAAGTGAAGCATCGATAACTAAAACTGGTCTCACAGGAAAGGTTCAAATCATTGACTGTAAGTAGAGTCAGTCCTCTTGTACTTAAGTCGGCATTGTGCCTTTTGTATTTAATTCCGATGGAATTACTGTGTTTCATCGGATATTAGGTGGTCCAAGGGATACAGTAATCCAGAAGTGAAGCATCGGAATCTAAAACTGGTCTCACAGGAAAGGTTCAAAACATAGGCGGTAAGAAGTGTTCGTCTTCAGTACTTAAGTCGGCATTGTGCCCGTTGTATTTAATTCCGATGCAATATCAAGAAGAGGCACTGTTCTTGTACTTAAGTCGGCATTGTGCATTTTCCGATGCTATTTCTGTGTTTCATCGTCAATAAGAAGGTCCAAGGGATACAGTAAACCTGATATGAAGTATCGGAACCTTTAATTGGTCTCACAGGAAAGGTTCACAATATAGACAGTAAGAAGAGTCAGTCTTCCTGTACTTAAGTCGGCATTTTGCCTTTTGTATTTAATTCCGATGCAATTTCTGTGTTTCATTGTCAATATGAAGGTCCAAGGTGTACAGTAAATCTGAAGTGAAGCATCGGAATCCAAATTTGCTGTAACAAGAAACGTTCATAACATAGACAATAACAAGAGTCTGTCTTCTTGTACTTAAGTCGGCATTGTGCCTTTTGTATTTAATTCCGATGTAATTTCTGTGTTTCATCGTCATTAAGAAGGTCCAAGAGATACAGTAAACACGAAGTGAAGCATCGCAATCTCAAACTGGTCTCACAGGAAATGTTCATAACATAGACAGTAAGAAGAGTCAATCTTCTTGTACTTAAGTCGGCATTGTGCATTTTGTATTTAATTCCGATGCAATTTCTGTGTGTCATCGTCAATAAGAATGTCCAAGCGATGCAGTAAACCTGAAGTGTAGAGTCGAAATCTAAATCTCGTCTCAGAGGAAAGGCTCAAGTCATAGACAGTGAGAAGAGTCAGTCTTCTGGTACTTAAGTCGGCAATGTGCCTTTTGTATTTAATTCCGATGCACTTTCTGTGTTTTATCGTCAATAAGAAGGTCCAAGTGATTCAGTAAACCTGACGTCAAACGTCGGAATCTAAAACTGGTCTCACAGGAAAGGTTCAAAGCATAGACAGTAAGAAGAGTAAGTGTTCTTGTACTTAAGTCGGCATTGTGCATTTAGTGTTTAATTCCGATGCTATTTTTGTGTTTCATCGTCAATAAGAAGGTCCAATGGATACAGTAAACCTGATGTGAAGCATCGGAATCTTTAATTGGTCTCACATGAAAGGTTCAGAATATAGACAGTAAGAAGAGTCAGTCTTCCTGTACTTAAGTCGGCATTTTGCCTTTTGTATTTAATTCCGATGGAATTTCTGTGTTTCATCGTCAATATGAAGGTCCCAGGGATACAGAAAACCTGAAGTGAAACATCGGAATCTAATTCTGGTCTAACAGCAAAGGTTTAAAACATAGACAATAAGAGGAGTCAGTCTTCTTGTTCTTAAGTCAACATTGTGCATTTTGTATTTAATTTCGATGCAATATCTGTGTTTAATCGTTTATACGAATGCCCAAGTGATACGGTAAACCTATAGTAAAGCATCGGAATCTAAAACTGGTCTCACAGGAAAGGTTCAAAACATAGACTGTAAGAAGAGTCAGTCTTCTTGTGCTTAAGTTGGCATTGTGACTTTTGTATTTAATTCGGATGCTATTTCTGTGTTTCATCGTCAATAAGAAGGTCCAAGGGATACAGTAAACCTTGAAGTGATGCATCGGAATCTAAAACTGGTCCCACAGAAATGGGTCAAATCATAGACAGTAAGAAGAGTTAGTCTTCTTGTTTTGAAGTCGGCATTTTGCCTTTTGTATTTAATTCCGATGCAATTTCTGTGCTTCATCGTCAATAACAAGGTCCACGAGATACAGGAAACCAGAAGTGAATCATCGGAATCTAAAACTGGTCTCACATCAAAGTCTCAAATCATAGACAGTAAGAAGAGTCAGTCCTCTTGTACTTATGTTGGCATTGTGGCTCTTGTATTTAATTCCGATGCAATTTCTGTGTTTCATCGTCAATAAGAAGGTGCAAGGGATACAGTACACCTGAAGTGAAGCATCGGGATCTAAAACTGGTGTCATATAAAAGGTTCAAATTGCAGACTGTAAGAAGAGTCACGCTTCTTGTACTTAACTCGGCATTGTGCCTTTTGTATTTCATTCCGATGCCATTTCTGAGTTTGATCCTCAATAAGATGGCCCAAGGGATACAGTAAACCAGAAGTGAAGCAACAGAATCTAAAACTAGTCTCACAGAATAGGTTCAAATCATAGACAGTAAAAATAGTCAGTGTTTTTGTACTTAAGTCGGCATTGTGCCTTTTGTATTTATTTCTGATGCAATTTCTGTGTTTCATCGTCAATAAGAAGGTCCAAGGGATACAGTAAACCTGAAGTGAAGCATCGGAATCTAAAACTGGTCTCACAGGAAAGGTTTAAATCATAGACAGTAAGAAGAGTCTGTCTTCTTGTGGTAAAATCGGCATTGTGCACTTTGTATTTAATCCTGATGCAATTTCTGTGTTTCATCGTCAATAAGGAGGTACAAGGAATACAGTCAACCTGAAGTGAAGCATCGCAATATATAACTGGTCTCACAGGAAACGTTCAAACCATAGACAGTAAGAAGAGTCAGTCTTCTTGTACTTAAGTCGGCATTGTGCCTTCTGTATTTAATTCCGATGCAATTTCTGTGTTTCAGCGCAAATAAGAGGGTCCAAGGGATACAGTACTCCTGAAGTGAAACTTCGGAATCTACAACTGGTCTCACAGGAAAGGTTCAAAACATAGACGGTAAGAAGTGTTCGGCTTCAGTACTTAAGTCGGAATTGTGCCTTATGAATTTAATTATGATGCAATATCTGTGTTTCATCGTCAATAAGTAGGTCCAAAGGATGCAGTAAACCTGAAGTGAGGCATCGGAAACTAAAACTGGTCTCACAGGAAAGGTTCAAAGCGTAGACAGTAAGAAGAGTCAGTCTTCTTGCACTTATGTCGGCATTGTGCCTTTTGTATTTAATTCCGATGCAATTTCTGTGTTTCATCGTCAATAAGAATTCCAAAGGATACAGTAAACCTGAAGTGAAACCTCGGATTCTAAAACTGGTCTCACAGGAAAGATTCAAAGCATACACAGAAAGAAGAGTCAGTCATCTTGTACCTAAGTCGGCATTGTGCTTTTGTATTTAATTCCGATGCAATTTCTGTGTTCATCGTCTATAAGATGGTCCAAGGAGTACAATAAATCTAAAGTGAATCATCGGAATCCAAATTTGGTGTACCAGGACAGGTTAATAACATAGACAATAACAAGAGTCAGTCTTCTAGTACTTAAGTCGGCATTGGGCATTTCGAATATAATTCCGATGCAATTTCTGGGTATCATCGTCAATAAGAAGGTCTAAAGTATACAGTAAAGCTGAAGTGAAGCATCAGAATCTAAAACAGGTCTCACAGGAAAGGTTTGAAAATAGAAAGTAAGAAGAGTCTGACTTCCTGTACTTGAGTCGGCATTGTGCTTTTCTATTTAATTCCGATGCAATATCTGTGCTTCATCGTCAATAAGTAGCTCGAAGGGATATAGTAAACCTGAAGTGAAGCATCGGTATCTAAAACTAGTCTCAAAGGAAAGGTTCAAATCATAGACAGTAAGAAGTGTCAGTCTCCTTGTATTTAAATCGGCATTGTGCCTTTTGTATTTAATTCCGATGAAATTCCTGTATTTCTTCGTCAATATGAAGGTCCAAGTGTTACAGTAAATCTGAAGTGAAGCAACGGAATCCAAAATTGGTGTAACAGGGAAGGTCCATAACATAGACAATAAGATGAGCCAGTCTTCTTGTACTTAAGTCGCAATATGAATTTTGAATTTAATTCCGCTGTAATATCTGTGTATCATCGTCAATAAGAAGGTCCAAGGGATACAGTAAACCTGAAGTGAAGCATCGGAATCTGAAACTGGTCTCACAGGAATGGCTCAAATTATAGATTCTAAGAAGTGTCAGTCTTCTTGTACTTTAGTTGGCATTGTGCCTTTTGTATTTCATTCCGGTGCCATTTCTGTGTCTCATCGTCAATAAGATGATCCAAGGGATAAAGTAAACCTGAAGTGAAGCATCGAATTCTAAAACTGGTCTCACTGGAAAGGTTCAAAACATAGACAATAAGAAGAGTCAGTCTTCTTGTACTTCAGTCGGCATTGTGCCTTTTGTATTTAATTCCGGTGCCATTTCTGTGTCTCATCGTCAATAAGATGATCCAAGGGATAAAGTAAACCTGAAGTGAAGCATCCAAATCTAAAACTGGTCTCACAGGATAGGTTCAAAACATTGACAGTAACAAGAGTCAGTTTTCTAGTACTTAAGACGGCATTGTACCTTTTGTACTTAATTCCGATGCAATCTCTGTATTTCATCGTGCATAAGAAGATCCAAGGGATACAGTAAACCTGAAGTGAAGCTTCGCAATCTCTTACTGGTACCACAGGAAAAGGTTCAAACCATAGACAGTAAGAAGAGTCAGTCTACCTGTACTTGAGTCGGCATAGTGACTTCTTTATTTAATTCCGATGCAATTTCTGTGTTTCATCGATAATAAGCAGGTCCAAGGGATACAGTAAACTTGAAGTGACGCATCGCAATCTAAAACTGGTCTCACAGGAAAGGTTCAATACATAGACTGTAAGAGGAGCCAGTCTTCTAGTTCTTACGTCGGCATTGTGCCTTTTGCATTTAATTCCGATGCAATTTCAGTGATTCATCGTCAATAAGAACGTCCAAGGGATACAGTAAACCTGAAGTGAAGCATCAGAATCTAAAACTGGTCTCACAGGAAAGGTTCAGAACATAGACAGTAAGAAGAGTCAGTCTCCTTGTACTTAAGTCTGCATTGTTCCTTTTGTATTTAATTCTGATTCAATTTCTGTGTTTCATCGTCATTAGGAACGTCCAAAGGATCCAGTAAACCTGAAGTGAAGCATCGATAACTAAAACTGGTCTCACAGAAAAGGTTGAAATCATTGAATGTAAGTAGAGTCAGTCCTCTTGTACTTAAGTCGGCATTGTGCCTTTTTTATTTAATTCCGATGGAATTTCTGTGTTTCATCGGCAATTAGGTGGTCCAAGGGATACAGTAAACCAGAAGTGAAGCATCGGAATCTAAAACTGGTCTCACAGGAAAGGTTCAAATCATAGACAGTAAGAAGAGTCAGTCTTCCTGTAGAAAAGTCGGCATTGTGCATTTTGTATTTAATTCTGTTGCAATTTCTCTGTTTAATCGTCAATAAGGAGGTCCAAGGGATACAGTCAACCTGAAGTGAAGCATCGGAATCACTAACTGGTCTCACAGGAAAGGTTCAGAACATAGGCAATAAGAAGAGTCATTCTTCCTGTACTTAAGTTGGCATTTTGCCTTTTGTATTTATTTCCGATGTAATTTCTATGTTTCATCGTCAATATGAGGGTACAATGGATACAGTAAACCTGAAGTGAAACATCGGAATCTAAAACTGGTCTCACAGAAATGGGTCAAATCATAGACAGTAAGAAGAGTTAGTCTTCTTGTTTTGAAGTCGGCATTTTGCCTTTTGTATTTAATTCCGATGCAATTTCTGTGCTTCATCGTCAATAACAAGGTCCAAGAGATACAGGAAACCAGAAGTGAATCATCGGAATCTAAAACTGGTCTCACATCAAAGTCTCAAATCATAGACAGTAAGAAGAGTCAGTCCTCTTGTACTTATGTCGGCATTGTGGCTCTTGTATTTAATTCCGATGCAATTTCTGTGTTTCATCGTCAATAAGAAGGTGCAAGGGATACAGTACACCTGAAGTGAAGCATCGGGATCTAAAACTGGTGTCATATAAAAGGTTCAAATTGCAGACTGTAAGAAGAGTCACGCTTCTTGTACTTAACTCGGCATTGTGCCTTTTGTATTTCATTCCGATGCCATTTCTGAGTTTGATCCTCAATAAGATGGCCCAAGGGATACAGTAAACCAGAAGTGAAGCAACAGAATCTAAAACTAGTCTCACAGAATAGGTTCAAATCATAGACAGTAAAAATAGTCAGTGTTTTTGTACTTAAGTCGGGATTGTGCCTTTTGTATTTATTTCTGATGCAATTTCTGTGTTTCATCGTCAATAAGAAGGTCCAAGGGATACAGTAAACCTGAAGTGAAGCATCGGAATCTAAAACTGGTCTCACAGGAAAGGTTTAAATCATAGACAGTAAGAAGAGTCTGTCTTCTTGTGGTAAAATCGGCATTGTGCACTTTGTATTTAATCCTGATGCAATTTCTGTGTTTCATCGTCAATAAGGAGGTACAAGGAATACAGTCAACCTGAAGTGAAGCATCGCAATATATAACTGGTCTCACAGGAAACGTTCAAACCATAGACAGTAAGAAGAGTCAGTCTTCTTGTACTTAAGTCGGCATTGTGCCTTCTGTATTTAATTCCGATGCAATTTCTGTGTTTCAGCGCAAATAAGAGGGTCCAAGGGATACAGTACTCCTGAAGTGAAACTTCGGAATCTACAACTGGTCTCACAGGAAAGGTTCAAAACATAGACGGTAAGAAGTGTTCGGCTTCAGTACTTAAGTCGGAATTGTGCCTTATGAATTTAATTATGATGCAATATCTGTGTTTCATCGTCAATAAGTAGGTCCAAAGGATGCAGTAAACCTGAAGTGAGGCATCGGAAACTAAAACTGGTCTCACAGGAAAGGTTCAAAGCGTAGACAGTAAGAAGAGTCAGTCTTCTTGCACTTATGTCGGCATTGTGCCTTTTGTATTTAATTCCGATGCAATTTCTGTGTTTCATCGTCAATAAGAATTCCAAAGGATACAGTAAACCTGAAGTGAAACCTCGGATTCTAAAACTGGTCTCACAGGAAAGATTCAAAGCATACACAGAAAGAAGAGTCAGTCATCTTGTACCTAAGTCGGCATTGTGCTTTTGTATTTAATTCCGATGCAATTTCTGTGTTCATCGTCTATAAGATGGTCCAAGGAGTACAATAAATCTAAAGTGAATCATCGGAATCCAAATTTGGTGTACCAGGACAGGTTAATAACATAGACAATAACAAGAGTCAGTCTTCTAGTACTTAAGTCGGCATTGGGCATTTCGAATATAATTCCGATGCAATTTCTGGGTATCATCGTCAATAAGAAGGTCTAAAGTATACAGTAAAGCTGAAGTGAAGCATCAGAATCTAAAACAGGTCTCACAGGAAAGGTTTGAAAATAGAAAGTAAGAAGAGTCTGACTTCCTGTACTTGAGTCGGCATTGTGCTTTTCTATTTAATTCCGATGCAATATCTGTGCTTCATCGTCAATAAGTAGCTCGAAGGGATATAGTAAACCTGAAGTGAAGCATCGGTATCTAAAACTAGTCTCAAAGGAAAGGTTCAAATCATAGACAGTAAGAAGTGTCAGTCTCCTTGTATTTAAATCGGCATTGTGCCTTTTGTATTTAATTCCGATGAAATTCCTGTATTTCTTCGTCAATATGAAGGTCCAAGTGTTACAGTAAATCTGAAGTGAAGCAACGGAATCCAAAATTGGTGTAACAGGGAAGGTCCATAACATAGACAATAAGATGAGCCAGTCTTCTTGTACTTAAGTCGCAATATGAATTTTGAATTTAATTCCGCTGTAATATCTGTGTATCATCGTCAATAAGAAGGTCCAAGGGATACAGTAAACCTGAAGTGAAGCATCGGAATCTGAAACTGGTCTCACAGGAATGGCTCAAATTATAGATTCTAAGAAGTGTCAGTCTTCTTGTACTTTAGTTGGCATTGTGCCTTTTGTATTTCATTCCGGTGCCATTTCTGTGTCTCATCGTCAATAAGATGATCCAAGGGATAAAGTAAACCTGAAGTGAAGCATCGAATTCTAAAACTGGTCTCACTGGAAAGGTTCAAAACATAGACAATAAGAAGAGTCAGTCTTCTTGTACTTCAGTCGGCATTGTGCCTTTTGTATTTAATTCCGGTGCCATTTCTGTGTCTCATCGTCAATAAGATGATCCAAGGGATAAAGTAAACCTGAAGTGAAGCATCCAAATCTAAAACTGGTCTCACAGGATAGGTTCAAAACATTGACAGTAACAAGAGTCAGTTTTCTAGTACTTAAGACGGCATTGTACCTTTTGTACTTAATTCCGATGCAATCTCTGTATTTCATCGTGCATAAGAAGATCCAAGGGATACAGTAAACCTGAAGTGAAGCTTCGCAATCTCTTACTGGTACCACAGGAAAAGGTTCAAACCATAGACAGTAAGAAGAGTCAGTCTACCTGTACTTGAGTCGGCATAGTGACTTCTTTATTTAATTCCGATGCAATTTCTGTGTTTCATCGATAATAAGCAGGTCCAAGGGATACAGTAAACTTGAAGTGACGCATCGCAATCTAAAACTGGTCTCACAGGAAAGGTTCAATACATAGACTGTAAGAGGAGCCAGTCTTCTAGTTCTTACGTCGGCATTGTGCCTTTTGCATTTAATTCCGATGCAATTTCAGTGATTCATCGTCAATAAGAACGTCCAAGGGATACAGTAAACCTGAAGTGAAGCATCAGAATCTAAAACTGGTCTCACAGGAAAGGTTCAGAACATAGACAGTAAGAAGAGTCAGTCTCCTTGTACTTAAGTCTGCATTGTTCCTTTTGTATTTAATTCTGATTCAATTTCTGTGTTTCATCGTCATTAGGAACGTCCAAAGGATCCAGTAAACCTGAAGTGAAGCATCGATAACTAAAACTGGTCTCACAGAAAAGGTTGAAATCATTGAATGTAAGTAGAGTCAGTCCTCTTGTACTTAAGTCGGCATTGTGCCTTTTTTATTTAATTCCGATGGAATTTCTGTGTTTCATCGGCAATTAGGTGGTCCAAGGGATACAGTAAACCAGAAGTGAAGCATCGGAATCTAAAACTGGTCTCACAGGAAAGGTTCAAATCATAGACAGTAAGAAGAGTCAGTCTTCCTGTAGAAAAGTCGGCATTGTGCATTTTGTATTTAATTCTGTTGCAATTTCTCTGTTTAATCGTCAATAAGGAGGTCCAAGGGATACAGTCAACCTGAAGTGAAGCATTGGAATCACTAACTGGTGTCACAGGAAAGGTTCAGAACATAGGCAATAAGAAGAGTCATTCTTCCTGTACTTAAGTTGGCATTTTGCCTTTTGTATTTATTTCCGATGTAATTTCTATGTTTCATCGTCAATATGAGGGTACAATGGATACAGTAAACCTGAAGTGAAACATCGGAATCTAAAACTGGTCTCACAGGAAAGGTTCAAAACATAGGCGGTAAGAAGTGTTCGTCTTCAGTATTTAAGTCGGCATTGTGCCCGTTGTATTTAATTCCGATGCAATATCAAGAAGAGTCAGTGCTCTTGTACTTAAGTCGGCATTGTGCATTTAGTATTTAATTCCGATGCTATTTCTGTGTTTCATCGTCAAAAAGAAGGTCCAAGGGATACAGTAAACCTGATATGAAGCATCGGAATCTTTAATTGGTCTCACAGGAAAGGTTGAGAATATAGACAGTAAGAAGAGTCAGTCTTCCTGTACTTAAGTCGGCATTTCGCCTTTTGTATTTAATTCCGAAGCAATTTCTGTGTGTCATCGTCAATAAGAAGGACCAAGCGATGCAGTATACCTGAAGTGTAGAGTCGATATCTAAATCTCGTCTCACACGAAAGGCTCAAATCATAGACAGTAAGAAGAGTCAGTCTTCTGGTACTTAAGTCGGCATTGTGCCTTTTGTATTTAATTCCGATGCACTTTCTGTGTTTTATCGTCAATAAGAAGATCCAAGTGATTCAGTAAACCTGACGTCAAACGTCGGAATCTAAAACTGGTCTCACAGGACAGGTTCAAATCATAGACAGTAAGAAGAGTCAGCCTTCTTGTACTTAAGTCGGCATTGTGCCTCTTGTATTTAATTCTATTGCAATGTCTGTGTTCCATCGTCAATAAGAAGATCCAAGGGAAACACTAAACCTGAGGTGAAGCATCGGAATCTAAAAGTGGTCTCACAGGAAAGGTTCAAAGCATAGACAGTAAGAAGAGTAAGTGTTCTTGTACTTAAGTCGGCATTGTGCATTTAGTGTTTAATTCCGATGCTATTTTTGTGTTTCATCGTCAATAAGAAGGTCCAATGGATACAATAAACCTGATGTGAAGCATCGGAATCTTTAATTGGTCTCACAGGAAAGGTTCAGAATGTAGACAGTAAGAAGAGACAGTCTTCCTGTTCTTAAGTTGGCATTGTGCCTTTTGTATTTAATTCGGATGCTATTTCTGTGTTTCATCGTCAATAAGAAGGTCGAAGGGATACAGTAAACCTGAAGGGAAGCATCGATATCTAAAACTGGTCTCACATGAAAGGTTCAAAACATAGACAGTATGAAGTGTCGGTCTTCTTGTACTTAAGTCGGCATTGTGCCTTTTGTATTTCATTCCGATGCAATTTCTGTGTTTCATCGTCAAAAAGAAGGTCCAAGGGATACAGAAAACCTGAAGTGAAGCATCGGAATCTAAAATTGGTCTGACAGGGAAGGTTCAAAAATAGACAGTAAGAAGAGTCAGTCTCCCTGTACTTTAGTCGGCATTGTGCATTTTGTACTTATTTCCGATGCCATTTCTGTGTTTCATCGTCAATAAGAGGGTACAATGGATACAGTAAACCTAAAGTGAAACATTGGAATCTAAAACTGGTCTCACAGGGAAGGTTCAAAACATCGGCGGTAAGAAGTGTTCGTCTTCAGTACTTACGTCGGCATTGTGCCCTTTGTATTTAAATCCAATGCAATGTCAAGAAGAGTCATTAAACCTGAAGTAAAGCATCGGAATCTAAAATTGGTCTGACAGGAAAGGTTCAAAACATAGACAGTAAGAAGAATAATTCTTCTTGTACTTCAGTCGGCGTTGTGAATTTTGTATTTAAATCCGATGCAATTTCTGCGTTTCATCGTCAATAAGAAGATCCAAGGGATACAGTAAACCTGAAGTGAAGCATCAGAATCTAAAACTGGTCTCACAGGAAAGGTTCTAAACATAGACAGTAAGAAGTGGCAGTCTTCTTGTACTTAAGTCGGCTTTGTGCCTTTTGTATTTAATTCCGATTCAATTTCTGTGTTTCATCGTCAATAAGAAGGTCCAAGGGATACAGTTAACCTGAAGTAAAGCATCGTAATCCACAACTGGTCTCACAGGAAAGGTTCACAACATAGAGAGTATGAAGAGTTAGTCTTCTTGTACTTAAGTCGGCATTGTGCGTTTTGTATTTAATTACGATGTAATTTCTGGGTTTCATCGTCAATAAGAGGGTACAATGGATACAGTAAACCTGAAGTGAAACATCGGGATCTGAAACTGGTCTCACAGGAAAGGTTCAAAACATCGGCGGTAAGAAGTGTTCGTCTTCAGTACTTACGTCGGCATTGTGCCCTTTGTATTTAATTCCAATGCAATTTCAAGAAGAGTCAATAAACCTGAAGTGAAATATCGGAATCTAAAACTGGTCTCACAGGAACGGTTCAAAACATAGGCGGTAAGAAGTGATCGTCTTCAGTACTTAAGTCGGCATTGTGCCCTTCGTATTTAATTCCGATGCAGTATCAAGAAGAGTCAGTGTTCTTGTACTTAAGTAGGCATTGTGCATTTAGTATTTAATTCCGATGCTATTTCTGTGTTTCATTGTCAATAAGAAGGTCCAAGGGATACAGTAAACCAGATGTGATACATCGGAATCTTTAATTGGTCTCACAGGAAAGGTCCAGAATATAGACAGTAAGCAGAGTCAGTCTTCCTGTACTTAAGTTGGCATTTTGCCTTTTGTATTTAATTCCGATGCAATTTCTGTGTTTCATCATCAATATGAAGGTCCAAGGTGTACAGTAAATCTGAAGTGAAGCATCGGAATCCAAATTTGCTGTAACAGGAAACGTTCATAACATAGAGAATAAGAAGAGTCAGTCTTCTTGTACTTAAGTCGGCATTGTGCCTTTTGTATTTAATTCCGATGCAATTTCTGTGTGTCCTCGTCAATAAGAAGGTCCAAGCGATGCAGTAAACCGGAACTGGAGAGTCGGAATCTAAATCTCGTCTCACAGGAAAGGCTCAAATCATAGACAGGAAGAAGAGTCAGTCTTCTGGTACTTATGTCAGCATTGTGCCTTTTGTATTTAATTCCGATGCACTTTCTGTGTTTTAGCGTCAATAAGAAGGTCCAAGTGATTCAGTAAACCAGACGTCAAGCGTCGGAATCTAAAACTGGTCTCACATGAAAGGTTCAAAGCATAGACAGTAAGAAGAGTCAGTGTTCTTGTACTTAAGTCGGCATTGGGCATTTAGTGTTTAATTCCGATGCTATTTTTGTGTTTCATCGTCAATAAGAAGTTCCAAGGGATACAGTAAACCAAATGTGAAACATCGGAATCTTTAATTGGTCTCACAGGAAAGGTTCAGAATATAGACAGTAAGAAGAGTCAGTCGTCCTGTACTTAAGACGGCATTTTGCATTTTGTATTTAATTCCGATGGAATTTCTGTGTTTCATCGTCAATATGAAGGTCCCAGGGATAGAGAAAACCTGAAGTGAAACATCGGAATCTAATTCTGGTCTCACAGCAAAGGTTCAAATCATAGACAGTAAGAAGAGTCAGTCTACTTGTACTTAAGTCAACATTGTGCGTTTTGTATTTAATTTCGATGCAATATCTGTGTTTCATCGTCAATACGAAGGTCCAAGGGATACAGTAAACCTAAAGTAAAGCATCGGAATCTAAAACTGGTCTCACAGGAGAGGTTCAAAACATATACTGTAAGAAGAGTCAGTCCTCCTGTACTTAAGTTGGCATTGTGCCTTTTGTATTTAATTCGTATGATATTTCTGTGTTTCATCATCAATAAGACGGTCCAAGGGATACAGTAAACCTGAAGTGAAGCATCGATATCTAAAACTGGTCTCACAGGAAAGGTTCAAAACATGGACAGTAAGAGGGGTCGGTCTTCTTGTACTTAAGTCGGCATTGTGCCTTTTGTATTTAATTACGATGCAATTTCTGTGTTTCATCGTCAATAAGAAGGCCCAATGGATACAGTAAACATGAAGTGAAACATCGGAATTTAAATTGGTCTGTCAGGAAAGGTTCAAAACATAGACAGTAAAAAGAAACATTCTTCTTGTACTTCAGTCGGCGTTGTGAATTTTGTATTTAAATCCGATTCAATTTCTGCGTTTCATCGTCAATAAGAAGATCCAAGTGATACAGTAAACCTGAAGTGAAGCATCAGAATCTAAAACTGGTCCAACAGGAAAGGTTCAAAACATAGAGAGTATGAAGAGTTAGTCTTCTTGTACTTAAGTCGGCATTGTGCGTTTTGTATTTAATTACGATGTAATTTCTGTGTTTCATCGTCAATAAGAGGGTACAATGTATACAGTAAACCTGAAGTGAAACATCGGAATCTAAAACTGGTCTCACAGGAAAGGTTCAGAACATCGGCGGTAAGAAGTGTTCGTCTTCAGTACTTACGTCGGCATTGTGCCCTTTGTATTTCATTCCAATGCAATTTGAAGAAGAGTCAATAAACCTGAAGTGAAACATCGGAATCTAAAACTGGTCTCACAGGAACGGTTCAAAACATAGGCGGTAAGAAGTGTTCATCTTCAGTACTTAAGTCGTCATTGTGAATTTTTGATTTAATTCCGATGCACTTTCTGTGTTTTATCGTCAATAAGAAGGTCCAAGTGATTCAGTAAACCAGACGTCAAGCGTCGGATTCTAAAACTGGTCTCACAGGAAAGGTTCAAATCATAGACAGTAAGAAAAGTCAGCCTTCTTGTACTTAAGTCGGCATTGTGCCTCTTGTATTTAATTCAAATGCAATTTCTGTGATCCATCGTCAATAAGATGGTCCATGGGAAACAGTAAAACTGAACTGAAGCATCGAAATCAAAAACTGGTCTCACAGGAAAGGTTCAAAGCATAGACAGTAAGAAGAGTCAGTGTTCTTGTACTTAAGTCGGCATTGTGCATGTAGTGTTTAATTCCGATGCTATTTTTGTGTTTCATCGTCAATACGAAGGTCCAAGGGATACAGTAAACCTGATGTGAAGCATCGGAATCTTTAATTGGTATCACAGGAAATGTTCAGAATATACACAGTAAGAAGAGTCAGTCTTTTAGTACTTAAATCGGCATTTTACCTTTTGTATATAATTCCGATGGAATTTCTGTGTTTCATCGTCAATATGAAGGTCCCAAGGATACAGAAAACCTGAAGTGAAACATCGGAATCTAATTCTGGTCTTACAGCAAAGGTTCAAAACATAGACAGTAAGAAGAGTCAGTCTACTTGTACTTAAGTCAACATTGTGCATTTTGTATTTAATTTCGATGCAATATCTGTATTCCATCGTCAATACGAAGGTCCAAGGGTTACAGTAAACCTGAAGTGAAGCATCGGAATCTAAAATTGGTCTGACAGGAAAGGTTCAAATATAGACAGCAAGAAGAGTCAGTCTCCCTGTACTTAAGTCGGCATTGTGCATTTTGTATTTATTTCCGATGCAATTCCTGTGTTTCATCGTCAATAAGAAGCTCCAAGTGATACAGTAAACCTGAAGTGAAGCATCGGAATCTAAAACTGGTCTCACAGGAAAGGTTCAAAGTATAGACAGTAAGAAGAGACTGTCTTCTTGTATTTGAGTCGGCATTGTGCCTTTTGTATTTGATTCCAATGCAATATCTGTGTTTCATCGTCAATAAGTAGGTCCCAGGGAAACAGTAAACCTGATGTGAATCATCGGAATCCGAAACTGGTCTCACAGGAATGGCACGAAACATAGACAGTAAGAAGAGTCAGTCTTCTTGTACTTAAGTCGGCATTGTGCCTTTTTGTATTTAGTTCCGATGCAATTTCTGTGTTTCATCGTCAATAAGAAGGTCCAAGTGATACAGTAAACCTGAAGTGACTCATTGGAATCTAAACCTGGTGTCACAGGAGTAGTTGAAAACATAGAGTGTAAGAAGAGTCAGTCTTCTTGTACTTGAGTCGGCATTGTGCATTTGTAATTAATTCCGATGCAATTTCTGTGTTGCATTGTCAATAAGTAGGTCCAAGGAATACAGCAAAGCTGAAGTAAAGCATCGGAATCTAAAACAGGTCTCACAGAAAAGGCTCAATACATAGACAGTAAGAAGAGTCAGTCTTCTTGTACTTAAGTCGGCATTGTGCCTTTTGTATTTAATTCCGATGCAATTTCTGTGTATCGTCGTCAATAACAAGGTCCAAGGGATACCGTATAGCTGAAGTTAAGCATCGGAATCTAAAACTGGTCTCACAGGAAGGGTTCAAAACGTAGACAGTAAGACGAGTCATTCTTCTTGTACTTAAGTCGGCATTGTGCATTTTGTATTTAATTCCGATGCCACTACTGTGCTTCATTGTTAAGACGTAGGTACAAGAGATACAGTAAACTTGAAGTGAAGCATCGGAATCCGAAACTGGTCGCACAGGAAAGGTTGAAAGCATAGACATTAAGAAGAGACTGTCTTCTTGCATTAAGGTCGGCAAAGTGCCTTTTTGTATTTAATTCCGATGCAATATCTGTGTTTCATCGTCAAATATGAAGGTCCAAGGGGTACAGTAAAACTGAAGTGAACCATCGGAATCTAAAACTGGTCTCACAGGAAAGGTTCAAAACATAGACAGTAGGAAGAGACAGTCTTCTTGTACTTATGTCAGCATTGTGCATTTCGTATGTAATTCCGATTCATTTTCTGTGTTTCATCGTCAATATGAAGGTCCAAGGGATACAGTAAACCTGAAGTGAAGCATCGGAATCTAAAACTGGTCTCACACGAAAGGATAAAAACATAAACAGTAAGATGAGTCAGTCTTCTTCTACTTAAGTCTACATTGTGCATTTTGTATTTAATTTCGAAGCTATTTCTGTGTTTCATCGTCAATACGAAGGTCCAAGGGATACAGTAAACCTGAAGTGAAGCATCGGAATCTAAAGCTGGTCTCACAGGAAAGGATCATAGCATAGACAGTAAGAAGAGTCAGTGTTCTTGTACTTAAGTCCGCATTGTGCCTTTAGTATTTAATTCCGATGCTATTTCTGTATTTCAACGTCAATAAGAAGGTCCGAGGGATACAGTAAACCTGATGTGAAGCATCGATATCTTTAACTGCTCTCACAGGAAAGGTTCAGAACATAGACAGTTAGAAGAGTCAGTGTTGTACTTAAGTCGGCATTGTGCCTTTTGTATTTAATTCCGATGCAATTTCTGTGTTTCATCGTCAATAGGAAGGTCCAAGGGATACAGTAAACCTGAAGTGATGCATCGGAATCTAAAACTGGTCCCACAGAAATGGGTCAAATCATAGACAGTAACAAGAGTTAGTCTTCTTGTTTTTAAGTCGGCATTTTGCCTTTTGTATTTAATTCCGATGCTATTTCTGTATTTCAACGTCAATAAGAAGGTCCGAGGGATACAGTAAACCTGATGTGAAGCATCGATATCTTTAACTGCTCTCACAGGAAAGGTTCAGAACATAGACAGTTAGAAGAGTCAGTGTTGTACTTAAGTCGGCATTGTGCCTTTTGTATTTAATTCCGATGCAATTTCTGTGTTTCGTCGTCAATAAGAAGATCCAAGTGATACAGTAAACCTGAAGTGAAGCATCGGAATCTAAAACTGGTCACACAGGAAAGTTTCAAAAGATAGACAGTAAGAAGAGTCAGTCTTCTTGTCCATAAGTCGGCATTGTGCCTTTTGTATTGAATTCCGATGCAATTTCTGTGTTTCATCGTCAATAAGGATGTCCAAGGAATATAATAAACCTGAAGTGAAGCATCGGTATCTAAAACAGGTCTCACAGGAAAGGTTCAAATCATAGAATGTAAGAAGAGTCAGTCCTCTTGTACTTAAGTCGGCATTGTGCCCTTTGTTTTTAATTTCGATGCAATATCTGTGTTTCATCGTCAATAAGAAGGTCCAAGGGATACAGTTAACCTGAAGTGGTGCATTGTAATCCACAACTGGTCTCACAGTAACGGCTCAAAACATAGACAGTAATAAGAGTCAGTCTACTTGTACTTAAGTCGGCATTGTGCCTCTTGTATTTAATTCCAAAGCAATTTCTGTGTTTCATCGTCAATAAGAAGGTCCAAGGGGTACAGTAAACCTGAAGTGAAGCATCGGAATCTAAAACTGGTCACACAGGAAGAGTCAGTCTTCTTGTACATAAGTCGGCATTGTGCCTTTTGTATTGAATTCCGATGCAATTTCTGAGTTTCATCGTGAAGAAGTGGGTCCAAGGGATACAGTAAACCTGAAGTGTGCTCCCTGCCGCCGTTGGATAAGCAGCTGAGCAGCAAGTCGTATACTCCTAGCCCACTCATTTGTTACATAGTTTAATTCTTAATTTCTTTGCGTGTATTTTGTACTTGCATTGTTTAATTCATAAATTTCGGTCGTATTATAGTATTTGAGAGTTGTAGCACCGCGTTTTAGTACCTGAGTCGTGTAAATTCCCATAGTCGTTTGTCCACTGTTTTTGTTTTGAACGGCCAGTGTCGGTTGGTCACAGTCAGTGTGCTCCCTGCCGCCGTTGGATAAGCAGCTGAGCAGCAAGTCGTATACTCCTAGCTCACTCATTTGTAACATAGTTTAATTCTTAATTTCTGTGCGTGTTTTTGGTACTTGCATTGTTTAATTCATAAATTTCGGGCGTATTATAGTATTTGAGAGTGTAGCATCGCGTTTTAGTACCTGAATAGTGTAATTTCGCTTGGTCTCCTTCCGCCGCCGAGCAGTGTCAGCAGTGCGCAAGTAGCAGCATTACTGCATTTACTAGGCCATCTTGTATTTTAATAACCGTTTAAATTTTGTCGATTTGTATGCGCTCTCTGTAGATTAGTTCAGATGTTCTTTGCAAAACAGTTTTTAGCATGGATAGGGACTGCAACTGCTGTGTTCGCATGCAGGCTGAGTTGGCATCCCTTCGCTCCCAACTTCAGGCAGTGTTGGCTTCGGTCACACAGCTTGAGGCTGTTGCCAATGGGCATCACTGTGGGGGTCCGGATGGGGGTTTGTCGGGGACGGCCAGCTCGTCCCACGCATCCCCTGATCGGACTACGACTGTGGTTGCCCGAGATACTGCCCGCATTGAGGCTGATCCCTCACCTGTGGTAGATTGGGAGGTCGTTTCAAGGTGTGGCAGGGGGCGAAAGACATTCCGGAGGGCTGAACGGAAAGCCTCTCCAGTTTGTCTGACGAACCGGTTTCAGGCTCTGTCTCAGGCTGATACTGATCTTCGGCCTGACACGGCTGCTTGTCCTGTTCCAGAGGTTGCCCCTCAGTCTGCAAGATCTGGGCAGTTGCAGAGGGTGGGCTTACTGGTAGTTGGGAGCTCCAACGTCAGGCGCGTAATGGGGCCCCTTAGGGAAATGGCAGCAAGAGAGGGGAAGAAAACCAATGTGCACTCCGTGTGCATACCGGGGGGAGTCATTCCAGATGTGGAAAGGGTCCTTCCGGATGCCATGAAGGGTACAGGGCGCATCCATCTGCAGGTGGTCGCTCATGTCGGCACCAATGATGTGTGTCGTTATGGATCGGAGGAAATCCTTTCTGGCTTCCGGCGGCTATCTGGTTTGGTGAAGACTGCCAGTCTCGCTAGCGGGATGAAAGCAGAGCTCACCATCTGCAGCATCGTCGACAGGACTGACTGCGGACCTTTGGTACAGAGCCGAGTTGAGGGTCTGAATCAGAGGCTGAGACGGTTCTGTGATCGTGTGGACTGCAGATTCCTCGACTTGCACCATAGGGTGGTGGGGTTTCGGGTTCCGCTGGATAGATCAGGAGTCCACTACACGCAACAAGCGGCTACACGGGTAGCAGGGGTTGTGTGGCGTGGGCTGGGCGGTTTTTTAGGTTAGATGGCCTTGGGCAAGTAGAGAAAGGGCAACAGCCTCAACGGGTGCGGGGCAAAGTCAGGACATGCGGGGACCAAGCAGCAATCGGTATTGTAATTGTCAACTGTCGAAGCTGCGTTGGTAAAGTACCGGAACTTCAAGCGCTGATAGAAAGCACCGAAGGTGAAATCGTTATAGGTACAGAAAGCTGGCTTAAGCCAGAGATAAATTCTGCCGAAATTTTTACAAAGGTACAGACGGTGTTTAGAAAAGATAGATTGCATGCAACCGGTGGTGGAGTGTTCGTCGCTGTTAGTAGTAGTTTATCCTGTAGTGAAGTAGAAGTGGATTGTTCCTGTGAATTTTTATGGGTGGAGGTTACACTAAACAACCGAACTAGGTTAATAATTGGCTCCTTTTACCGACCTCCCGACTCAGCAGCATTAGTGGCAGAACAACTGAGAGAAAATTTGGAATACATTTCACATAAATTTTCTCAGCATGTTATAGTCTTAGGTGGAGATTTCAATTTACCAGATATAGACTGGGACACTCAGATGTTTAGGACGGGTGGTAGGGACAGAGCATCGAGTGACATTATACTGAGTGCACTATCCGAAAATTACCTCGAGCAATTAAACAGAGAACCGACTCGTGGATATAACATCTTGGACCTACTGATAACAGAACAGGGAATCAGTGATCATAAGGCCGTTGCAGCATCCCTGAATATGGAAGTTAATAGGAATATAAAAAAAGGGAGGAAGGTTTATCTGTTTAGCAAGAGTAATAGAAGGCAGATTTCAGACTACCTAACAGATCAAAACGAAAATTTCTGTTCCGACACTGACAATGTTGAGTGTTTATGGAAAAAGTTCAAGGCAATCGTAAAATGCGTTTTAGACAGGTACGTGCCGAGTAAAACTGTGAGGGACGGGAAAAACCCACCGTGGTACAACAACAAAGATAGGAAACTACTGCGAAAGCAAAGAGAGCTCCACTCCAAGTTTAAACGCAGCCAAAACCTCTCAGACAAACAGAAGCTATACGATGTCAAAGTTAGCGTATGGAGGGCTATGCGTGAAGCGTTCATTGAATTCGAAAGTAGACTTCTATGTACCGACTTGACAGAAATTCCTAGGAAGTTCTGGTCTTACGATAAATCAGTAAGTGGCTCAAAACAGCATATCCATACACTATGGGATGATGATGGCATTGAAACAGAGGATGACACGCGTAAAGCTGAAATACTAAACACCTTTTTCCAAAGCTGTTTCACAGAGGAAGACCGCACTGCAGTTCCTTCTCTAAATCCTCGCACAAACGAAAAAATGGCTGACATCGAAATAAGTGTCCAAGGAATAGAAAAGCAACTGGAATCACTCAATAGAGGAAAGTCCACTGGACTTGACGGGATACCAATTCGATTCTACACAGAGTACGCGAAAGAACTTGCCCCCCTTCTAACAGCCGTGTACCGCAAGTCTCTAGAGGAACGGAGGGTTCCAAATGATTGGAAAAGAGGACAGATAGTCCCAGTCTTCAAGAAGGGTCGTCGAGCAGATGCGCAAAACTATAGACCTATATCTCTTACGTCGATCTCTTGTAGAATTTTAGAACATGTTTTTTGCTCGCGTATGATGTCATTTCTGGAAACCCAGAATCTACTATGTAGGAATCAACATGGATTCCGGAAACAGCGATCGTGTGAGACCCAACTCGCCTTATTTGTTCATGAGACCCAGAAAATATTAGATACAGGCTCCCAGGTAGATGCTATCTTTCTTGACTTCCGGAAGGCGTTCGACACAGTTCCGCACTGTCGCCTGATAAACAAAGTAAGAGCCTACGGAATATCAGACCAGCTGTGTGGCTGGATTGAAGAGTTTTTAGCAAACAGAACACAGCATGTTGTTATCAATGGAGAGACGTCTACAGACGTTAAAGTAACCTCTGGCGTGCCACAGGGGAGTGTTATGGGACCATTGCTTTTCACAATATATATTAATGGCTTAGTAGATAGTGTCGGAAGTTCCATGCGGATTTTCGCGGATGATGCTGTAGTATACAGAGAAGTTGCAGCATTAGAAAATTGTAGCAAAATGCAGGAAGATCTGCAGCGGATAGGCACTTGGTGCAGGGAGTGGCAACTGACCCTTAACATAGACAAATGTAATGTATTGCGAATACATAGAAAGAAGGAACCTTTATTGTATAATTATATGATAGCGGAACAAACACTGGTAGCAGTTACTTCTGTAAAATATCTGGGACTATGTGTGCGAAACGATTTCATGTGGAATGATCATATAAAATTAATTGATGGTAAGGCGGGTACCAGGTTGAGATTTATTGGGAGAGTGCTTAGAAAATGTAGTCCATCAACTAAGGAGGTGGCTTACAAAACACTCGTTCGACCTATACTTGAGTATTGCTCATCAGTGTGGCATCCTTACCAGATCGGTCTGACGGAGGAGATAGAGAAGATAAAAAGAAGAGCGGCGCGTTTCGTCACCGGGTTATTTGGTAACCGTGACAGCGTTACGGAGATGTTTAATAATCTCAAGTGGCAGACTCTGCAAAAGAGGCGCTCTGCATCGCGGTGTAGCTTGCTCGCCAGGTTTCGAGAGGGTGCGTGTCTGGATGAGGTATCGAATATATTGCTTCCCCCTACTTATACCTCCCGAGGAGATCACGAATGTAAAATTAGAGAGATTAGAGGGCGCACGGAGGCTTTCAGACAGTCGTTCTTCCCGCGAACCATACGCGACTGGAACAGGAAAGGGAGATAATGACAGTGGCACGTAAAGTGCCCTCCGCCACACACCATTGGGTGGCTTGCGGAGTATCAATGTAGATGTAGATGTAGGTATCTAAAACAGGTCTCACTGGAACGGCCCAAATCATAGACAGTAAGAAGGCTCTGTCTTTTGTACTTAAGTTGCATTGTGCTTTTTGTATTTAATTCCGATGCAATTTCTGTGTTTCATCGTCAATAGGGAGGTCCAAGGGATACAGTAAACCTAAAGTGAAGCATCAGAATCTAAAACTGGTCTCACAGGAAAGATTCAAAACGTTGACTGTAAGAAGAGTCAGTCTTCTTGTACTTAAGTCGGCATTGTGCCTTTTGTATTTAATTCCGATGCAATTTCTATGTTTCATCGTCAATAAGAAGGTCCAAGGGATACAGTAAACCTGAAGTGAAGCATCGGAATCTAAAACTGGTCTCACAGGAAAGGGTCAAATCATAGACAGTAAGAAGAGTCAGTTTTCTTGTACTTAAATCGGCATTGTGCCTGTTGTATTTAATTCCGATGCAATTTCTGTGTTTCATCGCCAATACGAATGCCCAAGGGATACAGTAAACCTAACGTGAAGCATGGAAATCTAAAACTGGTCTCACAGGAAACGTTCAATACTTAGACAGTAAGAAGAGTCATTCCTTTGGTACTTAAGTCAGCATTGTGCTTTTGTATTTAAATCCGATGCAATTTCTGTGTTTCATCGTCGATAAGAAGGTCCAAGGGATACAGTAAACATGAAGTGAAGCATCGGAATCGAAAACTGGTCTCACAGGAAAAGTTCAAAACATAGACAGTAAGAAGAGTCAGTCTTCTTGTACTTAAGTCGGCTTTGTGCCATTTGTATTTAATTCCGATCCAATTTCTGTGTTTCATCGTCAATAAGAAGGTCCAACGAATACAGTAAACCTGAAGTGAAGCTTCGGAATCTAAAACTGGTCTCACAGGAACAGCTCAAATCATAGACAGTAATAAGAGTCAGTCTTCTTGTACTTAAGTCGGCATTGTGACTGTTGTATTTAATTCCGATGCAATTTCTGTGTTTCACCACCAATAAGATGGCCCAAGGGATACAGTAAACCTAACGTGAAGCATCGGAATCTAAAACTGGTCTCACAGGAAAGGTTCATAACATAGAGAGTAAGAAGAGTCAGTCTTCTTCTACTTAAGTCGGCATTGTGAATTTTGTATTTAATTCCAAGGAAATTTCTGTTATTCATCGTCAATAAGAAGGTCCTAGGGATACAGCAAACCTGAAGTGAACCATCGGAATTTAAAACTGGTCTCACAAGAAAGGTTGAGAACATGGAGAGTAGAAAAGACTCAGTCTTCTTGTACTTGAGTCGGCATCGTGCCTTTTCTATTTAATTCCTATGCGATTTCTGTGTTTCATCGTCAATAAGAAGGTCCAAGGGATACAGTGAACCTGAAGTGAAGCATCGTAACTCCACAACTGGTCTCACAGGAAAGGTTCAAAACATAGACAGTAATAAGAGTCAGTCTTCTTGTACTTAAGCCGGCATTGTGCCTCTTGTATATAATTCCGATGCAATTTCTGTGTTTCATCATCAATAAAAAGGGCCAAGGAATACAGTAAACCTGAAGTGAAGCTTCGGAATCTAAAACTGGTCTCACAGTAACGGCTCAAAACATAGACAGTAGTAAGAGTCAGTCTTCTTGTACTTAAGTCGGGATTGTGCCTTTTGTATTGAAATCCGATGCAATTTCTGAGTTTCATCGTCAACGCGTGGGTCCAAGAGATACAGTAAACCTGAAGTGAAGCATAGGTATCTAAAACTGGTCTCACTGGAAAGGTTCAAATCGTAGACAGTAAGAAGGGTCTGTATTTTTGTACTTAAGTCAGCATTGTGCTTTTTGTATTTAAATCCGATGCAATTTCTGTGTTTCATCGTGAATAAGAAAGTCCAAGAGATACAGTTAACCTGATGTGATGCATCGGAATTTAAAACTGGTCTCACAGGAAAGGGTCAAATCATAGACCGTAAGAAGAGTCAGTTTTCTTGTACTTAAATCGGCATTGTGCCTGGTGTATTTAATTCCGATGCAATTTCTGTGTTTCATCGCCAATTCGAATGCCCAGGGGATACAGTAAACCTAACGTGAAGCATGGGAATCTAAAACTGGTCTCACAGGAAAGCTTCAAAAAATAGACAGCAAGAAGAGACAGTCTTCTTGTACTTAAGTCGGCATTGTGAATTTTGTATTTAATTCCAATGCAATTTCTGTTATTCATCGTCAATAAGAAGGTCCAACTGATACAGTAAACCTGAAGTGAACCATCGGAATCTAAAACTGGTCTCACAGGGAAGGTTCAAAACATGGACAGTAGGAAGAGTCAGTCTTCTTGTACTTAAGTCGGCATTGTGCCTTTTGTATTTAATTCCGTTGCGATTTCTGTGTTTCATCGCCAATACGAAGGTCCATGGTATACAGTAAACCTAAAGTGAAGCATCGGAATCTATAACTGGTCTCACAGGAAAGCTTCAAAACATAGACAGTAAGAAGAGTCATTCCTTTGGTACTTAAGTCAGCATTGTGCTTTTTGTATTTAAATCCGATGCAATTTCTGTGTTTCATCGTCAATAAGAAGGTCCAAGGGATACAGTAAACCTGAAGTGAAGCATCAGAATCTAAAACTGGTCTCACAGGAAAGCTTCAAAACATAGACAGTAAGAAGAGTCATTCCTTTGGTACTTAAGTCAGCATTGTGCTTTTTGTATTTAAATCCGATGCAATTTCTGTGTTTCATCGTCAATAAGAAGGTCCAAGGTATACAGTAAACCTGAAGTGAACCATCGGAACCTAATACTGGTCTCACAGGAAAGGTTCAAAACATGGACAGTAGGAAGAGTCAGTCTTCTTGTACTTGAGTCGGCATTGTGCCTCTTGTATTTAATTCCGATGCATTTTCTGTGTTTCATCGTCAATTACAAGGTTTAAGGAATACAGTAAACCTGAAGTGAAGCTTCAAAATCTAAACTGGTCTCACAGTAACGGCTCAAAACATAGACAGTAATAAGAGTCAGTCTTCTTGTACTTAAGTCGGCATTGTGTCCCTTGTATTTAATTCCGATGCAATTTCTGTGTTTCATCGTCAATAAGAAGGTCCAAGGGATACAGTAAACCTGAAGTGAAGCATCGGAATTTAAAACTGGTCACACTGGAAAGGTTCAAATCGTAGACAGTAAGAAGGGTCTGTATTTTTGCACTTAAGTCGGCATTGTGCATTTTGTATTTAATTCCGATGCAATTTCTGTGTTTCATCGTCAATAAGAAGGTCCAAGGAATACAGTAATCCTGAAGTGAAGCATCGGAATCTAAAACTGGTCACACAGGAAAGTTTCAAAGCATACACTGTAAGAAGAGTCAGTCTTCTTGTACATAAGTCGGCGTTGTGCCTTATGTATTGAATTCCAAATCAATTTCTGAGTTTCATCGTCAAGAAGTGGGTCCAAGGGATACAGTAAACCTGAAGTGAGGCATCGGTATCCAAAACTGGTCTCACTGGAAAGGCTCAAATCATAGACAATAAGAAGGGTCTGTCTTTTGTACTTAGGTCGGCACTGTGCTTTTTGTATTTAATTCCGATGCAATTTCTGTGTTTCATCGTCAATAAGAAGGTCCAAGGGATACAGTAAACCTGAAGTGAACCATCGGAATCTCAAGCTGGTCTCACAGGAAAGGTTCAAAACATGGACAGTAGGAAGAGTCAGTCATCTTGTACTTGAGTCGGCATTGTGCCTTTTGTATTTAATTCCGATGCGATTTATGTGTTTCATCGTCAATAAGAAGGTAAAAGGAATGCAGTAAACCTGAAGTGAAGTTTCGGAATCGAAAACCGGTCCCAAAGGAACGGCTCAAAACATAGACAGTAACAAGTGTCAGTCTTCTTGTACTTAAGTCGGCATTGTGACTGCTGTATTTAATTCCGATGCAATTTCTGTGTTTCATCGTCAAGGCGTGGGTCCAAGAGATACAGTAAACCTGAAGTGAAGCATCGGTATCTAAAACTGGTCTCACAGGAAAGGTTCAAAACATGGACATTTGGAAGAGTCAGTCTTCTTGTACTTGAGTCGGCATTGTGCCTTTTGTTTTTAATTCCGATGCGATTTTTGTGTTTCATCGTCAATAAGAAGGTCCAAGGAATACAGTAAACCTGAAGTGAAGCTTCGGAATCTAAAACGAGTCTCACAGGAACGACTCAAAACGTAGACAGTAATAAGAGTCAGTCTTCTTGTAATTAAGTCGGCATTGTGACTGTTGTATTTAATTACGATGCAATTTCTTTGTTTCACCGTCAATAAGAAGGCCGAAGGGATACAGTAAACCTAACTTGAAGCATCCGAATCCAAAACTGGTCTCACAGGAAAGGTTCAAAGCATTGCCAGTAAGAAGAAACATTGTTCATGTACTTAAGTCGGCGTTTTGAATTTTGTATTTAATTCCGATGCAATTTCAGTGTTTCATCGTCTGTAAGAAGATCGAAGGCATACAGTAAACCTGAAGTGAAGCATCAGAATCCAAAACTGGTCTCACAGGAAAGGTTCTAAACATAGACAGTAAGAAGAGTCAGTCTTCTTGTACTTAAGTCGGCTTTGTGCCCTTTGTATTTAATTCCGATTCTATTTCTGTGTTTCTTCGTCAATAAGAAGGTCCAAGGAATACAGTAAACCTGAAGTGAAGCATCGGAATCTAAAACTGGTCTCACAGGATAGATTCAAAACGTAGACTGTTAGAAGAGTCAGTCTTCTTGTAATTAAGTCGGCATTGCGCCTTTTGTACTTAATTCCGATGCAATTTCTGTGTTTCATCGTCAATAAGAAGGTCCAAGGGATACAGTGAACCTGAAGTGAAGCATCGTAACTCCACAACTGGTCTCACAGGAAAGGTTCAAAACATAGACAGTAATAAGAGTCAGTCTTCTTGTACTTAAGCCGGCATTGTGCCTCTTGTAGATAATTCCGATGCGATTTCTGTGTTTCTTCGTCAATAAGAAGGTCCAAGGAATACAGTAAACCTGAAGTGAAGCTTCGGAATCTAAAACTGGTCTCACAGTAACGGCTCAAAACATAGACAGTAGTAAGAGTCAGTCTTCTTGTACTTAAGTCGGCATTGTGCCTTTTGTATTGAAATCCGATGCAATTTCTGAGTTTCAACGTCAAGGCGTGGGTCCAAGAGATACAGTAAACCTGAAGTGAAGCATAGGTATCTAACACTGGTCTCACTGGAAAGGTTCAAATCGTAGACAGTAAGAAGGATCTGTATTTTTGTACTTAAGTCAGCAATGTGCTTTTTGTATTTAAATCCGATGCAATTTCTGTGTTTCTTCGTGAATAAGAAAGTCCAAGAGATACAGTTAACCTGATGTGATGCATCGGAATTTAAAACTGGTCTCACGGGAAAGGGTCAAATCATAGACAGTAAGAAGAGTCAGTTTTCTTGTACTTAAATCGGCATTGTGCCTGGTGTATTTAATTCCGATGCAATTTCTGTGTTTCATCGCCAATTCGAATGCCCAAGGGATACAGTAAACCTAACGTGAAGCATGGGAATCTAAAACTGGTCTCACAGGAAAGCTTCAAAAAATAGACAGCAAGAAGAGACAGTCTTCTTGTACTTAAGTCGGCATTGTGAATTTTGTATTTAATTCCAATGCAGTTTCTGTTATTCATCGTCAATAAGAAGGTCCAACTGATACAGTAAACCTGAAGTGAACCACCGGAATCTAAAACTGGTCTCACAGGGAAGGTTCAAATCATGGACAGTAGGAAGAGTCAGTCTTCTTGTACTTAAGTCGGCATTGTGCCTTTTGTATTTAATTCCGTTGCGATTTCTGTGTTTCATCGTCAATACGAAGGTCCATGGTATACAGTAAACCTAAAGTGAAGCATCGGAATCTATAACTGGTCTCACAGGAAAGCTTCAAAACATAGACAGTAAGAAGAGTCATTCCTTTGGTACTTAAGTCAGCATTGTGCTTTTTGTATTTAAATCCGATGCAATTTCTGTGTTTCATCGTCAATAAGAAGGTCCAAGGTATACAGTAAACCTGAAGTGAAGCATCAGAATCTAAAACTGGTCTCACAGGAAAGCTTCAAAACATAGACAGTAAGAAGAGTCACTCCTTTGGTACTTAAGTCAGCATTGTGCTTTTTGTGTTTAAATCCGATGCAATTTCTGTGTTTCATCGTCAATAAGAAGGTCCAAGGTATACAGTAAACCTGAAGTGAACCATCGGAACCTAAAACTGGTCTCACAGGAAAGGTTCAAAACATGGACAGTAGGAAGAGTCAGTCTTCTTGTACTTGAGTCGAAATTGTGCCCCTTGTATTTAATTCCGATGCATTTTCTGTGTTTCATCGTCAATTACAAGGTTTGAGGAATATAGTAAACCTGAAGTGAAGCTTCAAAATCTAAAACTGGTCTCACAGTAACGGCTCAAAACATAGACAGTAATAAGAGTCAGTGTTCTTGTACTTAAGTCGGCATTGTGTCCCTTGTATTTAATTCCGATGCAATTTCTGTGTTTCATCGTCAATAAGAAGGTCCAAGGGATACAGTAAACCTGAAGTGAAGCATCGGAATTTAAAACTGGTCACACAGGAATGTTTCAAAACATAGACAGTAAGAAGAGTCAGTCTTCTTGTACTTAAGTCGGCATTGTGCCTTTTGTATTGAAATCCGATGCAATTTCTGAGTTTCATCGTCAAGGCGTGGGTCCAAGAGATACAGTAAAGCTGACGTGAAGCATCGGTATCTAAAACTGGTCTCACTGGAAAGGTTCAAATCGTAGACAGTAAGAAGGGTCTGTATTTTTGCACTTAAGTCGGCATTGTGCATTTTGTATTTAATTCCGATGCAATTTCTGTGTTTCATCGTCAAGAAGAAGGTCCAAGGAATACAGTAATCCTGAAGTGAAGCTTCGGAATCTAAAACTGGTCTCACAGTATCGGCTGAAAGCATAGACAGTAATGGGTGTCAGTCTTCTTGTTCTTACCTCTGCATTGTGAATCTTGTATTTAAATCCGATGCAATTTCTGTGTTTCATCGTCAATAAGAAGGTCCAAGGGATACAGTAAACCTGAAGTGAAGCATCGGAATCGAAAACTGGTCACACAGGAAAGTTTCAAAGCACACACTGTAAGAAGAGTCAGTCTTCTTGTACATAAGTCGGCGTTGTGCCTTATGTATTGAATTCCAAATCAATTTCTGAGTTTCATCGTCAAGAAGTGGGTCCAAGGGATACAGTAAACCTGAAGTGAGGCATCGGTATCCAAAACTGGTCTCACTGGAAAGGCTCAAATCATAGACAATAAGAAGGGTCTGTCTTTTGTACTTAGGTCGGCACTGTGCTTTTTGTATTTAATTCCGATGCAATTTCTGTGTTTCATCGTCAATAAGAAGGTCCAAGGGATACAGTAAACCTGAAGTGAACCATCGGAATCTAAAGCTGGTCTCACAGGAAAGGTTCAAAACATGGACAGTAGGAAGAGTCAGTCTTCTTGTACTTGAGTCGGCATTGTGCCTTTTGTATTTAATTCCGATGCGATTTATGTGTTTCATCGTCAATAAGAAGGTAAAAGGAATGCAGAACACCTGAAGTGAAGCTTCGGAATCGAAAACCGGTCCCAAAGGAACGGCTCAAAACATAGACAGTAACAAGTGTCAGTCTTCTTGCACTTAAGTCGGCATTGTGACTGTTGTATTTAATTCCGATGCAATTTCTGTGTTTCATCGTCAAGGCGTGGGTCCAAGAGATACAGTAAACCTGAAGTGAAGCATCAGTATCTAAAACTGGTCTCACAGGATTGATTCAAAACGTAGACTGTAAGAAGAGTCAGTCTTCTTGTAATTAAGTCGGCATTGTGCCTTTTGTATTGAAATCCGATGCAATTACTGAGTTTCATCGTCAAGGCGTGGGTCCAAGTGATACAGTAAACCTGAAGTGAAGCATCGGTATCTAAAACTGGTCTCACTGGAAAGGTTCAAATCGTAGACAGTAAGAAGGGTCTGTATTTTTGTACTTAAGTCGGCATTGTGCATTTTGTATTTAATTCCGATGCATTTTCTGTGTATCATCGTCATTAAGGAGGTCCAAGGGATACAGTAAACCTGAAGTGAAGCATCGGAATCTTAAACTGGTCTCACAGGAAAGGTTCTAAAGATAGACAGTAAGAAGAGTCAGTCCTCTTGTACTTAAATCGGCTTTGTGCCCTTTGTATTTAATTCCGATTCTATTTCTGTGTTTCTTCGTCAATAAGAAGGTAAAAGGAATGCAGTAAACCTGAAGTGAAGCTTCGGAATCGAAAACCGGTCCCAAAGGAACGGCTCAAAACATAGACAGTAACAAGTGTCAGTCTTCTTTTACTTAAGTCGGCATTGTGACTGCTGTATTTAATTCCGATGCAATTTCTGTGTTTCATCGTCAAGGCGTGGGTCCAAGAGATACAGTAAACCTGAAGTGAAGCATCGGTATCTAAAGCTGGTCTCACAGGAAAGGTTCAAAACATGGACAGTTGGAAGAGTCAGTCTTCTTGTACTTGAGTCGGCATTGTGCCTTTTGTTTTTAATTCCGATGCGATTTTTGTGTTTCATCGTCAATAAGAAGGTCCAAGGAATACAGTAAACCTGAAGAGAAGCATCAGAATCTAAAACTGGTCTCACAGGAAAGATTCAAAACGTTGACTGTAAGAAGAGTCAGTCTTCTTGTACTTAAGTCGGCATTGTGCCTTTTGTATTTAATTCCGATGCAATTTCTGTGTTTCATCGTCAATAAGAAGGTCCAAGGGATACAGTAAACCTGAAGTGAAGCATCGGAATCTAAAACTGGTCTCACAGGAAAGGGTCAAATCATAGACAGTAAGAAGAGTCAGTTTTCTTGTACTTAAATCGGCATTGTGCCTGTTGTATTTAATTCCGATGTAATTTCTGTGTTTCATCGCCAATACGAATGCCCAAGGGATACAGTAAACCTAACGTGAAGCATGGAAATCTAAAACTGGTCTCACAGGAAAGGTTCAATACATAGACAGTAAGAAGAGTAATTCCTTTGGTACTTAAGTCAGCATTGTGCTTTTGTATTTAAATCCGATGCAATTTCTGTGTTTCATCGTCGATAAGAATGTCCAAGGGATACAGTAAACATGAAGTGAAGCATCGGAATCGAAAACTGGTCTCACAGGAAAAGTTCAAAACATAGACAGTAAGAAGAGTCAGTCTTCTTGTACTTAAGTAGGCTTTGTGCCATTTGTATTTAATTCCGATCCAATTCCTGTGTTTCATCGTCAATAAGAAGGTCCAACAAATACAGTAAACCTGAAGTGAAGCTTCGGAATCTAAAACTGGTCTCACAGGAACAGCTCAAATCATAGACAGTAATAAGAGTCAGTCTTCTTGTACTTAAGTCGGCATTGTGACTGTTGTATTTAATTCCGATGCAATTTCTGTGTTTCACCGTCAATAAGATGGCCCAAGGGATACAGTAAACCTAACGTGAAGCATCGGAATCTAAAACTGGTCTCACAGGAAAGGTTCATAACATAGAGAGTAAGAAGAGTCAGTCTTCTTCTACTTAAGTCGGCATTGTGAATTTTGTATTTAATTCCAAGGAAATTTCTGTTATTCATCGTCAATAAGAAGGTCCTAGGGATACAGCAAACCTGAAGTGAACCATCGGAATTTAAAACTGGTCTCACAAGAAAGGTTGAGAACATGGAGAGTAGAAAAGACTCAGTCTTCTTGTACTTGAGTCGGCATCGTGCCTTTTCTATTTAATTCCTATGCGATTTCTGTGTTTCATCGTCAATAAGAAGGTCCAAGGGATACAGTGAACCTGAAGTGAAGCATCGTAACTCCACAACAGGTCTCACAGGAAAGGTTCAAAACATAGACAGTAATAAGAGTCAGTCTTCTTGTACTTAAGCCGGCATTGTGCCTCTTGTAGATAATTCCGATGCAATTTCTGTGTTTCATCATCAATAAAAAGGGCCAAGGAATACAGTAAACCTGAAGTGAAGCTTCGGAATCTAAAACTGGTCTCACAGTAACGGCTCAAAACATAGACAGTAGTAAGAGTCAGTCTTCTTGTACTTAAGTCGGCATTGTGCCTTTTGTATTGAAATCCGATGCAATTTCTGAGTTTCAACGTCAAGGCGTGGGTCCAAGAGATACAGTAAACCTGAAGTGAAGCATAGGTATCTAACACTGGTCTCACTGGAAAGGTTCAAATCGTAGACAGTAAGAAGGGTCTGTATTTTTGTACGTAAGTCAGCAATGTGCTTTTTGTATTTAAATCCGATGCAATTTCTGTGTTTCATCGTGAATAAGAAAGTCCAAGAGATACAGTTAACCTGATGTGATGCATCGGAATTTAAAACTGGTCTCACAGGAAAGGGTCAAATCATAGACAGTAAGAAGAGTCAGTTTTCTTGTACTTAAATCGGCATTGTGCCTGGTGTATTTAATTCCGATGCAATTTCTGTGTTTCATCGCCAATTCGTATGCCCAAGGGATACAGTAAACCTAACGTGAAGCATGGGAATCTAAAACTGGTCTCACAGGAAAGCTTCAAAAAATAGACAGCAAGAAGAGACAGTCTTCTTGTACTTAAGTCGGCATTGTGAATTTTGTATTTAATTCCAATGCAATTTCTGTTATTCATCGTCAATAAGAAGGTCCAACTGATACAGTAAACCTGAAGTGAACCACCGGAATCTAAAACTGGTCTCACAGGGAAGGTTCAAAACATGGACAGTAGGAAGAGTCAGTCTTCTTGTACTTAAGTCGGCATTGTGCCTTTTGTATTTAATTCCGTTGCGATTTCTGTGTTTCATCGTCAATACGAAGGTCCATGGTATACAGTAAACCTAAAGTGAAGCATCGGAATCTATAACTGGTCTCACAGGAAAGCTTCAAAACATAGACAGTAAGAAGAGTCATTCCTTTGGTACTTAAGTCAGCATTGTGCTATTTGTATTTAAATCCGATGCAATTTCTGTGTTTCATCGTCAATAAGAAGGTCCAAGGTATACAGTAAACCTGAAGTGAAGCATCAGAATCTAAAACTGGTCTCACAGGAAAGCTTCAAAACATAGACAGTAAGAAGAGTCACTCCTTTGGTACTTAAGTCAGCATTGTGCTTTTTGTATTTAAATCCGATGCAATTTCTGTGTTTCATCGTCAATAAGAAGGTCCAAGGTATACAGTAAACCTGAAGTGAACCATCGGAACCTAAAACTGGTCTCACAGGAAAGGTTCAAAACATGGACAGTAGGAAGAGTCAGTCTTCTTGTACTTGAGTCGAAATTGTGCCTCTTGTATTTAATTCCGATGCATTTTCTGTGTTTCATCGTCAATTACAAGGTTAAAGGAATACAGTAAACCTGAAGTGAAGCTTCAAAATCTAAAACTGGTCTCACAGTAACGGCTCAAAACATAGACAGTAATAAGAGTCAGTGTTCTTGTACTTAAGTCGGCATTGTGTCCCTTGTATTTAATTCCGATGCAATTTCTGTGTTTCATCGTCAATAAGAAGGTCCAAGGGATACAGTAAACCTGAAGTGAAGCATCGGAATTTAAAACTGGTCACACAGGAATGTTTCAAAACATAGACAGTAAGAAGAGTCAGTCTTCTTGTACTTAAGTCGGCATTGTGCCTTTTGTATTGAAATCCGATGCAATTTCTGAGTTTCATCGTCAAGGCGTGGGTCCAAGAGATACAGTAAACCTGACGTGAAGCATCGGTATCTAAAACTGGTCTCACTGGAAAGGTTCAAATCGTAGACAGTAAGAAGGGTCTGTATTTTTGCACTTAAGTCGGCATTGTGCATTTTGTATTTAATTCCGATGCAATTTCTGTGTTTCATCGTCAATAAGAAGGTCCAAGGAATACAGTAATCCTGAAGTGAAGCTTCGGAATCTAAAACTGGTCTCACAGGATCGGCTGAAAGCATAGACAGTAATGGGTGTCAGTCTTCTTGTTCTTACCTCCGCATTGTGATTCTTGTATTTAAATCCGATGCAATTTCTGTGTTTCATCGTCAATAAGAAGGTCCAAGGGATACAGTAAACCTGAAGTGAAGCATCGGAATCGAAAACTGGTCACACAGGAAAGTTTCAAAGCATACACTGTAAGAAGAGTCAGTCTTCTTGTACATAAGTCGGCGTTGTGCCTTATGTATTGAATTCCAAATCAATTTCTGAGTTTCATCGTCAAGAAGTGGGTCCAAGGGATACAGTAAACCTGAAGTGAGGCATCGGTATCCAAAACTGGTCTCACTGGAAAGGCTCAAATCATAGACAATAAGAAGGGTCTGTCTTTTGTACTTAGGTCGGCACTGTGCTTTTTGTATTTAATTCCGATGCAATTTCTGTGTTTCATCGTCAATAAGAAGGTCCAAGGGATACAGTAAACCTGAAGTGAACCATCGGAATCTAAAGCTGGTCTCACAGGAAAGGTTCAAAACATGGACAGTAGGAAGAGTCAGTCTTCTTGTACTTGAGTCGGCATTGTGCCTTTTGTATTTAATTCCGATGCGATTTATGTGTTTCATCGTCAATAAGAAGGTAAAAGGAATGCAGAACACCTGAAGTGAAGCTTCGGAATCGAAAACCGGTCCCAAAGGAACGGCTCAAAACATAGACAGTAACAAGTGTCAGTCTTCTTGCACTTAAGTCGGCATTGTGACTGTTGTATTTAATTCCGATGCAATTTCTGTGTTTCATCGTCAAGGCGTGGGTCCAAGAGATACAGTAAACCTGAAGTGAAGCATCAGTATCTAAAACTGGTCTCACAGGATTGATTCAAAACGTAGACTGTAAGAAGAGTCAGTCTTCTTGTAATTAAGTCGGCATTGTGCCTTTTGTATTGAAATCCGATGCAATTACTGAGTTTCATCGTCAAGGCGTAGGTCCAAGTGATACAGTAAACCTGAAGTGAAGCATCGGTATCTAAAACTGGTCTCACTGGAAAGGTTCAAATCGTAAACAGTAAGAAGGGTCTGTATATTTGTACTTAAGTCGGCATTGTGCATTTTGTATTTAATTCCGATGCATTTTCTGTGTATCATCGTCATTAAGGAGGTCCAAGGGATACAGTAAACCTGAAGTGAAGCATCGGAAACTTAAACTGGTCTCACAGGAAAGGTTCTAAAGATAGACAGGTAGAAGAGTCAGTCCTCTTGTACTTAAATCGGCTTTGTGCCCTTTGTATTTAATTCCGATTCTATTTCTGTGTTTCTTCGTCAATAAGAAGGTAAAAGGAATGCAGTAAACCTGAAGTGAAGCTTCGGAATCGAAAACCGGTCCCAAAGGAACGGCTCAAAACATAGACAGTAACAAGTGTCAGTCTTCTTGTACTTAAGTCGGCATTGTGACTGCTGTATTTAATTCCGATGCAATTTCTGTGTTTCATCGTCAAGGCGTGGGTCCAAGAGATACAGTAAACCTGAAGTGAAGCATCGGTATCTAAAACTGGTCTCACAGGAAAGGTTCAAAACATGGACAGTTGGAAGAGTCAGTCTTCTTGTACTTGAGTCGGCATTGTGCCTTTTGTTTTTAATTCCGATGCGATTTTTGTGTTTCATCGTCAATAAGAAGGTCCAAGGAATACAGTAAACCTGAAGTGAAGCTTCGGAATCTAAAACGAGTCTCACAGGAATGACTCAAAACGTAGACAGTAATAAGAGTCAGTCTTCTTGTAATTAAGTCGGCATTGTGACTGTTGTATTTAATTACGATGCAATTTCTTTGTTTCACCGTCAATAAGAAGGCCGAAGGGATGCAGTAAACCTAACTTGAAGCATCCGAATCCAAAACTGGTCTCACAGGAAAGGTTCAAATCATTGCCAGTAAGAAGAAACATTGTTCATGTACTTAAGTCGGCGTTGTGAATTTTGTATTTAATTCCGATGCAATTTCAGTGTTTCATCGTCTGTAAGAAGATCGAAGGCATACAGTAAACCTGAAGTGAAGCATCAGAATCCAAAACTGGTCTCACAGGAAAGGTTCTAAACATAGACAGTAAGAAGAGTCAGTCTTCTTGTACTTAAGTCGGCTTTGTGCCCTTTGTATTTAATTCCGATGCAATTTCAGTGTTTCATCGTCTATAAGAAGGTCCAAGGGATACAGTAGATCTGAAGTGAAGCATCGGAATCTAATACTGGTCTCACAGAAAAGGCTCAAAACATAGACAGTAAGATGAATCTGTCTTCTTGTACCTAAGTCGGCATCATGCGTTTTGTATTTAATTCCGATGTAATTTCTGTGTTTCATCGTCAATAAGAAGGTCCAAGCGATACAGTAAACCTGAAGTGAAGCATCGGAATCTAAAACTGGTCTCATAGGAAAGGCCCAAAACATAGAGAGTAAGAAGAGTCAGTCTTGTTGTACTTAAATCGGAATTGTGCCTTTTGTATTTAATTCCGATATTATTTCTGTGTTTCATCGTCAACAAGAAGGTCCATGGGATTCAGAAAACCTGATGTGAACCATCGGAAACTGAAACTGGTCTCACAGCAAAGGTTCAAAGCATAGACAGTAAGGAGAGACATACCTCTTGTACTTAATAAGGCATTGTGCTTTTGTATTTAATTCCGATGCAATTTCTCTGTTTCATCGTCAATTAGAAGGTCCGTAGGATACTGTAAAGCTGAAGTGAAGCATCGGAATCTAAAACTGGGCTCACAGAAAAGGTTCAAAACATAGACGGTAAGAAGGGTTAGTCTTCCTGTACTTAAGTCGGCATTGTGCCTTTTGTATTTCATTCCGATGCAATATCTGTGTTTCATCGTCAATAAGGTGGCACAAGGGATGCAGTAAACCTGAAGTAAAACATCGGAATTTATAACTGGTCTCACAGAAAAGGTTCAATCACAGAGAGTAAGAAGAGTCAGTCTTCTTGTACTTAAGTCGGCATTGTGCCTTTTGTATTTAATTCCGATGCAATTTCTGTGTATCATCGTCAATAAGAAGGTCCAAGGGATACAGTTAACCTGAATTGAAGCATCGGAATCTAAAACTGGTCTCACGGGAAAGGCTAAAAACATAGACAGTAAGAAGCGTGTCTTCTTGTAGTAAGGTCGGCATTGTGCCCTTTGTATTTAATTCTGATGCAATTTCTGTGTTACATCGTCAATAAGGAGGTCCAAGGGATACAGTAAACCTGAATTGGAGCATCCGAATCTAAAACTGGTCTCACAGGAATGGTTCTAAACATAAACAGTAAGAAGAGTCAGTATACTTGCACTTAAGTCTTCATTGTGATTTTTGTATTTAATTCTGTTGCAATTTCTGTGCTCCATCGTCAATAAGAAAGTCCAAGGGATACACTAAACCTGAAGTGAAGCATCGATATGTAAAACTGGTCTCACAGGAAAAGTTTTAATCATAGAATGTCAGTATAGTCAGTCCTCTTGTACTTAAGTCGCCATTGTGCCTTTTGTATTAATTCTGATGCAATTGCTGTTTTTCATCGTCAATAAGAAGGCCAAAAGGGTACAGTAAACCTGAAGCATCGGAATCTAAAACTGGTCTAATAGGAAATGCTCAAAACATAGAGAGTATGAAGAGTCAGTCTTCTTGTACTTAAATCGGCATTGTGCCTTTTGTATTTAATTCGGATGCTATTTCTTTGCTTCATCGTCAACAAGAAGGTCCAAGGGAAACAGTAAACATGAAGTGAAGCATCGGAATCTAAAACTGGTCTCACAGGAAAGCTTCAAATCATAGACAGTATGAAGAGTCAGTCTTCTTGTACTTAAGTCGGCATTATGCCCTTCGTATTCAATTCCGATGAAGTTTCTCTGTTTCATCGTCAATAAGAAGGGCCAAGGGAAACAGTAAACCTGAAGTGAAGCATCGGAAGCTAAAAATGGTCCTACAGGAATGGTTCAAATCATAGACAGTATGAAGAGTCAGTCTTCTTGTACTTAAGTCGGCATTGTGCCTTTTGTATTTCATTGTGATGCAATTTCTGTGTTTCATCGTCAATAAGAAAGTCCAAGGGATACAGTAATCCTGAAGTGTAGGTTCGATATGTAAAACTGGTCTCACAGGAACGGTACTAATCATAGAATGCCAGTAGAGTCAGTCCTCTTGTTCGTAAGTCGGCATTGTGCCTTTTGTACTAATTCTGATGAAATTGCTGTGTTTCATCGTCAATAAGAGGGTCCAAGGGATACTGCAAACACGAAGTGAAGCATCAGAATCTAAAGCCGGTCTCACAGGAAGGGTTCAGAACATAGACAGTATGAAGAGTCAGTCTTCAATTAGTAAAGTCGGAATTGTGCATTTTGAATTTATTGTGATGCAATTTCTGTGTTACATCGTCAATAAGGGGGTCCAAGGGATACAGTAAACATGAAGTGAAGCATCGGAATCTAAAACTGGTCTCACAGGAAAGATTCAAATTATAGACAGTAAGAAGAGTCACTCCTCTTGTACTTAGGTCGTCATTGTGCCTTTTGTACTTAATTCCGATGCAATTTCTGTGTTTCGTCGTCCATAAGAAGATCCAAGGGATACATTAAACCTGAAGTGAAGCATCGCTACCTATAACTGGTCTCACAGAAAAGGCTCAAACCATAGACAGTTAGAAGGGTCAGTCTTCTTGTACTTAAGTCGGCATTGTACCTTCTGTATTTAATTCCGATGTAATTTCTGTGTTTCATCGTCAATAAGGGGGTCCAATGGATACAGTAAACCTGAAGTGAAACATCGGAATCTCAAACTGGTCCCACAGGAAAAGTTCAAAACATAGGTGGTAAGAAGTGTTCGTCTTCAGTACTTAAGTCGGCATTGCGCTTTTGTAATTAATTCCGGTGCCATATCTGTGTTTCATCGTCAATTAGAAGGTCCTAGGGATACAGTAAACCTTAAGTGAAGCATCGGAATCTAAAACTGGTCTCATTGGAAAGGCTCAAAACATAGACAGTAAGAAGAGTCACTCTTCTTGTACTTTAGTCGGCATTGTGCCTTTTGTATTTAATTGCGATGCAATTCATGTGTTTCTCGTCAATAAGAGGGTCCAAGGGACACTGGAAACCTGAAGTGGAGCATCGGAATCTAAAACTGGTCTCACAGGAAAGGTTCAAAGCATAGACAGTAAGAACAGTCAGTCTTCTTGTACTAAAGTCGGCATTGTGCATTTTGTATTTAATTCTGATGCAATTTCTGTCTTTCATCGTCAATAAGGAGGTCCAAGGGATACAGTAAACGTGAAGTGAAGCATCGGAACCTAAAACTGGTCTCACAGGAAGGGTTCAAACCATTGACAGTAAGAAGAGTCAGTCTTCTTGTACTTAAGTCGGCATTGTGGCTTTCGTATTAAATTCCGAAGCAATTTCACTGTTTCATCGACAATAAGAAGGGCCAAAGGATACAGTAAATCTGAAGTGAAGCATCGGAATCTAAAACTGGTCTCACATGAAAGGCTCAAATCATAGACAGTAAGATGAGTCAGTCATCTTGTACCTAAGTCGGCATTATGCCTTTTTAATTTAATTCCGAAGCAATTTCAGTGATTCATCGTCAATAAGAAGGTCCAAGGCATACAGTAAACATGAAGCGAAGCATCGGAATCTAAAACTGGTCTCATAGGAAAGGCTGAAATCTTAGACAGTAAGAAGAGTCAGTCTTCTTATACTTAAATCGGCATTGTGCCTTTTGTATTTAATTCCGTTGCCATTTCTATGTATCATCGTCAATAAGAAGGACCAAGGGATACAGTAAACCTTAAGTGAAGCATCGGAATCTAAAACTGGTCTCATAGGAAAGGTTTAAAGCGTAGACAGTAAGAAGAGTCAGTCTTCTTGTAGTAAGGTCGGCATTGTGCATTTTGTATTTCATTCTGATGCAATTTCTGTGTTACATCGCCAATAAGGAGGTCCAAGGTATACAGTAAACCTGAAGTGTAGCATCGCAATCTATAACTGGCCTCACAGGAATGGTTCAAACCATAGACAGTAAGAAGAGTCAGTCTGCTTGTACTTAAATCGGCATTGTGCTTCTGTATATAATTCCGATGCAATATCTGTGTTTCATCGTCAATAAAAGGGTCAAATGGATACAGTAAACCTGAAGTGAAACATCGGAATCTAAAACTGCTCTCGCAGTAAAGGTTCAAACATAGACAGAGAGAAGTGTTCGTCTTCTAGTACTTAAGTCAGCATTGTGCCTTTTGTATTAAATTCCGATGCAATATCTGTGTTTCATAGTCAATAAGAAGGTCCAAGGGATACAGTAAACCAGGAGTGAAGCATCGGAATCTAAAACTGGTCTCACAGGAAAGGTTCAAATTATAGGCACTATGAAGAGTCAGTCTTCTTGTACTTAAGTCGGCATTGTGCCTTTTGTATTTAATTCCGATGCAATTTCTGTGTTTCATCGTTAATACGTTCTCCCAAGGGATACAGTAAACCGGAAGTAAAACATTGGAACTTATAACTGGTCTCACGGAAAAGGTTCAATCATAGACAGTAAGTAGAGTCAGTCTTCTTGTACTTCAGTAGGCATTGTGCCTTTTGTACTTAATTCCGATGCAATCTCTGTGTTTCATCGTCAATAAGAAGGTCCATGGGATACAGTAAACCTGAAGTGAAGCATCGGAATCTAAACCAGGTCTCACAGGAAAGGTTCAAAGCATAGGCAGTAAGAACAGTCTGTCTTCTTGTACGTAAGTCGGTATTGTGACTTTTGTATTTAATTCCAATGCAATTTCTGTGTTTCATCGTCAATATGATGGTCCCAGGGATACAGAAAAACCTGAAGTGAAGCATCGGAATCTAAAACAGGGCTCACAGCAAATGTTCAAATCATAGACAGTAGAAAGAGACATTCCTCTTGTACTTAAGTCGGCATTGTGCATTTGTATTTAATTTCCAATGCAATTTCTGTGATTCTTCGTCAATAAGAACGTCCAAGGGATACAGTAAACCTGAAGTGAAGCACCAGAATCTAAAATTGGTCTCACAGGTAAGGTTAAAACATAGACAGTAAGAAGGGTCAGTCTTCTTGTACTTAAGTCGGCATTGTGCCTTTTGTATTTAATTCTGATGCAATCTCTGTGATTCATCGTCAATAAGAAGGTCCAAGGGATACAGTTAAACCGAAGTGAAGCATCGATATCTAAAACTGGTCTCACAGGAAAGGATCAAATCATAGAATGTAAGTAGAGTCAGTCCTCTTGTACATAAGTCGGCTTTGTGCCTTTTGTATTTAATTCCGACGAAATTTCTGTGTTTCTTCGTCAATAAGAAGGTCCAAGGGATACAGTAAACATGAAGTGAGGCATCGGAATCTAAAACTGGTCCCACAGGAAAGGTTCAAAACATAGACAGTAAGAAGAGTCAGTCTTCTTGTACTTATGTCGGCATTGTGCCCTTTGTATTTAATTCCGGTGCCATTTCTGTGTTTCATCGTCAATAAGAACGTCCAAGGGATTAAGTAAACCTGAAATGAAGCGTCGGATTCTAAGACTGGTCTCACAGGATAGGTTCAAAACATAGACAGTAACAGGAGTTAGTCTTCTAGTACATAAGTCGCCATTGTGCCTTTTGTATATAATTTCGATGCAATTTCTGTGTTTCATCGTCCATAAGAAGATCCAAGGTATACAGTAAACCTGAAGTGTAGCATCGCAATCTATAACTGGTCTCTCAGGAAAGGTTCAAACCATAGACAGCAAGAAGAGTCAGTCTTTTTGTACTTAAGTCGGCATTGTGCCTTTCGTATTTAATTCCGATGCAATTTCACTGTTGCATCGTCAATAAGAAGGGCCAACGGATACAGTAAACCTGAAGTGAAGCATCGTAATCTAAAACTGGTCTCACAGTAAAGGCTCAAAACATAGATAGTAAGATGAGTCAGTCATCTTGTACCTAAGACGGCATTGTGCCTTTTGTATTTATTTCCATGCAATTTCTGTGATTCATCGTCAATCAGAAGGTCCAAGGGATACGGTTAACCTGATGTGAAGCATCGGAATCTAAAACTGGTCTCATAGGAAAGGCTCAAAACATAGACAGTAAGAAGAGTCAGTCTTCTTGTACTAAAGTCGGCATTGTGCCTTTTGTATTTAATTCCGATGCAATCTCTGTGTTTCATCGTCAACAAGGAGGTCCAGGGGATAAAGTAAACCTGAAAAGAAGCATCGGAATCTAAGACTGGTGTCACAGGATATGTTCAAATCATAGACAGTAACAAGAGTCAGTCTTCTTGTACTTAAGTCGGCATTGTGCCTCTTGTACCTAATTCCGGTGCAATTTCTATGTTTCATCGCCCATAAGACGAACCAAGGGATCAAATAAGCCTGAAGTGAAGCATCGCAATCTATAACTGGTCTCACAGGAAAGGTTCAAACCATAGACTGTAAGAAGAGTCAGTCTTCTTGTACTTAAGTCGGCATTGTGCCTTTCGTATTAAATTCCGAAGCAATTTCACTGTTTCATCGTCAATAAGAAGGGCCAAGGGATACAGTAAACCTGAAGTGAAGCATCGGAATCTAAAACTGGTCTCACAGGTAAGGTTCAAAACATGGACAGTAAGAAGAGTCAGTCTTCTTGTACTTAAGTCGGCATTGTGACTTTAGTATTTAATAACGATGGAATTTCAGTGTTTCATCGTCAATAAGAAGGTCCAAGGGATACAGTAAATCTGAAGTGAAGCATCGGAATCTAAAACTGGTCTCACAGGAAAGGATCAAAACATAGACAGTAAGATGAGTAAGTCATCTTGTACCTAAGTCGGCATTGTGCTTTGTATTTAATTCCGATGCAATCTTTGTGATTCATCGTCAGAAAGAAGGTCCAAAGGATACAGTAATCCTGAAGTGAAGCATCGGAATCTAAAACTGGTCTCATAGAAAAGGCTCAAAACACAGACAGTAAGAAGAGTCAGTCTTCTTGTAATTAAGTCGACATTGTGACTTTTGTATTTAATTGCGATGCAATTTCTGTGTTTCATCGTCAACAAGGTGGTCCAAGGGATACTGGAAACCTGAAATAAAGCTTCGGAATCTAAAACTGGTTTCACAGCAGCGGTTCAAATCATAGACAGTAAGAAGACGCAATCCTCTTGTACCTAAGTAGGCATTGTGCTTTTGTATTTAATTCCGATGCAATTTATGTGTTTCATCGTAAATAAGAAGGTCCAAGGGATACAGTAAACCTGAAGTGAAGCTTCGGAATCTAAAACTGGACTCACAGGATTTGTTCACATCATAGACAGAAATAATAGTCAGTCAACTTGTACTTAAGTCGGCATTGTGCTTTTTGTATTTAATTCCGATACAATTTCTGTGTTTCATCGTCAATTAGAAGGTTCAAGGGACGCAGTAAACCTGAAGTGAAGCATCGGAATCTAAAAGTGGTCTCACTGGAAAGGTTCAAATCATAGACACTAAGAAGATTCAGTCTGCTTGTAATTAGGTCGGCATTGTGCCTTTTGTATTTAATTCCGATGCAATTTCTGTGTTTCATCGTCAATAAGAATGTCTAAGGGATACAGTACACCTGAAGTGAAGCATCGGGATCTAAAACTGGTCTCACAGGAAAGGTTCGAAACGTAGGCAGTAAGAAGAGTCAGTCTTCTTGTACTTAAGTCTGCATTGCACCATTTGTATTTTATTCCGATGCAATCTCTGTGTTTCATCGTCAATAAGAAGGTCCAAGGGATACAGTAAACCCGAAGTGAAGCATCGATATCTAAAACTGGTCTCACAGGAAAGGTTCAAATCATAGACAGTGAGAACAGTCAGTCTTCTTGTAGTAAAGTCGGCATTGTGCATTTTGTATTTAATTCTGATGCAATTTCTGTGTTTTATCGTCAATAAGGAGGTCCAAGGCATACAGTAAACTTGAAGTGAGGCATCGGAATCTAAAACTGGTCCCATTGGAAAGGTTCAAAACATAGACAGTAAGAAGAGTCAGTCTTCTTGTACTTAAGTCGGCATTGTGCCCTTTGTATTTAATTCGGGTGGCATTTCTGTGTTTCATCGTCAATAAGAAGGTCCAAGGGATAAAGTAAACCTGAAATGAAGCATCGGATTCTAAGACTGGTCTCACAGGATAGGTTCAAAACATAGACAGTAACAGGAGTTAGTCTTCTAGTACATAAGTTCGCATTGTGCCTTTTGTACTTAATTCCGATGCAATTTCTGTGTTTCATCGTCCATAAGAAGATCCAAGGGATACAGTAAACCTGAAGTGTAGCATCGCAATCTATAACCGGTCTCACAGGAAACGTTCAAACCATAGACAGTAAGAAGAGTCAGACTTCTTGTACTTAAGTCGGCATTGTGCCTTCTGTATCTAATTCCGATGTAATTTCTGTGTTTCATCGTCAATAGGAGGGTCCAATGGATGCAGCAAACCTTAAGTGAAGCATCGGAATCTAAAACTGTGCTCACTGGAATGGTTCAAAGCAAAGACAGTAAGAAAAGTCAGTCTTCTTGTACTTAAGTCGGCATTGTGCCTTTCGTATTTAATTCCAAAGCAATTTCACTGTTGCATCGTCAATAAGAAGGGCCAACGGATCCAGTAAACCGGAAGTGTAGCATCGCAATCTATCACTGGTCTCACAGAAATGGCTCAAAACATAGATAGTAAGATGAGTCAGTCATCTTGTACCTAAGACGGCATTGTGCCTTTTGTAATTATTTCCGATGCAATTTCTGTGATTTATCGTCAATAAGGAGGTCCAAGGGATAGAGTAAACCTGAATTGAAGCATCGGAATCTAAAACTGGTCTCATAGGAAAGGCTCAAAGCATAGACAGTAAGAAGAGTCAGCCTTCTTGTACTTAAGTCGGCATTGTGCCTTTTGTATTTAATTCCGATGCAATTTATGTGTTTCATCGTCAACAAGGAGGTCCAAGGGATACTGGAAGCCTGAAGTGAAGCATCGGAATCTAAAACTTGTCTCACAGCAAAGGTTCAAAACATAGACGGCAAGAAGAGACAATCCTCTAGTACCTAAGTAGGCATTGTGCTTTTGTATTTAATTCCGATGCAATTTATGTGTTTCATGGTCAATAAGAGGGTCCAAGCGATACAGTAAACCTGAAGTGAAGCATCGGAATCTAAAACTGGTCACACAGGAAAGGTTGAGAACATAGACAGTAAGAAGAGTCAGTCTTCTTGTAGTAAAGTCGGCATTGTGCATTTTGTATTTAATTCTGATGCAATTTCTGCGTTTCATCGTCAATAAGGACGTCCAAGGGATACAGTAAACCTGAAGTGAAGCATCGGAATCTAAAACTGGTCTCATAGGAAAGGCTCAAAACATAGACAGTAAGAAGAGTCAGTCTCCTTGTAATTAAGTCGGCATTGTGCCTTTTGTATCTAATTCCGGTGCTATTTCTGTGTTTCATCGTCAATAAGAGGGTCCCTAGGGATACTGTAAACCGTAAGTGAAGCATCGGAATCTAAAACTTGTTTCACAGGAAGGGTTCAAATCATAGACAATAAGAAGGGTCTGTCTTTTGTACTTAAGTCGGCGCTGTGCCTTTTGTATTTTATTCCGATGCAATATCTGGGTTTCATCGTCAATAAGAAGGTCCAAGTTATGCAGTAAACCTGAAGTCAAGCATCGGAATCTAAAACTGGTCTCACAGGAAAGGTTAAAAACCAAGACAGTAAGAAGAGTCAGTCTTCTTGTACTTAAGTCGGCATTGTGCCTTTTGTATGTAATTCCGATACAATTCCATTGATTCATCGTCAATGAGAAGGTCCTAGGAATACAGCAAACATGATGTGAAGCATCGGAATCTATGACTGGTCTCACAGGAAGGGCTCAAAGCATAGACTGTAAGAAGAGTCAGTCTTTAGGTACTCACGTCGGCATTGTGCCTTCTGTATTTAGTTCCGATGTAATTTCTGTGATTCATCGTCAATAAGAAAGTCCACAATATACAGTAAACCTGAAGTGAAGCATCGGAATCTAAAACAGGTCTTACAGGAAAGTTTCAAAATATAGACAGTAAGAAGAGTCAGTTTTCTTGTACTTAAGTCGGCATTGTGCCTTTTGGTTTTCATTCAGATGCGATTTCTGTCTTTCATCGTCAATAAGAAGGTCTAAGGGACACAGTAAACCTGAAGTGAGGCATCAGAAAGTGAAACTGGTCTCACAGGAGAGGTTCAAACATAGACAGTAAGAAGAGTCAGTCTTCTTGTACCGAAGTCGGCATGTGCCTTTTGTATTTAAAAACGATGCTATTTCTTTGTTCGTCGTCAATACGAAGGTCCGAGGAATACAGTATACCCGAAGTGAAGCATCGGATTCCAAAACTGGTCCCACAGGAAAGGTTCAAAACGTAGACAGTAAGAAGAGTCAGTCTTCTTGTACTTAAGTCGGCATTGTGCCATTTTGTATTTAATTACGATGCAATCTGTGTTTCATCGTCAATATGAAGGTCCAAGAGATACAGTAAACCTGAAGTGGACCATCGGAATCTATAACTGGTGTCACAGGAAAGGTTCAAAGCATTGACAGTAAGAAGAGTCAGTCATCTTGTACTTATGTCGGCATTGTGCGTTGTGAATTTAATTCCTATGCAACTTCTGTGTTTCATTGTCAATAAGAAGGTCCATGGGATACAGTAAACCTGAAGTGAAGCATCGGAAACTAAAACTGGTCTCACAGGAGCGGTTCAAATCATTGACAGTAAGAGGGTCAGACTTCTTGTACATTAGTCGGCATTGTGCCTTTTTGTTTTTAAGTCCGATGCAATCTCTGTGTATGATCGTCAATAAGAAGGTCCAAGGGATACAGTAAACCTGAAGAAAAGCATCGGAATCCAAAACTGGTCTCACAGGAAAGGCTCAAGTCATAGACAGTAAGAAAAGTCAGTCTTCTTGTACTAAGGTCGCCATTGTGAATTTTGTATTTAATTCCAATGCAATTTATGTGTTTCATCGTCAATAAGAAGGTCCAGGGGAGACAGTAAACCTGAAGTGAAGCATCGGAATCTGAAACTGGTCTAACAGGAGAGGCTCAAAGTATTGAATGTAAGAAGAGTCAGTCTTCCCGTACTTAAGTCGGCAATATGAATTTTGAATTTAATTCCGATGTAATTTCTGTCTTTCATCGTCAATAACAAGGTCCAAGGGATACAGCAAACCTGAAGTGAAGCATCGGAATCTGAAACTGGTCTCACAGGAAAGGCTCAAATTATAGAATTTAAGAACTGTCAGTTTTCTTGTACTTAGGACGGTATTGTGCCTTTTGTATTTAATTCCGATACAATTTCTGTGTTTCATCGTCATTAAGAAGGTCCAAGAGATACAGTAAACACGAAGTGAAGCATCGCAATCTCAAACTGGTCTCACAGGAAATGTTCATAACATAGACAGTAAGAAGAGTCAATCTTCTTGTACTTAAGTCGGCATTGTGCATTTTGTATTTAATTCCGATGCAATTTCTGTGTGTCATCGTCAATAAGAATGTCCAAGCGATGCAGTAAACCTGAAGTGTAGAGTCGAAATCTAAATCTCGTCTCAGAGGAAAGGCTCAAGTCATAGACAGTGAGAAGAGTCAGTCTTCTGGTACTTAAGTCGGCAATGTGCCTTTTGTATTTAATTCCGATGCACTTTCTGTGTTTTATCGTCAATAAGAAGGTCCAAGTGATTCAGTAAACCTGACGTCAAACGTCGGAATCTAAAACTGGTCTCACAGGAAAGGTTCAAAGCATAGACAGTAAGAAGAGTAAGTGTTCTTGTACTTAAGTCGGCATTGTGCATTTAGTGTTTAATTCCGATGCTATTTTTGTGTTTCATCGTCAATAAGAAGGTCCAATGGATACAGTAAACCTGATGTGAAGCATCGGAATCTTTAATTGGTCTCACATGAAAAGTTCAGAATATAGACAGTAAGAAGAGTCAGTCTTCCTGTACTTAAGTCGGCATTTTGCCTTTTGTATTTAATTCCGATGGAATTTCTGTGTTTCATCGTCAATATGAAGGTCCCAGGGATACAGAAAACTGAAGTGAAACATCGGAATCTAATTCTGGTCTCACAGCAAAGGTTTAAAACATAGACAATAAGAAGAGTCAGTCTTCTTGTACTTAAGTCAACATTGTGCATTTTGTATTTCATTTCGATGCAATATCTGTGTTTAATCGTTTATACAAATGCCCAAGTGATACGGTAAACCTAAAGTAAAGTATCGGAATCTAAAACTGGTCTCACAGGAAAGGTTCAAAACATAGACTGTAAGAAGAGTCAGTCTTCTTGTGCTTAAGTTGGCATTGTGACTTTTGTATTTAATTCGGATGCTATTTCTGTGTTTCATCGTCAATAAGAAGTTCCAAGGGATACAGTAAACCTTGAAGTGATGCATCGGAATCTAAAACTGGTCCCACAGAAATGGGTCAAATCATAGACAGTAAGAAGAGTTAGTCTTCTTGTTTTGAAGTCGGCATTTTGCCTTTTGTGTTTAATTCCGATGCAATTTCTGTGCTTCATCGTCAATAACAAGGTCCAAGAGATACAGTAAACCTGAAGTAAATCATCGGAATCTAAAACTGGTATCACATCTAAGTCTCAAATCATAGACAGTAAGAAGAGTCAGTCCTCTTGTACTTATGTCGGCATTGTGGCTCTTGTATTTAATTCCGATGCAATTTCTGTGTTTCATCGTCAATAAGAAGGTCCAAGGGATACAGTACACCTGAAGTGAAGCATCGGGATCTAAAACTGGTGTCATATAAAAGGTTCAAATTGCAGACTGTAAGAAGAGTCACGCTTCTTGTACTTAACTCGGCATTGTGCCTTTTGTATTTCATTCCGATGCCATTTCTGAGTTTGATCCTCAATAAGATGGCCCAAGGGATACAGTAAACCAGAAGTGAAGCAACAGAATCTAAAACTAGTCTCACAGGATAGGTTCAAATCATAGACAGTAAAAATAGTCAGTGTTCTTGTACTTAAGTCGGCATTGTGCCTTTTGTATTTATTTCTGATGCAATTTCTGTGTTTCATCGTCAATAAGAAGGTCCAAGGGATACAGTAAACCTGAAGTGAAGCATCGGAATCTAAAACTGGTCTCACAGGAAAGGTTTAAATCATAGACAGTAAGAAGAGTCTGTCTTCTTGTGGTAAAATCGGCATTGTGCACTTTGTATTTAATCCTGATGCAATTTCTGTGTTTCATCGTCAATAAGGAGGTACAAGGAATACAGTCAACCTGAAGTGAAGCATCGCAATATATAACTGGTCTCACAGGAAAGGTTCAAACCATAGACAGTAAGAAGAGTCAGTCTTCTTGTACTTAAGTCGGCATTGTGCCTTCTGTATTTAATTCCGATGCAATTTCTGTGTTTCAGCGCAAATAAGAGGGTCCAAGGGATACAGTACTCCTGAAGTGAAACTTCGGAATCTACAACTGGTCTCACAGGAAAGGTTCAAAACATAGACGGTAAGAAGTGTTCGGCTTCAGTACTTAAGTCGGAATTGTGCCTTATGAATTTAATTATGATGCAATATCTGTGTTTCATCGTCAATAAGTAGGTCCAAAGGATGCAGTAAACCTGAAGTGAGGCATCGGAAACTAAAACTGGTCTCACAGGAAAGGTTCAAAGCGTAGACAGTAAGAAGAGTCAGTCTTCTTGCACTTATGTCGGCATTGTGCCTTTTGTATTTAATTCCGATGCAATTTCTGTGTTTCATCGTCAATAAGAATTCCAAAGGATACAGTAAACCTGAAGTGAAACCTCGGATTCTAAAACTGGTCTCACAGGAAAGATTCAAAGCATACACAGAAAGAAGAGTCAGTCATCTTGTACCTAAGTCGGCATTGTGCTTTTGTATTTAATTCCGATGCAATTTCTGTGTTCATCGTCTATAAGATGGTCCAAGGAGTACAATAAATCTAAAGTGAATCATCGGAATCCAAATTTGGTGTACCAGGACAGGTTAATAACATAGACAATAACAAGAGTCAGTCTTCTAGTACTTAAGTCGGCATTGGGCATTTCGAATATAATTCCGATGCAATTTCTGGGTATCATCGTCAATAAGAAGGTCTAAAGTATACAGTAAAGCTGAAGTGAAGCATCAGAATCTAAAACAGGTCTCACAGGAAAGGTTTAAAAATAGAAAGTAAGAAGAGTCTGACTTCCTGTACTTGAGTCGGCATTGTGCTTTTCTATTTAATTCCGATGCAATATCCGTGCTTCATCGTCAATAAGTAGCTCGAAGGGATATAGTAAACCTGAAGTGAAGCATCGGAATCTAAAACTAGTCTCAAAGGAAAGGTTCAAATCATAGACAGTAAGAAGTGTCAGTCTCCTTGTATTTAAATCGGCATTGTGCCTTTTGTATTTAATTCCGATGAAATTCCTGTATTTCTTCGTCAATATGAAGGTCCAAGTGTTACAGTAAATCTGAAGTGAAGCAACGGAATCCAAAATTGGTGTAACAGGGAAGGTCCATAACATAGACAGTAAGATGAGCCAGTCTTCTTGTACTTAAGTCGCAATATGAATTTTGAATTTAATTCCGCTGTAATATCTGTGTATCATCGTCAATAAGAAGGTCCAAGGGATACAGTAAACCTGAAGTGAAGCATCGGAATCTGAAACTGGTCTCACAGGAATGGCTCAAATTATAGATTCTAAGAAGTGTCAGTCTTCTTGTACTTTAGTTGGCATTGTGCCTTTTGTATTTCATTCCGGTGCCATTTCTGTGTCTCATCGTCAATAAGATGATCCAAGGGATAAAGTAAACCTGAAGTGAAGCATCGAATTCTAAAACTGGTCTCACTGGAAAGGTTCAAAACATAGACAATAAGAAGAGTCAGTCTTCTTGTACTTCAGTCGGCATTGTGCCTTTTGTATTTAATTCCGGTGCCATTTCTGTGTCTCATCGTCAATAAGATGATCCAAGGGATAAAGTAAACCTGAAGTGAAGCATCCAAATCTAAAACTGGTCTCACAGGATAGGTTCAAAACATTGACAGTAACAAGAGTCAGTTTTCTAGTACTTAAGACGGCATTGTACCTTTTGTACTTAATTCCGATGCAATCTCTGTGTTTCATCGTCCATAAGAAGATCCAAGGGATACAGTAAACCTGAAGTGAAGCTTCGCAATCTCTTACTGGTACCACAGGAAAAGGTTCAAACCATAGACAGTAAGAAGAGTCAGTCTACCTGTACTTGAGTCGGCATAGTGACTTCTTTATTTAATTCCGATGCAATTTCTGTGTTTCATCGATAATAAGCAGGTCCAAGGGATACAGTAAACTTGAAGTGACGCATCGCAATCTAAAACTGGTCTCACAGGAAAGGTTCAATACATAGACTGTAAGAGGAGCCAGTCTTCTAGTTCTTACGTCGGCATTGTGCCTTTTGCATTTAATTCCGATGCAATTTCAGTGATTCATCGTCAATAAGAACGTCCAAGGGATACAGTAAACCTGAAGTGAAGCATCAGAATCTGAAACTGGTCTCACAGGAAAGGTTCAGAACATAGACAGTAAGAAAAGTCAGTCTCCTTGTACTTAAGTCTGCATTGTTCCTTTTGTATTTAATTCTGATTCAATTTCTGTGTTTCATCGTCAATAGGAACGTCCAAAGGATCCAGTAAACCTGAAGTGAAGCATCGATAACTAAAACTGGTCTCACAGAAAAGGTTGAAATCATTGAATGTAAGTAGAGTCAGTCCTCTTGTACTTAAGTCGGCATTGTGCCTTTTGTATTTAATTCCGATGGAATTTCTGTGTTTCATCGGCAATTAGGAGGTCCAAGGGATACAGTCAACCTGAAGTGAAGCATCGGAATCACTAACTGGTCTCACAGGAAAGGTTCAGAACATAGGCAATAAGAAGAGTCATTCTTCCTGTACTTAAGTTGGCATTTTGCCTTTTGTATTTATTTCCGATGTAATTTCTATGTTTCATCGTCAATAAGAGGGTACAATGGATACAGTAAACCTGAAGTGAAACATCGGAATCTAAAACTGGTCTCACAGGAAAGGTTCAAAACATAGGCGGTAAGAAGTGTTCGTCTTCAGTATTTAAGTCGGCATTGTGCCCGTTGTACTTAATTCCGATGCAATATCAAGAAGAGTCAGTGCTCTTGTACTTAAGTCGGCATTGTGCATTTAGTATTTAATTCCGATGCTATTTCTGTGTTTCATCGTCAAAAAGAAGGTCCAAGGGATACAGTAAACCTGATATGAAGCATCGGAATCTTTAATTGGTCTCACAGGAAAGGTTCAGAATATAGACAGTAAGAAGAGTCAGTCTTCCTGTACTTAAGTCGGCATTTCGCCTTTTGTATTTAATTCCGATGCAATTTCTGTGTGTCATCGTCAAGAAGAAGGACCAAGCGATGCAGTATACCTGAAGTGTAGAGTCGATATCTAAATCTCGTCTCACACGAAAGGCTCTAATCATAGACAGTAAGAAGAGTCAGTCTTCTGGTACTTAAGTCGGCATTGTGCCTTTTGTATTTAATTCCGATGCACTTTCTGTGTTTTATCGTCAATAAGAAGATCCAAGTGATTCAGTAAACCTGACGTCAAACGTCGGAATCTAAAACTGGTCTCACAGGACAGGTTCAAATCATAGACAGTAAGAAGAGTCAGCCTTCCTGTACTTAAGTCGGCATTGTGCCTCTTGTATTTAATTCTATTGCAATGTCTGTGTTCCATCGTCAATAAGAAGATCCAAGGGAAACACTAAACCTGAGGTGAAGCATCGGAATCTAAAAGTGGTCTCACAGGAAAGGTTCAAAGCATATACAGTAAGAAGAGTAAGTGTTCTTGTACTTAAGTCGGCATTGTGCATTTAGTGTTTAATTCCGATGCTATTTTTGTGTTTCATCGTCAATAAGAAGGTCCAATGGATACAATAAACCTGATGTGAAGCATCGGAATCTTTAATTGGTCTCACAGGAAAGGTTCAGAATGTAGACAGTAAGAAGAGACAGTCTTCCTGTTCTTAAGTTGGCATTGTGCCTTTTGTATTTAATTCGGATGCTATTTCTGTGTTTCATCGTCAATAAGAAGGTCGAAGGGATACAGTAAACCTGAAGGGAAGCATCGATATCTAAAACTGGTCTCACATGAAAGGTTCAAAACATAGACAGTGTGAAGTGTCGGTCTTCTTGTACTTAAGTCGGCATTGTGCCTTTTGTATTTCATTCCGATGCAATTTCTGTGTTTCATCGTCAAAAAGAAGGTCCAAGGGATACAGAAAACCTGAAGTGAAGCATCGGAATCTAAAATTGGTCTGACGGGAAAGGTTCAAAAATAGACAGTAAGAAGAGTCAGTCTCCCTGTACTTTAGTCGGCATTGTGCATTTTGTATTTATTTCCGATGCAATTTCTGTGTTTCATCGTCAATAAGAGGGTACAATGGATACAGTAAACCTGAAGTGAAACATTGGAATCTAAAACTGGTCTCACAGGGAAGGTTCAAAACATCGGCGGTAAGAAGTGTTCGTCTTCAGTACTTACGTCGGCATTGTGCCCTTTGTATTTAAATCCAATGCAATGTCAAGAAGAGTCATTAAACCTGAAGTAAAGCATCGGAATCTAAAATTGGTCTGACAGGAAAGGTTCAAAACATAGACAGTAAGAAGAATAATTCTTCTTGTACTTCAGTCGGCGTTGTGAATTTTGTATTTAAATCCGATGCAATTTCTGCGTTTCATCGTCAATAAGAAGATCCAAGGGATACAGTAAACCTGAAGTGAAGCATCAGAATCTAAAACTGGTCTCACAGGAAAGGTTCTAAACATAGACAGTAAGAAGTGGCAGTCTTCTTGTACTTAAGTCGGCTTTGTGCCTTTTGTATTTAATTCCGATTCAATTTCTGTGTTTCATCGTCAATAAGAAGGTCCAAGGGATACAGTTAACCTGAAGTAAAGCATCGTAATCCACAACTGGTCTCACAGGAAAGGTTCACAACATAGAGAGTATGAAGAGTTAGTCTTCTTGTACTTAAGTCGGCATTGTGCGTTTTGTATTTAATTACGATGTAATTTCTGGGTTTCATCGTCAATAAGAGGGTACAATGGATACAGTAAACCTGAAGTGAAACATCGGGATCTAAAACTGGTCTCACAGGAAAGGTTCAAAACATCGGCGGTAAGAAGTGTTCGTCTTCAGTACTTACGTCGGCATTGTGCCCTTTGTATTTAATTCCAATGCAATGTCAAGAAGAGTCAATAAACCTGAAGTGAAATATCGGAATCTAAAACTGGTCTCACAGGAACGGTTCAAAACATAGGCGGTAAGAAGTGATCGTCTTCAGTACTTAAGTCGGCATTGTGCCCTTCGTATTTAATTCCGATGCAGTATCAAGAAGAGTCAGTGTTCTTGTACTTAAGTAGGCATTGTGCATTTAGTATTTAATTCCGATGCTATTTCTGTGTTTCATTGTCAATAAGAAGGTCCAAGGGATACAGTAGACCAGATGTAATACATCGGAATCTTCAATTGGTCTCACAGGAAAGGTCCAGAATATAGACAGTAAGCAGAGTCAGTCTTCCTGTACTTAAGTTGGCATTTTGCCTTTTGTATTTAATTCCGATGCAATTTCTGTGTTTCATCATCAATATGAAGGTCCAATGTGTACAGTAAATCTGAAGTGAAGCATCGGAATCCAAATTTGCTGTAACAGGAAACGTTCATAACATAGAGAATAAGAAGAGTCAGTCTTCTTGTACTTAAGTCGGCATTGTGCCTTTTGTATTTAATTCCGATGTAATTTCTGTGTTTCATCGTCAATAAGAGGGTCCAAGAGATACAGCAAACCCGAAGTGAGGCATCGCAATTTCAAACTGGTCTCACAGGAAATGTTCATAACATAGACAGTAAGAAGAGTCAGTCTTCTTGTACTTAAGTCGGCATTGTGCCTTTTGTATTTAATTCCGATGCAATTTCTGTGTGTCCTCGTCAATAAGAAGGTCCAAGCGATGCAGTAAACCGGAACTGGAGAGTCGGAATCTAAATCTCGTCTCACAGGAAAGGCTCAAATCATAGACAGGAAGAAGAGTCAGTCTTCTGGTACTTATGTCAGCATTGTGCCTTTTGTATTTAATTCCGATGCACTTTCTGTGTTTTAGCGTCAATAAGAAGGTCCAAGTGATTCAGTAAACCAGACGTCAAGCGTCGGAATCTAAAACTGGTCTCACATGAAAGGTTCAAAGCATAGACAGTAAGAAGAGTCAGTGTTCTTGTACTTAAGTCGGCATTGGGCATTTAGTGTTTAATTCCGATGCTATTTTTGTGTTTCATCGTCAATAAGAAGTTCCAAGGGATACAGTAAACCAAATGTGAAACATCGGAATCTTTAATTGGTCTCACAGGAAAGGTTCAGAATATAGACAGTAAGAAGAGTCAGTCGTCCTGTACTTAAGACGGCATTTTACATTTTGTATTTAATTCCGATTGAATTTCTGTGTTTCATCGTCAATATGAAGGTCCCAGGGATAGAGAAAACCTGAAGTGAAACATCGGAATCTAATTCTGGTCTCACAGCAAAGGTTCAAATCATAGACAGTAAGAAGAGTCAGTCTACTTGTACTTAAGTCAACATTGTGCGTTTTGTATTTAATTTCGATGCAATATCTGTGTTTCATCGTCAATACGAAGGTCCAAGGGATACAGTAAACCTAAAGTAAAGCATCGGAATCTAAAACTGGTCTCACAGGAGAGGTTCAAAACATATACTGTAAGAAGAGTCAGTCCTCCTGTACTTAAGTTGGCATTCTGCCTTTTGTATTTAATTCGGATGATATTTCTGTGTTTCATCATCAATAAGACGGTCCAAGGGATACAGTAAACCTGAAGTGAAGCATCGATATCTAAAACTGGTCTCACAGGAAAGGTTCAAAACATGGACAGTAAGAGGGGTCGGTCTTCTTGTACTTAAGTCGGCATTGTGCCTTTTGTATTTAATTCCGATGCAATTTCTGTGTTTCATCGTCAATAAGAAGGCCCAATGGATACAGTAAACATGAAGTGAAACATCGGAATTTAAATTGGTCTGACAGGTAAGGTTCAAAACATAGACAGTAAAAAGAAACATTCTTCTTGTACTTCAGTCGGCGTTGTGAATTTTGTATTTAAATCCGATTCAATTTCTGCGTTTCATCGTCAATAAGAAGATCCAAGTGATACAGTAAACCTGAAGTGAAGCATCAGATTCTAAAACTGGTCCAACAGGAAAGGTTCAAAACATCGGCGGTAAGAAGTGTTCGTCTTCAGTACTTACGTCGGCATTGTGCCCTTTGTATTTAATTCCAATGCAATTTCAAGAAGAGTCAATAAACCTGAAGTGAAACATCGGAATCTAAAACTGGTCTCACAGGAACGGTTCAAAACATAGGCGGTAAGAAGTGTTCATCTTCAGTACTTAAGTCGTCATTGTGATTTTTTTATTTAATTCCGATGCACTTTCTGTGTTTTATCGTCAATAAGAAGGTCCAAGTGATTCAGTAAACCAGACGTCAAGCGTCGGAATCTAAAACTGGTCTCACAGGAAAGGTTCAAATCATAGACAGTAAAAAAAGTCAGCCTTCTTGTACTTAAGTCGGCATTGTGCCTCTTGTATTTAATTCAAATGCAATTTCTGCGATCCATCGTCAATAAGATGGTCCATGGGAAACAGTAAAACTGAACTGAAGCATCGAAATCAAAAACTGGTCTCACAGGAAAGGTTCAAAGCATAGACAGTAAGAAGAGTCAGTGTTCTTGTACTTAAGTCGGCATTGTGCATGTAGTGTTTAATTCCGATGCTATTTTTGTGTTTCATCGTCAATACGAAGGTCCAAGGGATACAGTAAACCTGATGTGAAGCATCGGAATCTTTAATTGGTATCACAGGAAATGTTCAGAATATAGACAGTAAGAAGAGTCAGTCTTTCAGTACTTAAATCGGCATTTTACCTTTTGTATATAATTCCGATGGAATTTCTGTGTTTCATCGTCAATATGAAGGTCCCAAGGATACAGAAAACCTGAAGTGAAACATCGGAATCTAATTCTGGTCTTACAGCAAAGGTTCAAAACATAGACAGTAAGAAGAGTCAGTCTACTTGTACTTAAGTCAACATTGTGCATTTTGTATTTAATTTCGATGCAATATCTGTATTCCATCGTCAATACGAAGGTCCAAGGGTTACAGTAAACCTGAAGTGAAGCATCGGAATCTAAAATTGGTCTGACAGGAAAGGTTCAAATATAGACAGCAAGAAGAGTCAGTCTCCCTGTACTTAAGTCGGCATTGTGCATTTTGTATTTATTTCCGATGCAATTCCTGTGTTTCATCGTCAATAAGAAGCTCCAAGTGATACAGTAAACCTGAAGTGAAGCATCGGAATCTAAAACTGGTCTCACAGGAAAGGTTCAAAGTATAGACAGTAAGAAGAGACTGTCTTCTTGTATTTGAGTCGGCATTGTGCCTTTTGTATTTGATTCCAATGCAATATCTGTGTTTCATCGTCAATAAGTAGGTCCCAGGGAAACAGTAAACCTGATGTGAATCATCGGAATCCGAAACTGGTCTCACAGGAATGGCACGAAACATAGACAGTAAGAAGAGTCAGTCTTCTTGTACTTAAGTCGGCATTGTGCCTTTTTGTATTTAGTTCCGATGCAATTTCTGTGTTTCATCGTCAATAAGAAGGTCCAAGTGATACAGTAAACCTGAAGTGACTCATTGGAATCTAAACCTGGTGTCACAGGAGTAGTTGAAAACATAGAGTGTAAGAAGAGTCAGTCTTCTTGTACTTGAGTCGGCATTGTGCATTTGTAATTAATTCCGATGCAATTTCTGTGTTGCATTGTCAATAAGTAGGTCCAAGGAATACAGCAAAGCTGAAGTAAAGCATCGGAATCTAAAACAGGTCTCACAGAAAAGGCTCAATACATAGACAGTAAGAAGAGTCAGTCTTCTTGTACTTAAGTCGGCATTGTGCCTTTTGTATTTAATTCCGATGCAATTTCTGTGTATCGTCGTCAATAACAAGGTCCAAGGGATACCGTATAGCTGAAGTTAAGCATCGGAATCTAAAACTGGTCTCACAGGAAGGGTTCAAAACGTAGACAGTAAGACGAGTCATTCTTCTTGTACTTAAGTCGGCATTGTGCATTTTGTATTTAATTCCGATGCCACTACTGTGCTTCATTGTTAAGACGTAGGTACAAGAGATACAGTAAACTTGAAGTGAAGCATCGGAATCCGAAACTGGTCGCACAGGAAAGGTTGAAAGCATAGACATTAAAAAGAGACTGTCTTCTTGCATTAAGGTCGGCAAAGTGCCTTTTTGTATTTAATTCCGATGCAATATCTGTGTTTCATCGTCAAATATGAAGGTCCAAGGGATACAGTAAAACTGAAGTGAACCATCGGAATCTAAAACTGGTCTCACAGGAAAGGTTCAAAACATAGACAGTAGGAAGAGACAGTCTTCTTGTACTTATGTCGGCATTGTGCATTTCGTATGTAATTCCGATTCATTTTCTGTGTTTCATCGTCAATATGAAGGTCCAAGGGATACAGTAAACCTGAAGTGAAGCATCGGAATCTAAAACTGGTCTCACACGAAAGGATAAAAACATAAACAGTAAGATGAGTCAGTCTTCTTCTACTTAAGTCTACATTGTGCATTTTGTATTTAATTTCGAAGCTATTTCTGTGTTTCATCGTCAGTACGAAGGTCCAAGGGATACAGTAAACCTGAAGTGAAGCATCGGATTCTAAAGCTGGTCTCACAGGAAAGGATCATAGCATAGACAGTAAGAAGAGTCAGTGTTCTTGTACTTAAGTCCGCATTGTGCCTTTAGTATTTAATTCCGATGCTATTTCTGTATTTCAACGTCAATAAGAAGGTCCGAGGGATACAGTAAACCTGATGTGAAGCATCGATATCTTTAACTGCTCTCACAGGAAAGGTTCAGAACATAGACAGTTAGAAGAGTCAGTGTTGTACTTAAGTCGGCATTGTGCCTTTTGTATTTAATTCCGATGCAATTTCTGTGTTTCATCGTCAATAGGAAGGTCCAAGGGATACAGTAAACCTGAAGTGATGCATCGGAATCTAAAACTGGTCCCACAGAAATGGGTCAAATCATAGACAGTAACAAGAGTTAGTCTTCTTGTTTTTAAGTCGGCATTTTGCCTTTTGTATTTAATTCCGATGCAATTTCTGTGCTTCATCGTCAATAAGAAGGTCCAAGAGATACAGTAAACCTGAAGTGAAGCATCGGAATCTAAAACTGGTCTCACATCAAAGTTTCAAATCATAGACAGTAAGAAGAGTCAGTCTTCTTGAACTTAAGTCGGCTTTGTGCCTCTTGTACTTAATTCCGATGCAATTTCTGTGTTTCATCGTCAGCAAGAAGGTTTAAGGGATACAGTAAGCCTGAAATGATGCATCGGAAACTAAAACTGGTCTCACGTGAAAAGTTCAAATCATAGAAAGTAATAAGAGTCAGTCCTCTTGTACTTAAGTCTTCATTGTGGTTCTTGTATTTAATTACGATGCAATATCTGTGTTTCATCGTCAATAACTACGTCCGAGTGATACAGTAAACCTGAAGTAAAGCTTCGGAATTCAGAACTGGGCTCACAGGAACGGCTCAAAACATAGACGGTAATAAGAGTCAGTCTTCTTGTACTTAAGTCCTCATTGTGACTGTTGTATTTAATTCCGATGCAATTTCTGTGTTTCACCGTCAATAAGAAGGCCCAATTGATACAGTAAACCTAACGTGAAGCATCGGAATTTAAAACTGGTCCCACAGGAAAGGTTCAAAGCATAGCCAGTAAGAAGAAACATTCTTCTTGTACTTAAGTCGGCTTTGTGCCTTTTGTATTTAATTACGATGCAATTTCTGTGTTTCATCGTCAATAAGAAGGTCCAAGTAATACAGTAAACCTGAAGTGAAGCTTCGTTATCTAAAACTGGTCTCACAGTAACGGCTCAAATCATAGACAGTAATAAGAGTCAGTCTTCTTGTACTGAAGTCGGCATTGTGCCTCTTGTATTTAATTCCGATGCAATTTCTGTGTTTCGTCGTCAATAAGAAGATCCAAGTGATACAGTAAACCTGAAGTGAAGCATCGGAATCTAAAACTGGTCACACAGGAAAGTTTCAAAAGATAGACAGTGAGAAGAGTCAGTCTTCTTGTCCATAAGTCGGCATTGTGCCTTTTGTATTGAATTCCGATGCAATTTCTGTGTTTCATCGTCAATAAGGATGTCCAAGGAATATAATAAACCTGAAGTGAAGCATCGGTATCTAAAACAGGTCTCACAGGAAAGGTTCAAATCATAGAATGTAAGAAGAGTCAGTCCTCTTGTACTTAAGTCGGCATTGTGCCCTTTGTTTTTAATTTCGATGCAATATCTGTGTTTCATCGTCAATAAGAAGGTCCAAGGGATACAGTTAACCTGAAGTGGTGCATTGTAATCCACAACTGGTCTCACAGTAACGGCTCAAAACATAGACAGTAATAAGAGTCAGTCTACTTGTACTTAAGTCGGCATTGTGCCTCTTGTATTTAATTCCAAAGCAATTTCTGTGTTTCATCGTCAATAAGAAGGTCCAAGGGGTACAGTAAACCTGAAGTGAAGCATCGGAATCTAAAACTGGTCACACAGGAAGAGTCAGTCTTCTTGTACATAAGTCGGCATTGTGCCTTTTGTATTGAATTCCGATGCAATTTCTGAGTTTCATCGTGAAGAAGTGGGTCCAAGGGATACAGTAAACCTGAAGTGTGCTCCCTGCCGCCGTTGGATAAGCAGCTGAGCAGCAAGTCGTATACTCCTAGCCCACTCATTTGTTACATAGTTTAATTCTTAATTTCTTTGCGTGTATTTTGTACTTGCATTGTTTAATTCATAAATTTCGGTCGTATTATAGTATTTGAGAGTTGTAGCACCGCGTTTTAGTACCTGAATCGTGTAAATTCCCATAGTCGTTTGTCCACTGTTTTTGTTTTGAACGGCCAGTGTCGGTTGGTCACAGTCAGTGTGCTCCCTGCCGCCGTTGGATAAGCAGCTGAGCAGCAAGTCGTATACTCCTAGCTCACGCATTTGTTACATAGTTTAATTCTTATTTTTTTTGCGTGTTTTTGGTACTTGCATTGTTTAATTCATAAATTTCGGGCGTATTATAGTATTTGAGAGTTGTAGCATCGCGTTTTAGTACCTGAATAGTGTAAATTCGCATAGTCGTTTGACTACTGTTTTTGTTTTCAACGGCCAGTGTCGGTCGGTCACAGTCAGTGTGCTCCCTGCCGCCGTTGGATAAGCAGCTGAGCAGCAAGTCGTATACTCCTAGCTCACTCATTTGTAACATAGTTTAATTCTTAATTTCTGTGCGTGTTTTTGGTACTTGCATTGTTTAATTCATAAATTTCGGGCGTATTATAGTATTTGAGAGTGTAGCATCGCGTTTTAGTACCTGAATAGTGTAATTTCGCTTAGTCTCCTTCCGCCGCCGAGCAGTGTCAGCAGTGCGCAAGTAGCAGCATTACTGCATTTACTAGGCCATCTTGTATTTTAATAACCGTTTAAATTTTGTCGATTTGTATGCGCTCTCTGTAGATTAGTTCAGATGTTCTTTGCAAAACAGTTTTTAGCATGGATAGGGACTGCAACTGCTGTGTTCGCATGCAGGCTGAGTTGGCATCCCTTCGCTCCCAACTTCAGGCAGTGTTGGCTTCGGTCACACAGCTTGAGGCTGTTGCCAATGGGCATCACTGTGGGGGTCCGGATGGGGGTTTGTCGGGGACGGCCAGCTCGTCCCACGCATCCCCTGATCGGACTACGACTGTGGTTGCCCGAGATACTGCCCGCATTGAGGCTGATCCCTCACCTGTGGTAGATTGGGAGGTCGTTTCAAGGTGTGGCAGGGGGCGAAAGACATTCCGGAGGGCTGAACGGAAAGCCTCTCCAGTTTGTCTGACGAACCGGTTTCAGGCTCTGTCTCAGGCTGATACTGATCTTCGGCCTGACACGGCTGCTTGTCCTGTTCCAGAGGTTGCCCCTCAGTCTGCAAGATCTGGGCAGTTGCAGAGGGTGGGCTTACTGGTAGTTGGGAGCTCCAACGTCAGGCGCGTAATGGGGCCCCTTAGGGAAATGGCAGCAAGAGAGGGGAAGAAAACCAATGTGCACTCCGTGTGCATACCGGGGGGAGTCATTCCAGATGTGGAAAGGGTCCTTCCGGATGCCATGAAGGGTACAGGGCGCATCCATCTGCAGGTGGTCGCTCATGTCGGCACCAATGATGTGTGTCGTTATGGATCGGAGGAAATCCTTTCTGGCTTCCGGCGGCTATCTGGTTTGGTGAAGACTGCCAGTCTCGCTAGCGGGATGAAAGCAGAGCTCACCATCTGCAGCATCGTCGACAGGACTGACTGCGGACCTTTGGTACAGAGCCGAGTTGAGGGTCTGAATCAGAGGCTGAGACGGTTCTGTGATCGTGTGGACTGCAGATTCCTCGACTTGCACCATAGGGTGGTGGGGTTTCGGGTTCCGCTGGATAGATCAGGAGTCCACTACACGCAACAAGCGGCTACACGGGTAGCAGGGGTTGTGTGGCGTGGGCTGGGCGGTTTTTTAGGTTAGATGGCCTTGGGCAAGTAGAGAAAGGGCAACAGCCTCAACGGGTGCGGGGCAAAGTCAGGACATGCGGGGACCAAGCAGCAATCGGTATTGTAATTGTCAACTGTCGAAGCTGCGTTGGTAAAGTACCGGAACTTCAAGCGCTGATAGAAAGCACCGAAGGTGAAATCGTTATAGGTACAGAAAGCTGGCTTAAGCCAGAGATAAATTCTGCCGAAATTTTTACAAAGGTACAGACGGTGTTTAGAAAAGATAGATTGCATGCAACCGGTGGTGGAGTGTTCGTCGCTGTTAGTAGTAGTTTATCCTGTAGTGAAGTAGAAGTGGATTGTTCCTGTGAATTTTTATGGGTGGAGGTTACACTAAACAACCGAACTAGGTTAATAATTGGCTCCTTTTACCGACCTCCCGACTCAGCAGCATTAGTGGCAGAACAACTGAGAGAAAATTTGGAATACATTTCACATAAATTTTCTCAGCATGTTATAGTCTTAGGTGGAGATTTCAATTTACCAGATATAGACTGGGACACTCAGATGTTTAGGACGGGTGGTAGGGACAGAGCATCGAGTGACATTATACTGAGTGCACTATCCGAAAATTACCTCGAGCAATTAAACAGAGAACCGACTCGTGGATATAACATCTTGGACCTACTGATAACAAACAGACCCGAACTTTTCGACTCTGTATGTACAGAACAGGGAATCAGTGATCATAAGGCCGTTGCAGCATCCCTGAATATGGAAGTTAATAGGAATATAAAAAAAGGGAGGAAGGTTTATCTGTTTAGCAAGAGTAATAGAAGGCAGATTTCAGACTACCTAACAGATCAAAACGAAAATTTCTGTTCCGACACTGACAATGTTGAGTGTTTATGGAAAAAGTTCAAGGCAATCGTAAAATGCGTTTTAGACAGGTACGTGCCGAGTAAAACTGTGAGGGACGGGAAAAACCCACCGTGGTACAACAACAAAGATAGGAAACTACTGCGAAAGCAAAGAGAGCTCCACTCCAAGTTTAAACGCAGCCAAAACCTCTCAGACAAACAGAAGCTATACGATGTCAAAGTTAGCGTATGGAGGGCTATGCGTGAAGCGTTCATTGAATTCGAAAGTAGACTTCTATGTACCGACTTGACAGAAATTCCTAGGAAGTTCTGGTCTTACGATAAATCAGTAAGTGGCTCAAAACAGCATATCCATACACTATGGGATGATGATGGCATTGAAACAGAGGATGACACGCGTAAAGCTGAAATACTAAACACCTTTTTCCAAAGCTGTTTCACAGAGGAAGACCGCACTGCAGTTCCTTCTCTAAATCCTCGCACAAACGAAAAAATGGCTGACATCGAAATAAGTGTCCAAGGAATAGAAAAGCAACTGGAATCACTCAATAGAGGAAAGTCCACTGGACTTGACGGGATACCAATTCGATTCTACACAGAGTACGCGAAAGAACTTGCCCCCCTTCTAACAGCCGTGTACCGCAAGTCTCTAGAGGAACGGAGGGTTCCAAATGATTGGAAAAGAGGACAGATAGTCCCAGTCTTCAAGAAGGGTCGTCGAGCAGATGCGCAAAACTATAGACCTATATCTCTTACGTCGATCTCTTGTAGAATTTTAGAACATGTTTTTTGCTCGCGTATGATGTCATTTCTGGAAACCCAGAATCTACTATGTAGGAATCAACATGGATTCCGGAAACAGCGATCGTGTGAGACCCAACTCGCCTTATTTGTTCATGAGACCCAGAAAATATTAGATACAGGCTCCCAGGTAGATGCTATTTTTCTTGACTTCCGGAAGGCGTTCGACACAGTTCCGCACTGTCGCCTGATAAACAAAGTAAGAGCCTACGGAATATCAGACCAGCTGTGTGGCTGGATTGAAGAGTTTTTAGCAAACAGAACACAGCATGTTGTTATCAATGGAGAGACGTCTACAGACGTTAAAGTAACCTCTGGCGTGCCACAGGGGAGTGTTATGGGACCATTGCTTTTCACAATATATATTAATGGCTTAGTAGATAGTGTCGGAAGTTCCATGCGGCTTTTCGCGGATGATGCTGTAGTATACAGAGAAGTTGCAGCATTAGAAAATTGTAGCAAAATGCAGGAAGATCTGCAGCGGATAGGCACTTGGTGCAGGGAGTGGCAACTGACCCTTAACATAGACAAATGTAATGTATTGCGAATACATAGAAAGAAGGAACCTTTATTGTATAATTATATGATAGCGGAACAAACACTGGTAGCAGTTACTTCTGTAAAATATCTGGGACTATGTGTGCGAAACGATTTCATGTGGAATGATCATATAAAATTAATTGATGGTAAGGCGGGTACCAGGTTGAGATTTATTGGGAGAGTGCTTAGAAAATGTAGTCCATCAACTAAGGAGGTGGCTTACAAAACACTCGTTCGACCTATACTTGAGTATTGCTCATCAGTGTGGCATCCTTACCAGATCGGTCTGACGGAGGAGATAGAGAAGATAAAAAGAAGAGCGGCGCGTTTCGTCACCGGGTTATTTGGTAACCGTGACAGCGTTACGGAGATGTTTAATAATCTCAAGTGGCAGACTCTGCAAAAGAGGCGCTCTGCATCGCGGTGTAGCTTGCTCGCCAGGTTTCGAGAGGGTGCGTGTCTGGATGAGGTATCGAATACATTGCTTCCCCCTACTTATACCTCCCGAGGAGATCACGAATGTAAAATTAGAGAGATTAGAGGGCGCACGGAGGCTTTCAGACAGTCGTTCTTCCCGCGAACCATACGCGACTGGAACAGGAAAGGGAGATAATGACAGTGGCACGTAAAGTGCCCTCCGCCACACACCATTGGGTGGCTTGCGGAGTATCAATGTAGATGTAGATGTAGGTATCTAAAACAGGTCTCACTGGAACGGCCCAAATCATAGACAGTAAGAAGGCTCTGTCTTTTGTACTTAAGTTGCATTGTGCTTTTTGTATTTAATTCCGATGCAATTTCTGTGTTTCATCGTCAATAGGGAGGTCCAAGGGATACAGTAAACCTGAAGTGAAGCATCAGAATCTAAAACTGGTCTCACAGGAAAGATTCAAAACGTTGACTGTAAGAAGAGTCAGTCTTCTTGTACTTAAGTCGGCATTGTGCCTTTTGTATTTAATTCCGATGCAATTTCTGTGTTTCATCGTCAATAAGAAGGTCCAAGGGATACAGTAAACCTGAAGTGAAGCATCGGAATCTAAAACTGGTCACACAGGAAAGGGTCAAATCATAGACAGTAAGAAGAGTCAGTTTTCTTGTACTTAAATCGGCATTGTGCCTGTTGTATTTAATTCCGATGCAATTTCTGTGTTTCATCGCCAATACGAATGCCCAAGGGATACAGTAAACCTAACGTGAAGCATGGAAATCTAAAACTGGTCTCACAGGAAAGGTTCAATACATAGACAGTAAGAAGAGTCATTCCTTTGGTACTTAAGTCAGCATTGTGCTTTTGTATTTAAATCCGATGCAATTTCTGTGTTTCATCGTCGATAAGATGGTCCAAGGGATACAGTAAACATGAAGTGAAGCATCGGAATCGAAAACTGGTCTCACAGGAAAAGTTCAAAACATAGACAGTAAGAAGAGTCAGTCTTCTTGTACTTAAGACGGCTTTGTGCCATTTGTATTTAATTCCGATCCAATTTCTGTGTTTCATCGTCAATAAGAAGGTCCAACGAATACAGTAAACCTGAAGTGAAGCTTCGGAATCTAAAACTGGTCTCACAGGAACAGCTCAAATCATAGACAGTAATAAGAGTCAGTCTTCTTGTACTTAAGTCGGCATTGTGACTGTTGCATTTAATTCCGATGCAATTTCTGTGTTTCACCGTCAATAAGATGGCCCAAGGGATACAGTAAACCTAACGTGAAGCATCGGAATCTAAAACTGGTCTCACAGGAAAGGGTTATAACATAGAGAGTAAGAAGAGTCAGTCTTCTTCTACTTAAGTCGGCATTGTGAATTTTGTATTTGATTCCAAGGAAATTTCTGTTATTCATCGTCAATAAGAAGGTCCTAGGGATACAGCAAACCTGAAGTGAACCATCGGAATTTAAAACTGGTCTCACAAGAAAGGTTGAGAACATGGAGAGTAGAAAAGACTCAGTCTTCTTGTACTTGAGTCGGCATCGTGCCTTTTCTATTTAATTCCTATGCGATTTCTGTGTTTCATCGTCAATAAGAAGGTCCAAGGGATATAGTGAACCTGAAGTGAAGCATCGTAACTCCACAACTGGTCTCACAGGAAAGGTTCAAAACATAGACAGTAATAAGAGTCAGTCTTCTTGTACTTAAGACGGCATTGTGCCTCTTGTATATAATTCCGATGCAATTTCTGTGTTTCATCATCAATAAAAAGGGCCAAGGAATACAGTAAACCTGAAGTGAAGCTTCGGAATCTAAAACTGGTCTCACAGTAACGGCTCAAAACATAGACAGTAGTAAGAGTCAGTCTTCTTGTACTTCAGTCGGGATTGTGCCTTTTGTATTGAAATCCGATGCAATTTCTGAGTTTCATCGTCAACGCGTGGGTCCAAGAGATACAGTAAACCTGAAGTGAAGCATAGGTATCTAAAACTGGTCTCACTGGAAAGGTTCAAATCGTAGACAGTAAGAAGGGTCTGTATTTTTGTACTTAAGTCAGCATTGTGCTTTTTGTATTTAAATCCGATGCAATTTCTGTGTTTCATCGTGAATAAGAAAGTCCAAGAGATACAGTTAACCTGATGTGATGCATCGGAATTTAAAACTGGTCTCACAGGAAAGGGTCATATCATAGACCGTAAGAAGAGTCAGTTTTCTTGTACTTAAATCGGCATTGTGCCTGGTGTATTTAATTCCGATGCAATTTCTGTGTTTCATCGCCAATTCGAATGCCCAGGGGATACAGTAAACCTAACGTGAAGCATGGGAATCCAAAACTGGTCTCACAGGAAAGCTTCAAAAAATAGACAGCAAGAAGAGACAGTCTTCTTGTACTTAAGTCGGCATTGTGAATTTTGTATTTAATTCCAATGCAATTTCTGTTATTCATCGTCAATAAGAAGGTCCAACTGATACAGTAAACCTGAAGTGAACCATCGGAATCTAAAACTGGTCTCACAGGGAAGGTTCAAAACATGGACAGTAGGAAGAGTCAGTCTTCTTGTACTTAAGTCGGCATTGTGCCTTTTGTATTTAATTCCGTTGCGATTTCTGTGTTTCATCGCCAATACGAAGGTCCATGGTATACAGTAAACCTAAAGTGAAGCATCGGAATCTATAACTGGTCTCACAGGAAAGCTTCAAAACATAGACAGTAAGAAGAGTCATTCCTTTGGTACTTAAGTCAGCATTGTGCTTTTTGTATTTAAATCCGATGCAATTTCTGTGTTTCATCGTCAATAAGAAGGTCCAAGGGATACAGTAAACCTGAAGTGAAGCATCAGAATCTAAAACTGGTCTCACAGGAAAGCTTCAAAACATAGACAGTAAGAAGAGTCATTCCTTTGGTACTTAAGTCAGCATTGTGCTTTTTGTATTTAAATCTGATGCAATTTCTGTGTTTCATCGTCAATAAGAAGGTCCAAGGTATACAGTAAACCTGAAGTGAACCATCGGAACCTAAAACTGGTCTCACAGGAAAGGTTCAAAACATGGACAGTAGGAAGAGTCAGTCTTCTTGTACTTGAGTCGGCATTGTGCCTCTTGTATTTAATTCCGATGCATTTTCTGTGTTTCATCGTCAATTACAAGGTTTAAGGAATACAGTAAACCTGAAGTGAAGCTTCAAAATCTACACTGGTCTCACAGTAACGGCTCAAAACATAGACAGTAATAAGAGTCAGTCTTCTTGTACTTAAGTCGGCATTGTGTCCCTTGTATTTAATTCCGATGCAATTTCTGTGTTTCATCGTCAATAAGAAGGTCCAAGGGATACAGTAAACCTGAAGTGAAGCATCGGAATTTAAAACTGGTCACACTGGAAAGGTTCAAATCGTAGACAGTAAGAAGGGTCTGTATTTTTGCACTTAAGTCGGCATTGTGCATTTTGTATTTAATTCCGATGCAATTTCTGTGTTTCATCGTCAATAAGAAGGTCCAAGGAATACAGTAATCCTGAAGTGAAGCATCTGAATCTAAAACTGGTCACACAGGAAAGATTCAAAGCATACACTGTAAGAAGAGTCAGTCTTCTTGTACATAAGTCGGCGTTGTGCCTCATGTATTGTATTCCAAATCAATATCTGAGTTTCATCGTCAAGAAGTGGGTCCAAGGGATACAGTAAACCTGAAGTGAGGCATCGGTATCCAAAACTGGTCTCACTGGAAAGGCTCAAATCATAGACAATAAGAAAGGTCTGTCTTTTGTACTTAGGTCGGCACTGTGCTTTGTGTATTTAATTCCGATGCAATTTCTGTGTTTCATCGTCAATAAGAAGGTCCAAGGGATACAGTAAACCTGAAGTGAACCATCGGAATCTAAAGCTGGTCTCACAGGAAAGGTTCAAAACATGGACAGTAGGAAGAGTCAGTCATCTTGTACTTGAGTCGGCATTGTGCCTTTTGTATTTAATTCCGATGCGATTTATGTGTTTCATCGTCAATAAGAAGGTAAAAGGAATGCAGTAAACCTGAAGTGAAGTTTCGGAATCGAAAACCGGTCCCAAAGGAACGGCTCAAAACATAGACAGTAACAAGTGTCAGTCTTCTTGTACTTAAGTCGGCATTGTGACTGCTGTATTTAATTCCGATACAATTTCTGTGTTTCATCGTCAAGGCGTGGGTCCAAGAGATACAGTAAACCTGAAGTGAAGCATCGGTATCTAAAACTGGTCTCACAGGAAAGGTTCAAAACATGGACATTTGGAAGAGTCAGTCTTCTTGTACTTAAGTCGGCATTGTGCCTTTTGTTTTTAATTCCGATGCGATTTTTGTGTTTCATCGTCAATAAGAAGGTCCAAGGAATACAGTAAACCTGAAGTGAAGCTTCGGAATCTAAAACGAGTCTCACAGGAACGACTCAAAACGTAGACAGTAATAAGAGTCAGTCTTCTTGTAATTAAGTCGGCATTGTGACTGTTGTATTTAATTACGATGCAATTTCTTTGTTTCACCGTCAATAAGAAGGCCGAAGGGATACAGTAAACCTAACTTGAAGCATCCGAATCCAAAACTGGTCTCACAGGAAAGGTTCAAAGCATTGCCAGTAAGAAGAAACATTGTTCATGTACTTAAGTCGGCGTTTTGAATTTTGTATTTAATTCCGATGCAATTTCAGTGTTTCATCGTCTGTAAGAAGATCGAAGGCATACAGTAAACCTGAAGTGAAGCATCAGAATCCAAAACTGGTCTCACAGGAAAGGTTCTAAACATAGACAGTAAGAAGAGTCAGTCTTCTTGTACTTAAGTCGGCTTTGTGCCCTTTGTATTTAATTCCGATTCTATTTCTGTGTTTCTTCGTCAATAAGAAGGTCCAAGGAATACAGTAAACCTGAAGTGAAGCATCGGAATCTAAAACTGGTCTCACAGGATAGATTCAAAACGTGGACTGTCAGAAGAGTCAGTCTTCTTGTAATTAAGTCGGCATTGCGCCTTTTGTACTTAATTCCGATGCAATTTCTGTGTTTCATCGTCAATAAGAAGGTCCAAGGGATACAGTGAACCTGAAGTGAAGCATCGTAACTCCACAACTGGTCTCACAGGAAAGGTTCAAAACATAGACAGTAATAAGAGTCAGTCTTCTTGTACTTAAGCCGGCATTGTGCCTCTTGTAGATAATTCCGATGCAATTTCTGTGTTTCATCATCAATAAAAAGGGCCAAGGAATACAGTAAACCTGAAGTGAAGCTTCAGAATCTAAAACTGGTCTCACAGTAACGGCTCAAAACATAGACAGTAGTAAGAGTCAGTCTTCTTGTACTTAAGTCGGCATTGTGCCTTTTGTATTGAAATCCGATGCAATTTCTGAGTTTCAACGTCAAGGCGTGGGTCCAAGAGATACAGTAAACCTGAAGTGAAGCATAGGTATCTAACACTGGTCTCACTGGAAAGGTTCAAATCGTAGACAGTAAGAAGGGTCTGTATTTTTGTACTTAAGTCAGCAATGTGCTTTTTGTATTTAAATCCGATGCAATTTCTGTGTTTCTTCGTGAATAAGAAAGTCCAAGTGATACAGTTAACCTGATGTGATGCATCGGAATTTAAAACTGGTCTCACAGGAAAGGGTCAAGTCATAGACAGTAAGAAGAGTCAGTTTTCTTGTACTTAAATCGGCATTGTGCCTGGTGTATTTAATTCCGATGCAATTTCTGTGTTTCATCGCCAATTCGAATGCCCAAGGGATACAGTAAACCTAACGTGAAGCATGGGAATCTAAAACTGGTCTCACAGGAAAGCTTCAAAAAATAGACAGCAAGAAGAGACAGTCTTCTTGTACTTAAGTCGGCATTGTGAATTTTATATTTAATTCCAATGCAATTTCTGTTATTCATCGTCAATAAGAAGGTCCAACTGATACAGTAAACCTGAAGTGAAGCATCGGAATCTAAAACTGGTCACACAGGAAAGTTTCAAAGCATACACTGTAAGAAGAGTCAGTCTTCTTGTACATAAGTCGGCGTTGTGCCTTATGTATTGAATTCCAAATCAATTTCTGAGTTTCATCGTCAAGAAGTGGGTCCAAGGGATACAGTAAACCTGAAGTGAGGCATCGGTATCCAAAACTGGTCTCACTGGAAAGGCTCAAATCATAGACAATAAGAAGGGTCTGTCTTTTGTACTTAGGTCGGCACTGTGCTTTTTTTATTTAATTCCGATGCAATTTCTGTGTTTCATCGTCAATAAGAAGGTCCAAGGGATACAGTAAACCTGAAGTGAACCATCGGAATCTAAAGCTGGTCTCACAGGAAAGGTTCAAAACATGGACAGTAGGAAGAGTCAGTCTTCTTGTACTTGAGTCGGCATTGTGCCTTTTGTATTTAATTCCGATGCGATTTATGTGTTTCATCGTCAATATGAAGGTAAAAGGAATGCAGAACACCTGAAGTGAAGCTTCGGAATCGAAAACCGGTCCCAAAGGAACGGCTCAAAACATAGACAGTAACAAGTGTCAGTCTTCTTGCACTTAAGTGGGCATTGTGACTGTTGTATTTAATTCCGATGCAATTTCTATGTTTCATCGTCAAGGCGTGGGTCCAAGAGATACAGTAAACCTGAAGTGAAGCATCAGTATCTAAAACTGGTCTTACAGGATTGATTCAAAACGTAGACTGTAAGAAGAGTCAGTCTTCTTGTAATTAAGTCGGCATTGTGCCTTTTGTATTGAAATCCGATGCAATTACTGAGTTTCATCGTCAAGGCGTGGGTCCAAGTGATGCAGTAAACCTGAAGTGAAGCATCGGTATCTAAAACTGGTCTCACTGGAATGGTTCAAATCGTAGACAGTAAGAAGGGTCTGTATTTTTGTACTTAAGTCGGCATTGTGCATTTTGTATTTAATTCCGATGCATTATCTGTGTATCATCGTCATTAAGGAGGTCCAAGGGATACAGTAAACCTGAAGTGAAGCATCGGAATCTTAAACTGGTCTCACAGGAAAGGTTCTAAAGATAGACAGTAAGAAGAGTCAGTCCTCTTGTACTTAAATCGGCTTTGTGCCCTTTGTATTTAATTCCGATTCTATTTCTGTGTTTCTTCGTCAATAAGAAGGTAAAAGGAATGCAGTAAACCTGAAGTGAAGCTTCGGAATCGAAAACCGGTCCCAAAGGAACGGCTCAAAACATAGACAGTAACAAGTGTCAGTCTTCTTGTACTTAAGTCGGCATTGTGACTGCTGTATTTAATTCCGATGCAATTTCTGTGTTTCATCGTGAAGGCGTGGGTCCAAGAGATACAGTAATCCTGAAGTGAAGCATCGGTATCTAAAACTGGTCTCACAGGAAAGGTTCAAAACATGGACAGTTGGAAGAGTCAGTCTTCTTGTACTTGAGTCGGCATTGTGCCTTTTGTTTTTAATTCCGATGCGATTTTTGTGTTTCATCGTCAATAAGAAGGTCCAAGGAATACAGTAAACCTGAAGTGAAGCATCAGAATCTAAAACTGGTCTCACAGGAAAGATTCAAAACGTTGACTGTAAGAAGAGTCAGTCTTCTTGTACTTAAGTCGGCATTGTGCCTTTTGTATTTAATTCCGATGCAATTTCTGTGTTTCATCGTCAATAAGAAGGTCCAAGGGATACAGTAAACCTGAAGTGAAGCATCGGAATCTAAAACTGGTCTCACAGGAAAGGGTCAAATCATAGACAGTAAGAAGAGTCAGTTTTCTTGTACTTAAATCGGCATTGTGCCTGTTGTATTTAATTCCGATGCAATTTCTGTGTTTCATCGCCAATACGAATGCCCAAGGGATACAGTAAACCTAACGTGAAGCATGGAAATCTAAAACTGGTCTCACAGGAAAGGTTCAATACATAGACAGTAAGAAGAGTCATTCCTTTGGTACTTAAGTCAGCATTGTGCTTTTGTATTTAAATCCGATGCAATTTCTGTGTTTCATCGTCGATAAGAAGGTCCAAGGGATACAGTAAACATGAAGTGAAGCATCGGAATCGAAAACTGGTCTCACAGGAAAAGTTCAAAACATAGACAGTAAGAAGAGTCAGTCTTCTTGTACTTAAGTCGGCTTTGTGCCATTTGTATTTAATTCCGATCCAATTTCTGTGTTTCATCGTCAATAAGAAGGTCCAACGAATACAGTAAACCTGAAGTGAAGCTTCGGAATCTAAAACTGGTCTCACAGGAACAGCTCAAATCATAGACAGTAATAAGAGTCAGTCTTCTTGTACTTAAGTCGGCATTGTGACTGTTGTATTTAATTCCGATGCAATTTCTGTGTTTCACCGTCAATAAGATGGCCCAAGGGATACAGTAAACCTAACGTGAAGCATCGGAATCTAAAACTGGTCTCACAGGAAAGGTTCATAACATAGAGAGTAAGAAGAGTCAGTCTTCTTCTAATTAAGTCGGCATTGTGAATTTTGTATTTAATTCCAAGGAAATTTCTGTTATTCATCGTCAATAAGAAGGTCCTAGGGATACAGCGAACCTGAAGTGAACCATCGGAATTTAAAACTGGTCTCACAAGAAAGGTTGAGAACATGGAGAGTAGAAAAGACTCAGTCTTCTTGTACTTGAGTCGGCATCGTGCCTTTTCTATTTAATTCCTATGCGATTTCTGTGTTTCATCGTCAATAAGAAGGTCCAAGGGATACAGTGAACCTGAAGTGAAGCATCGTAACTCCACAACTGGTCTCACAGGAAAGGTTCAAAACATAGACAGTAATAAGAGTCAGTCTTCTTGTACTTAAGCCGGCATTGTGCCTCTTGTATATAATTCCGATGCAATTTCTGTGTTTCATCATCAACAAAAAGGGCCAAGGAATACAGTAATCCTGAAGTGAAGCTTCGGAATCTAAAACTGGTCTCACAGTAACGGCTCAAAACATAGACAGTAGTAAGAGTCAGTCTTCTTGTACTTAAGTCGGGATTGTGCCTTTTGTATTGAAATCCGATGCAATTTCTGAGTTTCATCGTGAAGGCGTGGGTCCAAGAGATACAGTAAACCTGAAGTGAAGCATAGGTATCTAAAACTGGTCTCACTGGAAAGGTTCAAATCGTAGATAGTAAGAAGGGTCTGTATTTTTGTACTTAAGTCAGCATTGTGCTTTTTGTATTTAAATCCGATGCAATTTCTGTGTTTCATCGTGAATAAGAAAGTCCAAGAGATACAGTTAACCTGATGTGATGCATCGGAATTTAAAACTGGTCTCACAGGAAAGGGTCAAATCATAGACCGTAAGAAGAGTCAGTTTTCTTGTACTTAAATCGGCATTGTGCCTGGTGTATTTAATTCCGATGCCATTTCTGTGTTTCATCGCCACTTCGAATGCCCAGGGGATACAGTAAACCTAACGTGAAGCATGGGAATCTAAAACTGGTCTCACAGGAAAGCTTCAAAAAATAGACAGCAAGAAGAGACAGTCTTCTTGTACTTAAGTCGGCATTGTGAATTTTGTGTTTAATTCCAATGCAATTTCTGTTATTCATCGTCAATAAGAAGGTCCAACTGATACAGTAAACCTGAAGTGAACCATCGGAATCTAAAACTGGTCTCACAGGGAAGGTTCAAAACATGGACAGTAGGAAGAGTCAGTCTTCTTGTACTTAAGTCGGCATTGTGCCTTTTGTATTTAATTCCGTTGCGATTTCTGTGTTTCATCGCCAATACGAAGGTCCATGGTATACAGTAAACCTAAAGTGAAGCATCGGAATCTATAACTGGTCTCACAGGAAAGCTTCAAAACATAGACAGTAAGAAGAGTCATTCCTTTGGTACTTAAGTCAGCATTGTGCTTTTTGTATTTAAATCCGATGCAATTTCTGTGTTTCATCGTCAATAAGAAGGTCCAAGGGATACAGTAAACCTGATGTGAAGCATCAGAATCTAAAACTGGTCTCACAGGAAAGCTTCAAAACATAGACAGTAAGAAGAGTCATTCCTTTGGTACTTAAGTCAGCATTGTGCTTTTTGTATTTAAATCCGATGCAATTTCTGTGTTTCATCGTCAATAAGAAGGTCCAAGGGATACAGTAAACCTGAAGTGAACCATCGGAATCTAAAGCTGGTCTCACAGGAAAGGTTCAAAACATGGACAGTAGGAAGAGTCAGTCATCTTGTACTTGAGTCGGCATTGTGCCTTTTGTATTTAATTCCGATGCGATTTATGTGTTTCATCGTCAATAAGAAGGTAAAAGGAATGCAGTAAACCTGAAGTGAAGTTTCGGAATCGAAAACCGGTCCCAAAAGAACGGCTCAAAACATAGACAGTAACAAGTGTCAGTCTTCTTGTACTTAAGTCGGCATTGTGACTGCTGTATTTAATTCCGATGCAATTTCTGTGTTTCATCGTCAAGGCGTGGGTTCAAGAGATACAGTAAACCTGAAGTGAAGCATCGGTATCTAAAACTGGTCTCACAGGAAAAGTTCAAAACATGGACATTTGGAAGAGTCAGTCTTCTTGTACTTGAGTCGGCATTGTGCCTTTTGTTTTTAATTCCGATGCGATTTTTGTGTTTCATCGTCAATAAGAAGGTCCAAGGAATACAGTAAACCTGAAGTGAAGCTTCGGAATCTAAAAAGAGTCTCACAGGAACGACTCAAAACGTAGACAGTAATAAGAGTCAGTCTTTTTGTAATTAAGTCGGCATTGTGACTGTTGTATTTAATTACGATGCAATTTCTTTGTTTCACCGTCAATAAGAAGGCCGAAGGGATACGGTAAACCTAACTTGAAGCATCCGAATCCAAAACTGGTCTCACAGGAAAGGTTCAAAGCATTGCCAGTAAGAAGAAACATTGTTCATGTACTTAAGTCGGCGTTTTGAATTTTGTATTTAATTCCGATGCAATTTCAGTGTTTCATCGTCTGTAAGAAGATCGAAGGCATACAGTAAACCTGAAGTGAAGCATCAGAATCCAAAACTGGTCTCACAGGAAAGGTTCTAAACATAGACAGTAAGAAGAGTCAGTCTTCTTGTACTTAAGTCGGCTTTGTGCCCTTTGTATTTAATTCCGATTCTATTTCTGTGTTTCTTCGTCAATAAGAAGGTCCAAGGAATACAGTAAACCTGAAGTGAAGCATCGGAATCTAAAACTGGTCTCACAGGATAGATTCAAAACGTAGACTGTCAGAAGAGACAGTCTTCTTGTAATTAAGTCGGCATTGCGCCTTTTGTATTTAATTCCGATGCAATTTCTGTGTTTCATCGTCAATAAGAAGGTCCAAGGGATACAGTGAACCTGAAGTGAAGCATCGTAACTCCACAACTGGTCTCACAGGAAAGGTTCAAAACATGGACAGTTGGAAGAGTCAGTCTTCTCGTACTTAAGTCGGCATTGTGCCTTTTGTATTTAAATCCGATGCAATTTCTGTGTTTCATCGTCAATAAGAAGGCCCAAGGTATACAGTAAACCTGAAGTGAAGCATCAGAATCTAAAACTGGTCTCACAGGAAAGCTTCAAAACATAGACAGTAAGAAGAGTCAGTCTTCTTCTAATTAAGTCGGCATTGTGAATTTTGTATTTAATTCCAAGGAAATTTCTGTTATTCATCGTCAATAAGAAGGTCCTAGGGATACAGCGAACCTGAAGTGAACCATCGGAATTTAAAACTGGTCTCACAAGAAAGGTTGAGAACATGGAGAGGAGAAAAGACTCAGTCTTCTTGTACTTGAGTCGGCATCGTGCCTTTTCTATTTAATTCCTATGCGATTTCTGTGTTTCATCGTCAATAAGAAGGTCCAAGGGATACAGTGAACCTGAAGTGAAGCATCGTAACTCCACAACTGGTCTCACAGGAAAGGTTCAAAACATAGACAGTAATAAGAGTCAGTCTTCTTGTACTTAAGCCGGCATTGTGCCTCTTGTATATAATTCCGATGCAATTTCTGTGTTTCATCATCAACAAAAAGGGCCAAGGAATACAGTAAACCTGAAGTGAAGCTTCGGAATCTAAAACTGGTCTCACAGTAACGGCTCAAAACATAGACAGTAGTAAGAGTCAGTCTTCTTGTACTTAAGTCGGGATTGAGCCTTTTGTATTGAAATCCGATGCAATTTCTGAGTTTCATCGTCAAGGCGTGGGTCCAAGAGATACAGTAAACCTGAAGTGAAGCATAGGTAACTAAAACTGGTCTCACTGGAAAGGTTCAAATCGTAGACAGTAAGAAGGGTCTGTATTTTTGTACTTAAGTCAGCATTGTGCTTTTTGTATTTAATTCCGATGCAATTTCTGTGTTTCATCGTGAATAAGAAAGTCCAAGAGATACAGTTAACCTGATGTGATGCATCGGAATTTAAAACTGGTCTCACAGGAAAGGGTCAAATCATAGACCGTAAGAAGAGTCAGTTTTCTTGTACTTAAATCGGCATTGTGCCTGGTGTATTTAATTCCGATGCAATTTCTGTGTTTCATCGCCAATTCGAATGCCCAGGGGATACAGTAAACCTAACGTGAAGCATGGGAATCTAAAACTGGTCTCACAGGAAAGCTTCAAAAAATAGACAGCAAGAAGAGACAGTCTTCTTGTACTTAAGTCGGCATTGTGAATTTTGTGTTTAATTCCAATGCAATTTCTGTTATTCATCGTCAATAAGAAGGTCCAACTGATACAGTAAACCTGAAGTGAACCATCGGAATCTAAAACTGGTCTCACAGGGAAGGTTCAAAACATGGACAGTAGGAAGAGTCAGTCTTCTTGTACTTAAGTCGGCATTGTGCCTTTTGTATTTAATTCCGTTGCGATTTCTGTGTTTCATCGCCAATACGAAGGTCCATGGTATACAGTAAACCTAAAGTGAAGCATCGGAATCTATAACTGGTCTCACAGGAAAGCTTCAAAACATAGACAGTAAGAAGAGTCATTCCTTTGGTACTTAAGTCAGCATTGTGCTTTTTGTATTTAAATCCGATGCAATTTCTGTGTTTCATCGTCAATAAGAAGGTCCAAGGGATACAGTAAACCTGAAGTGAAGCATCAGAATCTAAAACTGGTCTCACAGGAAAGCTTCAAAACATAGACAGTAAGAAGAGTCATTCCTTTGGTACTTAAGTCAGCATTGTGCTTTTTGTATTTAAATCCGATGCAATTTCTGTGTTTCATCGTCAATAAGAAGGTCCAAGGTATACAGTAAACCTGAAGTGAACCATCGGAACCTAAAACTGGTCTCACAGGAAAGGTTCAAAACATGGACAGTAGAGAGAGTCAGTCTTCTTGTACTTGAGTCGGCATTGTGCCTCTTGTATTTAATTCCGATGCATTTTCTGTGTTTCATCGTCAATTACAAGGTTTAAGGAATACAGTAAACCTTAAGTGAAGCTTCAAAATCTACACTGGTCTCACAGTAACGGCTCAAAACATAGACAGTAATAAGAGTCAGTCTTCTTGTACTTAAGTCGGCATTGTGTCCCTTGTATTTAATTCCGATGCAATCTCTGTGTTTCATCGTCAATAAGAAGGTCCAAGGGATACAGTAAACCTGAAGTGAAGCATCGGAATTTAAAACTGGTCTCACTGGAAAGGTTCAAATCGTAGACAGTAAGAAGGGTCTGTATTTTTGCACTTAAGTCGGCATTGTGCATTTTGTATTTAATTCCGATGCAATTTCTGTGTTTCATCGTCAATAAGGAGGTCCAAGGAATACAGTAATCCTGAAGTGAAGCATCGGAATCTAAAACTGGTCACACAGGAAAGTTTCAAAGCATACACTGTAAGAAGAGTCAGTCTTCTTGTACATAAGTCGGCGTTGTGCCTTATGTATTGAATTCCAAATCAATTTCTGAGTTTCATCGTCAAGAAGTGGGTCCAAGGGATACAGTAAACCTGAAGTGAGGCATCGGTATCCAAAACTGGTCTCACTGGAAAGGCTCAAATCATAGACAATAAGAAGGGTCTGTCTTTTGTACTTAGGTCGGCACTGTGCTTTTTGTATTTAATTCCGATGCAATTTCTGTGTTTCATCGTAAATAAGAAGGTCCAAGGGATACAGTAAACCTGAAGTGAACCATCGGAATCTAAAGCTGGTCTCACAGGAAAGGTTCAAAACATGGACAGTAGGAAGAGTCAGTCATCTTGTACTTGAGTCGGCATTGTGCCTTTTGTATTTAATTCCGATGCGATTTATGTGTTTCATCGTCAATAAGAAGGTAAAAGGAATGCAGTAAACCTGAAGTGAAGTTTCGGAATCGAAAACCGGTCCCAAAGGAACGGCTCAAAACATAGACAGTAATAAGAGTCAGTCTTCTTGTAATTAAGTCGGCATTGTGACTGTTGTATTTAATTACGATGCAATTTCTTTGTTTCACCGTCAATAAGAAGGCCGAAGGGATACGGTAAACCTAACTTGAAGCATCCGAATCCAAAACTGGTCTCACAGGAAAGGTTCAAAGCATTGCCAGTAAGAAGAAACATTGTTCATGTACTTAAGTCGGCGTTTTGAATTTTGTATTTAATTCCGATGCAATTTCAGTGTTTCATCGTCTGTAAGAAGATCGAAGGCATACAGTAAACCTGAAGTGAAGCATCAGAATCAAAAACTGGTCTCACAGGAAAGGTTCTAAACATAGACAGTAAGAAGAGTCAGTCTTCTTGTACTTAAGTCGGCTTTGTGCCCTTTGTATTTAATTCCGTTTCTATTTCTGTGTTTCTTCGTCAATAAGAAGGTCCAATAATACAGTAAACCTGAAGTGAAGCATCGGAATCTAAAACTGGTCTCACAGGATAGATTCAAAACGTAGACTGTCAGAAGAGTCAGTCTTCTTGTAATTAAGTCGGCATTGCGCCTTTTGTATTTAATTCCGATGCAATTTCTGTGTTTCATCGTCAATAAAAAGGGCCAAGGAATACAGTAAACCTGAAGTGAAGCTTCGGAATCTAAAACAGGTCTCACAGTAACGGCTCAAAACATAGACAGTAGTAAGAGTCAGTCTTCTTGTACTTAAGTCGGCATTGTGCCTTTTGTATTGAAATCCGATGCAATTTCTGAGTTTCAACGTCAAGGCGTGGGTCCAAGAGATACAGTAAACCTGAAGTGAAGCATAGGTATCTAACACTGGTCTCACTGGAAAGGTTCAAATCGTAGACAGTAAGAAGGGTCTGTATTTTTGTACTTAAGTCAGCAATGTGCATTTTGTATTTAAATCCGATGCAATTTCTGTGTTTCATCGTGAATAAGAAAGTCCAAGAGATACAGTTAACCTGATGTGATGCATCGGAATTTAAAACTGGTCTCACAGGAAAGGAACAAATCATAGACAGTAAGAAGAGTCAGTTTTCTTGTACTTAAATCGGCATTGTGCCTGGTGTATTTAATTCCGATGCAATTTCTGTGTTTCATCGCCAATTCGAATGCCCAAGGGATACAGTAAACCTAACGTGAAGCATGGGAATCTAAAACTGGTCTCACAGGAAAGCTTCAAAAAATAGACAGCAAGAAGAGACAGTCTTCTTGTACTTAAGTCGGCATTGTGAATTTTGTATTTAATTCCAATGCAATTTCTGTTATTCATCGTCAATAAGAAGGTCCAACTGATACAGTAAACCTGAAGTGAACCACCGGAATCTAAAACTGGTCTCACAGGGAAGGTTCAAAACATGGACAGTAGGAAGAGTCAGTCTTCTTGTACTTAAGTCGGCATTGTGCCTTTTGTATTTAATTCCGTTGCGATTTCTGTGTTTCATCGTCAATACGAAGGTCCATGGTATACAGTAAACCTAAAGTGAAGCATCGGAATCTATAACTGGTCTCACAGGAAAGCTTCAAAACATAGACAGTAAGAAGAGTCATTCCTTTGGTACTTAAGTCAGCATTGTGCTTTTTGTATTTAAATCCGATGCAATTTCTGTGTTTCATCGTCAATAAGAAGGCCCAAGGTATACAGTAAACCTGAAGTGAAGCATCAGAATCTAAAACTGGTCTCACAGGAAAGCTTCAAAACATAGACAGTAAGAAGAGTCACTCCTTTGGTACTTAAGTCAGCATTGTGCTTTTTGTATTTAAATCCGATGCAATTTCTGTGTTTCATCGTCAATAAGAAGGTCCAAGGTATACAGTAAACCTGAAGTGAACCTTCGGAACCTAAAACTGGTCTCACAGGAAAGGTTCAAAACATGGACAGTAGGAAGAGTCAGTCTTCTTGTACTTGAGTCGAAATTGTGCCTCTTGTATTTAATTCCGATGCATTTTCTGTGTTTCATCGTCAATTACAAGGTTTAAGGAATACAGTAAACCTGAAGTGAAGCTTCAAAATCTAAAACTGGTCTCACAGTAACGGCTCAAAACATAGACAGTAATAAGAGTCAGTGTTCTTGTACTTAAGTCGGCATTGTGTCCCTTGTATTTAATTCCGATGCAATTTCTGTGTTTCATCGTCAATAAGAAGGTCCAAGGGATACAGTAAACCTGAAGTGAAGCATCGGAATTTAAAACTGGTCACACAGGAATGTTTCAAAACATAGACAGTAAGAAGAGTCAGTCTTCTTGTACTTAAGTCGGCATTGTGCCTTTTGTATTGAAATCCGATGCAATTTCTGAGTTTCATCGTCAAGGCGTGGGTCCAAGAGATACAGTAAACCTGACGTGAAGCATCGGTATCTAAAACTGGTCTCACTGGAAAGGTTCAAATCGTAGACAGTCAGAAGGGTCTGTATTTTTGCACTTAAGTCGGCATTGTGCATTTTGTATTTAATTCCGATGCAATTTCTGTGTTTCATCGTCAATAAGAAGGTCCAAGGAATACAGTAATCCTGAAGTGAAGCTTCGGAATCTAAAACTGGTCTCACAGTATCGGCTGAAAGCATAGACAGTAATGGGTGTCAGTCTTCTTGTTCTTACCTCTGCATTGTGATTCTTGTATTTAAATCCGATGCAATTTCTGTGTTTCATCGTCAATAAGAAGGTCCAAGGGATACAGTAAACCTGAAGTGAAGCATCGGAATCTAAAACTGGTCACACAGGAAAGTTTCAAAGCATACACTGTAAGAAGAGTCAGTCTTCTTGTACATAAGTCGGCGTTGTGCCTTATGTATTGAATTCCAAATCAATTTCTGAGTTTCATCGTCAAGAAGTGGGTCCAAGGGATACAGTAAACCTGAAGTGAGGCATCGGTATCCAAAACTGGTCTCACTGGAAAGGCTCAAATCATAGACAATAAGAAGGGTCTGTCTTTTGTACTTAGGTCGGCACTGTGCTTTTTGTATTTAATTCCGATGCAATTTCTGTGTTTCATCGTCAATAAGAAGGTCCAAGGGATACAGTAAACCTGAAGTGAACCATCGGAATCTAAAGCTGGTCTCACAGGAAAGGTTCAAAACATGGACAGTAGGAAGAGTCAGTCTTCTTGTACTTGAGTCGGCATTGTGCCTTTTGTATTTAATTCCGATGCGATTTATGTGTTTCATCGTCAATAAGAAGGTAAAAGGAATGCAGAACACCTGAAGTGAAGCTTCGGAATCGAAAACCGGTCCCAAAGGAACTGCTCAAAACATAGACAGTAACAAGTGTCAGTCTTCTTGCACTTAAGTCGGCATTGTGACTGTTGTATTTAATTCCGATGCAATTTCTGTGTTTCATCGTCAAGGCGTGGGTCCAAGAGATACAGTAAACCTGAAGTGAAGCATCAGTATCTAAAACTGGTCTCACAGGATTGATTCAAAACGTAGACTGTAAGAAGAGTCAGTCTTCTTGTAATTAAGTCGGCATTGTGCCGTTTGTATTGAAATCCGATGCAATTACTGAGTTTCATCGTCAAGGCGTGGGTCCAAGTGATACAGTAAACCTGAAGTGAAGCATCGGTATCTAAAACTGGTCTCACTGGAAAGGTTCAAATCGTAGACAGTAAGAAGGGTCTGTATTTTTGTACTTAAGTCGGCATTGTGCATTTTGTATTTAATTCCGATGCATTTTCTGTGTATCATCGTCATTAAGGAGGTCCAAGGGATACAGTAAACCTGAAGTAAAGCATCGGAATCTTAAACTGGTCTCACAGGAAAGGTTCTAAAGATAGACAGTAAGAAGAGTCAGTCCTCTTGTACTTAAATCGGCTTTGTGCCCTTTGTATTTAATTCCGATTCTATTTCTGTGTTTCTTCGTCAATAAGAAGGTAAAAGGAATGCAGTAAACCTGAAGTGAAGCTTCGGAATCGAAAACCGGTCCCAAAGGAACGGCTCAAAACATAGACAGTAACAAGTGTCAGTCTTCTTGTACTTAAGTCGGCATTGTGACTGCTGTATTTAATTCCGATGCAATTTCTGTGTTTCATCGTCAAGGCGTGGGTCCAAGAGATACAGTAAACCTGAAGTGAAGCATCGGTATCTAAAACTGGTCTCACAGGAAAGGTTCAAAACATGGACAGTTGGAAGAGTCAGTCTTCTTGTACTTGAGTCGGCATTGTGCCTTTTGTATTGAAATCCGATGCAATTTCTGAGTTTCATCGTCAAGGCGTGGGTCCAAGAGATACAGTAAACCTGACGTGAAGCATCGGTATCTAAAACTGGTCTCACTGGAAAGGTTCAAATCGTAGACAGTAAGAAGGGTCTGTATTTTTGCACTTAAGTCGGCATTGTGCCTTTTGTATTTAATTCCGATGCGATTTTTGTGTTTCATCGTCAATAAGAAGGTCCAAGGAATACAGTAAACCTGAAGTGAAGCTTCGGAATCTAAAACGAGTCTCACAGGAACGACTCAAAACGTAGACAGTAATAAGAGTCAGTCTTCTTGTAATTAAGTCGGCATTGTGACTGTTGTATTTATTTACGATGCAATTTCTTTGTTTCACCGTCAATAAGAAGGCCGAAGGGATGCAGTAAACCTAACTTGAAGCATCCGAATCCAAAACTGGTCTCACAGGAAAGGTTCAAAGCATTGCCAGTAAGAAGAAACATTGTTCATGTACTTAAGTCGGCGTTGTGAATTTTGTATTTAATTCCGATGCAATTTCAGTGTTTCATCGTCTGTAAGAAGATCGAAGGCATACAGTAAACCTGAAGTGAAGCATCAGAATCCAAAACTGGTCTCACAGGAAAGGTTCTAAACATAGACAGTAAGAAGAGTCAGTCTTCTTGTACTTAAGTCGGCTTTGTGCCCTTTGTATTTAATTCCGATTCTATTTCTGTGTTTCTTCGTCAATAAGAAGGTCCAAGGAATACAGTATACCTGAAGTGAAGCATCGGAATCTAAAACTGGTCTCACAGGATAGATTCAAAACGTAGACTGTCAGAAGAGTCAGTCTTCTTGTAATTAAGTCGGCATTGCGCCTTTTGTATTTAATTCCGATGCAATTTCTGTGTTTCATCGTCAATAAGATGGTCGAAGGAAAACAGTAAACCTGAAGTGAAGCTTCGGAATCTAAAACTGGTCTCACAGGAAAGGTTCAAATCATAGACAGTAAGAAGTGTCATTCCTTTGGCACTTAAGACAGCATTGTGCTTTTTGTATCTGAATCCGATGCAACTTCTGTGTTTCATCGACAAAAAGAAGGTCCAAGGGATACAGTAAACCTACAGTGGAAATATCGGAATCTAAAACTGGCCTCAAAGGTAAATTTCAAGACATAAACTGTATGAAGAGTCAGTCTTCTTGTACTTAAATCGGCATTGTGCCCTTTGTATTTAATTCCGATGCAATTGCTGTGTTTCATCTTTAATAAGAAGGTCCAAGGAATACAATAAACCTGAAGTGAAGCATCGGAATCTAGAACTGGTCTCACAGGTAAGGTTCAAAACATGCACAGTAGGAAGAGTCAGTCTTCTTGTACTTGAGTCGGCATTGTGCCTTTTGTATTTAATTCCGATGCGATTTTTGTGTTTCATCGTCAATAAGAAGGTCCAAGGAATGCAGTAAACCTGAACTGAAGCTTCGGAATCTAAAACTGGTCTCACAGGAACGGCTCAAAACATAGACAGTAATAAGAGTCAGTCTTCTTGTACTTAAGTCGGCATTGTGACTGTTGTATTTAAATCCGATGCTATTTCTTTGTTTCACCGTCAATAAGAAGGCCCAAGGGATACAATAAACCTAACGTGAAGCATCGGAATCCAAAACTGGTCTCACAGGAAAGGTTCAAAACATTGCCAGTAAGAAGAAACATTGTTCATGTACTTAAGTCGGCGTTGTGAATTTTGTATTTAATTCCGATGCAATTTCAGGATTTCATCGTCTGTAACAAGATCGAAGGGATACAATAAACCTGAAGTGAAGCATCAGAATCTAAAACTGGTCTCACAGGAAAGGTTCTAAAGATAGACAGTAAGAAGAGTCAGTCCTCTTGTACTTAAATCGGCTTTGTGCCCTTTGTATTTAATTCCGATTCTATTTCTGTGTTTCTTCGTCGATAAGAAGGTCCAAGGAATACAGTAAACCTGAAGTGAGGCATCGGAATCTAAAACTGGTCACAGGATAGATTCAAAACGTAAACCGTAAGAAGAGTCAGTCTTCTTGTAATTAAGTCGGCATTGTGCCTTTTGTATTTAATTCCGATGCCATTTCTGTGTTTCATCGTCAATAAGAAGGTCCAAGGAATAAAGTAAACCTGAAGTGAAGCTTCGGAATCTAAAACTGGTCTCACAGTATCGGCTGAAAGCATAGACAGTAATGGGTGTCAGTCTTCTTGTTCTTGAGTCTGCACTGTGCCTCTTGTATTTAAATCCGATGCAATTTCTGTGTTTCATCGTCAATAAGAAGGTCCAAGGGATACAGTAAACCTGAAGTGAAGCATCGGAATCTAAAACTTGTCACACAGGAAAGTTTCAAAACATACACAGTAAGAAGAGTCAGTCTTCTTGTACATAAGTCGGCATTGTGCCTCTTGTATTGAATTCCAAATCAATTTCTGAGTTTCATCATCAAGAAGTGGGTCGAAGGGATACAGTAAACCTGAAGTAAGGCATCTGTATCTAAAACTGGTCTCACTGGAAAGGCTCAAATCATCGACAATAAGAAGGGTCTGTCTTTTGTACTTAGGTCGGCACTGTGCTTTTTGTATTTAATTCCGATGCAATTTCTGTGTTTCATCGTCAATAAGAAGGTCCAAGGAGTACAGTAAAACCGAAGTAATGCATCGGAATCTAAAACTGGTCTCACAGGAAAGGGTCAAATCATAAACTGTAAGAAGAGTCAGTTTTCTTGTACTTAAGTCGGCATTGTGCATGTTGTATTTAATTCCGATGCAATTTCTGTGTTTCATCGCCAATAAGAATGCCCAAGGAATAGAGTAAACCTGAAGTGAAGCATAGGTATCTAAAACTGGTCTCACTAGAAAGGTTCAAATCGTAGACAGTAAGAAGGGTCTGTATTTTTGTACTTAAGTCAGCATTGTGCTTTTTGTATTTAATTCCGATGCAATTTCTGTGTTTCATCGTGAATAAGAAAGTCCAAGAGATACAGTTAACCTGATGTGATGCATCGGAATTTAAAACTGGTCTCACAGGAAAGGGTCAAATCATAGACAGTAAGAAGAGTCAGTTTTCTTGTACTTAAATCGGCATTGTGCCTGGTGTATTTAATTCCGATGCAATTTCTGTGTTTCATCGCCAATTCGAATGCCCAAGGGATACAGTAAACCTAACGTGAAGCATGGGAATCTAAAACTGGTCTCACAGGAACGCTTCAAAAAATAGACAGCAAGAAGAGACAGTCTTCTTGTACTTAAGTCGGCATTGTGAATTTTGTATTTAATTCCAATGCAATTTCTGTTATTCATCGTCAATAAGAAGGTCCAAGGGATACAGTAAACCTGAAGTGAAGCATCAGAATCTAAAACTGGTCCCACAGGAAAGCTTCAAATCATAGACAGTAAGAAGAGTCATTCCTTTGGTACTTAAGTCAGCATTGTGCTTTTTGTATTTAAATCCGATGCAATTTCTGTGTTTCATCGACAATAAGAAGGTCCAAGGTATACAGTAAACCTGAAGTGAACCATCGGAACCTAAAACTGGTCTCACAGGAGAGGTTCAAAACATGGACAGTAGGAAGAGTCAGTCTTCTTGTACTTGAGTCGGCATTGTGCCTCTTGTATTTAATTCCGATGCATTTTCTGTGTTTCATCGTCAATTACAAGGTTTAAGGAATACAGCAAACCTGAAGTGAAGCTTCAAAATCTACACTGGTCTCACAGTAACGGCTCAAAACATAGACAGTAATAAGAGTCAGTCTTCTTGTACTTAAGTCGGCATTGTGTCCCTTGTATTTAATTCCGATGCAATTTCTGTGTTTCATCGTCAATAAGAAGGTCCAAGGGATACAGTAAACCTGAAGTGAAGCATCGGAATTTAAAACTGGTCACACAGGAATGTTTCAAAGCATAGACAGTAAGAAGAGTCAGTCTTCTTGTACTTAAGTCGGCATTGTGCCTTTTGTATTGAAATCCGATGCAATTTCTGAGATTCATCGTCAAGGCGTGGGTCCAAGAGATACAGTAAACGTGACGTGAAGCATCGGTATCTAAAACTGGTCTCACTGGAAAGGTTCAAATCGTAGACAGTAAGAAGGGTCTGTATTTTTGCACTTAAGTCGGCATTGTGCATTTTGTATTTAATTCCGAAGCAATTTCTGTGTTTCATCGTCAATAAGAAGGTCCAAGGAATACAGTAATCCTGAAGTGAAGCTTCGGAATCTAAAACTGGTCTCACAGTATCGGCTGAAAGCATAGACAGTAATGGGTGTCAGTCTTCTTGTTCTTACCTCTGCATTGTGATTCTTGTATTTAAATCCGATGCAATTTCTGTGTTTCATCGTCAATAAGAAGGTCCAAGGGATACAGTAAACCTGAAGTGAAGCATCGGAATCTAAAACTGGTCACACAGGAAAGTTTCAAAGCATACACTGTAAGAAGAGTCAGTCTTCTTGTACATAAGTCGGCGTTGTGCCTTATGTATTGAATTCCAAATCAATTTCTGAGATTCATCGTCAAGAAGTGGGTCCAAGGGATACAGTAAACATGAAGTGAAGCGTCGGAATCTTAAACTGGTCTCACGGGAAAGGTTCAAAACATAGACAGTAAGAAGAGTCAGTGTTCTTGTACTTAAGTCGGCTTTGTGCCATTTGTATTTAATTCCGATGCAATTTCTGTGTTTCATCGTCAACAAGAAGGTCCAAGGAATACAGTAAACCTGAAGTGAAGCTTCGGAATCTAAAACTGGTCTCACAGGAACAGCTCAAATCATAGACAGTAATAAGAGTCAGTCTTCTTGTACTTAAGTCGGCATTGTGACCGTTGTATTTAATTCCGATGCAATTTCTGTGTTTCACCGTCAATAAGATGGCCCAAGGGATACAGTAAACCTAACGTGAAGCATCGGAATCTAAAACTGGTCTCACAGGAAAGGTTCATAACATAGACAGTAAGAAGAGTCAGTCTTCTCCTACTTAAGTCGGCATTGTGAATTTTGTATTTAATTCCAAGGAAATTTCTGTTATTCATCGTCAATAAGAAGGTACTAGGGATACAGTAAACCTGAAGTGAACCATCGGAATTTAAAACTGGTCTCACAAGAAAGGTTGAGAACATGGACAGTAGAAAAGACTCAGTCTTCTTGTACTTGAGTCGGCATCGTGCCTTTTCTATTTAATTCCTATGCGATTTCTGTGTTTCATCGTTAATAAGAAGGTCCAAGGGATACAGTGAACCTGAAGTGAAGCATCGTAACTCCACAACTGGTCTCACAGGAAAGGTTCAAAACATAGACAGTAATAAGAGTCAGTCTTCTTGTACTTAAGCCGGCATTGTGCCTCTTGTATATAATTCCGATGCAATTTCTGTGTTTCATCATCAATAAAAAGGGCCAAGGAATACAGTAAACCTGAAGTGAAGTTTCGGAATCTAAAACTGGTCTCACAGTAACGGCTCAAAACATAGACAGTAGTAAGAGTCAGTCTTCTTGTACTTAAGTCGGCATTGTGCCTTTTGTATTGAAATCCGATGCAATTTCTGAGTTTCATCGGCAAGGCGTGGGTCCAAGAGATACAGTAAACCTGAAGTGAAGCATAGGTATCTAAAACTGGTCTCACTGGTAAGGTTCAAATCGTAGACAGTAAGAAGGGTCTGTATTTTTGTACTTAAGTCAGCATTGTGCTTTTTGTATTTAATTCCGATGCAATTTCTGTGTTTCATCGTGAATAAGAAAGTCCAAGAGATAGAGTTAACCTGATGTGATGCATCGGAATTTAAAACTGGTCTCACAGGAAAGGGTCAAATCATAGACAGTAAGAAGAGTCAGTTTTCTTGTACTTAAATCGGCATTGTGCCTGGTGTATTTAATTCCGATGCAATTTCTGTGTTTCATCGCCAATTCGAATGCCCAAGGGATACAGTAAACCTAACGTGAAGCATGGGCATCTAAAACTGGTCTCACAGGAAAGCTTCAAAAAATAGACAGCAAGAAGAGACAGTCTTCTTGTACTTAAGTCGGCATTGTGAATTTTGTATTTAATTCCAATGCAATTTCTGTTATTCATCGTCAATAGGAAGGTCCAACTGATACAGTAAACCTGAAGTGAACCATCGGAATCTAAAACTGGTCTCACAGGAAAGGTTCAAAACATGGACAGTAGGAAGAGTCAGTCTTCTTGTACTTAAGTCAGCATTGTGCTTTTTGTATTTAAATCCGATGCAATTTCTGTGTTTCATCGTCAATAAGAAGGTCCAAGGGATACAGTAAACCTGAAGTGAACCATCGGAATCTAAAGCTGGTCTCACAGGAAAGGTTCAAACATGGACAGTAGGAAGGGTCAGCCTTCTTGTACTTGAGTCGGCATTGTGCCTTTTGTATTTAATTCCGATGCGATTTATGTGTTTCATCGTCAATAAGAAGGTAAAAGGAATGCAGTAAACCTGAAGTGAAGCTTCGGAATCGAAAACCAGTCCCAAAGGAACGGCTCAAAACATAGACAGTAACAAGTGTCAGTCTTCTTGTACTTAAGTCGGCATTGTGACTGTTGTATTTAATTCCGATGCAATTTCTGTGTTTCATCGTCAAGGCGTGGGTCCAAGAGATACAGTAAACCTGAAGTGAAGCATCAGTATCTAAAACTGGTCTCACAGGATTGATTCAAAACGTAGACTGTAAGAAGAGTCAGTCTTCTTGTACTTCAGTCGGCATTGTGCCTTTTGTATTGAAATCCGATGCAATTTCTGAGTTTCATCGTCAAGGCGTGGGTCCAAGTAATACAGTAAACCTGAAGTGAAGCAACGGTATCTAAAACTGGTCTCACTGGAAAGGTTCAAATCGTAGACAGTAAGAAGGGTCTGTATTTTTGTACTTCAGTCGGCATTATGCATTTTGTATTTAATTCCGATGCATTTTCTGTGTATCATCGTCATTAAGGAGGTCCAAGGGATACAGTAAACCTGAAGTGAAGCATCGGAATCTTAAACTGGTCTCACAGGAAAGGTTCAAAACATGGACAGTTGGAAGAGTCTGTCTTCTTGTACTTGAGTCGGCATTGTGCCTTTTGTTTTTAATTCCGATGCGATTTTTGTGTTTCATCGTCAATAAGAAGGTCCAAGGAATGCAGTAAACCTGAACTGAAGCTTCGGAATCTAATACTGGTCTCACAGGAACGGCTCAAAACATAGACAGTAATAAGAGTCAGTCTTCTTGTACTTAAGTCGGCATTTTGACTGTTGTATTTAAATCCGATGCTATTTCTTTGTTTCACCGTCAATAAGAAGGCCCAAGGGATACAATAAACCTAACGTGAAGCATCGGAATCCAAAACTGGTCTCACAGGAAAGGTTCAAAACATTGCCAGTAAGAAGAAACATTGTTCATGTACTTAAGTCGGCGTTGTGAACTTTGTATTTAATTCCGATGCAATTTCAGGATTTCATCGTCTGTAACAAGATCGAAGGGATACAATAAACCTGAAGTGAAGCATCAGAATCTAAAACTGGTCTCACAGGAAAGGTTCTAAAGATAGACAGTAAGAAGAGTCAGTCCTCTTGTACTTAAATCGGCTTCGTGCCCTTTGTATTTAATTCCGATTCTATTTCTGTGTGTCTTCGTTGATATGAAGGTCCAAGGAATACAGTAAGCCTGACGTGAAGCATCGGAATCTAAAACTGGTCACAGGATAGATTCAAAACGTAGACTGTAAGAAGAGTCAGTCTTCTTGTAATTAAGTCGGCATTGTGCCTTTTGTATTTAATTCCGATGCAATTTCTGTGTTTCATCGTCAATAACAAGGTCCAAGGAATACAGTAAACCTGAAGTGAAGCTACGGAATCTAAAACTGGTCTCACAGTATCGGCTGAAAGCATAGACAGTAATGGGTGTCAGTCTTCTTGTTCTTGAGTCTGCACTGTGCCTCTTGTATTTAAATCCGATGCAATTTCTGTGTTTCATCGTCAATAAGAACGTCCAAGGGATACAGTAAACCTGAAGTGAAGCATCGGAATCTAAAACTGGTCACTCAGGAAAGTTTCAAAACATACACAGTAAGAAGAGTCAGTCTTCTTGTACATAAGTCGGCATTGTGCCTCTTGTATTGAATTCCAAATCAATTTCTGAGTTTCATCATCAAGAAGTGGGTCCAAGGGATACAGTAAACCTGAAGTGAGGCATCTGTATCTAAAACTGGTCTCACTGGAATGGCTCAAATCATCGACAATAAGAAGGGTCTGTCTTTTGTACTTAGGTCGGCACTGTGCTTTTTGTATTTAATTCCGATGCAATTTCTGTGTTTCATCGTCAATAAGGTGGTCCAGGGGATACGGTAAACCTGAAGTGAAGCATCGGAAACTAAATCTGGTCTCACAGGAAAGATTAAAAACGTAGACTGTAAGGAGAATCAGTCTTCTTGTTCTTAAGTCGGCATTGTGCCTTTTGTATTAAATTCCGATGCAATTTCTGAGTTTCTTCGCCAATAGGAAGGTCCAACGGATACAGTGACCTGAATTGAAGCATCGGAATATAAAACTGGTCTCACAGGAAAGGTTCAAAACATAGACAGTAAGAAGAGACATTCCTCTTGTACTTAAGTCGGCATTGTGCCTTTTGTATTTAATTCCGATGCAATTTCTGTGTTTCATCGCCAATAAGAATGCCCAAGGAATACATTAAACCTGAAGTGAAGCATAGGTATCTAAAACTGGTCTCACTGGAAAGGTTCAAATCGTAGACAGTAAGAAGGGTCTGTATTTTTGTACTTAAGTCAGCATTGTGCTTTTTGTATTTAATTCCGATGCAATTTCTGTGTTTCATCGTGAATAAGAAAGTCCAAGAGATACAGTTAACCTGATGTGATGCATCGGAATTTAAAACTGGTCTCACTTGAAAGGGTCAAATCATAGACAGTAAGAAGAGTCAGTTTTCTTGTACTTAAATCGGCATTGTGCCTGGTGTATTTAATTCCGATGCAATTTCTGTGTTTCATCGCCAATTCGAATGCCCAAGGGATACAGTAAACCTAACGTGAAGCCTGGGAATCTAAAACTGGTCTCACAGGACGGCTTCTAAAAATAGACAGCAAGAAGAGACAGTCTTCTTGTACTTAAGTCGGCATTGTGAATTTTGTATTTGATTCCAATGCAATTTCTGTTATTCATCGTCAATAAGAAGGTCCAACTGATACAGTAAACCTGAAGTGAACCATCGGAATCTAAAACTGGTCTCACAGGGAAGGTTCAAAACATGGACAGTAGGAAGAGTCAGTCTTCTTGTACTTAAGTCGGCATTGTGCCTTTTGTATTTAATTCCGTTGCGATTTCTGTGTTTCATCGCCAATACGAAGGTCCATGGTATACAGTAAACCTAAAGTGAAGCATCGGAATCTATAACTGGTCTCACAGGAAAGCTTCAAAACATAGACAGTAAGAAGAGTCATTCCTTTGGTACTTAAGTCAGCATTGTGCTTTTTGTATTTAAATCCGATGCAATTTCTGTGTTTCATCGTCAATAAGAAGGTCCAAGGGATACAGTAAACCTGAAGTGAAGCATCAGAATCTAAAACTGGTCTCACAGGAAAGCTTCAAATCATAGACAGTAAGAAGAGTCATTCCTTTGGTACTTAAGTCAGCATTGTGCTTTTTGTATTTAAATCCGATGCAATTTCTGTGTTTCATCGTCAATAAGAAGGTCCAAGGTATACAGTAAACCTGAAGTGAACCATCGGAACCTAAAACTGGTCTCACAGGAGAGGTTCAAAACATGGACAGTAGGAAGAGTCAGTCTTCTTGTACTTGAGTCGGCATTGTGCCTCTTGTATTTAATTCCGATGCATTTTCTTTGTTTCATCGTCAATTACAAGGTTTAAGGAATACAGCAAACCTGAAGTGAAGCTTCAAAATCTACACTGGTCTCACAGTAACGGCTCAAAACATAGACAGTAATAAGAGTCAGTCTTCTTGTACTTAAGTCGGCATTGTGTCCCTTGTATTTAATTCCGATGCAATTTCTGTGTTTCATCGTCAATAAGAAGGTCCAAGGGATACAGTAAACCTGAAGTGAAGCATCGGAATTTAAAACTGGTCACACAGGAATGTTTCAAATCATAGACAGTAAGAAGAGTCAGTCTTCTTGTACTTAAGTCGGCATTGTGCCTTTTGTATTGAAATCCGATGCAATTTCTGAGTTTCATCGTCAAGGCGTGGGTCCAAGAGATACAGTAAACCTGACGTGAAGCATCGGTATCTAAAACTGGTCTCACTGGAAAGGTTCAAATCGTAGACAGTAAGAAGGGTCTGTATTTTTGCACTTAAGTCGGCATTGTGCATTTTGTATTTAATTCCGATGCAATTTCTGTGTTTCATCGTCAATAAGAAGGTCCAAGGAATACAGTAATCCTGAAGTGAAGCTTCGGAATCTAAAACTGGTCTCACAGTATCGGCTGAAAGCATAGACAGTAATGGGTGTCAGTCTTCTTGTTCTTACCTCTGCATTGTGATTCTTGTATTTAAATCCGATGCAATTTCTGTGTTTCATCGTCAATAAGAAGGTCCAAGGGATACAGTAAACCTGAAGTGAAGCAACGGAATCTAAAACTGGTCACACAGGAAAGTGTCAAAGCATACACTGTAAGAAGAGTCAGTCTTCTTGTACATAAGTCGGCGTTGTGCCTTATGTATTGAATTCCAAACCAATTTCTGAGATTCATCGTCAAGAAGTGGGTCCAAGGGATACAGTAAACATGAAGTGAAGCGTCGGAATCGAAAACTGGTCTCACAGGAAAGGTTCAAAACATAGACAGTAAGAAGAGTCAGTCTTCTTGTACTTAAGTCGGCTTTGTGCCATTTGTATTTAATTCCGATGCAATTTCTGTGTTTCATCGTCAATAAGAAGGTCCAAGGAATACAGTAAACCTGAAGTGAAGCTTCGGAATCTAAAACTGGTCTCACAGGAACAGCTCAAATCATAGACAGTAATAAGAGTCAGTCTTCTTGTACTTAAGTCGGCATTGTGACCGTTGTATTTAATTCCGATGCAATTTCTGTGTTTCACCGTCAATAAGATGGCCCAAGGGATACAGTAAACCTAACGTGAAGCATCGGAATCTAAAACTGGTCTCACAGGAAAGGTTCATAACATAGACAGTAAGAAGAGTCAGTCTTCTTCTACTTAAGTCGGCATTGTGAAAGTTTGTATTTAATTCCAAAGAAATTTCTGTTATTCATCGTCAATAAGAAGGTCCTAGGGATACAGTAAACCTGAAGTGAACCATCGGAATTTAAAACTGGTCTCACAAGAAAGGTTGAGAACATGGACAGTAGAAAAGACTCAGTCTTCTTGTACTTGAGTCGGCATCGTGCCTTTTCTATTTAATTCCTATGCGATTTCTGTGTTTCATCGTCAATAAGAAGGTCCAAGGGATACAGTGAACCTGAAGTGAAGCATCGTAACTCCACAACTGGTCTCACAGGAAAGGTTCAAAACATAGACAGTAATAAGAGTCAGTCTTCTTGTACTTAAGCCGGCATTGTGCCTCTTGTATATAATTCCGATGCAATTTCTGTGTTTCATCATCAATAAAAAGGGCCAAGGAATACAGCAAACCTGAAGTGAAGCTTCGGAATCTAAAACTGGTCTCACAGTAACGGCTCAAAACATAGACAGTAGTAAGAGTCAGTCTTCTTGTACTTAAGTCGGCATTGTGCCTTTTGTATTGAAATCCGATGCAATTTCTGAGTTTCAACGTCAAGGCGTGGGTCCAAGAGATACAGTAAACCTGAAGTGAAGCATAGGTATCTAAAACTGGTCTCACTGGAAAGGTTCAAATCGTAGACAGTAAGAAGGGTCTGTATTTTTGTACTTAAGTCAGCATTGTGCTTTTTGTATTTAATTCCGATGCAATTTCTGTGTTTCATCGTGAATAAGAAAGTCCAAGAGATACAGTTAACCTGATGTGATGCATCGGAATTTAAAACTGGTCTCACAGGAAAGGGTCAAATCATATACAGTAAGAAGAGTCAGTTTTCTTGTACTTAAATCGGCAGTGTGCCTGGTGTATTTAATTCCGATGCAATTTCTGTGTTTCATCGCCAATTCGAATGCCCAAGGGATACAGTAAACCTAACGTGAAGCATGGGAACCTAAAACTGGTCTTACAGGAAAGCTTCAAAAAATAGACAGCAAGAAGAGACAGTCTTCTTGTACTTAAGTCGGCATTGTGAATTTTGTATTTAATTCCAATGCAATTTCTGTTATTCATCGTCAATAAGAAGGTCCAACTGATACAGTAAGCCTGAAGTGAACCATCGGAATCTAAAACTGGTCTCACAGGAAAGGTTCAAAACATGGACAGTAGGAAGTGTCAGTCTTCTTGTACTTAAGTCGGCATTGTGCCTTTTGTATTTATTTCCGTTGCGATTTCTGTGTTTCATCGCCAATACGAAGGTCCATGGTATACAGTAAACCTAAAGTGAAGCATCGGAATCTATAACTGGTCTCACAGGAAAGCTTCAAAACATAGACAGTAAGAAGAGTCATTCCTTTGGTACTTAAGTCAGCATTGTGCTTTTTGTATTTAAATCCGATGCAATTTCTGTGTTTCATCGTCAATAAGAAGGTCCAAGGGATACAGTAAACCTGAAGTGAAGCATCAGAATCTAAAACTGGTCTCACAGGAAAGCTTCAAAACATAGACAGTAAGAAGAGTCATTCCTTTGGTACTTAAGTCAGCATTGTGCTTTTTGTATTTAAATCCGATGCAATTTCTGTGTTTCATCGTCAATAAGAAGGTCCAAGGTATACAGTAAACCTGAAGTGAACCATCGGAACCTAAAACTGGTCTCACAGGAAATGTTCAAAACATGGACAGTAGGAAGAGTCAGTCTTCTTGTACTTGAGTCGGCATTGTGCCTCTTGTATTTAATTCCGATGCATTTTCTGTGTTTCATCGTCAATTACAAAGTTTAAGGAATACAGTAAACCTGAAGTGAAGCTTCAAAATCTAAAACTGGTCTCACAGTAACGGCTCAAAACATAGACAGTAATAAGAGTCAGTGTTCTTGTACTTAAGTCGGCATTGTGTCCCTTGTATTTAATTCCGATGCAATTTCTGTGTTTCATCGTCAATAAGAAGGTCCAAGGGATACAGTAAACCTGAAGTGAAGCATCGGAATTTAAAACTGGTCACAAAGGAATGTTTCAAAACATAGACAGTAGGAAGAGTCAGTCTTCTTGTACTTAAGTCGGCATTGTGCCTTTTGTATTGAAATCCGATGCAATTTCTGAGTTTCATCGTCAACGCGTGTGTCCAAGAGATACAGTAAACCTGACGTGAAGCATCGGTATCTAAAACTGGTCTCACTGGAAAGGTTCAAATCGTAGACAGTAAGAAGGGTCTGCATTTTTGCACTTAAGTCGGCAATGTGCATTTTGTATTTAATTCCGATGCAATTTCTGTGTTTCATCGCCAATAAGAAGGTCCAAGGAGTACAGTAATCCTGAAGTGAAGCTTCGGAATCTAAAACTGGTCTCACAGTATCGGCTGAAAGCATAGACAGTAATGGGTGTCAGTCTTCTTGTTCTTACCTCTGCATTGTGATTCTTGTATTTAAATCCGATGCAATTTCTGTGTTTCATCGTCAATAAGAAGGTCCAAGGGATACAGTAAAACTGAAGTGAAGCATCGGAATCTAAAACTGGTCACACAGGAAAGTTTCAAATCATACACTGTAAGAAGAGTCAGTCTTCTTGTACATAAGTCGGCGTTGTGCCTTATGTATTGAATTCCAAATCAATTTCTGAGTTTCATCGTCAAGAAGTGGGTCCAAGGGATACAGTAAACCTGAAGTGAGGCATCGGTATCTAAAACTGGTCTCACTGGAAAGGCTCAAATCATAGACAATAAGAAGGGTCTGTCTTTTGTACTTAGGTCGGCACTGTGCTTTTTTTATTTAATTCCGATGCAATTTCTGTGTTTCATCGTCAATAAGAAGGTCCAAGGTATACAGTAAACCTTAAGTGAACCATCGGAATCTAAAGCTGGTCTCACAGGAAAGGTTCAAAACATGGACAGTAGGAAGAGTCAGTCTTCTTGTACTTGAGTCGGCATTGTGCCTTTTGTATTTAATTCCGATGCGATTTATGTGTTTCATCGTCAATAAGAAGGTCCAAGGAATACAGTAATCCTGAAGTGAAGCTTCGGAATCTAAAACTGGTCTCACAGTATCGGCTGAAAGCATAGACAGTAATGGGTGTCAGTCTTCTTGTTCTTACCTCTGCATTGTGATTCTTGTATTTAAATCCCATGCAATTTCTGTGTTTCATCGTCAATAAGAAGGTCCAAGGGATACAGTAAACCTGAAGTGAAGCATCGGAATCTAAAACTGGTCACACAGGAAAGTTTCAAAGCATACACTGTAAGAAGAGGCAGTCTTCTTGTACATAAGTCGGCGTTGTGCCTTATGTATTGAATTCCAAATCAATTTCTGAGTTTCATCGTCAAGAAGTCGGTCCAAGGGATACAGTAAACCTGAAGTGAGGCATCGGTATCTAAAACTGGTCTCACTGGAAAGGCTCAAATCATAGACAATAAGAAGGGTCTCTCTTTTGTACTTAGGTCGGCACTGTGCTTTTTGTATTTAATTCCGATGCATTTTCTGTGTATCATCGTCATTAAGGAGGTCCAAGGGATACAGTAAACCTGAAGTGAAGCATCGGAATCTTAAACTGGTCTCACAGGAAAGGTTCAAAACATGGACAGTTGGAAGAGTCAGTCATCTTGTACTTGAGTCGGCATTGTGCCTTTTGTTTTTAATTCCGATGCGATTTTTGTGTTTCATCGTCAATAAGAAGGCCCAAGGAATACAGTAAACCTGAAGTGAAGCTTCGGAATCTAAAACGAGTATCACAGGAACGACTCAAAACGTAGACAGTAATAAGAGTCAGTCTTCTTGTAATTAAGTCGGCATTGTGACTGTTGTATTTAATTACGATGCTATTTCTTTGTTTCACCGTCAATAAGAAGGCCGACGGGATACAGTAAACCTAACTTGAAGCATCCGAATCCAAAACTGGTCTCACAGGAAAGGTTCAAAGCATTGCCAGTAAGAAGAAACATTGTTCATGTACTTAAGTCGGCGTTGTGAATTTTGTATTTAATTCCGATGCAATTTCAAAGTTTCATCGTCTGTAAGAAGATCGAAGGCATGCAGTAAACCTGAAGTGAAGCATCAGAATCCAAAACTGGTCTCACAGGAAAGGTTCTAAACATAAACAGTAAGAAGAGTCAGTCTTCTTGTACTTAAGTCGGCTTTGTGCCCTTTGTATTTAATTCCGATTCTATTTCTGTGTTTCTTCGTCAATAAGGTGGTCCAAGGAATACAGTAAACCTGAAGTGAAGCATCGGAATCTAAACTGGTCTCACAGGATAGATTCAAAACGTATACTGTCAGAAGAGTCAGTCTTCTTGTAATTAAGTCGGCATTGCGCCTTTTGTATTTAATTCCGATGCAATGTCTGTGATTCATCGTCAATAAGATGGTCGAAGGAAAACAGTAAACCTGAAGTGAAGCTTCGGAATCTAAAACTGGTCTCACAGTATCGGCTGAAAGCATAGACAGTAATGGGTGTCAGTCTTCTTGTTCTTGAGTCTGCACTGTGCCTCTTGTATTTAAATCCGATGCAATTTCTGTGTTTCATCGTCAATAAGAAGGTCCAAGGGATACAGTAAACCTGAAGTGAAGCATCGGAATGTAAAACTGGTTACACAGGAAGGTTTCAAAACATACACAGTAAGAAGAGACAGTCTTCTTGTACATAAGTTGGCATTGTGCCTCTTGTATTGAATTCCATTTCAGTTTCAGAGTTTCATCGTCAAGAAGTGGGTCCAAGGGATACAGTAAACCTGAAGTGAGGCATCTGTATCTAAAACTGGTCTCATTGGAAAGGCTCAAATCATCGACAATAAGAAGGGTCTGTCTTTTGTACTTAGGTCGGCACTGTCCTTTTTGTATTTAATTCCCATGCAATTTCTGTGTTTCATCGTCAATAAGGTGGTCCAGGGGATACGGTAAACCTGAAGTGAAGCATCGGAAACTAAAACTGGTCTCACAGGAAAGATTAAAAACGTAGACTGTAAGGACAGTCAGTCTTCTTGTTCTTAAGTCCGCATTGTCCCTTTTGTATTAAATTCTGATGCAATTTCTGAGTTTCTTCGCCAATAGGAAGGTCCAACGGATACAGTGACCTGAATTGAAGCATGGGAATATAAAACTGGTCTCACAGGAAAGGTTCAAAAAATAGACAGTAAGAAGAGACATTCCTCTTGTACTTAAGTCGGCATTGTGCTTTTGTATTAAATTCCGATGCAATTTCTGAGTTTCTTCGCCAATAGGAAGGTCCAACGGATACAGTGACCTGAATTGAAGCATCGGAATATAAAACTGGTATCACAGGAAAGGTTCAAAACATAGAAAGGAAGAAGAGACATTCCTCTTGTACTTAAGTCGACATTGTGCTTTTTGTATTTAATTCCGATGCAATTTCTGTGTTTCATCGTCAATAAGGTGGTCCAAGGGATACAGTAAACTTGAAGTGAAGCATCGGAATCTAAAACTGGTCTCACAGGAAAGATTAAAAACGTAGACTGTAAGAAGAGTAAGTCTTCTTGTACTTAAGTCGGCATTGTGCCTTTTGTATTCAATTCCGATGCAATTTCTGAGTTACTTCGTCAATAGGAAGTCCAAGGGTAACAGTGAACCTGAATTGAGGCATCGCAATATAAAACTGGTCTCACAGGAAAGGTTCAAAACATAGTAAGTAAGAAGAGACATTCCTCTTCTACTTAAGTCGACATTGTGCTTTTTGTATTTAATTCCGATGTAATTTCTGTGTTTCATCGTCAATAAGGAGGTCCAAGGGATACAGGAAACCAGAAGTGAAGCATCGGAATCTAAAACTAGTCTCACAGGAAAGATTAAGAACGTAGACTGTGAGAAGAGTCAGTCTTCTTGTACTTAATTCGGCATAGTGCCTTTTGTATTAAATTCCGATGCAATTTCTTAGTTTCTTCGCCAATAGGAAAGTCAAGTGATACAGTGACCTGAATTGACGCATCGGAATATAAAACTGGTCTCACAGGAAAGGTTCAAAACATAGACAGTAAGAAGAGACATTCCTCTTGTACTTAAGTCGGCATTGTGCATTTTGTGTTTAATTCCGATGCAATTTCTGTGTTTCATCGTCAATAAGAAGGTAAAAGGAATACAGTAAAACTGAAGTGATGCATCGGAATCTAAAACAGGTCTCACAGGAAAGGGTCAAATCATAAATTGTAAGAAGAGTCAGTTTTCTTATACTTAAGTCGGCATTGTGCATGTTGTATTTAATTCCGATGCAATTTCTGTGTTTCATCGCCAATAAGAATGCCCAAGGAATACAGTAAACCTCACGTGAAGCATGGGAATCTAAAACTGGTCTCACAGGAAAGGTTCAAAACATAGACAGTAATAAGAGTCAGTCTTCTTGTACTTAAGTCGGCATTGTGAATTTTATATTTAAATCCAAGGAAATTTCTGTTATTCATCGTCAATAAGAAGGTCCAAGGGATACAGTAAACCTGACGTGAACCATCGGAATTTCAAACTGGTCTCTCAGAAGAGGTTCCGAACATGGACAGTAGAAAAGAGTCAGTCTTCTTGTACTTGAGTCGGCATCGTGCCTTTTGTATTTAATTCCGATGCGATTTCTGTGTTTCATCGTCAATAAGAAGGTCCAAGGGATTCAGATAACGTGAAGTGAAGCATCGTAACTCCCCAACTGGTCTCTCAGGAATGGTTCAAAACATAGACAGTAATAAGTGTCAGTCTTCTTGTACTTAAGTCGGCATTGTGCCTCTTGTATTTAATTCCGATGCATTTTCTGTGTTTCATCGTCAATTAGAAGGTCCAAGGAATACAGTAAACCTGAAGTGAAGATTCAAAATCTAAAACTGGTCTCTCAGTAACGGCTCAAAGCATAGACAGTAATAAGAGTCAGTCTTCTTGTACTTAAGTCGGCATTGTGCCTTTTGTATTAAATTCCGATGCAATTTCTGAGTTTCTTCGCCAATAGGAAGGTCCAAGGGATACAGTGAACCTGAATTGAAGCATCGGAATACCAAACTGGTCTCACAGAAAAGATTCAAAACATAGACAGTAAGAAGAGACATTCCTCTTGTACTTAAGTCGGCATTGTGACTTTTTTATTTAATTCCGATGCAATTTCTGTGTTTCATCGTCAATAAGAAGATCAAAGGAATATAGTAAAACTGAAGTGATGCATCGGAATCTAAAACAGGTCTCACAGGAAAGGGTCAAATCATAGACTGTAAGAAGAGTCAGTTTTCTTGTACTTAAGTCGGCATTGTGCATGTTGTATTTAATTCCGATGCAATTTCTGTGTACCATCGCCAATACGAATGCCCAAGGGATACAGTAAACCTAACGTGAAGCATGGGAATCTAAAACTGGTCTCACAGGAAAGCTTCAAAACATAGACAGCAAGAAGAGTCAGCCTTCTTGTACTTAAGTCGGCATTGTGAATTTTGTATTTAAATCCAATTCAATTTCTGTTATTCATCGTCAATAAGAAGGTCCAAGGTATACAGTAATCCTGAAGTGAACCATCGGAATCTAAAACTGTTCTCACAGGAAAGGTTCAAAACATGGACAGTAGGAAGAGTCAGTCTTCTTGTACTTGAGTCGGCATTGTGCCTTTTGTATTTAACTCCGATGCGATTTCTGTGTTTCATGTCAATAAGGAGTTCCAAGGGATACAGTAAACCTAAAGTATAAGCATCGGAATCTAAAACTGGCCTCAGTGGAAAGGCTCAAGGCATAGTCTGTATGAAGAGTTAGTCTTCTTGTACTTAAATCGGCATTGTGCCCTTTGTATTTAATTCCGATGCAATTTCTGTGTTTCATCGTCAATAAGAAGGTCCAAGGGATACAGTAAACCTGAAGTGAAGCATCGGAATCTAAAACAGGTCTCACAGGAAAGGTTCAAAACATGGACAGTTGGAAGAGTCAGTCTTCTTGTACTTGAGTCGCATTGTGCCTTTTGTTTTTAAATCCGATGCGATTTTTGTGTTTCATCGTCAATAAGAAGGTCCAAGGAATACAGTAAACCTGAAGTGAAGCTTCGGAATCTAAAACTGGTCTCACAGGAACGGCTCAAAACATAGACAGTAATAAGAGTCAGTCTCCTTGTACTTAAGTTGGCATTGTGACTGTTGTATTTAATTCCGATGCAATTTCTGTGTTTCACCATTAATAAGAAGGTCCAAGGGATACAGTAAACCTAACGTGAAGCATCGGAATCTAAAACTGGTCTCACAGGAAAGGTTCAAATCATTGTCAGTAAGACGAAACATTGTTCTTGTACTTAAGTCGGCGTTGTGAATTTTGTATTTAATTCCGATGCAATTTCAGTGTCTCTTCGGCTATAAGAAGATCCAAGGGATACAGTAAATCTGAAGTGAAGAATCAGAATCTAAAACTGGTCTCACAGTAAAGGTTCTAAATATAGACAGTAAGAAGAGACAGTCCTCTTGTACTTGAGTCGGCTTTGTGCCCTTTGTATTTAATTCCTACTCAATTTCTGTGTTTCATTGTCAATAAGAAGGTCCAAGGAATACAGTAAACCTGAAGTGAAGCATCGGAATCTAAAACTGGTCTCACTGGAAAGGCTCGAATCATAGACCGTAAGAAGGGTCTGTCTATTGTACTTAAGTCGGCACTGTGCTTTTTGTATTTAATTCCGATGCTATTTCTGAGTTTCATCGTCAATAAAGAGGTCCAAGGGATACAGTAAACCTGAAGTGAAGCATCGGAATCTGAAACTGGTCTCACAGGAAAGATTAAGAACGTAGACTGTAAGAAGAGTCAGTCTTCTTGTAATTAAGTCGGCATTGTGCCTTTTGTATTTAATTCCGATGCACATTCTGTGTTTCATCATCAATAAGAAGGTTCAAGGAATACAGTAAACCTGAAGTGAAGCTTCGGAATCTAAACCTGGTCTCACAGTATCGGCTGAAAGCATAGACAGTAATGGGTGTCAGTCTTCTTGTTCTTAAGTCGGCATTGTGCCTCTTGTATTTAAATCCGATGCAATTTCTGTGTTTCATCGTCAATAAGAAGGTCCAAGGGATACAGTAAACCTGAAGTGAAGCATCGGAATCTAAAACTGGTCACACTGGAAAGTTTCAAAACATACACAGTAAGAAGAGTCAGTCTTCTTGTACATAAGTCAGCATTGTGCCTTTTGTATTGAATTCCAATTCAATTTCTGAGTTTCATCGTCAAGAAGTGGGTCCAAGGGATACAGTAAACCTGAAGTGAGGCATCGGTATCTAAAACGGGTCTCACTGGAAAGGCTCAAATCATAGACAATAAGAAGGGTCTGTCTTTTGTACTTAAGTCGGCACTGTGCTTTTTGTATTTGATTCCGATGCAATTTCTGTGTTTCATCGTCAATAAGGTGGTCCAAGGGATACAGTAAACATGAAGTGAAGCATCGGAATCTAAAACTGGTCTCACAGGAAAGATTAAAAACGTAGACTGTAAGAAGAGTCAGTCTTCTTGTACTTAAGTCGGCATTGTGCCTTTTGTATTAAATTCCGATGCAATTTCTGAGTTACTTCGTCAATAGGAAGGTCCAAGGGATACAGTGAACCTGAATTGAAGCATCGGAATATAAAACTGGTCTCACAGGAAAGGTTCAAAACATAGACAGTAGGAAGAGACATTCCTCTTGTACTTAAGTCGGCATTGTGCATTTTGTATTTAATTCCGATGCAATTTCTGTGTTTCATCGTCAATAAGAAGGTAAAAGGAATACAGTAAAACTGAAGTGATGCATCGGAATCTAAAACAGGTCTCACAGGAAAGGTTCAAATCATAAATTGTAAGAAGAGTCAGTTTTCTTGTACTTAAGTCGGCATTGTGCATGTTGTATTTAATTCCGATGCAATTTCTGTGTTTCATCGCCAATAAGAATGCCCAAGGAATACAGTAAACCTCACGTGAAGCATGGGAATCTAAAACTGGTCTCACAGGAAAGGTTCAAAACAAAGACAGTAATAAGAGTCAGTCTTCTTGTACTTAAGTCGGCATTGTGAATTTTATATTTAATTCCAAGGAAATTTCTGTTATTCATCGTCAACAAGAAGGTCCAAGGGATACAGTAAACCTGACGTGAACCATCGGAATTTTAAACTGGTCTCTCAGAAGAGGTTCCGAACATTGACAGTAGAAAAGAGTCAGTCTTCTTGTACTTGAGTCGGCATCGTGCCTTTTGTATTTAATTCCGATGCGATTTCTGTGTTTCATCGTCAATAAGAAGGTCCAAGGGATACAGATAACCTGAAGTGAAGCATCGTAACTCCACAACTGGTCTCACAGGAATGGTCAGAACATAGACAGTAATGAGAGTCAGTCTTCTTGTACTTAAGTCGGCATTGTGCCTCTTGTATTTAATTCCGATGCATTTTCTGTGTTTCATCGTCAATTAGAAGGTCCAAGGAATACAGTAAACCTGAAGTGAAGATTCAAAATCTAAAACTGGTCTCACAGCAACGGCTCAAAACATAGACAGTAATAAGAGTCAGTCTTCTTGTACTTAAGTCGGCATTGTGCCTTTTGTATTAAATTCCGATGAAATTTCTGAGTTTCTTCGCCAATAGGAAGGTCCAAGGGATACAGTGAACCTGAATTGATGCATCGGAATACAAAACTGGTCTCACAGGAAAGGTTCAAAACATAGACAGTAAGAAGAGACATTCCTCTTGTACTTAAGACGGCATTGTGCCTTTTTTATTTAATTCCGATGCAATTTCTGTGTTTCATCGTTAATAAGAAGGTCAAAGGAATACAGTAAAACTGAAGTGATGCATCGGAATCTAAAACTGGTCTCACAGGTAAGGGTCAAATCATAGACTGTGAGAAGAGTCAGTTTTCTTGTACTTAAGTCGGCATTGTGCATGTTGTATTTAATTCCGATGCAATTTCTGTGTATCATCGCCAATACGAGTGCCCAAGGGATACAGTAAACCTAACGTGAAGCATGGGAATCTAAAACTGGTCTCACAGGAAAGCTTCAAAACATAGACAGCAAGAAGAGTCAGCCTTCTTGTACTTAAGTCGGCATTGTGAATTTTATATTTAATTCCAAGGAAATTTCTGTTATTCATCGTCAATAAGAATGTCCAAGGGATACAGTAAACCTGACGTGAACCATCGGAATATTAAACTGGTCTCTCAGAAGAGGTTCCGAACATGGACAGTAGAAAAGAGTCAGTCTTCTTGTACTTGAGTCGGCATCGTGCCTTTTGTATTTAATTCCGATGCGATTTCTGTGTTTCATCGTCAATAAGAAGGTCCAAGGGATACAGATAACGTGAAGTGAAGCATCGTAACTCCACAACTGGTCTCACAGGAATGGTTCAAAACATAGACAGTAATAAGAGTCAGTCTTCTTGTACTTAAGTCGGCATTGTGCCTCTTGTATATAATTCCGACGCATTTTCTGTGTTTCTTCGTCAATTAGAAGGTCCAAGGAATACAGTAAACCTGAAGTGAAGATTCAAAATCTAAAACTGGTCTCACAGTAACGGCTCAAAACATAGACAGCAAGAAGAGTCAGCCTTCTTGTACTTAAGGCGGCATTGTGAATTTTGTATTTAAATCCAATTCAATTTCTGTTATTCATCGTCAATAAGAAGGTCCAAGGGATACAGTAATCCTGAAGTGAACCATCGGAATCTAAAACTGTTCTCACAGGAAAGGTTCAAAACTTGGACAGTAGGAAGAGTCAGTCTTCTTGTACTTGAGTCGGCATTGTGCCTTTTGTATTTAACTCCGATGCGATTTCTGTGTTTCATCGTCAATAAGGAGTTCCAAGGGATACAGTAAACCTAAAGTATAAGCATCGGAATCTAAAACTGGCCTCAGTGGAAAGGCTCAAGACATAGTCTGTATGAAGAGTTAGTCTTCTTGTACTTAAATCGGCATTGTGCCCTTTGTATTTAATTCCGATGCAATTTCTGTGTTTCATCGTCAATAAGAAGGTCCAAGGGATACAGTAAACCTGAAGTGAAGCATCGGAATCTAAAACTGGTCTCACAGGAACGGCTCAAAACATAGACAGTAATAAGAGTCAGTCTTCTTGTACTTAAGTTGGCATTGTGACTGTTGTATTTAATTCCGATGCAATTTCTGTGTTTCACCATCAATAAGAAGGCCCAAGGGATACAGTAAACCTAACGTGAAGCATCGGAATCTAAAACTGGTCTCACAGAAAGGTTCAAAACATTGTCAGTAAGACGAAACATTGTTCTTGTACTTAAGTCGGCGTTGTGAATTTTGTATTTAATTCCGATGCAATTTCAGTGTCTCTTCGGCTATAAGAAGATCCAAGGGATACAGTAAATCTGAAGTGAAGAATCAGAATCTAAAACTGGTCTCACAGTAAAGGTTCTAAATATAGACAGTAAGAAGAGACAGTCCTCTTGTACTTGAGTCGGCTTTGTGCCCTTTGTATTTAATTCCGACTCAATTTCTGTGTTTCATCGTCAATAAGAAGGTCCAAGGAATACAGTAAACCTGAAGTGAAGCATCGGAATCTAAAACTGGTCTCACAGGATAGATTCAAAACGTAGACTGTAAGAAGAGTCAGTCTTCTTGTACTTAAGTCGGCATTGTGCCTTTTGTATTAAATTCCGATGCAATTTATGATTTACTTCGTCAATAGGAAGGTCCAAGGGATACAGTGAACCTGAATTGAAGCATCGCAATATAAAACTGGTCTCACAGGAAAGGTTCAAAGCATAGAAAGTAAGAAGAGACATTCCTCTTGTACTTAAGTCGACATTGTGCTTTTGTATTAAATTACGATGCAATTTCTGTGTTTCATCGTCAATAAGAAGGTCCAAGCGATACAGTAAACCTGAAGTGAAGCATCGGAATCTAAAACTGGTCACACAGGAGAGTTTCAAACATAGACAGTAAGAAGAGTCAGTCTTCTTGTACATAAGTCGGCATTGTGCCTTTTGTATTGAATTCCAATGCAATTTCTGGGTTTCATCGTCAAGAAGTGGGTCCAAGGGATACAGTAAACCTGAAGTGAAGCATCGGCATCTAAAACTGGTCTCACTGGAAAGGTTCAAATCATAGAAAGTTAGAGTGTCAGTCCTCTTGTACGTATGTCGGCATTGTGCCTTTTGTATTAAATTTGGATACAATTTCTGTGTTTCATCGTCAACAAGAAGGTCCAAGGGATACAGTAAGCCTGAAGTGAAGCATCGGAATCTAAAACTGGACTCACAGGAGGGGTTCAAATCATAGAAAGTTAGAGTGTCAGTCCTTTTGTACTTAAGTCGGCATTGTGCCTTTTGTATTAAATTCGGATGCAATTTCTGTGTTTCATCGTCAATACGAAGATCCAAGGTATACAGTAAACCTGAAGTTAAGCATCGGAATCTCAAACTGGACTCACAGGAGAGGTTCAAATAATAGAAAGTTTGAGTCTCAGTCCTCTTGTACTCAAGTCGGCATTGTGCCTTTTGAATTTAATTCCGATGCAATTTCTGTGCTTCATCGTCAATAAGAAGGTCCATGGAATACTGTAAACCTGATGTGTAACATCGGCATCTAAAACTTGACTCACAGGAGGGATTCATATCATAAAAAGTTAGAGTGTCAATCCTCTTGTACTTAAGTCGGCATTGTGGCTTTTGAATTCAATTCCGATGCAATTCCTGTGTTTGATATTGAATAAGAAGGTCCAAGGTATACGGAAAACCTCATGTGAAGCATCAGAATCTAAAACTCGACTCACAGAAGAGGTTCAAATCGTAGAAAGCGAGAGTGTCAGTCCTCTTGTACTTAAGTCGGCATTGTGCCTTTTGTATTAATTTCGGATGCAATTTCTGTGTTTCATCGTCAATAAGAAGGTCCAAGGGATACAGTAATCCTGAAGTGAAGCATCGGAATCCAAAACTGGACCCACAGGAGAGGTTCAAAGCATAGAAAATCAGAGTGTCATTCCTCTTCTACTTCAGTCGGCATTGTGCCTTTTGAATGTAATTCCGATGCAATTTCGGTGCTTCATCGTCAAAAAGAAGGTCCAAGGGATACAGTAAACCTGAAGTGAAGCATCGGAATCTAAAACTAGACTCACATTAGAGGTTCAAATCCTAGATAGTTAAGGTGTCAGTCCTGTTTTACTTATTTCGGCATTGTGCCTTTTGAATTTAATTCAGATGCAATTTCTGTGCTTCATCGTCAATAAGAAAGTCCATGGTATACAGTTAACGCGAAGTTTAGCATCGGAATCTAAAAATCTACTCACAGGAGAGGTCCAAATCATAGAAAGTTAGATTGTCCGTCCTCTTGTACTTAAGTCGTAATTGTGCCTTTTGAATTTAAGTCCGATGCAATTTCTGTGTTTCATCGTCAATAAGAAGGTCCAAGGTATACAGTGAACCTGAAGTGAAGCATCGGAATCTAAAACTGGACTCACAGGAGAAGTTCAAATCATAGAAAGTTAGAGTCTCCGTCCTCTTGTACTTAAGTCGGCATTGTGCTTTTTGAATTTAATTCCGATGCAATTTCTGTGTTTCATCGTCAATAAGAAGGTCCATGGTATACAGAAAACCTGAAGTGTAACATCGGCATCTATAACTGGACTCACGGGAGAGGTTCAAATCATAGAAAGTTAAAGTGTCACTTCTCTTGTACTTAAGTCGGCATTGTGGCTTTTGAATTTATTTCCGATGAAATTCCTGTGTTTCATCGTCAATAAGAAGGTACAAGGTATACAGAAAACCTGAAGTGAAGCATCGGAATCTAAAACTTGACTCACAGGAGCGGTTCAAATCATAGAAAGTTAGAGTGTCAGTCCTCTTGTGCTTAAGTCGGCTTTGTGCCTTTTGTATTAAATTCTGATGCAATATCTGTGTTTCATCGTCAATAAGAAGGTCCAAGGTATACAGTAAACCTGAAGTGAAGCATCGGAATCTATAACTGGACTCACAGGAGAGGTTCAAATCATAGAAAGTTAGAGTGCAGTCGCTTGTACTTAAGTCGGCATTGTGACTTTTCTATGCAATTCGGATGTAATTTCTGTGTTTCATCGTCAATAAGAAGGTCCAAATGATACAGTAAACCTGAAGAGATGCTTCGGAATCTAAAACTGGACTCACAGGAGAGATTCAAATCATAGAATGTTTGAGTGCCCGTCCTCTTGTACTTAAGTCGGCATTGTGCTATTTTCAATTTAATTCCGATGAAATTTCTGTGCTTCATCGTCAATAAGAAGGTCCAAGGTATACAGTAAACCTGAAGTGAAGCATCGGAATCTAAAACTGGACCCACAGGATAGGTTCAAATAATAGAAAGTTTGAGTCTCAGTCCTCTTGTACTCAAGTCGGCATTGTGCCTTTTGAATTTAATTCCGATGCAATTTCTGTGCTTCATCGTCAATAAGAAGGTCCATGGTATACTGTAAACCTGATGTGTAACATTGGCATCTAAAACTTGACTCACAGGAGGGGTTCATATCATAGAAAGTTAGAGTGTCAATGCTCTTGTACTTAAGTCGGCATTGTGGCTTTTGAATTACATTCCGATGCAATGTCGGTGCTTCATCGTCAAAAAGAAGGTCCAAGGGATACAGTAAACCTGAAGTGAAGCATGGGAATCTAAAACTGGACTCGCATTAGAGGTTCAAATCATAGATAGGTAAGGTGTCAGTCCTCTTTTACTTAAGTCGGCATTGTGCATTTTGAATTTAATTCAGATGCAATTTCTGTGCTTCATCGTCAATAAGAAGGTCGTGGTATACAGTTAACGCGAAGTGTAGCATCGGAATCTAAAACTCTACTCAAAGGAGAGGTTCAAATCATAGAAAGTTATAGTGTCAGTCCTGTTGTGCTTAAGTCAGCTTTGTGCCTTTTGTATAAAATTCGGATGCAATTTCTATGTTTCATCGTCAATAAGAAGGTCCGAGGGATACAGTAAACCTGAAGTGAAGCATCGGAATCTTAAACTGGGCTCACAGGAGAGGTTCAAATCATAGAGAGTTAGAGTGTCATTCCTGTTGTACTTAAGTCGGCATTGTGCCTTTTGAATTTAATTCCGATGCAATTTCTGTGTTTGATCGTCAATACGAAGATCCAAGGTGTACAGCAAACCTGAAGTTAAGCATCGGAATCTCAAACTGAACTCACAGGAGAGGTTCAAATAATAGAAAGTTTGAGTCTCAGTCCTCTTGTACTCAAGTCGGCATCGTGCCTTTTGAATTTAATTCCGATGCAATTTCTGTGCTTCATCGTCAATAAGAAGGTCCATGGTATACTGTAATCCTGTTGTGCAACATCGGCATCTAAAACTTGAGTCACAGGAGGGGTTCATATCATAGAAAGTTAAGATTTCATTCCTCTTGTACTTCAGTCGGCATTGGGCCTTTTGAATTTAATTCCGATGCAATTTCGGTATTTCATCGTCAAAAAGAAGGTCCAAGGGATACAGTAAACCTGAAGAGAAGCATCGGAATCTAAAACTGGACTCACATTAGAGGTTCAAATCATAGATAGTTAAGGTGTCAGTCCTCTTTTACTTAAGTCGTAATTGTGCCTTTTGAATTTAATTCCGATGCAATTTTTGTGTTTCATCGTCAATATGAAGGTCCAAGGAATACAGTAAACCTGAAGTGAAGCATCGGAATCTAAAACTGGACCCACAGGATAGGTTCAAATAATAGAAAGTTAGAGTCTCAGTCCTCTTGTACTCAAGTCGGCATTGTGCCTTTTGAATTTAATTCCGATGCAATTTCTGTGCTTCATCGTCAATAAGAAGGTCCATGGTATACTGTAAACCTGATGTGTAACATTGGCATCTAAAACTTGACTCACAGGAGGGGTTCATATCATAGAAAGTTAGAGTGTCAATTCTCTTGAACTTACGTCGGCATTGTGGCTTTTGAATATAATTCCGATGCAATTCCTGTGTTTGATATTGAATAAGAAGTTCCGAGGTATACAGTAAACCTGAAGTGAAGCATCAGAATCTAAAACTCGACTCACAGGAGAGGTTCAAATCGTAGAAAGCGAGAGAGTCAGTCCTCTTGTACTTAAGTCGGCATTGTGCCTTTTGTATTAAATTCGGATGCAATTTGTGTATTTCATCTTCAATAAGAAGGTCCAAGGGATACAGTAAACCTGAAGTGAAGCATCGGAATCCAAAACTGGACCCACAGGAGAGGTTCAAAGCATAGAAAATTAGAGTGTCATTCCTCTTCTACTTCAGTCGGCACTGTGCCTTTTGAATTAAATTCCGATGCAATGTCGGTGCTTCATCGTCAAAAAGAAGGTCCAAGGGATACAGTAAACCTGAAGTGAAGCATCGGAATCTAAAACTGGACTCGCATTAGAGGTTCAAATCATAGATAGGTAAGGTGTCAGTCCTCTTTTACATAAGTCGGCATTGTGCATTTTGAATTTAATTCAGATGCAAATTCTGTGCTTCATCGTCAATAAGAAGGTCCGTGGTATACAGTTAACGCGAAGTGTAGCATCGGAATCTAAAACTCTACTCACAGGAGAGGTTCAAATCATAGAAAGTTAGAGTGTCAGTCCTCTTGTGCTTAAGTCGGATTTGTGCCTTTTGTATTAAATTCGGATGCAATTTCTATGTTTCATCGTCAATAAGAAGGTCCGAGGGATACAGTAAACCTGAAGTGAAGCATCGGAATCTGAAACTGGGCTCACAGGAGAGGTTCAAATCATAGAGAGTTAGAGTGTCATTCCTGTTGTACTTAAGTCGGCATTGTGCCTTTTGTATTAAATACAAATGCAAATTCTGTGTTTCATCGTCAATAGGAAGGTCCAAGGGATACAGTAAACCTGAAGCGAAGCATCGGAATATAAAACTGGACTCCCAGGAGAGGTTCAAATCATGGAAAGTTTGAGTCTCAGTCCTCTTGTACTCAAGTCGGCATCGTGCCTTTTGAATTTAATTCCGATGCAATTTCTGTGCTTCATCGTCAATAAGAAGGTCCATGGTATACTGTAATCCTGTTGTGCAACATCGGCATCTAAAACTTGAGTCACAGGAGGGTTCATATCATAGAAAGTTAAGATTTCATTCCTCTTGTACTTCAGTCGGCATTGGGCCTTTTGAATTTAATTCCGATGCAATTTCGGTGCTTCATCGTCAAAAAGAAGGTCCAAGGGATACAGTAAACCTGAAGAGAAGCATCGGAATCTAAAACTGGACTCACATTGGAGGTTCAAATCATAGATAGTTAAGGTGTCAGTCCTCTTTTACTTAAGTCGTAATTGTGCCTTTTGAATTTAATTCCGATGCAATTTTTGTGTTTCATCGTCAATATGAAGGTCCAAGGTATACAGTAAACCTGAAGTGAAGCATCGGAATCTAAAACTGGACTCACAGGAGAAGTTCAAATCATTGAAAGTTAGAGTCTCCGTCCTCTTGTACTTAAGTCGGCATTGTGCCTTTTGAATTTAATTCCCATGCAATTTCTGTGCTTCATCGTCAATAAGAAGGTCCCTGGAATACGGTAAACCTGAAGTGTAACATCGGCATCTAAAACTGGACGCGCAGGAGAGGTTCAAATCATAGAAAGTTAAAGGGTCACTCCTCTTGTACTTAAGTCGGCATTGTGGCTTTTGAATTTAATTCCGACGAAATTCCTGATTTTCATCGTCAATAAGAAGGTACAGGGTATACAGAAAACCTGAAGTGAAGCATCGGAATCTAAAACTTGACTCACAGGAAAGGTTAAAATCATAGAAAGTTAGAATGTCAGTCCTCTTGTGCTTAAGTCGGCATTGTGCCTTTTGTATTAAATTCGGATGCAATTTCTGTGTTTCATCGTCATTAAGAAGGTCCAAGGTATACAGTAAACCTGAAGTGAAGCATCGGAATCTATGACTGGACTCATAGGAGAGGTTCAAATCATAGAAAGTTAGAGTCGCAGTCCTTTTGTACTCAAGTCGGCATTGTGCCTTTTGAATTTAATTCCGATGCAATTTCTGTGCTTCATCGTCAATAAGAAGGTCCATGGTATACAGTAAACCTGAAGTGTAACATCGGCATCTAAAACTGGACTCACAGGAGAGTTTCATATCATAGAAAGTTACAGTGTCGATCCTCTTGTAATTAAGTCGGCTTTGTGACTTTTGAATTCAATTCCGATGCAATTCCTGTGTTTCATATTCAATAAGAAGGTCCGAGGTATACAGTAAACCTGTAGTGAAACATCGGCATCTAAAACTCGACTCACAGGAGAGGTTCAAATCGTAGAAAGCGAGAGTGTCAGTCCTCTTGTACTTAAGTCGGCATTGTGCCTTTTGTATTAAATTCGGATGCAATTTCTGTGTTTCATCGTCAATAAGAAGGTCCGAGGGATTCAGTAAACCTGAAGTGAAGCATCGGAATCTTAAACGGGACTCACAGGAGTGGTTCAAATCAAAGAGAGATAGAGTGTCAATCCTCTTGTACTTATGTCGGCATTGTGGATTTTGAATTCAATTCCGATGCAATTCCTGTGTTTGATATTGAATAAGATGGTCCGAGGTGTACAGTAAACCTCAAGTGAAGCATCGGAATCTTAAACTCGATTCACAGGAGAGGTTCAAATCGTAAAAGCGAGAGTGTCAGTCCTCTTGTGCTTAAGTCGGCATTGTGCCATTTGTATTAAATTCCGATGCAATTTCTGTGTTTCATCGTCAATAAGAAGGTCCAAGGGATACAGGAAACCTGAAGTGAAGCATCGGAATCCAAAACTGGACCCACAGGAGAGGTTCAAAGCATAGAAAGTTAGAGTGTCATTCCTCTTGTACTTCAGTCGGCATTTTGCCTTTTGAATTTAATTCCGATGCAATTTCGGTGCTTCATCGTCAAAAAGAAGGTCCAAGGGATACAGTAATCCTGAAGTGAAGCATCAGAATCAAAAACTGGACTCTCATTAGAGGTTCAATTCATAGATAGTTAAGGTGTCAGGCCTCTTTTACTTAAGTCGGCATTGTGCCTTATGAATTTAATTCAGATGCAATTTCTGTGTTTCATTGTCAATAAGAAGGTCCAAGGTATACTGTAAACCTGAAGTGAAGCATCGGAATCTGAAACTCGGCTCACGGGAGAAGTTCAAATCATAGAAAGTTAGAGTGTCAGTCCTCTTGTACTTAAGTCGGCATTGTGCCTTTTGTATTAAATGCGGATGCAATTTCTGTGTTTCATCGTCAATACGAAGATCCAAGGTATACAGTAAACGTGAAGTTAAGCATCAGAATCTAAAACTGGACTCACAGGAGAGGTTCAAATCATAGAAAGTTAGAGTGTCGGTCCTCTTGTACTCAAGTCGGCATTGTGCCTTTTGAATTTAATTCCGATGCAATTTCTGTGTTTCATCGTCAATACGAAGATCCAAGGTGTACAGCAAACCTGAAGTTAAGCATCGGAATCTCAAACTGAACTCACAGGAGAGGTTCAAATAATAGAAAGTTTGAGTCTCAGTCCTCTTGTACTCAAGTCGGCATCGTGCCTTTTGAATTTAATTCCGATGCAATTTCTGTGCTTCATCGTCAATAAGAAGGTCCATGGTATACTGTAATCCTGATGTGCAACATCGGCATCTAAAACTTGAGTCACAGGAGGGGTTCATATCATAGAAAGTTAAGATTTCATTCCTCTTGTACTTAAGTCGGCATTGTGGCTTTTGAATTTATTTCCGATGAAATTCCTGTGTTTCATCGTCAATAAGAAGGTACAAGGTATACAGAAAACCTGAAGTGAAGCATCGGAATCTAAAACTTGACTCACAGGAGCGGTTCAAATCATAGAAAGTTAGAGTGTCAGTCCTCTTGTGCTTAAGTCGGCTTTGTGCCTTTTGTATTAAATTCTGATGCAATATCTGTGTTTCATCGTCAATAAGAAGGTCCAAGGTATACAGTAAACCTGAAGTGAAGCATCGGAATCTATAACTGGACTCACAGGAGAGGTTCAAATCATAGAAAGTTAGAGTGCAGTCGCTTGTACTTAAGTCGGCATTGTGACTTTTCTATGCAATTCGGATGTAATTTCTGTGTTTCATCGTCAATAAGAAGGTCCAAATGATACAGTAAACCTGAAGAGATGCTTCGGAATCTAAAACTGGACTCACAGGAGAGATTCAAATCATAGAATGTTTGAGTGCCCGTCCTCTTGTACTTAAGTCGGCATTGTGCTATTTTCAATTTAATTCCGATGAAATTTCTGTGCTTCATCGTCAATAAGAAGGTCCAAGGTATACAGTAAACCTGAAGTGAAGCATCGGAATCTAAAACTGGACCCACAGGATAGGTTCAAATAATAGAAAGTTTGAGTCTCAGTCCTCTTGTACTCAAGTCGGCATTGTGCCTTTTGAATTTAATTCCGATGCAATTTCTGTGCTTCATCGTCAATAAGAAGGTCCATGGTATACTGTAAACCTGATGTGTAACATTGGCATCTAAAACTTGACTCACAGGAGGGGTTCATATCATAGAAAGTTAGAGTGTCAATGCTCTTGTACTTAAGTCGGCATTGTGGCTTTTGAATTACATTCCGATGCAATGTCGGTGCTTCATCGTCAAAAAGAAGGTCCAAGGGATACAGTAAACCTGAAGTGAAGCATGGGAATCTAAAACTGGACTCGCATTAGAGGTTCAAATCATAGATAGGTAAGGTGTCAGTCCTCTTTTACTTAAGTCGGCATTGTGCATTTTGAATTTAATTCAGATGCAATTTCTGTGCTTCATCGTCAATAAGAAGGTCGTGGTATACAGTTAACGCGAAGTGTAGCATCGGAATCTAAAACTCTACTCAAAGGAGAGGTTCAAATCATAGAAAGTTATAGTGTCAGTCCTGTTGTGCTTAAGTCAGCTTTGTGCCTTTTGTATAAAATTCGGATGCAATTTCTATGTTTCATCGTCAATAAGAAGGTCCGAGGGATACAGTAAACCTGAAGTGAAGCATCGGAATCTTAAACTGGGCTCACAGGAGAGGTTCAAATCATAGAGAGTTAGAGTGTCATTCCTGTTGTACTTAAGTCGGCATTGTGCCTTTTGAATTTAATTCCGATGCAATTTCTGTGTTTGATCGTCAATACGAAGATCCAAGGTGTACAGCAAACCTGAAGTTAAGCATCGGAATCTCAAACTGAACTCACAGGAGAGGTTCAAATAATAGAAAGTTTGAGTCTCAGTCCTCTTGTACTCAAGTCGGCATCGTGCCTTTTGAATTTAATTCCGATGCAATTTCTGTGCTTCATCGTCAATAAGAAGGTCCATGGTATACTGTAATCCTGTTGTGCAACATCGGCATCTAAAACTTGAGTCACAGGAGGGGTTCATATCATAGAAAGTTAAGATTTCATTCCTCTTGTACTTCAGTCGGCATTGGGCCTTTTGAATTTAATTCCGATGCAATTTCGGTATTTCATCGTCAAAAAGAAGGTCCAAGGGATACAGTAAACCTGAAGAGAAGCATCGGAATCTAAAACTGGACTCACATTAGAGGTTCAAATCATAGATAGTTAAGGTGTCAGTCCTCTTTTACTTAAGTCGTAATTGTGCCTTTTGAATTTAATTCCGATGCAATTTTTGTGTTTCATCGTCAATATGAAGGTCCAAGGAATACAGTAAACCTGAAGTGAAGCATCGGAATCTAAAACTGGACCCACAGGATAGGTTCAAATAATAGAAAGTTAGAGTCTCAGTCCTCTTGTACTCAAGTCGGCATTGTGCCTTTTGAATTTAATTCCGATGCAATTTCTGTGCTTCATCGTCAATAAGAAGGTCCATGGTATACTGTAAACCTGATGTGTAACATTGGCATCTAAAACTTGACTCACAGGAGGGGTTCATATCATAGAAAGTTAGAGTGTCAATTCTCTTGAACTTACGTCGGCATTGTGGCTTTTGAATATAATTCCGATGCAATTCCTGTGTTTGATATTGAATAAGAAGTTCCGAGGTATACAGTAAACCTGAAGTGAAGCATCAGAATCTAAAACTCGACTCACAGGAGAGGTTCAAATCGTAGAAAGCGAGAGAGTCAGTCCTCTTGTACTTAAGTCGGCATTGTGCCTTTTGTATTAAATTCGGATGCAATTTGTGTATTTCATCTTCAATAAGAAGGTCCAAGGGATACAGTAAACCTGAAGTGAAGCATCGGAATCCAAAACTGGACCCACAGGAGAGGTTCAAAGCATAGAAAATTAGAGTGTCATTCCTCTTCTACTTCAGTCGGCACTGTGCCTTTTGAATTAAATTCCGATGCAATGTCGGTGCTTCATCGTCAAAAAGAAGGTCCAAGGGATACAGTAAACCTGAAGTGAAGCATCGGAATCTAAAACTGGACTCGCATTAGAGGTTCAAATCATAGATAGGTAAGGTGTCAGTCCTCTTTTACATAAGTCGGCATTGTGCATTTTGAATTTAATTCAGATGCAAATTCTGTGCTTCATCGTCAATAAGAAGGTCCGTGGTATACAGTTAACGCGAAGTGTAGCATCGGAATCTAAAACTCTACTCACAGGAGAGGTTCAAATCATAGAAAGTTAGAGTGTCAGTCCTCTTGTGCTTAAGTCGGATTTGTGCCTTTTGTATTAAATTCGGATGCAATTTCTATGTTTCATCGTCAATAAGAAGGTCCGAGGGATACAGTAAACCTGAAGTGAAGCATCGGAATCTGAAACTGGGCTCACAGGAGAGGTTCAAATCATAGAGAGTTAGAGTGTCATTCCTGTTGTACTTAAGTCGGCATTGTGCCTTTTGTATTAAATACAAATGCAAATTCTGTGTTTCATCGTCAATAGGAAGGTCCAAGGGATACAGTAAACCTGAAGCGAAGCATCGGAATATAAAACTGGACTCCCAGGAGAGGTTCAAATCATGGAAAGTTTGAGTCTCAGTCCTCTTGTACTCAAGTCGGCATCGTGCCTTTTGAATTTAATTCCGATGCAATTTCTGTGCTTCATCGTCAATAAGAAGGTCCATGGTATACTGTAATCCTGTTGTGCAACATCGGCATCTAAAACTTGAGTCACAGGAGGGTTCATATCATAGAAAGTTAAGATTTCATTCCTCTTGTACTTCAGTCGGCATTGGGCCTTTTGAATTTAATTCCGATGCAATTTCGGTGCTTCATCGTCAAAAAGAAGGTCCAAGGGATACAGTAAACCTGAAGAGAAGCATCGGAATCTAAAACTGGACTCACATTGGAGGTTCAAATCATAGATAGTTAAGGTGTCAGTCCTCTTTTACTTAAGTCGTAATTGTGCCTTTTGAATTTAATTCCGATGCAATTTTTGTGTTTCATCGTCAATATGAAGGTCCAAGGTATACAGTAAACCTGAAGTGAAGCATCGGAATCTAAAACTGGACTCACAGGAGAAGTTCAAATCATTGAAAGTTAGAGTCTCCGTCCTCTTGTACTTAAGTCGGCATTGTGCCTTTTGAATTTAATTCCCATGCAATTTCTGTGCTTCATCGTCAATAAGAAGGTCCCTGGAATACGGTAAACCTGAAGTGTAACATCGGCATCTAAAACTGGACGCGCAGGAGAGGTTCAAATCATAGAAAGTTAAAGGGTCACTCCTCTTGTACTTAAGTCGGCATTGTGGCTTTTGAATTTAATTCCGACGAAATTCCTGATTTTCATCGTCAATAAGAAGGTACAGGGTATACAGAAAACCTGAAGTGAAGCATCGGAATCTAAAACTTGACTCACAGGAAAGGTTAAAATCATAGAAAGTTAGAATGTCAGTCCTCTTGTGCTTAAGTCGGCATTGTGCCTTTTGTATTAAATTCGGATGCAATTTCTGTGTTTCATCGTCATTAAGAAGGTCCAAGGTATACAGTAAACCTGAAGTGAAGCATCGGAATCTATGACTGGACTCATAGGAGAGGTTCAAATCATAGAAAGTTAGAGTCGCAGTCCTTTTGTACTCAAGTCGGCATTGTGCCTTTTGAATTTAATTCCGATGCAATTTCTGTGCTTCATCGTCAATAAGAAGGTCCATGGTATACAGTAAACCTGAAGTGTAACATCGGCATCTAAAACTGGACTCACAGGAGAGTTTCATATCATAGAAAGTTACAGTGTCGATCCTCTTGTAATTAAGTCGGCTTTGTGACTTTTGAATTCAATTCCGATGCAATTCCTGTGTTTCATATTCAATAAGAAGGTCCGAGGTATACAGTAAACCTGTAGTGAAACATCGGCATCTAAAACTCGACTCACAGGAGAGGTTCAAATCGTAGAAAGCGAGAGTGTCAGTCCTCTTGTACTTAAGTCGGCATTGTGCCTTTTGTATTAAATTCGGATGCAATTTCTGTGTTTCATCGTCAATAAGAAGGTCCGAGGGATTCAGTAAACCTGAAGTGAAGCATCGGAATCTTAAACGGGACTCACAGGAGTGGTTCAAATCAAAGAGAGATAGAGTGTCAATCCTCTTGTACTTATGTCGGCATTGTGGATTTTGAATTCAATTCCGATGCAATTCCTGTGTTTGATATTGAATAAGATGGTCCGAGGTGTACAGTAAACCTCAAGTGAAGCATCGGAATCTTAAACTCGATTCACAGGAGAGGTTCAAATCGTAAAAGCGAGAGTGTCAGTCCTCTTGTGCTTAAGTCGGCATTGTGCCATTTGTATTAAATTCCGATGCAATTTCTGTGTTTCATCGTCAATAAGAAGGTCCAAGGGATACAGGAAACCTGAAGTGAAGCATCGGAATCCAAAACTGGACCCACAGGAGAGGTTCAAAGCATAGAAAGTTAGAGTGTCATTCCTCTTGTACTTCAGTCGGCATTTTGCCTTTTGAATTTAATTCCGATGCAATTTCGGTGCTTCATCGTCAAAAAGAAGGTCCAAGGGATACAGTAATCCTGAAGTGAAGCATCAGAATCAAAAACTGGACTCTCATTAGAGGTTCAATTCATAGATAGTTAAGGTGTCAGGCCTCTTTTACTTAAGTCGGCATTGTGCCTTATGAATTTAATTCAGATGCAATTTCTGTGTTTCATTGTCAATAAGAAGGTCCAAGGTATACTGTAAACCTGAAGTGAAGCATCGGAATCTGAAACTCGGCTCACGGGAGAAGTTCAAATCATAGAAAGTTAGAGTGTCAGTCCTCTTGTACTTAAGTCGGCATTGTGCCTTTTGTATTAAATGCGGATGCAATTTCTGTGTTTCATCGTCAATACGAAGATCCAAGGTATACAGTAAACGTGAAGTTAAGCATCAGAATCTAAAACTGGACTCACAGGAGAGGTTCAAATCATAGAAAGTTAGAGTGTCGGTCCTCTTGTACTCAAGTCGGCATTGTGCCTTTTGAATTTAATTCCGATGCAATTTCTGTGTTTCATCGTCAATACGAAGATCCAAGGTGTACAGCAAACCTGAAGTTAAGCATCGGAATCTCAAACTGAACTCACAGGAGAGGTTCAAATAATAGAAAGTTTGAGTCTCAGTCCTCTTGTACTCAAGTCGGCATCGTGCCTTTTGAATTTAATTCCGATGCAATTTCTGTGCTTCATCGTCAATAAGAAGGTCCATGGTATACTGTAATCCTGATGTGCAACATCGGCATCTAAAACTTGAGTCACAGGAGGGGTTCATATCATAGAAAGTTAAGATTTCATTCCTCTTGTACTTCAGTCGGCATTGGGCCTTTTGAATTTAATTCCGATGCAATTTCGGTGCTTCATCGTCAAAAAGAAGGTCCAAGGGATACAGTAAACCTGAAGAGAAGCATCGGAATCTAAAACTGGACTCACATTAGAGGTTCAAATCATAGATAGTTAAGGTGTCAGTCCTCTTTTACTTAAGTCGTAATTGTGCCTTTTGAATTTAATTCCGATCAATTTTTGTGTTTCATCGTCAATATGAAGGTCCAAGGTATACAGTAAACCTGAAGTGAAGCATCGGAATCTAAAACTGGACTCACAGGAGAAGTTCAAATCATTGAAAGTTAGAGTCTCCGTCCTCTTGTACTTAAGTCGGCATTGTGCCTTTTGAATTTAATTCCCATGCAATTTCTGTGCTTCATCGTCAATAAGAAGGTCCATGGAATACGGTAAACCTGAAGTGTAACATCGGCATCTAAAACTGGACTCGCAGGAGAGGTTCAAATCATAGAAAGTTAAAGGGTCACTCCTCGTGTACTTAAGTCGGCATTGTGGCTTTTGAATGTAATTCCGATGAAGTTCCTGTTTTTCATCGTCAATAAGAAGGTACAGGGTATACAGATAACCTGAAGTGAAGCATCGGAATCTAAAACTTGACTCACAGGAAAGGTTAAAATCATAGAAAGTTAGAATGTCAGTCCTCTTGTGCTTAAGTCGGCATTGTGCCTTTTGTATTAAATTCGGATGCAATTTCAGTGTTTCATCGTCATTAAGAAGGTCCAAGGTATACAGCAAACCTGAAGTGAAGCATCGGAATCTATGACTGGACTCATAGGAGAGGTTCAAATCATAGAAAGTTAGAGTCGCAGTCCTTTTGTACTCAAGTCGGCATTGTGCCTTTTGAATTTAATTCCGATGCAATTTCTGTGCTTCATCGTCAATAAGAAGGTCCATGGTATACAGTAAACCTGAAGTGTAACATCGGCATCGAAAACTGGACTCACAGGAGAGTTTCATATCATAGAAAGTTACAGTGTCGATCCTCTTGTAATTAAGTCGGCATTGTGACTTTTGAATTCAATTCCGATGCAATTCCTGTGTTTCATATTCAATAAGAAGGTCCGAGGTATACAGTAAACCTGTAGTGAAACATCGGCATCTAAAACTCGACTCACAGGAGAGGTTCAAATCGTAGGAAGCGAGAGTGTCAGTCCTCTTGTACTTAAGTCGGCATTGTGCCTTTTGTATTAAATTCGGATGCAATTTCTGTGTTTCATCGTCAATAAGAAGGTCCGAGGGATTCAGTAAACCTGAAGTGAAGCATCGGAATCTTAAACGGGACTCACAGGAGTGGTTCAAATCAAAGAGAGATAGAGTGTCAATCCTCTTGTACTTATGTCGGCATTGTGGATTTTGAATTCAATTCCGATGCAATTCCTGTGTTTGATATTGAATAAGATGGTCCGAGGTATACAGTAAACCTCAAGTGAAGCATCGGAATCTTAAACTCGATTCACAGGAGAGGTTCAAATCGTAAAAGCGAGAGTGTCAGTCCTCTTGTGCTTAAGTCGGCATTGTGCCATTTGTATTAAATTCGGATGCAATTTCTGTGTTTCATCGTCAATAAGAAGGTCCAAGGGATACAGTAAACCTGAAGTGAAGCATCGGAATTAAAAACTGGACCCACAGGAGAGGTTCAAAGCATAGAAAGTTAGAGTGTCATTCCTCTTGTACTTCAGACGGCATTTTGCCTTTTGAATTTAATTCCGATGCAATTTCGGTGCTTCATCGTCAAAAAGAAGGTCCAAGGGATACAGTAATCCTGTAGTGAAGCATCGGAATCTAAAACTGGACTCACATTAGAGGTTCAATTCATAGATAGTTAAGGTGTCAGGATTCTTTTACTTAAGTAGGCATTGTGCCTTATGAATTTAATTCAGATGCAATTTCTCTGCTTCATCGTCAATAAGAAGGTCCTTGGTATACAGTTAACGCGAAGTGTAGCATCGGAATCCAAAACTTTACTCACAGGAGAGGTTCAAATCATAGAAAGTTAGAGTGTCAGTCCTCTTGTACTTAAGTCGGCATTGTGCCTTTTGTATTAAATGCGGATGCAATTTCTGTGTTTCATCGTCAATACGAAGATCCAAGGTATACAGTAAACGTGAAGTTAAGCATCGGAATCTAAAACTGGACTCACAGGAGAGGTTCAAATCATAGAAAGTTAGAGTGTCAGTCCTCTTGTACTCAAGTCGGCATTGTGCCTTTTGAATTTAATTCCGATGCAATTTCTGTGCTTCATCGTCAATAAGAAGGCCCATGGTATACAGTAAACCTGAAGTGTAACATCGGCATCTAAAACTGGACTCACAGGAGAGGTTCAAATCATAGAAAGTTAAAGTGTCACTCCTCTTGTACATAAGTCGGCATTGTGGCTTTTGAATTTCATTCCGATGAAATTCCTGTGTTTCATCGTCAATAAGAATGTACAAGGTATACAGAAAACCTGAAGTGAAGCATCGGAATCTAAAACTGGACTCACAGGAGAGGTTCAAATCATAGAAAGTTAGAGTGTCAGTCCTCTTGTACGTATGTCGGCATTGTGCCTTTTGAATTAAATTTGGATACAATTTCTGTGTTTCATCGTCAACAAGAAGGTCCAAGGGATGCAGTAAGCCTGAAGTGAAGCATCGGAATCTAAAACTGGACTCACAGGAGGGGTTCAAATCATAGAAAGTTAGAGTGTCAGTCCTTTTGTACTTAAGTCGGCATTGTGCCTTTTGTATTAAATTCGGATGCAATTTCGGTGCTTCATCGTCAAAAAGAAGGTCCAAGGGATACAGTAAACCTGAAGTGAAGCATTGGAATCTAAAACTGGACTCACATTAGAGGCTCAAATCATAGATAGTTAAGGTGTCAGTCCTCTTTTACTTAAGTCGACATTGTGCCTTTTGAATTTAATTCAGATGCAATTTCTGTGCTTCATCGTCAATACGAAGGTCCATGGTATACAGTTAACGCGAAGTTTAGCATCGGAATCTAAAAATCTACTCACAGGGGAGGTCCAAATCATAGAAAGTTAGATTGTCCGTCCTCTTGTACTTAAGTCGTAATTGTGCCTTTTGAATTTAAGTCCGGTGCAATTTCTGTGTTTCATCGTCAATAAGAAGGTCCAAGGTATACAGTGAACCTGAAGTGAAGCATCGGAATCTAAAACTGGACTCACAGGAGAAGTTCAAATCATAGAAAGTTAGAGTCTCCGTCCGCTTGTACTTAAGTCGGCATTGTGCTTTTTGAATTTAATTCCGATGCAATTTCTGTGTTTCATCGTCAATAAGAAGGTCCATGGTATACAGAAAACCTGAAGTGTAACATCGGCATCTAAAACTGGACTCACAGGAGAGGTTCAAATCATAGAAAGTTAAGGTGTCACTTCTCTTGTACTTAAGTCGGCATTGTGGCTTTTGAATTTAATTCCGATGAAATTCCTGTGTTTCATCGTCAATAAGAAGGTGCAAGGTATACAGTAAACCTGTAGTGAAGCATCGGCATCTAAAACTCGACTCACAGGAGAGGTTCAAATCGTAGAAAGCGAGAGTGTCAGTCCTCTTGTACTTAAGTCGGCATTGTGCCTTTTGTATTAAATTCGGATGGAATTTCTGTGTTTCATCGTCAATAAGAAGGTCCGAGGGATTCAGTAAACCTGAAGTGAAGCATCGGAATCTTAAACGGGACTCACAGGAGTGCTTCAAATCAAAGAGAGATAGAGTGTCAATCTTCTTGTACTTATGTCGGCATTGTGGATTTAGAATTCAATTCCGATGCAATTCCTGTGTTTGATATTGAATAAGATGGTCCGAGGTATACAGTAAACCTCAGGTGAAGCATCGGAATCTTAAACTCGATTCACAGGAGAGATTCAAATCGTAGAAAGCGAGAGTGTCAGTCCTCTTGTGCTTAAGTCGGCATTGTGCCATTTGTATTAAATTCGGATGCAATTTCTGTGTTTCATCGTCAATAAGAAGGTCCAAGGGATACAGTAAACCTAAAGTGAAGCATCGGAATCCAAAACTGGACCCACAGGAGAGGTTTAAAGCATAGAAAGTTAGAGTGTCATTCCTCTTGTACTTCAGTCGGCATTGTGCCTTTTGAATTTAATTCGCATGCAATTTCTGTGCTTCATCGTCAATAAGAAGGTCCATGGAATACGGTAAACCTGAAGTGTAACATCAGCATCTAAAACTGGACTCGCAGGAGAGGTTCAAATCATAGAAAGTTAAAGGGTCACTCCTCTTGTACTTAAGTCGGCATTGTGGCTTTTGAATTTAATTCCGACGAAATTCCTGATTTTCATCGTCAATAAGAAGGTACAGGGTATACAGAAAACCTGAAGTGAAGCATCGGAATCTAAAACTTGACTCACAGTAAAGGTTAAAATCATAGAAAGTTAGAATGTCAGTCCTCTTGTGCTTAAGTCGGCATTGTGCCTTTTGTATTAAATTCGGATGCAATTTCTGTGTTTCATCGTCATTAAGAAGGTCCAAGGTATACAGTAAACCTGAAGTGAAGCATCGGAATCTATGACTGGACTCATAGGAGAGGTTCAAATCATAGAAAGTTATGGTCGCAGTCCTTTTGTACTCAAGTCGGCATTGTGCCTTTTGAATTTAATTCCGATGCAATTTCTGTGCTTCATCGTCAATAAGAAGGTCCATGGTATACAGTAAACCTGAAGTGTAACATCGGCATCTAAAACTGGACTCACAGGAGAGTTTCATATCATAGAAAGTTACAGTGTCGATCCTCTTGTACTTAAGTCGGCATTGTGCCTTTTGTATTAAATTCGGATGCAATTTCTGTGTTTCATCGTCAATAAGAAGGTCCGAGGGATTCAGTAAACCTGAAGTGAAGCATCGGAATCTTAAACGGGACTCACAGGAGTGGTTCAAATCAAAGAGAGATAGTGTGTCAATCCTCTTGTACTTATGTCGGCATTGTGGATTTTGAATTCAATTCCGATGTAATTCCTGTGTTTGATATTGAATAAGATGGTCCGAGGTATACAGTAAACCTCAAGTGAAGCATCGGAATCTTAAACTCGATTCACAGGAGAGGTTCAAATCGTAAAAGCGAGAGTGTCAGTCCTCTTGTGCTTAAGTCGGCATTGTGCCATTTGTATTAAATTCCGATGCAATTTCTGTGTTTCATCGTCAATAAGAAGGTCCAAGGGATACAGTAAACCTGAAGTGAAGCATCGGAATCCAAAACTGGACCCACAGGAGAGGTTCAAAGCATAGAAAGTTAGAGTGTCATTCCTCTTGTACTTCAGTCGGCATTTTGCCTTTTGAATTTAATTCCGATGCAATTTCGGTGCTTCATCGTCAAAAAGAAGGTCCAAGGGATACAGTAATCCTGAAGTGAAGCATCAGAATCAAAAACTGGACTCACATTAGAGGTTCAATTCATAGATAGTTAAGGTGTCAGGCCTCTTTTACTTAAGTCGGCATTGTGCCTTATGAATTTAATTCAGATGCAATTTCTGTGTTTCATCGTCAATAAGAAGGTCCAAGGTATACTGTAAACCTGAAGTGAAGCATCGGAATCTGAAACTCGGCTCACGGGAGAAGTTCAAATCATAGAAAGTTAGAGTGTCAGTCCTCTTGTACTTAAGTCGGCATTGTGCCTTTTGTATTAAATGCGGATGCAATTTCTGTGTTTCATCGTCAATACGAAGATCCAAGGTATACAGTAAACGTGAAGTTAAGCATCGGAATCTAAAACTGAACTCACAGGAGAGGTTCAAATCATAGAAAGTTAGAGTGTCAGTCCTCTTGTACTCAAGTCGGCATTGTGCCTTTTGAATTTAATTCCGATGCAATTTCTGTGTTTCATCGTCAATACGAAGATCCAAGGTGTACAGCAAACCTGAAGTTAAGCATCGGAATCTCAAACTGAACTCACAGGAGAGGTTCAAATAATAGAAAGTTTGAGTCTCAGTCCTCTTATACTCAAGTCGTCATCGTGCCTTTTGAATTTAATTCCGATGCAATTTCTGTGCTTCATCGTCAATAAGAAGGTCCATGGTATACTGTAATCCTGATGTGCAACATCGGCATCTAAAACTTGAGTCACAGGAGGGGTTCATATCATAGAAAGTTAAGATTTCATTCCTCTTGTACTTCAGTCGGCATTGGGCCTTTTGAATTTAATTCCGATGCAATTTCGGTGCTTCATCGTCAAAAAGAAGGTCCAAGGGATACAGTAAACCTGAAGAGAAGCATCGGAATCTAAAACTGGACTCATATTAGAGGTTCAAATCATAGATAGTTAAGGTGTCAGTCCTCTTTTACTAAAGTCGTAATTGTGCCTTTTGAATTTAATTCCGATGCAATTTTTGTGTTTCATCGTCAATATGAAGGTCCAAGGTATACAGTAAACCTGAAGTGAAGCATCGGAATCTAAAACTGGACTCACAGGAGAAGTTCAAATCATTGAAAGTTAGAGTCTCCGTCCTCTTGTACTTAAGTCGGCAATGTGCCTTTTGAATTTAATTCCCGTGCAATTTCTGTGCTTCATCGTCAATAAGAAGGTCCATGGAATCCGGTAAACCTGAAGTGTAACATCGGCATCTAAAACTGGACTCGCAGGAGAGGTTCAAATCATAGAAAGTTAAAGGGTCACTCCTCGTGTACTTAAGTCGGCATTGTGGCTTTTGAATGTAATTCCGATGAAGTTCCTGTTTTTCATCGTCAATAAGAAGGTACAGGGTATACAGAAAACCTGAAGTGAAGCATCGGAATCTAAAACTTGACTCACAGGAAAGGTTAAAATCATAGAAAGTTAGAATGTCAGTCCTCTTGTGCTTAAGTCGGCATTGTGCCTTTTGTATTAAATTCGGATGCAATTTCTGTGTTTCATCGTCAATAAGAAGGTCCGAGGGATTCAGTAAACCTGAAGTGAAGCATCGGAATCTTAAACGGGACTCACAGGAGTGGTTCAAATCAAAGAGAGATAGAGTGTCAATCCTCTTGTACATATGTCGGCATTGTGGATTTTGAATTCAATTCCGATGCAATTCCTGTGTTTGATATTGAATAAGATGGTCCGAGGTATACAGTAAACCTCAAGTGAAGCATCGGAATCTTAAACTCGATTCACAGGAGAGGTTCAAATCGTAAAAGCGAGAGTGTCAGTCCTCTTGTGCTTAAGTCGGCATTGTGCCATTTGTATTAAATTCGGATGCAATTTCTGTGTTGCATCGTCAATAAGAAGGTCCAAGGGATACAGTAAACCTGAAGTGAAGCATCGGAATCCAAAACTGGACCCACAGGAGAGGTTCAAAGCATAGAAAGTTAGCGTGTCATTCCTCTTGTACTTCAGTCGGCATTTTGCCTTTTGAATTTAATTCCGATGCAATTTCGGTGCTTCATCGTCAAAAAGAAGGTCCAAGGGATACAGTAATCCTGTAGTGAAGCATCGGAATCTAAAACTGGACTCAAATTAGAGGTTCAATTCATAGATAGTTAAGGTGTCAGGATTCTTTTACTTAAGTAGGCATTGTGCCTTATGAATTTAATTCAGATGCAATTTCTGTGCTTCATCGTCAATAAGAAGGTCCTTGGTATACAGTTAACGCGAAGTGTAGCATCGGAATCCAAAACTTTACTCACAGGAGAGGTTCAAATCATAGAAAGTTAGAGTGTCAGTCCTCTTGTACTTAAGTCGGCATTGTGCCTTTTGTATTAAATGCGGATGCAATTTCTGTGTTTCATCGTCAATACGAAGATCCAAGGTATACAGTAAACGTGAAGTTAAGCATCGGAATCTAAAACTGGACTCACAGGAGAGGTTCAAATCATAGAAAGTTAGAGTGTCAGTCCTCTTGTACTCAAGTCGGCATTGTGCCTTTTGAATTTAATTCCGATGCAATTTCTGTGCTTCATCGTCAATAAGAAGGTCCATGGTATACAGTAAACCTGAAGTGTAACATCGGCATCTAAAACTGGACTCACAGGAGAGGTTCAAATCATAGAAAGTTAAAGTGTCACTCCTCTTGTACATAAGTCGGCATTGTGGCTTTTGAATTTCATTCCGATGAAATTCCTGTGTTTCATCGTCAATAAGAATGTACAAGGTATACAGAAAACCTGAAGTGAAACATCGGAATCTAAAACTGGACTCACAGGAGAGGTTCAAATCATAGAAAGTTAGAGTGTCAGTCCTCTTGTACGTATGTCGGCATTGTGCCTTTTGTATTAAATTTGGATACAATTTCTGTGTTTCATCGTCAACAAGAAGGTCCAAGGGATGCAGTAAGCCTGAAGTGAAGCATCGGAATCTAAAACTGGACTCACAGGAGGGGTTCAAATCATAGAAAGTTAGAGTGTCAGTCCTTTTGTACTTAAGTCGGCATTGTGCTTTTGTATTAATTTCGGATGCAATTTCTGTGTTTCATCGTCAATAAGAAGGTCCAAGGGATACAGTAAACCTGAAGTGAAGCATCGGAATCCAAAACTGGACCCACAGGAGGGGTTCAAAGCATAGAAAATCAGAGTGTCATTCCTCTTCTACTTCAGTCGGCATTGTGCCTTTTGAATGTAATTCCGATGCAATTTCGGTGCTTCATCGTCAAAAAGAAGGTCCAAGGGATACAGTAAACCTGAAGTGAAGCATCGGAATCTAAAACTGGACTCACATTAGAGGTTCAAATCATTGATAGTTAAGGTGTCAATCCTCTTTTACTTAAGTCGGCATTGTGCCTTTTGAATTTAATTCAGATGCAATTTCTGTGCTTCATCGTCAGTAAGAAGGTCCATGGTATACAGTTAACGCGAAGTTTAGCATCGGAATCTAAAAATCTACTCACAGGAGAGGTCCAAATCATAGAAAGTTAGATTGTCCGTCCTCTTGTACTTAAGTCGTAATTGTGCCTTTTGAATTTAAGTCCGATGCAATTTCTGTGTTTCATCGTCAATAAGAAGGTCCAAGGTATACAGTGAACCTGAAGTGAAGCATCGGAATCTAAAACTGGACTCACAGGAGAAGTTCAAATCATAGAAAGTTAGAGTCTCCGTCCGCTTGTACTTAAGTCGGCATTGTGCTTTTTGAATTTAATTCCGATGCAATTTCTGTGTCTCATCGTCAATAAGAAGGTCCATGGTATACAGAAAACCTGAAGTGTAACATCGGCATCTAAAACTGGACTCACAGGAGAGGTTCAAATCATAGAAAGTTAAAGTGTCACTTCTCTTGTACTTAAGTCGGCATTGTGCCTTTTGTATTAAATTCGGATGCAATTTGTGTATTTCATCGTCATTAAGAAGGTCCAAGGGATACAGTAAACCTGAAGTGAAGCATCGGAATCCAAAACTGGACCCACAGGAGAGGTGCAAAGCATAGAAAATTAGAGTGTCATTCCTCTTCTACTTCAGTCGGCACTGTGCCTTTTGAATTAAATTCCGATGCAATTTCGGTGCTTCATCGTCAAAAAGAAGGTCCAAGGGATACAGTAAACCTGAAGTGAAGCATCGGAATCTAAAACTGGACTCGCATTAGAGGTTCAAATCATAGATAGGTAAGGTGTCAGTCCTCTTTTATTAAGTCGGCACTGTGCATTTTGAATTTAATTCAGATGCAATTTCTGTTCTTCATCGTCAATAAGAAGGTCCGTGGTATACAGTTAACGTGAAGTGTAGCATCGGAATCTAAAACTATACTCACAGGAGAGGTTCAAATCATAGAAAGTTAGAGTGTCAGTCCTCTTGTGCTTAAGTCGGCTTTGTGCCTTTTGTATTAAATTCGGATGCAATTTCTAAGTTTCATCGTCAATAAGAAGGTCCGAGGGATACAGTAAACCTGAAGTGAAGCATCGGAATCTTAAACTGGGCTCACAGGAGAGGTTCTAATCATAGAGAGTTAGAGTGTCATTCCTGTTGTACTTAAGTCGGCATTGTGCCTTTTGAATTTAATTCCGATGCAATTTCTGTGTTTCATCGTCAATACGAAGATCCAAGGTGTACAGCAAACCTGAAGTTAAGCATCGGAATCTCAAACTGAACTCACAGGAGAAGTTCAAATCATTGAAAGTTAGAGTCTCCGTCCTCTTGTACTTAAGTCAGCATTGTGCCTTTTGAATTTAATTCCCATGCAATTTCTGTGCTTCATCGTCAATAAGAAGGTCCATGGTATACGGTAAACCTGAAGTGTAACATCGGCATCTAAAACTGGACTCGCAGTAGAGGTTCAAATCATAGAAAGTAAAAGGGTCACTCCTCTTGTACTTAAGTCGGCATTGTGGCTTTTGAATTTAATTCCGATGAAATTCCTGTGTTTCATCGTCAATAAGAAGGTACAGGGTATACAGAAAACCTGAAGTGAAGCATCGGAATCTAAAACTTGACTCACTGGAAAGGTTAAAATCATAGAAAGTTAGAATGTCAGTCCTCTTGTGCTTAAGTCGGCATTGTGCCTTTTGTATTAAATTCGGATGCAATTTCTGTGTTTCATCGTCATTAAGAAGGTCCAAGGTGTACAGTAAACCTGAAGTGAAGCATCGGAATCTATGACTGGACTCATAGAAAGCGAGAGTGTCAGTCCTCTTGTGCTTAAGTCGGCATTGTGCCATTTGTATTAAATTGGATGCAATTTCTGTGTTTCATCGTCAATAAGAAGGTCCAACAGATGCAGTAAATCTGAAGTGAAGCATCGGAATCTAAAACTGGACTGACAGGAGAGGTTCAAATCATAGAAAATTAGAGTGTCAGTTTTCTTGTACTTAAGTCAGCATTGTGCCTTTTGTATTAAATTCGGATGCAATTTCTGTGTTTCATCGTCAATAAGAAAGTCCAAGGGATACAGTATACCTGAAGTGAAGCATCGGAAACTAAAACTGGACTCACAGGAGACGTTCAAATCATAGAAAGTGAGAGTGTCCGTCCTCTTGAACTTAAGTCGGCATTGTGCCTTTTGTATTAAATTCGGACGCAATTTCTGTGTTTCATCGTCAATAAGAAGGTCCAACAGATGCAGTAAATCTGAAGTGAAGCATCGGAATCTAAAACTGGACTGACAGGAGAGGTTCAAATCATAGAAAGTTAGAGTGTACGTCCTCTTGTACTTAAGTCGGCATTGTGCTATTTTGAATTTCATTCCGATGCATTTTCTGTGCTTCATCGTCAATAAGAAGGTTCATGGTATGCAGTAAATCTGAAGTGTAGCATCGGAATCTAAATCTGGACTCAGTGGAGAGGTTCAAATCATAGAAAGTTAGAGTGTCCGTCCACTTGTACTTAAGTCGGCATTGTGCTATTTGGAATTTAATTCCGTTGAAATTTCTGTGTTTCATCGTCAATAAGAAGGTCCAAGGTATACAGTAAACCTAAAGTGAAAAATCGGAATCTAAAACTGGACTCACAGGAGAGGTTCAAATAATAGAAAGTTTGAGTCTCAGTCCTCTTGTACTCAAGTCTTCATTGTGCCTTTTGAATTTAATTCCGATGCAATTTCTGTGCTTCATCGTCAATAAGAAGTTCCATGGTATACTGTAAACCTGATGTGTAACATCGGCATCTAAAACTTGACTCACAGGAGGGGTTCATATCATAGAAAGTTAGGGTGGCAATCCTCTTGTACATAAGTCGGCATTGTGCCTTTGGAATTCAATTCCGATGCAATTCCTGTGTTTGATATTGAATACGAAGGTCCGAGGTATACAGTAAACCTGAAGTGAAGCATCGGAATCTAAAACTCGACTCACAGGAGAGGTTCAAATCGTAGAAAGCGAGAATGTCAGTCCTCTTGTACTTAAGTCGTCATTGTGCCTTTTGTATTAAATTCGGATGCAATTTCTGTGTTTCATCGTCAATTAGAAGGTCCAAGGGATACAGTAAACCTGAAGTGAAGCATCGGAATCCAAAACTGGACTCACAGGAGAGGTTCAAAGCATAGAAAGTTAAAGTGTCATTCCTCTTGTACTTCAGTCGGCATTGTGCCTTTTGAATTTAATTCCGATGCAATTTCGGTGCTTCATCGTCAAAAAGAAGGTCCAAGGGATACAGTAAACCTGAAGTGAAGCATCGGAATCTAGAACTGGACTCACATTAGAGGTTCAATTTATAGTTAGTTAAGGTGTCAGTCCTCTTTTACTTAAGTCGGCATTGTGCCTTTTGAATATAATTCAGATGCAATATCTGTGCTTCATCGTCAATAAGAAGGTCCATGGTATGCAGTTAACGCGAAGTGTAGCATCGGAATCTAAAACCCTACTCACAGGAGAAGTTCAAATCATAGAAAGTTTGAATCTCCGTACTCTTGTACTTAAGTCGGCATTGTGCCTTTTGAATTTAATTCCGATGCAATTTCTGTGCTTCATCGTCAATAAGAAGGTCCATGGTATACAGTAAACCTGAAGTGTAACATCGTCATCTAAAACTGGACTCACAGGAGAGGTTCAAATCATAGAAATTAAGAGTGTCAGTCCTCTTGTGCTGAAGTCGGCTTTGTGCCTTTTGTATTAAATTCGGATGCAATTTCTGTGTTTCATCGTCAATAAGAAGGTCCAAGGTATACAGTAAACCTGAAGTGAAGCATCGGAATCTATAACTGGACTCACAGGAGAGGTTCGAATCATAGAAAGTTAGAGTGTCAGTCCGCTTGTACTTAAGTCGGCATTGTGACTTTTGTATTAAATTCGGATGTAATTTCTGTGTATCATCGCCAATAAGAGGGTCCAAAACATAAAGTAAACGTGAAGTGATGCTTCGGACTCTAAAACTGGACTCACACGAGAGGTTCAAATCATAGAATGTTTGAGTGTCCGTCCTCTTGTACTTAAGTCGGCATTGTGCTATTTTGAATTTAAATCCAATGAAATTTCTGTGTTTCATCGTCAATAAGAAGGTCCAAGGTATACTCTAAACCTGAAGTGAAGAATCGGAATCTAAAACTGGACCCACAGGAGAGGTTCATATAAAAGAAAGTTAGAATCTCAGTCCTCTTGTACTCAAGTCGGCATTGTGCCTTTTGAATTTAATTCCGATGCAATTTCTGTACTTCATCGCCTATATGAAGGTCCATGGTATACAGTAAACATGATGTGTAACATCGGCGTCTAAAACCGGACTCACAGGAGGGGGTCATATCATAGAAAGTTAGAGTGTCAGTCCTCTTGTACTTAAGTCGGCATTGCGGCTTTTGAATTCAATTCCGATGCAATTCCTGTGTTTGATATTCAATAAGAAGGTCCGAGGTATACAGTAAACCTGAAGTGAAGCATCGGAATCTAAAACTCGACTCACAGGAGAGGTTCAAATCATAGAAAGTTAGAGTATCAGTCCTCTTGTACTTAAGACGGAATTGTGCCTTTTGTATTAAATTCGGATGCAATTTCTGTGTTCCATCGTCAATAAGAAGGTCCAAGGTATACAGTAAACCTGAAGTGAAGCATCGGAATCTAAAACTGGACTCACAGGAGGGGTTCAAATCATAGAAAATTAGACTGTCAGTCTTCTTGTACTTAAGTCAGCATTGTGCCTTTTGTATTAAATTCGGATGCAATTTCTGTGTTTCATCGTCAATAAGAAAATCCAAGGGATACAGTATACCTGAAGTGAAGCATCGGAAACTAAAACTGGACTCACAGAAGACGTTCAAATCATAGAAAGTGAGTGTGACAGTCCTCTTGAACTTATGTCGGCATTGTGCCTTTTGTATTAAATTCGGATGCAATTTCTTTGTTTCATCGTCAATAAGAAGGTCCAAGGAATGCAGTAAACCTGAAGTGAAGCATCGGAAAAAGAAAACTGGACTCACAGGAGAGGTTCAAATCACAGAAAGTTAGAGTGTCCGTCCTCTTGTACTTAAGTCGGCATTGTGCTGTTTTGAATTTCATTCCGATGCATATTCTGTGCTTCATCGTCAATAAGAAAGTCCATGGTTTGCAGTAAACCTAAAGTGTAGCATCGGAATCTAATACTGGACTCACAGGAGAGGTTCAAATCATAGAAAGTTAGAGTGTCCGTCTTCTTGTACTTAAGTCGGCATTGTGCTATTTGGAATTTAATTACGACGAAATTTCTGTGTTTCATCGTCAATAAGAAGGTCCAAGGTATACTGTAAACCTGAGGTGAAGAATCGGAATCTAAAACTGGACTCACAGGAGAGGTTCAAATAATAGAATGTTTGAGTCTCAGTCCTCTTGTACTCTAGTCGGCATTGTGCCTTTTGAATTTAATTCCGATGCAATTTCTGTGCGTCATCGTCAATAAGAAGGTCCATGGTATACTGTAAACCTGATGTCTAATATCGGCATCTAAAACTTGACTCACAGGAGGGGTTCATATCATAGAAAGTTAGAGTGTCAATTCTCTTGTACTTAAGTCGGCATTGTGGCTTTTGAATTCAATTCAGATGCAATTCCTGTGTTTGATATTGAATAAGAAGGTCCGAGGTATACAGTAAACCTGAAGTGAAGCATCGGAATCTAAAACTCGACTCACAGGAGAGGTTCAAATCGTAGAAATCTAGAGTGTCAGTCCTCTTGTACTTAAGTTGCCATTGTGCCTTTTGTATTAAATTCGGATGCAATTTCTGTGTTTCATCGTCAATAAGAAGATCCAAGGGATACAGTAAGCCTGAAGTGAAGCATCGGAATCCAAAACTGGACTCACCGGAGAGGTTCAAAGCATAGAAAGTTAGAGTGTCATTCCTCTTGTACTTCAGTCGGCATTGTGCCTTTTGAATTTAATCCCGATGCAATTTCGGTGCTTCATCGTCAAATAGAAGGTCTAAGGGATACAGTAAACCTGATGTGAAGCATCGGAATCTAAAACTTGTCTCACATTAGAGGTTCAATTTATAGATAGTTAAGGTGTCAGTCCTCTTTTAGTTAAGTCGGCATTGTGCCTTTTGAATTTAATTCAGATGCAATATCTGTGCTTCATCGTCAATAAGAAGGTCCATGGTATACAGTTAACGCGAAGTGTTGCATCGGAATCTAAAACTCTACTCACAGGAGAGGTTCAAATCATAGAAAGTTAGAATCTCCGTTCTCTTGTACTTAAGTCGGCATTGTGCCTTTTGATTTTAATTCCGATGCAATTTCTGTGCTTCATCGTCAATAAGAAGGTCCATGGTATACAGTAAACCAGAAGTGTAACATCGGCGTCTAAAACTGGACTCACAGGAGAGGTTCAAATCAAAGAAAGTTAAAGTGTCACTCCTCTTGTACTTAAGTCGGCATTGTGGCTTTTGAATTTAATTCTGATGAAATTCCTGTGTTTCATCGTCAATAAGAAGGTACAAGGTATACAGAATACCAGAAGGGAAGCATCGGAATCTAAAACTTGACTCACAGGAGAGGTTCAAATCATAGAAAGTAAGAGTGTCAGTCCTCTTGTGCTGAAGTCGGCTTTGTGCCTTTTGTATTAAATTCGGATGCAATTTCTGTGTTTCATCATCAATAAGAAGGTCCAAGGTATACAGTAAACCTGAAGTGAAGCATCGGAATCTATAACTGGACTCACAGGAGAGGTTCGAATCATAGAAAGTTAGAGTGTCAGTCCGCTTGTACTTAAGTCGGCATTGTGACTTTTGTATTAAATTCGGATGTAATTTCTGTGTATCATCGCCAATAAGAGGGTCCAAAAGATAAAGTAAACGTGAAGTGATGCTTCGGAATCTAAAACTGGACTCACAAGAGAGGTTCAAATCATAGAATGTTTGAGTGTCCGTCCTCTTGTACTTAGGTCGGCATTGTGCTATTTTGAATTTAAATCCAATGAAATTTCTGTGTTTCATCGTCAATAAGAAGGTCCAAGGTATACTCTAAACCTGAAGTGAAGAATCGGAATCTAAAACTGGACCCACAGGAGAGGTTCATATAAAAGAAAGTTAGAATCTCAGTCCTCTTGTACTCAAGTCGGCATTGTGCCTTTTAAATTTAATTCCGATGCAATTTCTGTACTTCATCGCCTATATGAAGGTCCATGGTATACAGTAAACATGATGTGTAACATCGGCGTCTAAAACCGGACTCACAGGAGGGGTTCATATCATAGAAAGTTAGAGTGTCAGTCCTATTGTACTTAAGTCGGCATTGCGGCTTTTGAATTCAATTCCGATGCAATTCCTGTGTTTGATATTCAATAAGAAGGTCCGAGGTATACAGTAAACCTGAAGTGAAGCATCGGAATCTAAAACTCGACTCACAGGAGAGGTTCAAATCATAGAAAGTTAGAGTATCAGTCCTCTTGTACTTAAGACGGCATTGTGCCTTTTGTATTAAATTCGGATGCAATTTCTGTGTTCCATCGTCAATAAGAAGGTCCAAGGTATACAGTAAACCTGAAGTGAAGCATCGGAATCTAAAACTGGACTCACAGGAGGGGTTCAAATCATAGAAAATTAGACTGTCAGTCTTCTTGTACTTAAGTCAGCATTGTGCCTTTTGTATTAAATTCGGATGCAATTTCTGTGTTTCATCGTCAATAAGAAAATCCAAGGGATACAGTATACCTGAAGTGAAGCATCGGAAACTAAAACTGGACTCACAGAAAACGTTCAAATCATAGAAAGTGAGTGTGACAGTCCTCTTGAACTTATGTCGGCATTGTGCCTTTTGTATTAAATTCGGATGCAATTTCTTTGTTTCATCGTCAATAAGAAGGTCCAAGGAATGCAGTAAACCTGAAGTGAAGCATCGGAAAAAGAAAACTGGACTCACAGGAGAGGTTCAAATCATAGAAAGTTAGAGTGTCCGTCCTCTTGTACTTAAGTCGGCATTGTGCTGTTTTGAATTTCATTCCGATGCATATTCTGTGCTTCATCGTGAATAAGAAGGTCCATGGTTTGCAGTAAACCTAAAGTGTAGCATCGGAATCTAATACTGGACTCACAGGAGAGGTTCAAATCATAGAAAGTTAGAGTGTCCGTCTTCTTGTACTTAAGTCGGCATTGTGCTATTTGGAATTTAATTACGACGAAATTTCTGTGTTTCATCGTCAATAAGAAGGTCCAAGGTATACTGTAAACCTGAGGTGAAGAATCGGAATCTAAAACTGGACTCACAGGAGAGGTTCAAATAATAGAATGTTTGAGTCTCAGTCCTCTTGTACTCTAGTCGGCATTGTGCCTTTTGAATTTAATTCCGATGCAATTTCTGTGCGTCATCGTCAATAAGAAGGTCCATGGTATACTGTAAACCTGATGTCTAATATCGGCATCTAAAACTTGACTCACAGGAGGGGTTCATATCATAGAAAGTTAGAGTGTCAATTCTCTTGTACTTAAGTCGGCATTGTGGCTTTTGAATTCAATTCAGATGCAATTCCTGTGTTTGATATTGAATAAGAAGGTCCGAGGTATACAGTAAACCTGAAGTGAAGCATCGGAATCTAAAACTCGACTCACAGGAGAGGTTCAAATCGTAGAAATCTAGAGTGTCAGTCCTCTTGTACTTAAGTTGCCATTGTGCCTTTTGTATTAAATTCGGATGCAATTTCTGTGTTTCATCGTCAATAAAAAGATCCAAGGGATACAGTAAGCCTGAAGTGAAGCATCGGAATCCAAAACTGGACTCACAGTAGAGGTTCAAAGCATAGAAAGTTAGAGTGTCATTCCTCTTGTACTTCAGTCGGCATTGTGCCTTTTGAATTTAATCCCGATGCAATTTCGGTGCTTCATCGTCAAATAGAAGGTCTAAGGGATACAGTAAACCTGAAGTGAAGCATCGGAATCTAAAACTTGTCTCACATTAGAGGTTCAATTTATAGATAGTTAAGGTGTCAGTCCTCTTTTAGTTAAGTCGGCATTGTGCCTTTTGAATTTAATTCAGATGCAATATCTGTGCTTCATCGTCAATAAGAAGGTCCATGGTATACAGTTAACGCGAAGTGTTGCATCGGAATCTAAAACTCTACTCACAGGAGAGGTTCAAATCATAGAAAGTTAGAATCTCCGTTCTCTTGTACTTAAGTCGGCATTGTGCCTTTTGATTTTAATTCCGATGCAATTTCTGTGCTTCATCGTCAATAAGAAGGTCCATGGTATACAGTAAACCAGAAGTGTAACATCGGCGTCTAAAACTGGACTCACAGGAGAGGTTCAAATCAAAGAAAGTTAAAGTGTCACTCCTCTTGTACTTAAGTCAGCATTGTGGCTTTTGATTTTGATTCCGTTGAAATTCCTGTGTTTCATCGTCAATAAGAAGGTACAAGGTATACAGAAAACCTGAAGTGAAGCATCGGAATCTAAAACGTGACTCACAGGAGAGGTTCAAATCATAGAAAATTAGAGTGTCAGTCCCCTTGTGGTTAAGTCGGCTTTGTGCCTTTTGTATTAAATTCGGATGCAATTTCTGTGTTTCATCATCAATAAGAAGGTCCACGGGATACAGTAAACCTGAAGTGTAACATCGGCATCTAAAACTGGACTCACAGGAGAGGTTCAAATCATAGAAAGTTAAAGCGTCACTCCTCTTGTACTTATGTCGGCATTTTGCCTTTTGAATTTAATTCCGATGCAATTTCGGTGCTTCATCGTCAAAAAGAAGGTCCAAGGGATACAGTAATCCTGAAGTGAAGCATCGGAATCTAAAACTGGACTCACATTAGAGGTTCAATTCATAGATAGTTAAGGTGTCAGGCCTCTTTTACTTAAGTCGGCATTGTGCCTTATGAATTTAATTCAGATGCAATCTCTGTGCTTCATCGTCAATAAGAAGGTCCTTGGTATACAGTTAACGCGAAGTGTAGCATCGGAATCCAAAACTTTACTCACAGCAGAGGTTCAAATCATAGAAAGTTAGATTGTCCGTCCTCTTGTACTTAAGTCGTAATTGTGCCTTTTGAATTTAATTCCGATGCAATTTCTGTGTTTCATCGTCAATAAGAAGGTCCAAGGTATACTGTAAACCTGAAGTGAAGCATCGGAAGCTAAAACTCGACTCACGGAAGAAGTTCAAATCATAGAAAGTTAGAGTGTCACTCCTCTTGTACTTAAGTCGGCATTGTGCCTTTTGTATTAAATGCGGAAGCAATTTCTGTGTTTCATCGTCAATACGAAGATCCAAGGTATACAGTTAACGTGAAGTTAAGCATCGGAATCTAAAACTGGACTCACAGGAGAGGTTCAAATCATAGAAAGTTAGAGTGTCAGTCCTCTTGTACTCAAGTCGGCATTGTACCTTTTGAATTTAATTCCGATGCAATTTCTGTGCTTCATCATCAATAAGAAGGTCCATGGTATACAGTAAACCTGAAGTGTAACATCGGCATCTAAAACTGGACTCACAGGAGAGGTTCAAATCATAGAAAGTTAAAGCGTCACTCCTCTTGTACTTAAGTCGGCATTGTGGCTTTTGAATTTCATTCCGATGAAATTCCTGTGTTTCATCGTCAATAAGAAGGTACCAGGTATACAGAAAACCTGAAGTGAAGCATCGGAATCTAAAACTGGACTCACAGGAGAGGTTCAAATCATAGAAAGTTAGAGTGTCAGTCCTCTTGTACGTATGTCGGCATTGTGCCTTTTGTATTAAATTTGGATACATTTTCTGTGTTTCATCGTCAACAAGAAGGTCCAAGGGATACAGTAAGCCTGAAGTGAAGCATCGGAATATAAAACTGGACTCACAGGAGGGGTTCAAATCATAGAAAGTTAGAGTGTCAGTCCTCTTGTACGTATGTCGGCATTGTGCCTTTTGTATTAAATTTGGATACAATTTCTGTGTTTCATCGTCAACAAGAAGGTCCAAGGGATACAGTAAGCCTGAAGTGAAGCATCGGAATCTAAAACTGGACTCACAGGAGGGGTTCAAATCATAGAAAGTTAGAGTGTCAGTCCTTTTGTACTTAAGTCGGCATTGTGCTTTTGTATTAATTTCGGATGCAATTTCTGTGTTTCATCGTCAATAAGAAGGTCCAAGGGATACAGTAAACCTGAAGTGAAGCATCGGAATCCAAAACTGGACCCACAGGAGAGGTTCAAAGCATAGAAAATCAGAGTGTCATTCCTCTTCTACTTCAGTCGGCATTGTGCCTTTTGAATGTAATTCCGATGCAATTTCGGTGCTTCATCGTCAAAAAGATGGTCCAAGGGATACAGTAAACCTGAAGTGAAGCATCGGAATCTAAAACTGGACTCACATTAGAGGTTCAAATCATAGATAGTTAAGGTGTCAATCCTCTTTTACTTAAGTCGGCATTGTGCCTTTTGAATTTGATTCAGATGCAATTTCTGTGCTTCATCGTCAGTAAGAAGGTCCATGGTATACATTTAACGCGAAGTTTAGCATCGGAATCTAAAAATCTACTCACAGGAGAGGTCCAAATCATAGAAAGTTAGATTGTCCGTCCTCTTGTACGTAAGTCGTAATTGTGCCTTTTGAATTTAAGTCCGATGCAATTTCTGTGTTTCATCGTCAATAAGAAGGTCCAAGGTATACAGTGAACCTGAAGTGAAGCATCGGAATCTAAAACTGCACTCACAGGAGAAGTTCAAATCATAGAAAGTTAGAGTCTCCGTCCTCTTGTACTTAAGTCGGCATTGTGCTTTTTGAATTTAATTCCGATGCAATTTCTGTGTCTCATCGTCAATAAGAAGGTCCATGGTATACAGAAAACCTGAAGTGTAAAATCGGCATCTAAAACTGGACTCACAGGAGAGGTTCAAATCATAGAAAGTTAAAGTGTCACTTCTCTTGTACTTAAGTCGGCATTGTGGCTTTTGAATTTAATTCCGATGAAATTCCTGTGTTTCATCGTCAATAAGAAGGTACAAGGTATACAGAAAATCTGAAGTGAAGCATCGGAATCTAAAACTTGACTCACAGGAGCGGTTCAAATCATAGAAAGTTAGAGTGTCAGTCCTCTTGTGCTTAAGTCGGCTTTGTGCCTTTTGTATTAAATTCTGATGCAATATCTGTGTTTCATCGTCAATAAGAAGGTCCGAGGTATACAGTAAACCTGAAGTGAAGCATCAGAATCTAAAACTCGACTCACAGGAGAGGTTCAAATCGTAGAAAGCGAGAGTGTCAGTCGTCTTGTACTTAAGTCGGCATTGTGCCTTTTGTATTAAATTCGGATGCAATTTGTGTATTTCATCGTCAATAAGAAGGTCCAAGGGATACAGTAAACCTGAAGTGAAGCATCGGAATCCAAAACTGGACCCACAGGAGAGGTGCAAAGCATAGAAAATTAGAGTGTCATTCCTCTTCTACTTCAGTCGGCACTGTGCCTTTTGAATTAAATTCCGATGCAATTTCGGTGCTTCATCGTCAAAAAGAAGGTCCAAGGGATACAGTAAACCTGAAGTGAAGCATCGGAATCTAAAACTGGACTCGCATTAGAGGTTCAAATCATAGATAGGTAAGGTGTCAGTCCTCTTTTATTAAGTCGGCACTGTGCATTTTGAATTTAATTCAGATGCAATTTCTGTGCTTCATCGTCAATAAGAAGGTCCGTGGTATACAGTTAACGCGAAGTGTAGCATCGGAATCTAAAACTCTACTCACAGGAGAGGTTCAAATCATAGAAAGTTAGAGTGTCAGTCCTCTTGTGCTTAAGTCGGCTTTGTGCCTTTTGTATTAAATTCGGATGCAATTTCTAAGTTTCATCGTCAATAAGAAGGTCCGAGGGATACAGTAAACCTGAAGTGAAGCATCGGAATCTTAAACTGGGCTCACAGGAGAGGTTCTAATCATAGAGAGTTAGAGTGTCATTCCTGTTGTACTTAAGTCGGCATTGTGCCTTTTGAATTTAATTCCGATGCAATTTCTGTGTTTCATCGTCAATACGAAGATCCAAGGTGTACAGCAAACCTGAAGTTAAGCATCGGAATCTCAAACTGAACTCACAGGAGAGGTTCAAATAATAGAAAGTTTGAGTCTCAGTCCTCTTGTACTCAAGTCGGCATCGTGCTGTTTGAATTTAATTCCGATGCAATTTCTGTGCTTCATCGTCAATAAGAAGGTCCATGGTATACTGTAATCCTGATGTGCAACATCGGCATCTAAAACTTGAGTCACAGGAAGGGTTCAAATCATAGAAAGTCAGAGTGTCACTCCTCTAGTACTTATCATAGGAAGTTAAGATTTCATTCCTCTTGTACTTCAGTCGGCATTGGGCCTTTTGAATTTAATTCCGATGCAATTTCGGTGCTTCATCGTCAAAAAGAAGGTCCAAGGGATACAGTAAACCTGAAGAGAAGCATCGGAATCTAAAACTGGACTCACATTAGAGGTTCAAATCATGGATAGTTAAGGTGTCAGTCCTCTTTTACTTAAGTCGTAATTGTGCCTTTTGAATTTAATTCCGATGCAATTTTTGTGTTTCATCGTCAATATGAAGGTCCAAGGTATACAGCAAACCTGAAGTGAAGCATCGGAATCTAAAACTGGACTCACAGGAGAAGTTCAAATCATTGAAAGTTAGAGGCTCCGTCCTCTTGTACTTAAGTCGGCATTGTGCCTTTTGAATTTAATTCCCATGCAATTTCTGTGCTTCATCGTCAATAAGAAGGTCCATGGTATACGGTAAACCTGAAGTGTAACATCGGCATCTAAAACTGGACTCGCAGTAGAGGTTCAAATCATAGAAAGTAAAAGGGTCACTCCTCTTGTACTTAAGTCGGCATTGTGGCTTTTGAATTTAATTCCGATGAAATTCCTGTGTTTCATCGTCAATAAGAAGGTACAGGGTATACAGAAAACCTGAAGTGAAGCATCGGAATCTAAAACTTGACTCACAGGAAAGGTTAAAATCATAGAAAGTTAGAATGTCAGTCCTCTTGTGCTTAAGTCGGCATTGTGCCTTTTGTATTAAATTCGGATGCAATTTCTGTGTTTCATCGTAGTTAAGAAGGTCCAAGGTGTACAGTAAACCTGAAGTGAAGCATCGGAATCTATGACTGGACTCATAGAAAGCGAGAGGGTCAGTCCTCTTGTGCTTAAGTCGGCATTGTGCCATTTGTATTAAATTCGGATGCAATTTCTGTGTTTCATCGTCAATAAGAAGGTCCAACAGATGCAGTAAATCTGAAGTGAAGCATCGGAATCTAAAACTGGACTGACAGGAGAGGTTCAAATCATAGAAAATTAGAGTGTCAGTTTTCTTGTACTTAAGTCAGCATTGTGCCTTTTGTATTAAATTCGGATGCAATTTCTGTGTTTCATCGTCAATAAGAAAGTCCAAGGGATACAGTATACCTGAAGTGAAGCATCTGAAACTAAAACTGGACTCACAGGAGACGTTCAAATCATAGAAAGTGAGAGTGTCCGTCCTCTTGAACTTAAGTCGGCATTGTGCCTTTTGTATTAAATTCGGACGCAATTTCTGTGTTTCATCGTCAATAAGAAGGTCCAACAGATGCAGTAAATCTGAAGTGAAGCATCGGAATCTAAAACTGGACTGACAGGAGAGGTTCAAATCATAGAAAGTTAGAGTGTACGTCCTCTTGTACTTAAGTCGGCATTGTGCTATTTTGAATTTCATTCCGATGCATTTTCTGTGCTTCATCGTCAATAAGAAGGTTCATGGTATGCAGTAAATCTGAAGTGTAGCATCGGAATCTAAAACTGGACTCAGTGGAGAGGTTCAAATCATAGAAAGTTAGAGTGTCCGTCCACTTGTACTTAAGTCGGCATTGTGCTATTTGGAATTTAATTCCGATGAAATTTCTGTGTTTCATCGTCAATAAGAAGGTCCAAGGTATACAGTAAACCTAAAGTGAAAAATCGGAATCTAAAACTGGACTCACAGGAGAGGTTCAAATAATAGAAAGTTTGAGTCTCAGTCCTCTTGTACTCAAGTCTTCATTGTGCCTTTTGAATTTAATTCCGATGCAATTTCTGTGCTTCATCGTCAATAAGAAGTTCCATGGTATACTGTAAACCTGATGTGTAACATCGGCATCTAAAACTGGACTCACAGGAGAGGTTCAAATCATAGAAAGTAAGAGTGTCAGTCCTCTTGTGCTGAAGTCGGCTTTGTGCCTTTTGTATTAAATTCGGATGCAATTTCTGTGTTTCATCGTCAATAAGAAGGTCCAAGGTATACAGTAAACCTGAAGTGAAGCATCGGAATCTATAACTGGACTCACAGGAGAGGTTCGAATCATAGAAAGTTAGAGTGTCAGTCCGCTTGTACTTAAGTCGGCATTGTGACTTTTGTATTAAATTCGGATGTAATTTCTGTGTATCATCGAAAATAAGAGGGTCCAAAAGATAAAGTAAACGTGAAGTGATGCTTCGGAATCTAAAACTGGACTCACACGAGAGGTTCAAATCATAGAATGTTTGAGTGTCCGTCCTCTTGTACTTAAGTCGGCATTGTGCTATTTTGAATTTAAATCCAATGAAATTTCTGTGTTTCATCGTCAATAAGAAGGTCCAAGGTATACTCTAAACCTGAAGTGAAGAATCGGAATCTAAAACTGGACCCACAGGAGAGGTTCATATAAAAGAAAGTTAGAATCTCAGTCCTCTTGTACTCAAGTCGGCATTGTGCCTTTTGAATTTAATTCCGATGCAATTTCTGTACTTCATCGCCTATATGAAGGTCCATGGTATACAGTAAACATGATGTGTAACATCGGCGTCTAAAACCGGACTCACAGGAGGGGTTCATATCATAGAAAGTTAGAGTGTCAGTCCTCTTGTACTTAAGTCGGCATTGCGGCTTTTGAATTCAATTCCGATGCAATTCCTGTGTTTGATATTCAATAAGAAGGTCCGAGGTATACAGTAAACCTGAAGTGAAGCATCGGAATCTAAAACTCGACTCACAGGAGAGGTTCAAATCATAGAAAGTTAGAGTATCAGTCCTCTTGTACTTAAGACGGCATTGTGCCTTTTGTATTAAATTCGGATGCAATTTCTGTGTTCCATCGTCAATAAGAAGGTCCAAGGTATACAGTAAACCTGAAGTGAAGCATCGGAATCTAAAACTGGACTCACAGGAGGGGTTCAAATCATAGAAAGTGAGTGTGACAGTCCTCTTGAACTTATGTCGGCATTGTGCCTTTTGTATTAAATTCGGATGCAATTTCTTTGTTTCATCGTCAATAAGAAGGTCCAAGGAATGCAGTAAACCTGAAGTGGAGCATCGGAAAAAGAAAACTGGACTCACAGGAGAGGTTCAAATCATAGAAAGTTAGAGTGTGCGTCCTCTTGTACTTAAGTCGGCATTGTGCTGTTTTGAATTTCATTCCGATGCATATTCTGTGCTTCATCGTCAATAAGAAAGTCCATGGTTTGCAGTAAACCTAAAGTGTAGCATCGGAATCTAATACTGGACTCACAGGAGAGGTTCAAATCATAGAAAGTTAGAGTGTCCGTCTTCTTGTACTTAAGTCGGCATTGTGCTATTTGGAATTTAATTACGACGAAATTTCTGTGTTTCATCGTCAATAAGAAGGTCCAAGGTATACTGTAAACCTGAGGTGAAGAATCGGAATCTAAAACTGGACTCACAGGAGAGGTTCAAATAATAGAATGTTTGAGTCTCAGTCCTCTTGTACTCTAGTCGGCATTGTGCCTTTTGAATTTAATTCCGATGCAATTTCTGTGCGTCATCGTCAATAAGAAGGTCCATGGTATACTGTAAACCTGATGTCTAATATCGGCATCTAAAACTTGACTCACAGGAGGGGTTCATATCATAGAAAGTTAGAGTGTCAATTCTCTTGTACTTAAGTCGGCATTGTGGCTTTTGAATTCAATTCAGATGCAATTCCTGTGTTTGATATTGAATAAGAAGGTCCGAGGTATACAGTAAACCTGAAGTGAAGCATCGGAATCTAAAACTCGACTCACAGGAGAGGTTCAAATCGTAGAAATCTAGAGTGTCAGTCCTCTTGTACTTAAGTTGCCATTGTGCCTTTTGTATTAAATTCGGATGCAATTTCTGTGTTTCATCGTCAATAAGAAGATCCAAGGGATACAGTAAGCCTGAAGTGAAGCATCGGAATCCAAAACTGGACTCACAGGAGAGGTTCAAAGCATAGAAAGTTAGAGTGTCATTCCTCTTGTACTTCAGTCGGCATTGTGCCTTTTGAATTTAATCCCGATGCAATTTCGGTGCTTCATCGTCAAATAGAAGGTCTAAGGGATACAGTAAACCTGAAGTGAAGCATCGGAATCTAAAACTTGTCTCACATTAGAGGTTCAATTTATAGATAGTTAAGGTGTCAGTCCTCTTTTAGTTAAGTCGGCATTGTGCCTTTTGAATTTAATTCAGATGCAATATCTGTGCTTCATCGTCAATAAGAAGGTCCATGGTATACAGTTAACGCGAAGTGTTGCATCGGAATCTAAAACTCTACTCACAGGAGAGGTTCAAATCATAGAAAGTTAGAATCTCCGTTCTCTTGTACTTAAGTCGGCATTGTGCCTTTTGATTTTAATTCCGATGCAATTTCTGTGCTTCATCGTCAATAAGAAGGTCCATGGTATACAGTAAACCAGAAGTGTAACATCGGCGTCTAAAACTGGACTCACAGGAGAGGTTCAAATCAAAGAAAGTTAAAGTGTCACTCCTCTTGTACTTAAGTCGGCATTGTGGCTTTTGGATTTAATTCTGATGAAATTCCTGTGTTTCATCGTCAATAAGAAGGTACAAGGTATACAGAATACCAGAAGGGAAGCATCGGAATCTAAAACTTGACTCACAGGAGAGGTTCAAATCATAGAAAGTAAGAGTGTCAGTCCTCTTGTGCTGAAGTCGGCTTTGTGCCTTTTGTATTAAATTCGGATGCAATTTCTGAGTTTCATCGTCAATAAGAAGGTCCAAGGTATACAGTAAACCTGAAGTGAAGCATCGGAATCTATAACTGGACTCACAGGAGAGGTTCAAATCATAGAATGTTAGAGTGTCAGTCCGCTTGTACTTAAGTCGGCATTGTGACTTTTGTATTAAATTCGGATGTAATTTCTGTGTATCATCGCCAATAAGAGGGTCCAAAAGATAAAGTAAACGTGAAGTGATGCTTCGGAATCTAAAACTGGACTCACACGAGAAGTTCAAATCATAGAATGTTTGAGTGTCCGTCCTCTTGTACTTAGGTTGGCATTGTGCTATTTTGAATTTAAATCCAATGAAATTTCTGTGTTTCATCGTCAATAAGAAGGTCCAAGGAATGCAGTAAACCTGAAGTGAAGCATCGGAAAAAGAAAACTGGACTCACAGGAGAGGTTCAAATCATAGAAAGTTAGAGTGTCCGTCCTCTTGTACTTAAGTCGGCATTGTGCTGTTTTGAATTTCATTCCGATGCATATTCTGTGCTTCATCGTGAATAAGAAGGTCCATGGTTTGCAGTAAACCTAAAGTGTAGCATCGCAATCTAATACTGGACTCACAGGAGAGGTTCAAATCATAGAAAGTTAGAGTGTCCGTCTTCTTGTACTTAAGTCGGCATTGTGCTATTTGGAATTTAATTACGACGAAATTTCTGTGTTTCATCGTCAATAAGAAGGTCCAAGGTATACTGTAAACCTGAGGTGAAGAATCGGAATCTAAAACTGGACTCACAGGAGAGGTTCAAATAATAGAATGTTTGAGTCTCAGTCCTCTTGTACTCTAGTCGGCATTGTGCCTTTTGAATTTAATTCCGATGCAATTTCTGTGCGTCATCGTCAATAAGAAGGTCCATGGTATACTGTAAACCTGATGTCTAATATCGGCATCTAAATCTTGACTCACAGGAGGGGTTCATATCATAGAAAGTTAGAGTGTCAATTCTCTAGTACTTAAGTCGGCATTGTGGCTTTTGAATTCAATTCAGATGCAATTCCTGTGTTTGATATTGAATAAGAAGGTCCGAGGTATACAGTAAACCTGAAGTGAAGCATCGGAATCTAAAACTCGACTCACAGGAGAGGTTCAAATCGTTGAAATCTAGAGTGTCAGTCCTCTTGTACTTAAGTTGCCATTGTGCCTTTTGTATTAAATTCGGATGCAATTTCTGTGTTTCATCGTCAATAAGAAGATCCAAGGGATACAGTAAGCCTGAAGTGAAGCATCGGAATCCAAAACTGGACTCACAGGAGAGGTTCTAAGCATAGAAAGTTAGAGTGTCATTCCTCTTGTACTTCAGTCGGCATTGTGCCTTTTGAATTTAATCCCGATGCAATTTCGGTGCTTCATCGTCAAATAGAAGGTCTAAGGGATACAGTAAACCTGAAGTGAAGCATCGGAATCTAAAACTTGTCTCACATTAGAGGTTCAATTTATAGATAGTTAAGGTGTCAGTCCTCTTTTAGTTAAGTCGGCATTGTGCCTTTTGAATTTAATTCAGATGCAATATCTGTGCTTCATCGTCAATAAGAAGGTCCATGGTATACAGTTAACGCGAAGTGTTGCATCGGAATCTAAAACTCTACTCACAGGAGAGGTTCAAATCATAGAAAGTTAGAATCTCCGTTCTCTTGTACTTAAGTCGGCATTGTGCCTTTTGATTTTAATTCCGATGCAATTTCTGTGCTTCATCGTCAATAAGAAGGTCCATGGTATACAGTAAACCAGAAGTGTAACATCGGCGTCCTAAACTGGACTCACAGGAGAGGTTCAAATCAAAGAAAGTTAAAGTGTCACTCCTCTTGTACTTAAGTCGGCATTGTGGCTTTTGAATTTGATTCCGTTGAAATTCCTGTGTTTCATCGTCAATAAGAAGGTACAAGGTATACAGAAAACCTGAAGTGAAGCATCGGAATCTAAAACGTGACTCACAGGAGAGGTTCAAATCATAGAAAATTAGAGTGTCAGTCCTCTTGTAGTTAAGTCGGCTTTGTGCCTTTTGTATTAAATTCGGATGCAATTTCTGTGTTTCATCATCAATAAGAAGGTCCACGGGATACAATTAACCTGACGTGAAGCATCGGAATCTATAACTGGACTCACAGGAGAGGTTCAAATCATAGAAAGTTAGGGTGTCAGTCCGCTGGTACTTAAGAAGGCATTGTGACTTTTGTATTAAATTCGGATGTAATTTCTGTGTTTCATCGTCAATAAGAAGGTCCAAATGATACAGTAAACCTGCAGTGATGCTTCGGAATCTAAAACTGGACTCACAGGAGAGATTCAAATCATAGAAAGTTAGAGTGTCAGTCCTCTTGTACGTAAGTCGGCATTGTGCCTTTTGTATAAAATTTGGATACAATTTCTGTGTTTCATGGTCAATAAGAAGGTCCCAGGGATACAGTAAACCTGATGTGAAGCATCGGAATCTAAAACTGGACTCACAGGAGAGGTTCAAATCATAGAAAGTTAGAGTGTCAGTCCTCTTGTACTTAAGTCGGCATTGTGCCTTTTGTATTAAATTCGAATGAAATTGCTCCGTTTTATCGTCAATAAGAAGGTCCAAGGGATGCAGTAAACCTGAGGTGAAGTATCGGAATCTAAAGCTGGACTCACAGGAGAGGTTCAAATCATAGAAAGTGAGAGTGTCAGTCTACTTGTACTTAAGTCGGCATTGCGCCTTTTGTATTAAATTCGGATTCAATTTCTATGTTTCATCGTCAATACGAAGGTCCAAGGTATACACTAAACCTGTAGTGAAGCATCGGAATCTAAAACTTTACTCACAGGAGAGGTTCAAATCATAGAAAGTTAGAGTCTCAGTCCTCTCGTACACAAGTCGACATTGTGCCTTTTGATTTTAATTCCGATGCAATTTCTGTGCTTCAACGTATATAAGAAGGTCCATGGTATACAGTAAACCAGAAGTGTAACATCGGCATCTAAAACTGAACTCACAGGAGAGGTTCATATCATAGAAAGTTAGAGTTTCAATCCTCTTGTACGTAAGTCGGCATTGTGGTTTTTGTATTCAATTCCGATGCAATTCCTGTGCTTCATATTCAGTAAGAAGGTCCGAGGTATACAGTAAACCTGAAGTGAAGCATCGGAATCTAAAATTGGACTCACAGGAGAGGTTCAAATCATAGAAAGTTAGAGTCTCAGTCCTCTTGTACTTAACTCGGCATTGTGCCTTTTGAATTTATTTCCGATGCAATTTCTGTCTTTCATCGTCAATACGAAGGTCCAAGGTATACAGTATACCTGAAGTGAAGCATCGGAATCGAAAACTGGACTCACAGGAGATGTTCAGATCATAGAAAGTTAGAGTGTCAGTCCTCTTGCACTTAAGTAGGTATTGTGCCTTTTGTATAATATTCGGATGCAATTTCTGTGTTTCGTCGTCAATAAGAAGGTGCAAGGTATACAGTAAACCTGAAGTGAATCTTCGGAATCTAAAACTGGGCTCACAGGAGAGGTTCAAATCATAGAATGTGAGAGTGTCAGTCACTTTTTTACTTAAGTCGGCATTGTGAGTTTTGTATTAAATTCGGATGCAATTTCTGTGTCTCATCGTCAATAGGAAGGTCCAAGGGATACAGTAAACCTGAAGTGAAGCTTCGGAATCTAAAACTAGACTCACAGAAGAGGTTCAAATCATAGAAAGTTACAGTGTCACTCCTCCTGTACTTAAGTCGGCATTGTGCCTTTTGTATTAAATTCGGATGCAATTTCTGTGTTACATCGTCAATAAGAAGGTCCAAGGGATACAGTAAACTTGAAGTGAAGCATCGGAATCTACAACTGGACCCACAAGACAGGTTCAAATCATAGAAAGTTAGAGTGTCAGTCCTCTTCTACTTAAGTCGGCATTGTGCTATTTTGAATTTAATGCCGATGCAATTTCTGTGTTTCATCGACAATAAGAAGGTGCATGGTATACAGTTAACTCGAAGTGTAGCATCGGAATCTAAAACTCTACTCACAGGAGAGGTTCAAATCATAGAAAGTTAGAATCTCCGTTCTCTTGTACTTAAGTCGGCATTGTGCCTTTTGATTTTAATTCCGATGCAATTTCTGTGCTTCATCGTCAATAAGAAGGTCCATGGTATACAGTAAACCAGAAGTGTAACATCGGCATCTAAAACTGGACTCACAGGAGAGGTTCAAATCAAAGAAAGTTAAAGTGTCACTCCTCTTGTACTTAAGTCGGCATTGTGGCTTTTGAATTTGAATCCGTTGAAATTCCTGTGTTTCATCGTCAATAAGAAGGTACAAGGTATACAGAAAACCTGAAGTGAAGCATCGGAATCTAAAACGTGATTCACAGTAGAGGTTCAAATCTTAGAAAATTAGAGTGTCAGTCCTCTTGTGGTTAAGTCGGCTTTGTGCCTTTTGTATTAAATTCGGATGCAATTTCTGTGTTTCATCATCAATAAGAAGGTCCTCGGGATACAATTAACCTGACGTGAAGCATCGGAATCTATAACTGGACTCACAGGAGAGGTTCACATCATAGAAAGTTAGGGTGTCAGTCCGCTGGTACTTAAGAAGGCATTGTGACTTTTGTATTAAATTCGGATGTAATTTCTGTGTTTCATCGTCAATAAGAAGGTCCAAATGATACAGTAAACCTGCAGTGATGCTTCGGAATCTAAAACTGGACTCACAGGAGAGATTCAAATCATAGAAAGTTAGAGTGTCAGTCCTCTTGTACGTAAGTCGGCATTGTGCCTTTTGTATAAAATTCGGATACAATTTCTGTGTTTCATGGTCAATAAGAAGGTCCAAGGGATACAGTAAACCTGATGTGAAGCATCGGAATCTAAAACTGGACTCACAGGAGAGGTTCAAATCATAGAAAGTTAGAGTGTCAGTCCTCTTGTACTTAAGTCGGCATTGTGCCTTTTGTATTAAATTCGAATGAAATTGCTGCGTTTTATCGTCAATAAGAAGGTCCGAGGGATACAGTAAACCTGAAGTGAAGTATCGGAATCTAAAGCTGGACTCACAGGAGAGGTTCAAATCATAGAAAGTGAGAGTGTCAGTCCTCTTGTACTTAAGTCGGCATTGCGCCTTTTGTATTAAATTCGGATTCAATTTCTATGTTTCATCGTCAATACGAAGGTCCAAGGTATACACTAAACCTGAAGTGAAGCATCGTAATCTAAAACTTTACTCACAGGAGAGGTTCAAATCATAGAAAGTTAGAGTCTCATTCCTCTCGTACACAAGTCGACATTGTGCCTTTTGAATTTAATTCCGATGCAATTTCTGTGCTTCATCGTATATAAGAAGGTCCATGGTATACAGTAAACCAGAAGTGTAACATCGGCATCTAAAACTGGACTCACAGGAGAGGTTCATATCATAGAAAGTTAGAGTTTCAATCCTCTTGTACGTAAGTCGGCATTGTGGTTTTTGTATTCAATTCCTATGCAATTCCTGTGCTTCATATTCAATAAGAAGGTCCGAGGTATACAGTAAACCTGAAGTGAAGCATCGGAATCTAAAATTGGACTCACAGGAGAGGTTCAAATCGTAGAAAGTTAGAGTCTCAGTCCTCTTGTACTTAACTCGGCATTGTGCCTTTTGAATTTATTTCCGATGCAATTTCTGTCTTTCATCGTCAATACGAAGGTCCAAGGTATACAGTAAACCTGAAGTGAAGCATCGGAATCGAAAACTGGACTCACAGGAGATGTTCAGATCATAGAAAGTTAGAGTGTCAGTCCTCTTGCACTTAAGTAGGTATTGTGCCTTTTGTATAATATTCGGATGCAATTTCTGTGTTACGACGTCAATAAGAAGGTGCAAGGTATACAGTAAACCTGAAGTGAATCTTCGGAATCTAAAACTGGGCTCACAGGAGAGGTTCAAATCATAGAAAGTGAGAGTGTCAGTCCTCTTGTACTTAAGTCGGCATTGTGCCTTTTGTATTAAATTCGGATGCAATTTCTGTGTTTCATCGTCAATAAGAAGGTCCAAGGGATGCAGTAAACCTGAAGTGAAGCATCGGAATCTAAAACTGGACTCACTGGAGAGATTCAAATCATAGAAAGTAAGAGTGTCAGTCCTCTTGTACTTTAGTCGGCATTGTGCCTTTTGTATTAAATTCGGATGCAATTTCTGTGTTTCATCGTCTTTAAGAAGGTCCAAGGGATTCAGCTAACCGGAAGTGAAGCATCGGATTCTGAAACTGGACTCACAGGAGAGGTTCAAATCATAGAATGTGAGAGTGTCAGTCACTTTTTTACTTAAGTCGGCATTGTGAGTTTTGTATTAAATTCGGATGCAATTTCTGTGTCTCATCGTCAATAAGAAGGTCCAAGGGATACAGTAAACCTGAAGTGAAGCTTCGGAATCTAAAACTAGACTCACTGAAGAGGTTCAAATCATAGAAAGTTACAGTGTCAGTCCTCCTGTACTTAAGTCGGCATTGTGCCTTTTGTATTAAATTCGGATGCAATTTCTAAGTTTCATCGTCAATAAGAAGTTCCAAGGGATACAGTAAACTTGAAACGAAGCATCGGAATCTAAAACTGGACCCACAAGGGAGGTTCAAATAATAGAAAGTTAGAGTGTCAGTCCTCTTCTACTTAAGTCGGCATTGTGCGTTTTGAATTTAATTCCGATGCATTTTCTATGCTTCATCATATATAAGAACGTCCATGGTATACAGTAAACCTGAAGTGTAGCATCGGAATCTAAAACTGGACTCACAGGAGAGGTTCAAATCATAGAAAGTTAGAGTGTCCGTCCTCTTGTACTTAAGTCGGCATTGAGCTATTTTGAATTTAATTCCGATGCAATTTCAGTGTTTCATCGTCAATAAGAAGGTCCAAGGTATACAGTAAACCTAAAGTGAAGCATCGGAAGCTAAAACTGGACACACAGGAGAGGTTCAAATCATAGAAAGTTAGAGTCTCAGTCACCTTGTACTCAAGTCGGCATTGTGCCTTTTGAACTTAATTCCGATGCAATTTCTGTGCTTCATCGTCAATAAGAAGGTCCATGGAATACAGTAAACCTGAAGTGTAACATCGGCATCTAAAACTGCACTCACAGGAAAGTTTCATATCATAGAAAGTTAGAGTGTCACTCCTCTTGTACTTAAGTCGTCATTGTGCCTGATGAATTCAATTCCGATGCAATTACTGTGTTTCATATTCAATAAGAAGGTCAAAGGTATACAGTAAACCTGAAGTGAAGCATCGGAATCTAAAACTGGAATAACAGGAGAGGATCAAATCATAGAAAGTTAGAGTGTCAGTCCTCTTGTACTTAAGTCGGTATTGTGCCTTTTGTATAAAATTCGTATGCAATTTCTGTGTTTCGTCGTCAATATGAAAGTGCAAGGTATACAGTAAACCTGAAATGAAGCATCGGAATCTAAAACTGGACTCACAGGAGATGTTCAAATCATAGAAATTTAGAAAGTCTTTCCTCTTGTACTTAAGTTAGCATTGTGCCATTTGTATTAAATTTGGATGGAATTTCTGTGTTTCATCGTCATTAAGAAGGTCCAAGGGATACAGCTAACCGGAAGTTAAGCATCGGAATCTGAAACTGGACTCACAGGAGAGGTTCAAATCATAGAAAGTGAGAGTTTCAGTCCTTTTTTACTTAAGTCGGCATTGTGCCTTTTGTATTAAATTCGGGAGCAATTACTGTGTCTCATCGTCAATAAGAAGGTCCAAGGGATACAGTTAACCTGAAGTGAAGCATCGGGATCTAAAACTAGACTAACAGGAGAGGTTCAAATCATAGAAAGTTAGAGTGTCAGTCCTCCTATACTTAAGTCGGCATTGTCCCTTTTGTATTAAATTCGGAAGCAATTTCTGTGTTTCATCATCAATAAGAAGGTCCACGGGATACAATTAACCTGACGTGAAGCATCGGAATCTATAACTGGACTCACAGGAGAGGTTCAAATCATAGAAAGTTAGGGTGTCAGTCCGCTGGTACTTAAGAAGGCATTGTGACTTTTGTATTAAATTCGGATGTAATTTCTGTGTTTCATCGTCAATAAGAAGGTCCAAATGATACAGTAAACCTGCAGTGATGCTTCGGAATCTAAAACTGGACTCACAGGAGAGATTCAAATCATAGAAAGTTAGAGTGTCAGTCCTCTTGTACGTAAGTCGGCATTGTGCCTTTTGTATAAAATTTGGATACAATTTCTGTGTTTCATGGTCAATAAGAAGGTCCCAGGGATACAGTAAACCTGATGTGAAGCATCGGAATCTAAAACTGGACTCACAGGAGAGGTTCAAATCATAGAAAGTTAGAGTGTCAGTCCTCTTGTACTTAAGTCGGCATTGTGCCTTTTGTATTAAATTCGAATGAAATTGCTCCGTTTTATCGTCAATAAGAAGGTCCAAGGGATGCAGTAAACCTGAGGTGAAGTATCGGAATCTAAAGCTGGACTCACAGGAGAGGTTCAAATCATAGAAAGTGAGAGTGTCAGTCTACTTGTACTTAAGTCGGCATTGCGCCTTTTGTATTAAATTCGGATTCAATTTCTATGTTTCATCGTCAATACGAAGGTCCAAGGTATACACTAAACCTGTAGTGAAGCATCGGAATCTAAAACTTTACTCACAGGAGAGGTTCAAATCATAGAAAGTTAGAGTCTCAGTCCTCTCGTACACAAGTCGACATTGTGCCTTTTGATTTTAATTCCGATGCAATTTCTGTGCTTCAACGTATATAAGAAGGTCCATGGTATACAGTAAACCAGAAGTGTAACATCGGCATCTAAAACTGAACTCACAGGAGAGGTTCATATCATAGAAAGTTAGAGTTTCAATCCTCTTGTACGTAAGTCGGCATTGTGGTTTTTGTATTCAATTCCGATGCAATTCCTGTGCTTCATATTCAGTAAGAAGGTCCGAGGTATACAGTAAACCTGAAGTGAAGCATCGGAATCTAAAATTGGACTCACAGGAGAGGTTCAAATCATAGAAAGTTAGAGTCTCAGTCCTCTTGTACTTAACTCGGCATTGTGCCTTTTGAATTTATTTCCGATGCAATTTCTGTCTTTCATCGTCAATACGAAGGTCCAAGGTATACAGTATACCTGAAGTGAAGCATCGGAATCGAAAACTGGACTCACAGGAGATGTTCAGATCATAGAAAGTTAGAGTGTCAGTCCTCTTGCACTTAAGTAGGTATTGTGCCTTTTGTATAATATTCGGATGCAATTTCTGTGTTTCGTCGTCAATAAGAAGGTGCAAGGTATACAGTAAACCTGAAGTGAATCTTCGGAATCTAAAACTGGGCTCACAGGAGAGGTTCAAATCATAGAATGTGAGAGTGTCAGTCACTTTTTTACTTAAGTCGGCATTGTGAGTTTTGTATTAAATTCGGATGCAATTTCTGTGTCTCATCGTCAATAGGAAGGTCCAAGGGATACAGTAAACCTGAAGTGAAGCTTCGGAATCTAAAACTAGACTCACAGAAGAGGTTCAAATCATAGAAAGTTACAGTGTCACTCCTCCTGTACTTAAGTCGGCATTGTGCCTTTTGTATTAAATTCGGATGCAATTTCTGTGTTACATCGTCAATAAGAAGGTCCAAGGGATACAGTAAACTTGAAGTGAAGCATCGGAATCTACAACTGGACCCACAAGACAGGTTCAAATCATAGAAAGTTAGAGTGTCAGTCCTCTTCTACTTAAGTCGGCATTGTGCTATTTTGAATTTAATGCCGATGCAATTTCTGTGTTTCATCGACAATAAGAAGGTGCATGGTATACAGTTAACTCGAAGTGTAGCATCGGAATCTAAAACTCTACTCACAGGAGAGGTTCAAATCATAGAAAGTTAGAATCTCCGTTCTCTTGTACTTAAGTCGGCATTGTGCCTTTTGATTTTAATTCCGATGCAATTTCTGTGCTTCATCGTCAATAAGAAGGTCCATGGTATACAGTAAACCAGAAGTGTAACATCGGCATCTAAAACTGGACTCACAGGAGAGGTTCAAATCAAAGAAAGTTAAAGTGTCACTCCTCTTGTACTTAAGTCGGCATTGTGGCTTTTGAATTTGAATCCGTTGAAATTCCTGTGTTTCATCGTCAATAAGAAGGTACAAGGTATACAGAAAACCTGAAGTGAAGCATCGGAATCTAAAACGTGATTCACAGTAGAGGTTCAAATCTTAGAAAATTAGAGTGTCAGTCCTCTTGTGGTTAAGTCGGCTTTGTGCCTTTTGTATTAAATTCGGATGCAATTTCTGTGTTTCATCATCAATAAGAAGGTCCTCGGGATACAATTAACCTGACGTGAAGCATCGGAATCTATAACTGGACTCACAGGAGAGGTTCAAATCATAGAAAGTTAGGGTGTCAGTCCGCTGGTACTTAAGAAGGCATTGTGACTTTTGTATTAAATTCGGATGTAATTTCTGTGTTTCATCGTCAATAAGAAGGTCCAAATGATACAGTAAACCTGCAGTGATGCTTCGGAATCTAAAACTGGACTCACAGGAGAGATTCAAATCATAGAAAGTTAGAGTGTCAGTCCTCTTGTACGTAAGTCGGCATTGTGCCTTTTGTATAAAATTCGGATACAATTTCTGTGTTTCATGGTCAATAAGAAGGTCCAAGGGATACAGTAAACCTGATGTGAAGCATGGGAATCTAAAACTGGACTCACAGGAGAGGTTCAAATCATAGAAAGTTAGAGTGTCAGTCCTCTTGTACTTAAGTCGGCATTGTGCCTTTTGTATTAAATTCGAATGAAATTGCTGCGTTTTATCGTCAATAAGAAGGTCCGAGGGATACAGTAAACCTGAAGTGAAGTATCGGAATCTAAAGCTGGACTCACAGGAGAGGTTCAAATCATAGAAAGTGAGAGTGTCAGTCCTCTTGTACTTAAGTCGGCATTGCGCCTTTTGTATTAAATTCGGATTCAATTTCTATGTTTCATCGTCAATACGAAGGTCCAAGGTATACACTAAACCTGAAGTGAAGCATCGTAATCTAAAACTTTACTCACAGGAGAGGTTCAAATCATAGAAAGTTAGAGTCTCATTCCTCTCGTACACAAGTCGACATTGTGCCTTTTGAATTTAATTCCGATGCAATTTCTGTGCTTCATCGTATATAAGAAGGTCCATGGTATACAGTAAACCAGAAGTGTAACATCGGCATCTAAAACTGGACTCACAGGAGAGGTTCATATCATAGAAAGTTAGAGTTTCAATCCTCTTGTACGTAAGTCGGCATTGTGGTTTTTGTATTCAATTCCTATGCAATTCCTGTGCTTCATATTCAATAAGAAGGTCCGAGGTATACAGTAAACCTGAAGTGAAGCATCGGAATCTAAAATTGGACTCACAGGAGAGGTTCAAATCGTAGAAAGTTAGAGTCTCAGTCCTCTTGTACTTAACTCGGCATTGTGCCTTTTGAATTTATTTCCGATGCAATTTCTGTCTTTCATCGTCAATACGAAGGTCCAAGGTATACAGTAAACCTGAAGTGAAGCATCGGAATCGAAAACTGGACTCACAGGAGATGTTCAGATCATAGAAAGTTAGAGTGTCAGTCCTCTTGCACTTAAGTAGGTATTGTGCCTTTTGTATAATATTCGGATGCAATTTCTGTGTTACGACGTCAATAAGAAGGTGCAAGGTATACAGTAAACCTGAAGTGAATCTTCGGAATCTAAAACTGGGCTCACAGGAGAGGTTCAAATCATAGAAAGTGAGAGTGTCAGTCCTCTTGTACTTAAGTCGGCATTGTGCCTTTTGTATTAAATTCGGATGCAATTTCTGTGTTTCATCGTCAATAAGAAGGTCCAAGGGATGCAGTAAACCTGAAGTGAAGCATCGGAATCTAAAACTGGACTCACTGGAGAGATTCAAATCATAGAAAGTAAGAGTGTCAGTCCTCTTGTACTTTAGTCGGCATTCTGCCTTTTGTATTAAATTCGGATGCAATTTCTGTGTTTCATCGTCTTTAAGAAGGTCCAAGGGATTCAGCTAACCGGAAGTGAAGCATCGGATTCTGAAACTGGACTCACAGGAGAGGTTCAAATCATAGAATGTGAGAGTGTCAGTCACTTTTTTACTTAAGTCGGCATTGTGAGTTTTGTATTAAATTCGGATGCAATTTCTGTGTCTCATCGTCAATAAGAAGGTCCAAGGGATACAGTAAACCTGAAGTGAAGCTTCGGAATCTAAAACTAGACTCACTGAAGAGGTTCAAATCATAGGAAGTTACAGTGTCAGTCCTCCTGTACTTAAGTCGGCATTGTGCCTTTTGTATTAAATTCGGATGCAATTTCTAAGTTTCATCGTCAATAAGAAGTTCCAAGGGATACAGTAAACTTGAAACGAAGCATCGGAATCTAAAACTGGACCCACAAGGGAGGTTCAAATAATAGAAAGTTAGAGTGTCAGTCCTCTTCTACTTAAGTCGGCATTGTGCGTTTTGAATTTAATTCCGATGCATTTTCTATGCTTCATCATATATAAGAACGTCCATGGTATACAGTAAACCTGAAGTGTAGCATCGGAATCTAAAACTGGACTCACAGGAGAGGTTCAAATCATAGAAAGTTAGAGTGTCCGTCCTCTTGTACTTAAGTCGGCATTGAGCTATTTTGAATTTAATTCCGATGCAATTTCAGTGTTTCATCGTCAATAAGAAGGTCCAAGGTATACAGTAAACCTGAAGTGAAGCATCGGAAGCTAAAACTGGACACACAGGAGAGGTTCAAATCATAGAATGTTAGAGTCTCAGTCACCTTGTACTCAAGTCGGCATTGTGCCTTTTGAACTTAATTCCGATGCAATTTCTGTGCTTCATCGTCAATAAGAAGGTCCATGGAATACAGTAAACCTGAAGTGTAACATCGGCATCTAAAACTGCACTCACAGGAAAGTTTCATATCATAGAAAGTTAGAGTGTCACTCCTCTTGTACTTAAGTCGTCATTGTGCCTGATGAATTCAATTCCGATGCAATTACTGTGTTTCATATTCAATAAGAAGGTCAAAGGTATACAGTAAACCTGAAGTGAAGCATCGGAATCTAAAACTGGAATAACAGGAGAGGATCAAATCATAGAAAGTTAGAGTGTCAGTCCTCTTGTACTTAAGTCGGTATTGTGCCTTTTGTATAAAATTCGTATGCAATTTCTGTGTTTCGTCGTCAATATGAAAGTGCAAGGTATACAGTAAACCTGAAATGAGGCATCGGAATCTAAAACTGGACTCACAGGAGATGTTCAAATCATAGAAATTTAGAAAGTCTTTCCTCTTGTACTTAAGTTAGCATTGTGCCATTTGTATTAAATTTGGATGGAATTTCTGTGTTTCATCGTCATTAAGAAGGTCCAAGGGATACAGCTAACCGGAAGTTAAGCATCGGAATCTGAAACTGGACTCACAGGAGAGGTTCAAATCATAGAAAGTGAGAGTTTCAGTCCTTTTTTACTTAAGTCGGCATTGTGCCTTTTGTATTAAATTCGGGAGCAATTACTGTGTGTCATCGTCAATAAGAAGGTCCAAGGGATACAGTTAACCTGAAGTGAAGCATCGGGATCTAAAACTAGACTAACAGGAGAGGTTCAAATCATAGAAAGTTAGAGTGTCAGTCCTCCTATACTTAAGTCGGCATTGTCCCTTTTGTATTAAATTCGGAAGCAATTTCTGTGTCTCATCGTCAATAAGAAGGTCCAAGGGATACAGTAAACTTGAAGTGTAGCATCGGAATCTAAAACTGGGCTCACATTAGAGGTTCAAATCATAGACAGTTAGTGTGTCAGTCCTCTTGTACTTAAGTCGGCATTGTGCCTTTTGTATTAAATTCGGATGCAATTTCTGTGTTTCATCGTCAATAAGAAGGTCCAAGGTATACAGTAAACCTGACGTGAAGCATCGGAATCTAAAACTGGACTCACAGGAGAGGTTCAAATCATAGAAAGTTAGAGTATCAGTCCGCTTGTACTTAAGTCGGCATTGTGCCTTTTGTATATAATTCGGATGCAATTTCTGTGTTTCGTCGTCAATAAGAAGTTGCAAGGTATACAGTAAACCTGAAGTGACGCATCGGAATCTAAAACTGGGCTCACAGGAGCGGTTCTATTCATAGAAAGCGAGAGTGTTAGTCCTCTTGTACTTAAGTCGGCATTGTGCCTTTTGTATTAAATTCGGATGTAATTTATGTGTTTCATCGTCAATAAGAAGGTCAAAGGGATACAGTACACATGAAGTGAATCATCGGAATCTAAATCTGGACTCACAGGGGAGGTTCAAATCATAGAAAGTAAGAGTGTCAGTCCTCTTGTAGTTAAGGCGGCATTGTTCCTTTTGTATTAAATTGGGATGCAATTTCTGTGTTTCATCGTCTTTAAGAAGGTCCAAGGGATACAGCTAACCGGAAGTGAAGCATCGGAATCTGAAACTGGACTCACAGGAGAGGTTCAAATCATAGATAGTGAGAGTGTCAGTCCTTTTTTAATTAAGTCGGCATTGTGTCTTTTGTATTAAATTCGGATGCAATTTCTGTGTCTCATCGTCAATAAACAGGTCCAAGGGATACAGCTAACCGGAAGTGAAGCATCGGAATCTGAAACTGGACTCACAGGAGAGGTTCAAATCATAGAAAGTGAGAGTGTCAGTCCTTTTTTAATTAAGTCGGCATTGTGCCTTTTGTATTAAATTCGGATGCATTTTCTGTGTCTCATCGTCAATAAGAAGGTCCAAGGGATACAGTAAACCTGAAGTGAGGCATCGGAATCTAAAACTGGACTCACAAGAGAGGTTCAAATCATAGAAAGTTAGAGTGTCAGTCCTCTTGTACTCAAGTCGGCATTGTGCCTTTTGAATTTAATTCCGATGCAATTTCTGTGCTTCATCGCCAATAAGAAGGTCCATGGTATACAGTAAACCTGAAGTGAAGCATCGGATTCTAAAACTGGACTCACTGGAGAGGTTCAAATCATAGAAAGTTAGAGTGTCACTCCTCTTGTTCTTAAGTCCGCATTGTGGCTTTTGAATTCAAATGCGATGCAATTCCTGTGTTTCATATTCAATAAGAAGGTCCGAGGTATACAGTAAACCTGAAGTGAAGCATCGGAATCTAAAACTGGACTCACAGGAGAGGTTCAAGTCATAGAAAGTTAGAGTGTCAGTCCTCTTGTACTTAAGTGGCATTGTGACTTTTGTATTAAATTCGGATGCAATTTCTGTGTTTCATCGTCTATAAGAAGGTCCAAGGGATACAGTAAACCTGAAGTGAAGCATCGGAATCTAAAACTGGACTCACAGGAGATGTTCAAATCATAGAAAGTTAGAAAGTCTTTCCTCTTGTACTTAAGTGGGCATTGTGCTTTTGAATTTAATTCCGATGCAATTTCGGTTCTTCATCGTCAAAAAGAAGGTCCAAGGGATACAGTAAACCTGAAGTGAAGCATCGGAATCTAAAACTGGACTCACAGGAGAGGTTCAAGTCATAGAAAGTTAGAGTGTCAGTCCTCCTGTACTTAAGTCGGCATTGTGCCTTTTGTATTAAATTCGGATGCAATTGCTGTGTTTCATCGTCAATAAGAAGGTCCAAGGGATACAGTAAACTTGAAGTGAAGTATCGGAATCTAAAACTGGACCCACAAGAAAGGTTCAAATAATAGAAATTTGGAGTGTCAGTCCTCTTCTACTTAAGTCGGCATTGTGCCCTTTGAATTCAATTCCGATGCATTTTCTGTGCTTCATCGTATATAAGAAGGTCCATGGTGTACAGTAAACCTGAAGTGTAGCATCGGAATCTAAAACTGGACTCACAGGAGAGGTTCAAGTCATAGAAAGTTAGAGTGTCCGTCCTCTTGTACTTAAGTCGTCATTGTGCTATTTTGAATTTAATTCCGATGCAATTTCTGTGTTTCATCGTCAATAAGAAGGTCCAAGGTATACAGTAAACCTGAAGTGAAGCATCGGAAGCTAAAACTGTACACACAGGACAGGTTCAAATCATAGAAAGTTAGAGTCTCAGTCCTCTTGTACTCAAGTCGGCATTGTGCCTTTTGAATTTAATTCCGATGCAATTTCTGTGCTTCATCGTCAATAAGAAGGTCCATGGTATACAGTAAACCTGTAGTGTAACGTCGGCATCTAAAACTGCACTCACAGGAGAGGTTCATATCATAGAAAGTTAGAGTGTCACTCCTCTTGTACTTAAGTCATCATTGTGGCTTTTGAATTCAATTCCGATGCAATTACTGTGTTTCATATTCAATAAGAAGTCCGAGGTTTACAGTAAACCTGAAGTGAAGCATCGGAATCTAAAACTCGACTCACAGGAGATGTTCAAATCGTAGAAAGTGAGAGTGTCAGTCCTCTTGTACTTAAGTGGCAGTGTGCCTTTTGAGTTAAATTCGGATGCAATTTCTGTGTTTCATCGTCAATAAGAAGGTCCAAGGGAAACAGTAAAAATGAAGTGAAGCATCGGAATCTAGAACTAGACTCACAGGAGAGGTTCAAATCATAGAAAGTTAAAGTGTCATTCCTCTTGTACCTTAGTCAGCATTGTGCTTTTTGAATATAATTCCGATTCAATTTCGGTTCTTGATCGTAAAAAAGAAGGTCCTAGGGATACAGTAAACCTGAAGTGAAGCATCGGAATCTAAAACTGGACTCACATTAGAGGTTCAAATCATAGACAGTTACAGTGTCAGTCCTCTTGTACTTAAGTCGGCATTGTGCCTTTTGTATTAAATTCGGATGCAATTTCTGTGTTTCATCGTCAATAAGAAGGTCCAAGGGATACAGCAAACCTGAAGTGAAGCATCGGTATTCAAAGCTGGACTCACAGGAGAGGTTCAAACCATAGAAAGTTAGAGTGTCAGTCCTCTTGTACTTAACTCGGCATTGTGCCCTTTGAATTTAATTCCGACGCAATTTCTGTGCTTCATCGTCAATATGAAGGTCCAAGGTATACAGTAAACCTGAAGTGAAGCATCGGAATCTAAAACTGGACTCACAGGAGAGGTTCAAATCATAGAAAGTTAGAGTGTCAGTCCTCTTGTACGTAAGTCCACATTGTGCCTTAAGTATTAAATTCGGTTGCAATTTCTGTGTTTCATCGTCAATAAGAAGGGCCAAGTGATACAGTAAACCTGAAGTGAAGCATCGGTATCTAAAGCTGGACTCACAGGAAAGGTTCAAATCATAGAAAGTTAGAGTGTCAGTTCTCTTGTACTTAACTTGGCATTGTGCCTTTTGAATTTAATTCCGATGCAATATCTGTGTTTCATCGTCAATACGAAAGTCCAAGGTATACAGTAAACCTGACGTTAAGCATCGGAATCAAAAACTGGACTCACAGGAGAGGTTCAAATCATAGAAAGTTAGAGTGTCAGTCCTCTTGTACATAAGTCGGCATTGTGACTTTTGTATTAAATTCGAATGCAATTTCTGTGTTTCATCTTCAATAAGTAAGTCCAACGGATACAGTAAACCTGAAGTGAAGCATCGGAATCTTAAACTGGACTCACAGGAGAAGTTCAAATCACAGAAAGTTAGAGTCTCCGTCCTCTTGTACTTAAGTGTGCATTGTGCCATTTGAATTTAACTCCGATGCAATTTCTGTGCTTCATCGTCAATAAGAAGGTCTATGGTATACATTAAACCTGAAGTGTAACATCGGCATCTAAAACTGGACTCACAGGAGAGGTTCAAATCATAGAAAGTAAAAGTGTCACTCCTCTTGTACTTAAGTCGGCATTGTGGCTTTTGAATTTAAATCCGATGAAATTCCTGTGTTTCATCGTCAATAAGAAGGTACAAGGAATACAGAAACCTTGAAGTGAAGCATCGGAAACTATAACTGGCCTCACAGGAGAGGTTCAAATCATAGAAAGTTAGAGTGTCAGTCCGCTTGCACTTAAGTCGGCATTGTGATTTTTGTATTAAATTCGGATGTAATTTCTGTGTTTCATCGTCAATAAGAAGGTCCAAATGATACAGTAAACCTGAAGTAATGCTTAGGAATCTAAAACTGGACTCACAGGAGAGGTTCAAATCATAGAAAGTTAGAGTGTCAGTTCTCTTGTACTTAACTTGGCATTGTGCCTTTTGAATTTAATTCCGATGCAATATCTGTGTTTCATCGTCAATACGAAGGTCCAAGGTATACAGTAAACCTGAAGTGAAGCATCGGAATCTAAAACTTGACTCACAGGAGAGGTTCAAATCGTAGAAAGTTAGAGTGTCAGTCCTCTTGTGCTTAAGTCGTCTTTGTGCCCTTTGTATTAAATTCGGATGCAATTTCTGTGTTTCATCGTCAATAAGAAGGTCCAAGGTATAAAGTAAACCTGACGCGAAGCATCGGAATCTCTAACTGGACTCACAGGAGAGGTTCACATCATAGAAAGTTAGAGTGTCAGTCCGCTTGTACTTAAGTCGGCATTGTGACTTTTGTATTAAATTCGGATGTAATTTCTGTGTTTCATCGTCAATAAGAAGGTCCAAGGGCTACAGTAAACCTGAAGTGAAGCATGGGAATCTAAAACTCGACTCACAGGAGATGTTCAAATCGTAGAAAGTGAGAGTGTCAGTCCTCTTGTACTTAAGCCGGCATTGTGCCTTTTTATTAAATTCGGATGCAATTTCTGTGTTTCATCGTCATTAAGAAGGTCCAAGGGATACAGCTAACCGGAAGTGAAGCATCGGAATCTGAAACTGGACTCACAGGAGAGGTTCTATTCATAAAAAGTGAGAGTGTTAGTCCTCTTGTACTTAAGTCGGCATTGTGCCTTTTGTATTAAATTCGGATGCAATTTCTGTGTTTCATCGTCAATAAGAAGGTCCAAGGGATACAGTAATCATGAAGTGTAGCATCGGAATCTAAAACTGGACTCACAGGGGAGGTTCAAATCATAGAAGGTAAGAGTGTCAGTCCCCTTATACTTAAGGCGGCATTGTGCCTTTTGTATTAAATTCGGATGCAATTTCTGTGTTTCATCGTCATTAAGAAGGTCCAAGGGATACAGCTAACCGGAAGTGAAGCATCGGAATCTGAAACTGGACTCACAGGAGAGGTTAAAACCATAGAACGTGAGAGTGTCAGTCCTTTTTTAATTATGTCGGCATTGTGCCTTTTGTATTAAATTCGGATGCAATTTCTGTGTTTCATCTTCAATAAGTAAGTCCAACGGATACAGTAAAACTGAAGTGAAGCATCGGAATCTAAAACTGAACTCACAGGAGAAGTTCAAATCATAGAAAGTTAGAGTCTCCGTCCTCTTGTACTTAAGTCGGCATTGTGCCATTTGAATTTAATTCCGACGCAATTTCTGTGCTTCATCGTCAATAAGAAGGTCCATGGTATACATTAAACCTGAAGTGTAACATCGGCATCTAAAACTGGACTCACAGGAGAGGTTCAAATCATAGAAAGTAAAAGTGTCACTCCTCTTGTACTTAAGTCGGCATTGTGGCTTTGGAATTTAAATCCGATGAAATTCCTGTGTTTCATCGTCAATAAGAAGGTACAAGGTATACAGAAATCCTGAAGTGAAGCATCGGAATCTATAACTGGAATCACGGAGCGGTTCAAATCATAGAAAGTTAGAGTGTCAGTCCGCTTGTACTTAAGTCGGCATTGTGACTTTTGTATTAAATTCGGATGTAATTTCTGTGTTTCATCGTCAATAAGAAGGTCCAAATGATACAGTAAACCGGAAGTGATGCTTTGGAATCTAAAACTGGACTCACAGGAGAGGTTCAAATTATAGAAAGTTAGAGTGTCAGTCCTCTTGTACTTAAGTCGGCATTTTGGCTTTTAAATTCAATTCCGATGCAATTCCTGTGTTTGATATTCAATAAGAAGTTCCGAGGTATACAGTAAACCAGAAGTGAAGCATCGGAATCTAACACTCGACTCACAGGAGAGGTTCAAATCATCGAAAGTTAGATTGTCAGTCCTCTTGTACTTAAGTCGGCATTGTGCCTTTTGTATTAAATTCGGATGCAATTTCTGTGTTTCATCGTCAATAAGAAGGTCCAAGGTGTACAGTAAACCTGAAGTGAAGCATCGGAATCTAAAACTGGACTCACAGGAGGGGTTCAAAACTTAGAAAATTAGAGTGTCAGTGTTCTTGTACTTAAGTCAGCATAGTGCATTTGTATTAAATTCAGATGCAATTTCTGTGTTTCATCGTCAATAAAAAGTCCAAGGGATACAGTATACCTGAAGTGAAGTCTCGGAATCTAAAACTGGACTCACAGGAGAAGTTCAAATCATAGAAAGTTAGAGTGTCCGTCCTCTTGAACTTAAGTCGGCATTGTGCAATTTTGAATTTCATTCCGTTGCATTTTCTGTGCTTCATCGTCAATAAGAAGGTCCATGGTATGCAGTAAACCTGAAGTGTAGCATCGGAATCTGAAACTGGACTCACAGGAGAGGTTCAAATCATAGGAAGTTAGAGTGTCCGTCCTCTTGTACTTAAGTCCGCATTGTGCTATTTGGAATTTAATTCCGATGAAATTTCTGTGTTTCATCGTGAATAAGAAGGTCCAAGGTATACAGTAAACCCGAAGTGAAGAATCGGAATCTAAAACTGGACTCACAGTAGAGGTTCAAATACTAGAAAATTTGAGTCTCAGTCCTCTTGTACTCAAGTCGGCATTGTGCCTTTTGAATTTAATTCCGATGCAGTTTCTGTGCTTCATCGTCAATAAGAAGGTCCATGGTATACTGTAAACCTAATGTCTAACATCGGCATCTAAAATTTGACTCACAGGAGGGGTTCAGATCATAGAAAGTTAGAGTGTCAATCCTCTTGTACTTAAGTCGGCATTGTGGCTTTTGAATTCAATTCCGATGCAATTCCTGTGTTTGATATTGTAGAAGAAGGTCCGAGGTATACAGTAAACCCGAAGTGAAGGATCGGAATCAAAAACTCGACTCACAGGAGAGGTTCAAATCGTAGAAAGCGAGAGTGTCACTCCTCTTGTACTTAAGTCGTCATTGTGCGTTTTGTATTAAAGTCGGATGCAATTTCTGTGTTTCATCGTCAGTAAGAACGTCTATGGGATACAGTAAACCTGAAGTGAAGCATCGGAATCCAAAACTGGACTCACAGGAGAGGTTCAAAGCATAGAAAGTTAGAGTGTCATTCCTCTTGTACTTAAGTCGGCATTGTGCCTTTTGAATTTAATTCAGATGCTATATCTGTGCTTGATCGTCAATAAGAAGTTCCATGGTATACAGTTAACGCGAAGTGTAGCATCGGAATCTAAAACTCTACTCACAGGAGAGGTTCAAATCATAGAAAGTTAGATTGTCCGTTCTCTTGTACTTAAGCCGGCATTTTGCCTTTTGAATTTAATTCCGATGCAATTTCTGTGTTTCATCGTCAATAAGAAGGTCCATGGTATACAGTAAACCTAAAGTGTAACATCGGCATCTAAAACTGGACTCACAGGAGAGGTTCAAATCATAGAAAGTTAAAGTGTCACTCCTCTTGTACTTAAGTCGGCATTGTGGCTTTTGAATTTTATTCCGATGAAATTCCTGTGTTTCATCGTCAATAAGAATGTACAAGGTATACAGAAAACCTGAAGTGAAACATCGGAATCTAAAACTTGACTCACAGGAGAGGTTCAAATCATAGAAAGTTAGAGTGTCAGTCCTCTTGTGCTTAAGTCGGCTTTGTGACTTTTGTATTAAATTCGGATGCAATTTCTGTGTTTCATCGTCAATAAGAAGGTCCAAGGTATAAAGTAAACCTGACGCGAAGCATCGGAATCTATAACTGGTCTCACAGGAGAGGTTCAAATCATATAAAGTTAGAGTGTCAGTCCACTTGTACTTAAGTCGGCATTGTGACTTTTGTGTTAAACTCGGATGTAATTTCTGTGTTTCATCGTCAATAAGAAGGTCCAAATGATACAGTAAACCTGAAGTGATGCTTCGGAATCTAAAACTGGACTCCCAGGAGAGGTTCAAATCATAGAAAGTTAGAGTGTCAGTTCTCTTGTGCTTAGGTCGGCTTTGTGCCTTTTGTATTAAATTCGGATACAATTTCTGTGTTTCATCATCAATAAGAAGGTCCATGGGATACAGTAAACCTGAAGTGAAGCGTCGGAATCTAAAACTGGACTCACAGGAGAGGTTCAAATCATAGAAAGTTAGAGTGTCAGTCCTCTTGCACTTAAGTCGGCATTGTGCCTTTTGTATTAAATTCGGATTCAATTTCTGTGCTTCATTGACAATACGAAGGTCCAAGGTATAAAGTAAACCTGAAGTGAAGCATCGGAATGTAAAACTGGACTCACAGGAGAGGTTCAAATCATAGAAAGTTAGAATCTCAGACCTTTTGTACTCAATTCGGCATTGTGCCTTTTGAATTTAATTCCGATGCAATTTCAGTGCTTCACCGTCAATAAGAGGGTCCATGGTATTCAGTAAACCTGAAGTGTAACATCGGCATCTAAAACTGGACTCACAGGAGAGTTTCATATCATAGAAAGTTAGAGTTTCAATCCTCTTGTAATTAAGTCGGCATTGTGGCTTTTGAATTCAATTCCGATGCAATTCTTGTGTTTCATATTCAATAAGAAGGTCCGAGGTATACAGTAAACCTGTACTGAAGCATCGGAATCTAAATCTCGACTCACAGGAGAGGTTCAAATCGTAGAAAGCGAGAGTGTCAGTCCTCTTGTACTTAAGTCTGCATTGTGCCTTTTGTATTAAATTCGGATGCAATCTCTGTGTTTCATCGTCAATAAGAAGGTCCGAGGGATTCAGTAAACCTGAAGTGAAGCATTGGAATCTTAAACTGGACTCACAGGAGAGGTTCAAATCATAGAGAGTTAGAGTGTCATTCCTCTTGTACTTAAGTCGGCATTGTGCCTTTTGAATTTAATTCCGATGCAATTTCTGTGCTTCATCGTCAATAAGAAGGTCCATGGTATACAGTTAACGCGAAGTGTAGCATCGGAATCTAAAACTCTACTCACAGGAGAGGTTCAAATCATAGAAAGTTAGAATGTCAATCCTCTTGTACTTAAGTCGGCATTGTGGCTTTTGAATTTAATTCCGATAAAATTCCTGTGTTTGATATTGAATAAGAAGGTCCGAGGTATTCAGTAAACCTGAAGTGAAACATCGGAATCTAAAACTCGATTCACAGGAGAGGTTCAAATCGTAGAAAGCGAGAGTGTCAGTCCTCTTGTACTGAAGTCGACATTGTGCCTTTTGAATTAAATTCGGATGCAATTTCTGTGTTTCATTTTCAATAAGAAGGTCCAAGGGATACAGTAAACCTGAAGTGAAGCATCGGAATCCAAAACTGGACCCACAGGAGAGGTTCAAAGCATAGAAAATTAGAGTGTCATTCCTCTTGTACTTCAGTCGGCATTGTGCCTTTTGAATGAAATTCCGATGCAATTTCGGTGCTTCATCGTCAAAAAGAAGGTCCAAGGGATACAATAAACCTGAAGTGAAGCATCGGAATGTAAAACTGGACTCACATTAGAGGTTCAAATAATAGATAGTTAAGGTGTCAGTCCTCTTTTACTTAAGTCGGCATTGTGCCTTTTGAATTTAATTCAGATGCAATTTCTGTGCTTCATCGTCAATAAGAAGGTCCATGGTATACAGTTAACGCGAAGTGTAGCATCGGAATCTAAAACTCTACTCACAGGAGAGGTTCAAATCATGGAAAGTTAGATTGTCCGTCCTCTTGTACTTAAATCGTAATTGTGCCTTTTGAATTTAATTCCGATGCAATTTCTGTGTTTCATCGTCAATAAGAAGGTCCAAGGTGTACAGTAAACCTGAAGTGAAGCATCGGAATCTAAAACTGGACTCACAGGCAAAGTTCAAATCATAGAAAGTTAGAGTCTCCGTCCTCTTGTACTTAAGTCGTAATTGTGCCTTTTGAATTTAATTCCGATGAAATTCCTGTGTTTCATCGCCAATAAGAAGGTACAAGGTATACAGAAAACCTAAAGTGAAGCATCGGAATCTAAAACTTGACTCACAGGAGAGGTTCCAATCATAGAAAGTTAAAGTGACACTCCTCTTGTACTTAAGTCGGCATTGTGCTATTTTGAATTTAATTCCGATGAAATTTCTGTGTTTCATCGCCAATAAGAAGGTCCAAGGTATACATTAAACCTGAAGTGAAGAATCGGAAACTAAAACTGGACCCACAGGAGAGGTTCAAACAATAGAAAGGTAGAGTCTCAGTGCTCTTGTACTCAAGTCGGCATTGTGCCTATTGAATTAATTCCGATGCAGTTTCTGTGCTTCATCGTCAATATGAAGGTCCATGGTATACAGTAAACCTGATGTGTAACATCAGCGTCAAAAACAGGAATCACAGCAGGGGTTCATATCATAGAAAGTTAGAGTGTCAATCCTCTTGTAATTAAGTCGGCATTGTGGCTTTTGAATTCAATTCCGATGCAATTCCTGTGTTTGATATTCAATAAGAGGGTCCGAGGTATACAGTAAACCTGAAATGAAGCATCGGAATCTAAAACTCGACTCACAGGAGAGGTTCAAATCATAGAAAGTTAGAGTCTCAGTCCTTTTGTACTCAAGTCGGCATTGTGCCTTTTGAATTTAATTCCGATGCAATTTCTGTGCTTCATCGTCAATAAGAAGGTCCATGGTATACAGTAAACCTGAAGTGTAACATCGGCATCTAAAACTGGACTCACAGGTCAGATTCATATCATAGAAAGTTAGAGTGTCAATCCTCTTGTAATTAAGTCGGCATTGTGGCTTTTGAATTCAATTCCGATGCAATTCCTGTGTTTCATATTCAATAAGAAGGTCCGAGGTATACACTAAATCTGTAGTGAAGCATCGGAATCTAAAGCTCGAGTCACAGGAGAGGTTCAAATCGTGGAAAGTGAGAGTGTCAGTCCTCTTGTACTTAAGTCGGCATTGTGCCTTTTGTATTAAATTCGGATGCAATTACTGTGTTTCATCGTCAATAAGAAGGTCCGAGGGATTCAGTAAACCTGAAGTGAAGCATCGGAATCTTAAACTGGACTCATAGGAGAGGTTCAAATCATAGAGAGTTAGAGTGTCATTCCTCTTGTACTTAAGTCGGCATTGTGCCTTTTGAATTTAATTCCGATGCAATTTCTGTGTTTCATCGTCAATACGAAGATCCAAGGTGTACAGTAAACCTGAAGTTAAGCATCGGATTCTCAAACTGGACTCACAGGAGAGGTAAAAATAATAGAAAGTTTGAGTCTCAGTCCTCTTGTACTCAAGTCGGCATTGTGCCTTTTGAATTTAATTCCGATGCAATTTCTGTGCTTCACCGTCAATAAGAAGGTCCATGGTATACTGTAAACCTGATGTGCAACATCGGCATCTAAAACTTGAGTCACAGGAGGGGTTCATATCATAGAATGTTAGAGTGTCATTCTTCTTGTACTTAAGTCGGCATTGTGGCTTTTGAATTCAATTCCGATGCAATTCCTGTGTTTGATATTGAATAAGAAGGTGCGAGGTATACAATAAACCTGAAGTGAAGCATCGGAATCTAAAATTCGACTCACAGGAGAGGTTCAAATCATAGAAAGTTAGAGTGTCAGTCCTCTTGTACTTAAGTCGGCATTGTGGCTTTTGAATTCAATTCCGATGCAATTCCTGTGTTTTATATTCAACAAGAAGGTCCGAGGTATACAGTAAACCTGAAATGAAGCATCGGAATCTAAAACTCGACTCACAGGAGAGGGTCAAATCGTAGAAAGCGAGAGTGTCAGTCCTCTTGTACTTAAGTCGTCATTGTGCCTTTTGAATTTAATTCCGATGCATTATCTGTCCTTCATCGTCAATAAGAAGGTCCATGGTATACAGTTAACGCGAAGTGTAGCATCGGAATCTAAAACTCTACTCACAGGAGAGGATCAAATCATAGAGAGTTAGATTGTCCGTCCTCTTGTACTTAAGTCGTAATTGTGCCTTTTAAATTTAATTCGGATGCAATTTCTGTGTTTCATCGTCAATAAGAAGGTCCAAGGTATACAGTAAACCTGAAGTGATACATCGGAATCTAAAACTGGACTCACAGGAGAAGTTCAAATCATAGAAAGTTAGAATCTCCGTTCTCTTGTAAATAAGTCGGCATTGTGCCTTTTGAATTTAATTCCGATGCAATTTCTGTGCTTCATCGTCAATAAGAAGGTCCATGGTATACAGTAAACCTGAAGTGTAACATCGGCATCTAAAACTGGACTCACAGGAGAAGTTCAAATCATAGAAAGTTCAAGTGTCACTCCTCTTGTACTTAAGTCGGCATTATGGCTTTTGAATTTAATTCCGATGAAATTCCTGTGTTTCATCGTCAATAAGAAAGGTACAAGGTATACTGAAAACCTGAAGGGAAGCATCGGAATCTAAAACTTGACTCGCAGGAGAGGTTTCTAATCATAGAAAGTTAGAGTGTCAGTCCTCTTGTGCTTAAGTCGGCTTTGTGCCTTTTGTATAAAATTCGGATGTAAAATCTGTGTTTCATCGTCAATAAGAAGGTCCAAGGTATACAGTAAACCTGAAGTGAAGCATCGGAATCTATAACTGGACTCACAGCAGAGGTTCAAATCATAGAAAGTTAGAGTGTCAGTCCGCTTGTACTTAAGTCGGCATTGTGACTTTTGTATAAAATTCGGATGTAATTTCTGTGTATCATCGTCAATAAGAAGGTCCAAATGATAGAGTAAACCTGAAGTGATGCTTCGGAATCTAAAACTGGACTCACAGGAGAGGTTCAAATCATAGAAAGTTTGAGTGTCCGTCCTCTTGTACTTAAGTCGGCATTGTGCTATTTTGAATTTAATTCCGATGGAATTTCTGTGTTTCATCGTCAATAAGAAGGTCCAAGGTATACACTAAACCTGAAGTGAAGAATCGGAATCCAAAACTGGACGCACAGGAAAGGTTCAAATAATAGAAAGTTAGAATCTCAGTCCTCTTGTACTCAAGTCGGCATTGTGCGTTTTGAATTTAATTCCGATGCAATTTCTGTACCTCATCGTCAATATGAAGATCCATGGTATACAGTAAACCTGATGTGTAACATCGGCGTCTAAAACAGGACACACAGGAGGGGTTCGTATCATAGAAAGTTAGAGTGTCAGTAATCTTGTACTTAAGTCGGCATTGTGGCTTTTGAATTCAGTTCCGATGCAATTCCTGTGTTTCACATTTAATAGGATGGTCCGAGGTATACAGTAAACCTGAAGTGAAGCATCGGAATCTAAAACTCGACTCACAGGAGAGGTTAAAATCATAGAAAGTTAGAGTGTCAGTCCTCTTGTACTTATGTCGGCATTGTGCTTTTGTATTAAATTCGGATGCAATTTCTGTGTTTCATCGTCAATAAGAAGGTCCAAGGTATACAGTAAACCTGAAGTGAAGCATCGGAATCTAAAACGGGACTCACAGGAGTGGTTCAAATCATAGAAAATTAGAGTGTCAGTCTTCTTGTACATAAGTCAGCATTGTGACTTTTGTATTAAATTCTGATGCAATTTCTGTGTTTCATCGTCATTAAGAAAGTCCAAGGGATACGGTATACCTGAAGTGATGCATCGGAAACTAAAACTGGACTCACAGGAGACGTTCAAATCATAGAAAGTGAGAGTGTCAGTCCTCTTGAACTTAAGTCGGCATTGTGCCTTTTGTATTAAATTCGGATGCAATGTCTGTGTTTCATCGTCAATAAGAAGGTCTAAGGGATGCAGTAAACCTGAAGTGAAGCACCGGAAAAAATACTGGACTCACAGGAGAGGTTCAAATCATAGAAAGTTAGAGTGTCCTTCCTCTTGTACTTATGTCGGCATTGTGCTGTTTTGAATTTCATTCCGAAGCATTTTCTGTGCTTCATCGTCAATAAGAAGGTCCATGGTATGCAGTAAACCTGAAGTGTAGCATCGGAATCTAATACTGGACTCACAGGAGAGGTTCAAATCATAGAAAGTTAGAGTGTCCGTCCTCTTGTACTTAAGTCGGCATAGTGCTATTTGGAATTTAATCCCGATGAAATTTCTGTGTTTCATCGTCAATAAGAATGTCCAAGGTATACAGTAAACCTGAAGTGAAGAATCGGAATCTAAAACTCCACTCACATGAGAGGTTCAAATAATAGAAAGTTTGAGTCTCAGTCCTCTTGTGCTCAAGTCGGCATTGTGCCTTTTGAATTTGATTCCGATGCAATTGCTGTGCGTCATCGTCAATAAGAGGGTCCATGGTATACTGTAAACCTGATGTGTAACATCGGCATCTAAAACTCGACTCACAGGCGAGGTTCTAATCGTAGAAAGCGAGAGTGTCAGTCCTCTTGTACTTAAGTCGTCATTGTGAATTTTGTATTAAATTCGGATGCAATTTCTGTGTTTCATCGTCAATAAGAAGGTCCAAGGAATACAGTAAGCCTGAAGTGAAGCATCGGAATCCAAAACTGGACTCACAGGAGAGGTTCAAAGCATAGAAAGCTAGAGTGTCATTCCTCTTGTACTTCAGTCGGCATTGTGCCTTTTGTATTAAATTCGGATGCAATTTCTGTGTTTCATCGTCAATAAGAGGGTCCAAGGGATACAGTAAACCTGAAGTGAAGGATCGGAATCTAAAGCTGGACTCACATTAGAGGTTCAATTTATAGATAGTTAAGGTGTCAGTCCTCTTTTACTTAAGTCGGCATTGTGACTTTTGAATTTAATTCAGATGCAATATCTGTTCTTCATCGTCAATAAGAAGGTCCATGGTATCCAGTTAACGCGAAGTGTAGCATCGGAATCTAAAACTCTACTCACAGGAGAGGTTCAAATTATAGAAAGTTAGAATCTCCGTCCTCTTGTACTTAAGTCGGCATTGTGATTTTTGATTTTAATTCCGATGCAATTTCTGTGCTTCATCGTCAATAAGAAGGTCCATGGTACACAGTAAACCTGAAGTGTAACAATGGCATCTAAAACTGGACTCACAGGAGGGGTTCAAATCATAGAAAGTTAAAGTGTCACTCCTCTTGTACTTAAGTCGGCATTGTGGCTTTTGAATTTAATTCCGATGAAATTCCTGTGTTTCATCGTCAATAAGAAGGTCCACGGGATACAATAAACCTGACGTGAAGCATCGGAATCTATAACTGGACTCACAGGAGAGGTTCAAATCATAGAAAGTTAGAGTGTCAGTCCGCTGGCACTTAAGTCGGCATTGGGACTTTTGTATTAAATTCGGAAGTAATTTCTGTGTTTCATCGTCAATAAGAGGGCCAAATGATACAGTAAACCTGCAGTGATGCATCGGAATCTAAAACTGGACTCACAGGAGGGGTTCAAATCATAGAAAGTTAGAGTGTCAGTCCTCTTGTACGTAAGTCGGCATTGTGCCTATTGTATAAAATTCGGATACAATTTCTGTGTTTCACCGTCAATAAGAAGGCCCAAGGGATACAGTAAACCTGAAGTGAAGCATCGGAATCTAAAACTGGACTCACAGGAGAGGTTCAAATCATAGAAAGTTAGAGTGTCAGTCCTCTTGTACTTTAGTCGGCATTGTGCCTTTTGTATTAAATTCGAATGAAATTGCTGAGTTTCATCGTCAATAAGAAGGTCCAAGGGAAACAGTAAAACTGAAGTGAAGTATCGGAATCTAAAACAGGACTCACAGGAGGTGTTCATATCATAGAAAGTTAGAGTGTCAGTCCTCTTGTACTTAAGTCGGCATTGTGGCTTTTGAATTCAATTCCGATCCAATTCCTGTGTTTCATATTTAATAAGATGGTCCGAGGTATACAGTAAACCTGAAGTGAAGCATCGGAATCTAAATCTCGACTCACAGGAGAGGTTAAAATCATAGAAAGTTAGAGTGTCAGTCCTCTTGTACTTAAGTCGTCATTGTGCCTTTTGATTTTAATTCCGATGCATTATCTGTGCTTCATCGTCAATAAGAAGGTCCATGGTACACAGTTAACGCGAAGTGTAGCATCGGAATCTAAAACTCTACTCACAGGAGAGGTTGAAATCATAGAGAGTTAGATTGTCCGTCCTCTTGTTTTTAAGTCGTTATTGTGCCTTTTGAATTTAATTCCGATGTAATTTCTGTGTTTCATCATCAATAAGAAGGTCCGAGGGATTCAGTAAACCTGAAGTTAAGCATCGGAATCTCAAACTGGACTCACAGGAGAGGTAAAAATAATAGAAAGTTTGAGTCTCAGTCCTCTTGTACTCAAGTCGGCATTGTGCCTTTTGAATTTAATTCCGATGCAATTTCTGTGCTTCACCGTCAATAAGAAGGTCCATGGTATACTGTAAACCTGATGTGCAACATCGGCATCTAAAACTTGAGTCACAGGAGGGGTTCATATCATAGAATGTTAGAGTGTCATTCTTCTTGTACTTAAGTCGGCATTGTGGCTTTTGAATTCAATTCCGATGCAATCCTGTGTTTGATATTGAATAAGAAGGTGCGAGGTATACAATAAACCTGAAGTGAAGCATCGGAATCTAAAACTCGACTCACAGAAGATGTTCAAATCATAGAAAGTTAGAGTGTCAGTCCTCTTGTACTTAAGTCGGCATTGTGGCTTTTGAATTCAATTCCGATGCAATTCCTGTGTTTTATATTCAACAAGAAGGTCCGAGGTATACAGTAAACCTGAATTGTAGCATCGGAATCTAAAACTCGACTCACAGGAGAGGTTCATATCGTAGAAAGCGAGAGTGTCAGTCCTCTTGTACTTAAGTCGTCATTGTGCCTTTTGAATTTAATTCCGATGCATTATCTGTGCTTCATCGTCAATAAGAAAGTCCATGGTATACAGTTAACGCGAAGTGTAGCATCGGAATCTAAAACTCTACTCAAAGGAGAGGTTCAAATCATAGAGAGTTAGATTGTCCGTCCTCTTGTACTTAAGTCGTAATTGTGCCTTTTGAATTTAATTCGGATGCAATTTCTGTGTTTCATCGTCAATAAGAAGGTCCAAGGTATACAGTAACCCTGAAGTGAAACATCGGAATCTAAAACTGGACTCACAGGAGAAGTTCATATCATAGAAAGTTAGAATCTCCGTTCTCTTGTACATAAGTCGGCATTGTGCCTGTTGAATTTAATTCCGATGCAATTTCTGTGCTTCATCGTCAATAAGAAGGTCCATGGTATACAGTAAACCTGAAGTGTAACATCGGCATCTAAAACTGGACTCACAGGAGAAGTTCAAATCATAGAAAGTTCAAGTGTCACTCCTCTTGTACTTAAGTCGGCATTATGGCTTTTGAATTTAATTCCGATGAAATTCCTGTGTTTCATCGTCAATAAGAAGGTACAAGGTATACTGAAAACCTGAAGGGAAGCATCGGAATCTAATACTATACTCGCAGGAGAGGTTCAAATCATAGAAAGTTAGAGTGTCAGTCCTCTTGTGCTTAAGTCGGCTTTGTGCCTTTTGTATTAAATTCGGATGCAATATCTGTGTTTCATCGTCAATAAGAAGGTCCAAGGTATACAGTAAACCTGAAGTGAAGCATCGGAATCTATAACTGGACTCACAGCAGAGGTTCAAATCATAGAAAGTTAGAGTGTCAGTCCGCTTGTACTTAAGTCGGCATTGTGACTTTTGTATAAAATTCGGATGTAATTTCTGTGTATCATCGTCAATAAGAAGGTAAAAATGATAGAGTAAACCTGAAGTGATGCTTCGGTATCTAAAACTGGACTCACAGGAGAGGTTCAAATCATAGAAAGTTTGAGTGTCCGTCCTCTTGTACTTAAGTCGGCATTGTGCTATTTTGAATTTAATTCCGATGGAATTTCTGTGTTTCATCGTCAATAAGAAGGTCCAAGGTATACACTAAACCTGAAGTGAAGAATCGGAATCAAAAACTGGACCCACAGGAGAGGTTCAAATAATAGAAAGTTAGAATCTCAGTCCTCTTGTACTCAAGTCAGCATTGTGCCTTTTGAATTTAATTCCGATGCAATTTCTGTACCTCATCGTCAATATGAAGGTCCATGGTATACAGTAAACCTGATGTGTAACATCGGCGTCTAAAACAGGACACACAGGAGGGGTTCGTATCATAGAAAGTTAGAGTGTCAGTCCTCTTGTACTTAAGTCGGCATTGTGGCTTTTGAATTCAATTCCGATGCAATTCCTGCGTTTCACATTTAATAGGATGGTCCGAGGTATACAGTAAACCTGAAGTGAAGCATCGGAATCTAAAACTCGACTCACAGGAGAGGTTAAAATCATAGAAAGTTAGAGTGTCAGTCCTCTTCTACTTATGTCGGCATTGTGCTTTTGTATTAAATTCGGATGCAATTTCTGTGTTTCATCGTCAATAAGAAGGTCCAAGGTATACAGTAAACCTGAAGTGAAGCATCGGAATCTAAAACGGGACTCACAGGAGGGGTTCAAATCATAGAAAATTAGAGTGTCAATCTTCTTGTACATAAGTCAGCATTGTGACTTTTGTATTAAATTCTGATGCAATTTCTGTGTTTCATCGTCAATAAGAAGGTCCAAGGGATGCAGTAAACCTGAAGTGAAGCACCGGAAAAAAAACTGGACTCACAGGAGAGGTTCAAATCATAGAAAGTTAGAGTGTCCTTCCTCTTGTACTTATGTCGGCATTGTGCTATTTTGAATTTCATTCCGATGCATTTTCTGTGCTTCATCGTCAATAAGAAGGTCCATGGTATGCAGTAAACCTGAAGTGTAGCATCGGAATCTAATACTGGACTCACAGGAGAGGTTCAAATCATAGAAAGTTAGAGTGTCCGTCCTCTTGTACTTAAGTCTGCATAGTGCTATTTGGAATTTAATCCCGATGAAATTTCTGTGTTTCATCGTCAATAAGAAGGTCCAAGGTATACAGTAAACCTGAAGTGAAGAATCGGAATCTAAAACTCCACTCACATGAGAGGTTCAAATAATAGAAAGTTTGAGTCTCAGTCCTCTTGTGCTCAAGTCGGCATTGTGCCTTTTGAATTTGATTCCGATGCAATTGCTGTGCGTCATCGTCAATAAGAGGGTCCATGGTATACTGTAAACCTGATGTGAAACATCGGCATCTAAAACTCGACTCACAGGAGAGGTTCTAATCGTAGAAAGCGAGAGTGTCAGTCCTCTTGTACTTAAGTCGTCATTGTGAATTTTGTATTAAATTCGGATGCAATTTCTGTGTTTCATCGTCAAAGAGGGTCCAAGGGATACAGTAAACCTGAAGTGAAGCATCGGAATCTAAAGCTGGACTCACATTAGAGGTTCAATTTATAGATAGTTAAGGTGTCAGTCCTCTTTTACTTAAGTCGGCATTGTGACTTTTGAATTTACTTCAGATGCAATATCTGTTCTTCATCGTCAATAAGAAGGTCCATGGTATCCAGTTAACGCGAAGTGTAGCATCGGAATCTAAAACTCTACTCACAGGAGAGGTTCAAATTATAGAAAGTTAGAATCTCCGTCCTCTTGTACTTAAGTCGGCATTGTGATTTTTGATTTTAATTCCGATGCAATTTCTGTGTTTCATCGTCAATAAGAAGGTCCATGGTACACAGTAAACTTGAAGTGTAACATCGGCATCTAAAACTGGACTCACAGGAGAGGTTCAAATCATAGAAAGTTAAAGTGTCACTCCTCTTGTACTTAAGTCGGCATTGTGGCTTTTGAATTTAATTCCGATGAAATTCCTGTGTTTCATCGTCAATAAGAAGGTCCACGGGATACAATAAACCTGACGTGAAGCATCGGAATCTATAACTGGACTCACAGGAGAGGTTCAAATCATAGAAAGTTAGAGTGTCAGTCCGCTGGCACTTAAGTCGGCATTGGACTTTTGTATTAAATTCGGAAGTAATTTCTGTGTTTCATCGTCAATAAGAGGGCCAAATGATACAGTAAACCTGCAGTGATGCATCGGAAACTAAAACTGGACTCACAGGAGGGGTTCAAATCATAGAAAGTTAGAGTGTCAGTCCTCTTGTACGTAAGTCGGCATTGTTCCTTTTGTATAAAATTCGGATACAATTTCTGTGTTTCACCGTCAATAAGAAGGCCCAAGGGATACAGTAAACCTGAAGTGAAGAATCGGAATCTAAAACTGGACTCACAGGAGAGGTTCAAATCATAGAAGATAAGAGTGTCAGTCCTCTTGTACTTAAGTCGGCATTGTGGCTTTTGAATTCAATTCCGATCCAATTCCTGTGTTTCATATTTAATAAGATGGTCCGAGGTATACAGTAAACCTGAAGTGAAGTATCGGAATCTAAATCTCGACTCACAGGAGAGGTTAAAATCATAGAAAGTTAGAGTGTCGGTCCTCTTGTACTTAAGTGCCATTGTGCCTTTTGATTTTAATTCCGATGCATTATCTGTGCTTCATCGTAAATAAGAAGGTCCATGGTACACAGTTAACGCGAAGTGTAGCATCGGAATCTAAAACTCTACTCACAGGAGGTTGAAATCATAGAGAGTTAAATTGTTCGTCCACTTGTACTTAAGTCGTAATTGTGCCTTTTGAATTTAATTCCGATGCAATTTCTGTGTTTCATCGTCAATAAGAAGGTCCAAGGTATACAGTAAAGCTGAAGTGAAACATCGGAATCTAAAACTGGTCTCACAGGAGAAGTTCAAATCATAGAAAGTTAGAATCTCCGTTCTCTTGTACTTAAGTCGGCATTGTGCCTTTTGAATTTAATTCCGATGCAATTTCTGTGCTTCATCGTCAATAAGAAGGTCCATGGTATACAGTAAACCTGAAGTGTAACATCGGCATCTAAAACTTGACTCACAGGAGAAGTTCAAATCATAGAAAGTTCAAGTGTTACTCCTCTTGTACTTAAGTCGGCATTATGGCTTTTGAATTTAATTCCGATGAAATTCCTGTGTTTCATCGTCAATAAGAAGGTACAAGGTATACTGAAAACCTGAAGGGAAGCATCGGAATCTAAAACTTGACTCGCAGGAGAGGTTCAAATCATAGAAAGCTAGAGTGTCAGTCCTCTTGTGCTTAAGTCGGCTTTGTGCCTTTTGTATTAAATTCGGATGCAATATCTGTGTTTCATCGTCAATAAGAAGGTCCAAGGTATACAGTAAACCTGAAGTGAAGCATCGGAATCTATAACTGGACTCACAGCAGAGGTTCAAATCATAGAAAGTTAGAGTGTCAGTCCGCTTGTACTTAAGTCGGCATTGTGACTTTTGTATAAAATTCGGATGTAATTTCTGTGTATCATCGTCAATAAGAAGGTCCAAATGATAGAGTAAACCTGAAGTGATGCTTCGGAATCTAAAACTGGACTCACAGGAGAGGTTCAAATAATAGAAAGTTTGAGTGTCCGTCCTCTTGTACTTAAGTCGGCATTGTGCTATTTTGAATTTAATTCCGATGGAATTTCTGTGTTTCATCGTCAATAAGAAGGTCCAAGGTATACACTAAACCTGAAGTGAAGAATCGGAATCCAAAATTGGACCCACAGGAGAGGTTCAAATAATAGAAAGTTAGAATCTCAGTCCTCTTGTACTCAAGTCGGCATTGTGCCTTTTGAATTTAATTCCGATGCAATTTCTGTACCTAATCGTCAATATGAAGGTCCATGGTATACAGTAAACCTGATGTGTAACATCGGCGTCTAAAACAGGACACACAGGAGGGGTTCATGTCATAGAAAGTTAGAGTGTCAGTCCTCTTGTACTTAAGTCGGCATTGTGGCTTTTGAATTCAATTCCGATGCTATTCCTGTGTTTCATATTTAATAGGATGGTCCGAGGTATACAGTAAACCTGAAGTGAAGCATCGGAATCTAAAACTCGACTCACAGGAGAGGTTAAAATCATAGAAAGTTAGAGTGTCAGTCCTCTTCTACTTATGTCGGCATTGTGCTTTTGTATTAAATTCGGATGCAATTTCTGTGTTTCATCGTCAATAAGAAAGTCCAAGGGATACGGTATACCTGAAGTGATGCATCGGAAACTAAAACTGGACTCACAGCAGACGTTCAAACCATAGAAAGTGAGAGTGTCAGTCCTCTTGAACTTAAGTCGGCATTGTGCCTTTTTTATTAAATTCGGATGCAATGTCTGTGTTTCATCGTCAATTAGAAGGTCCAAGGGATGCAGTAAACCTGAAGTGAAGCACCGGAAAAAAAACTGGACTCACAGGAGAGGTTCAAATCATAGAAAGTTAGAGTGTCCATCCTCTTGTACTTATGTCGGCATTGTGCTATTTTGAATTTCATTCCGATGCATTTTCTGTGCTTCATCGTCAATAAGAAGGTCCATGGTATGCAGTAAACCTGAAGTGTAGCATCGGAATCTAATACTGGACTCACAGGAGAGGTTCAAATCATAGAAAGTTAGAGTGTCCGTCCGCTTGTACTTAAGTCGGCATAGTGCTATTTGGAATTTAATCCCGATGAAATTTCTGTGTTTCATCGTCAATAAGAAGGTCCGAGGTATACAGTAAACCTGAAGTGAAGCATCGGAATCTAAAACTGGACTCACAGGAGAGGTTCTAATCGTAGAAAGCGAGAGTGTCAGTCCTCTTGTACTTAAGTCGTCATTGGGAATTTTGTATTAAATTCGGATGCAATTTCTGTGTTTCATCGTCAATAAGAAGATCCAAGGAATACAGTAAGCCTGAAGTGAAGCATCGGAATCCAAAACTGGCCTCACAGGAGAGGTTCAAAGCATAGAAAGCTAGAGTGTCTTTCCTCTTGTACTTCAGACGGCATTGTGCCTTTTGTATTAAATTCGGATGCAATTTCTGTGATTCATCGTCAATAAGAGGGTCCAAGGGATACAGTAAACCTGAAGTGAAGCATCGGAATCTAAAGCTGGACTCACATTAGAGGTTCAATTTATAGATAGTTAAGGTGTCAGTCCTCTTTTACTTAAGTCGGCATTGTGACTTTTGAATTTAATTCAGATGCAATATCTGTTCTTCATCGTCAATAAGAAGGTCCATGGTATCCAGTTAACGCGAAGTGTAGCATCGGAATCTAAAACTCTACTCACAGGAGAGGTTCAAATTATAGAAAGTTAGAATCTCCGTCCTCTTGTACTTAAGTCGGCATTGTGAATTTTGATTTTAATTCCGATGCAATTTCTGTGCTTCATCGTTAATAAGAAGGTCCATGGTACACAGTAAACCTGAAGTGTAACATCGGCATCTAAAACTGGACTCACAGGAGAGGTTCAAATCATAGAAAGTTAAAGTGTCACTCCTCTTGTACTTAAGTCGGCATTGTGGTTTTGAATTTAATTCCGATGAAATTCCTATGTTTCATCGTCAATAAGAAGGTCCACGGGATACAATAAACCTGACGTGAAGCATAGGAATCTATAACTGGACTCACAGGAGAGGTTCAAATCATAGAAAGTTAGAGTGTCAGTCTGCTGGCACTTAAGTCGGCATTGGGACTTTTGTATTAAATTCGGAAGTAATTTCTGTGTTTCATCGTCAATAAGAGGGCCAAATGATACAGTAAACCTGCAGTGATGCATCGGAATCTAAAACTGGACTCACAGGAGGGGTTCAAATCATAGAAAGTTAGAGTGTCAGTCCTCTTGTACGTAAGTCGGCATTGTGCCTTTTGTATAAAATTCGGATACAATTTCTGTGTTTCACCGTCAATAAGAAGGCCCAAGGGATACAGTAAACCTGAAGTGAAGCATCGGAATCTAAAACTGGACTCACAGGAGAGGTTCAAATCATAGAAAGTTAGAGTGTCAGTCCTCTTGTACTTTAGTCGGCATTGTGCCTTTTGTATTAAATTCGAATGAAATTGCTGAGTTTCATCGTCAATAACAAGGTCCAAGGGAAACAGTAAAACTGAAGTGAAGTATCGGAATCTAAAACAGGACTCACAGGAGGTGTTCATATCATAGAAAGTTAGAGGGTCAGTCCTCTTGTACTTAAGTCGGCATTGGGGCTTTTGAATTCAATTCCGATGCAATTCCTGTGTTTCATATTTAATAAGATTGTCCGTGGTATACAGTAAACCTGAAGTGAAGCATTGGAATCTAAATCTCGACTCACAGGAGAGGTTAAAATCATAGAAAGTTAGAGTGTCAGTCCTCTTGTGCTTAAGTCGGCTTTGTGCCTTTTGTATTAAATTCAGATGCAATATCTGTGTTTCATCGTCAATAAGAAGGTCCAAGGTATACAGTAAACCTGAAGTGAAGCATCGGAATCTATAAGTGGACTCACAGCAGAGGTTCAAATCATAGAAAGTTAGAGTGTCAGTCCGCTTGTACTTAAGTCGGCATTGTGACTTTTGTATAAAATTCGGATGTAATTTCTGTGTATCATCGTCAATAAGAGGGTCCAAATGATAGAGTAAACCTGAAGAGATGCTTCGGAATCTAAAACTATACTCACAGGAGAGGTTCAAATAATAGAAAGTTTGAGTGTCCGTCCTCTTGTACTTAAGTCGGCATTGTGCTATTTTGAATTTAATTCCGATGGAATTTCTGTGTTTCATCGTCAATAAGAAGGTCCAAGGTATAAACTAAACCTGAAGTGAAGAATCGGAATCCAAAACTGGACCCACAGGAGAGGTTCAAATAATAGAAAGTTAGACTCTCTGTCCTCTTGTACTCAAGTCGGCATTGTGCCTTTTGAATTTAATTCCGATGCAATTTCTGTACCTCATCGTCAATATGAAGGTCCATGGTATACAGTAAACCTGATGTGTAACATCGGCGTCTAAAACAGGACACACAGGAGGGGTTCATATCATAGAAAGTTAGAGTGTCAGTCCTCTTGTACTTAAGTCGGCATTGTGGCTTTTGAATTCAATTCCGATGCAATTCCTGTGTTTCATATTTAATAGGATGGTCCGAGGAATACAGTAAACCTGAAGTGAAGCATCGGAATCTAAAACTCGACTCACAGGAGAGGTTAAAATCATAGAAAGTTAGAGTGTCCGTCCTCTTGTACTTAAGTCGGCATAGTGCTATTTGGAATTTAATCCCGATGAAATTTCTGTGTTGCATCGTCCATAAGAAGGTCCAAGGTATACAGTAAACCTGAAGTGAAGAATCGGAATCTAAAACTCCACTCACATGAGAGGTTCAAATAATAGAAAGTTTGAGTCTCAGTCCTCTTGTGCTCAAGTCGGCATTGTGCCTTTTGAATTTGATTCCGATGCAATTGCTGTGCGTCATCGTCAATAAGAGGGTCCATGGTATACTGTAAACCTGATGTGTAACATCGGCATGTCAATCTCGACTCACAGGAGAGGTTCTAATCGTAGAAAGCGAGAGTGTCAGTCCTCTTGTACTTAAGTCGTCATTGTGCCTTTTGTATTAAATTCGGATGCAATTTCTGTGTTTCATCCTCAATAAGAAGATCCAAGGAATACAGTAAGCCTGAAGTGAAGCATCGGAATCCAAAACTGGACTCACAGGAGAGGTTCAAAGCATAGAAAGCCAGAGTGTCATTCCTCTTGTACTTCAGTCGGCATTGTGCCTTTTGTATTAAATTCGGATGCAATTTCTGTGTTTCATCGTCAATTAGAGGGTCCAAGGGATACAGTAAACCTGAAGTGAAGCATCGGAATCTAAAGCTGGACTCACATTAGAGGTTCAATTTATAGATAGTTAAGGTGTCAGTCCTCTTTTACTTAAGTCGGCATTGTGACTTTTGAATTTAATTCAGATGCAATATCTGTTCTTCATCGTCAATAAGAAGGTCCATGGTATCCAGTTAACGCGAAGTGTAGCATCGGAATCTAAAACTCTACTCACAGGAGAGGTTCAAATTATAGAAAGTTAGAATCTCCGTCCTCTTGTACTTAAGTCGGCATTGTGATTTTTGATTTTAATTCCGATGCAATTTCTGTGCTTCATCGTCAATAAGAAGGTCCATGGTACACAGTAAACCTGAAGTGTAACATCGGCATCTAAAACTGGACTCACAGGAGAGGTTCAAATCATAGAAAGTTAAAGTGTCACTCCTCTTGTACTTAAGTCGGCATTGTGGCTTTTGAATTTAATTCCGATGAAATTCCTGTGTTTCATCGTCAATAAGAAGGTCCACGGGATACAATAAACCCGACGTGAAGCATCGGAATCTATAACTGGACTCACAGGAGAGTTTCAAATCATAGAAATTTAGAGTGTCAGTCCGCTGGCACTTAAGTCGGCATTGGGACTTTTGTATTAAATTCGGAAGTAATTTCTGTGTTTCATCGTCAATAAGAGGGCCAAATGATACAGTAAACCTGCAGTGATGCATCGGAATCTAAAACTGGACTAACAGGAGGGGTTCAAATCACAGAAAGTTAGAGTGTCAGTCCTCTTGTACGTAAGTCGGCATTGTGCGTTTTGTATAAAATTCGGATACAATCTCTGTGTTTCACCGTCAATAAGAAGGCCCAAGGGATACAGTAAACCTGAAGTGAAGCATCGGAATCTAAAACTGGTCTCACAGGAGAGGTTCAAATCATAGAAAGTTAGAGTGTCAGTCCTCTTGTACTTTAGTCGGCATTGTGCCTTTTGTATTAAATTCGAATGAAATTGCTGAGTTTCATCGTCAATAAGAAGGTCCAAGGGAAACAGAAAAACTGAAGTGAAGTATCGGAATCTAAAACAGGACTCACAGGAGGTGTTCATATCATAGAAAGTTAGAGTGTCAGTCCTCTTGTACTTAAGTCGTCATTGTGCCTTTTGATTTTAATTCCGATGCATTATCTGTGGTTCATCGTCAATAAGAAGGTCCATGGTATACAATTAACGCGAAGTGTAGCATCGGAATCTAAAACTCTACTCACAGGAGAGGTTGAAATCATAGAGAGTTAGAATCTCCGTTCTCTTGTACTTAAGTCGGCATTGTGCCTTTTGAATTTAATTCCGATGCAATTTCTGTGCTTCATCGTCAATAAGAAGGTCCATGGTATACAGTAAACCTGAAGTGTAACATCGGCATCTAAAACTGGACTCACAGGAGAACTTCAAATCATAGAAAGTTCAAGTGTCACTCCTCTTGTACTTAAGTCGGCATTATGGCTTTTGAATTTAATTCCGATGAAATTCCTGTGTTTCATCGTCAATAAGAAGGTACAAGGTATACTGAAAACCTGAAGGGAAGCATCGGAATCTAAAACTTGACTCGCAGGAGAGGTTCAAATCATAGAAAGTTAGAGTGTCAGTCCTCTTGTGCTTAAGTCGGCTTTGTGCCTTTTGGATTAAATTCGGATGCAATATCTGTGTTTCATCGTCAATAAGAAGGTCCAAGGTATACAGTAAACCTGAAGTGAAGCATCGGAATCTATAACTGGACTCACAGCAGAGGTTCAAATCATAGAAAGTTAGAGTGTCAGTCCGCTTGTACTTAAGTCGGCATTGTGACTATTGTATAAAATTCGGATGTAATTTCTGTGTATCATCGTCAATAAGAAGGTCCAAATGATAGAGTAAACCTGAAGTGATGCTTCGGAATCTAAAACTGGACTCACAGGAGAGGTTCAAATAATAGAAAGTTTGAGTGTCCGCCCTCTTGTACTTAAGTCGGCATTGTGCTATTTTGAATTTAATTCCGGTGGAATTTCTGTGTTTCATCGTCAATAAGAAGGTCCAAGGTATACACTAAACCTGAAGTGAAGAATCGGAATCCAAAACTGGACCCACAGGAGAGGTTCAAATAATAGAAAGTTAGAATCTCAGTCCTCTTGTACTCAAGTCGGCATTGTGCCTTTTGAATTTAATTCCGATGCAATTTCTGTACCTCATCGTCAATATGAAGGTCCATGGTATACAGTTAACCTGATGTGTAACATCGGCGTCTAAACCAGGACACACAGGAGGGGTTCATATCATAGTAAGTTAGAGTGTCAGTCCTCTTGTACTTAAGTCGGCATTATGGCTTTTGAATTCAATTCCGATGCAATTCCTGTGTTTCATATTTAATAGGATGGTCCGAGGTATACATAAAACTGAAGTGAAGCATCGGAATCTAAAACTCGACTCACAGGAGAGGTTAAAATCATAGAAAGTTAGAGTGTCAGTCCTGTTCTACTTATGTCGGCATTGTGCTTTTGTATTAAATTCGGATGCAATTTCAGTGTTTCATCGTCAATAAGAAGGTCCAAGGTATACAGTAAACCTGAAGTGAAGCATTGGAATGTAAAACGGGACTCACAGGAGGGGTTCAAATCATAGAAAATTAGAGTGTCAGTCTTCTTGTACATAAGTCAGCATTGTGACTTTTGTATTAAATTCTGATGCAATTTCTGTGTTTCATCGTCAATAAGAAAGTCCAAGGGATACGGTATACCTGAAGTGATGCATCGGAAACTAAAACTGGACTCACAGGAGACGTTCAAATCATAGAAAGTGAGAGTGTCAGTCCGCTTGAACTTAAGTCGGCATTGTGCCTTTTGTATTAAATTCGGATGCAATGTCTGTGTTTCATCGTCAATAAGAAGGTCCAAGGGATGCAGTAAACCTGAAGTGAAGCACCGAAAAAAAAACTGGACTCAGAGGAGAGGTTCAAATCATAGAAAGTTAGAGTGTCCTTCCTCTTATACTTATGTCGGCATTGTGCTATTTTGAATTTCATTCCGATGCATTTTCTGTGCTTCATCGTCAATAAGAAGGTCCATGGTGTGCAGTAAACCTGAAGTGTAGCATCGGAATCTAATACTGGACTCACAGGAGAGGTTCAAATCATAGAAAGTAAGAGTGTCCGTCCTCTTGTACTTAAGTCGGCATAGTGCTATTTGGAATTTAATCCCGATGAAATTTCTGTGTTTCATCGTCAATAAGAAGGTCCAAGGTATACAGTAAACCTGAAGTGAAGAATCGGAATCTAAAACTCCACTCACATGAGAGGTTCAAATAATAGAAAGTTTGAGTCTCAGTCCTCCTGTGCTCAAGTCGGCATTGTGCCTTTTGAATTTGATTCCGATGCAATTGCTGTGCATCATCGTCAATAAGAGGGTCCATGGTATACTGTAAACCTGATGTGTAACATCGGCATCTCAAACTCGACTCACAGGAGAGGTTCTAATCGTAGAAAGCGAGAGTGTCAGTCCTCTTGTACTTAAGTCGTCATTGTGCCTTTTGTATTAAATTCGGATGCAATTTCTCTGTTTCATCGTCAATAAGAAGATCCAAGGAATACAGTAAGCCTGAAGTGAAGCATCGGAATCCAAAACTGGTCTCACAGGAGAGGTTCAAAGCATAGAAAACCAGAGTGTCATTCCTCTTGTACTTCAGTCGGCATTGTGCCTTTTGTATTAAATTCGGATGCAATTTCTGTGTTTCATCGTCAATAAGAGGGTCCAAGGGATACAGTAAACCTGAAGTGAAGCATCGGAATCTAAAGCTGGACTCACATTAGAGGTTCAATTTATAGATAGTTAAGGTGTCAGTCCTCTTTTACTTAAGTCGGCATTGTGACTTTTGAATTTAATTCAGATGCAATATCTGTTCTTCATCGTCAATAAGAAGGTCCATGGTATCCAGTTAATGCGAAGTGTAGCATCGGAATCTAAAACCCTACTCACAGGAGAGGTTCAAATTATAGAAAGTTAGAATCTCCGTCCTCTTGTTCTTAAGTCGGCATTGTGATTTTTGATTTTATTTCCGATGCAATTTCTGTGCTTCATCGTCAATAAGAAGGTCCATGGTACACAGTAAACCTGAAGTGTAACATCGGCATCTAAAACTGGACTCACAGGATAGGTTCAAATCATAGAAAGTTTGAGTGTCAGTCCGCTGGCACTTTAGTCGGCATTGGGACTTTTGTATTAAATTCGGAAGTAATTTCTGTGTTTCATCGTCAATAAGAGGGCCAAATGATACAGTAAACCTGCAGTGATGCATCGGAATGTAAAACTGGACTCACAGGAGGGGTTCAAATCACAGAAAGTTAGAGTGTCAGTCCTCTTGTACTTTAGTCGGCATTGCGCCTTTTGTATTAAATTCGAATGAAATTGCTGAGTTTCATTGTCAATAAGAAGGTCCAAGGGAAACAGTAAAACTGAAGTGAAGTATCGGAATCTAAAACAGGACTCACAGGAGGTGTTCATATCATAGAAAGTTAGAGTGTCAGTCCTCTTGTAGTTAAGTCGGCATTGTGGCTTTTGAATTCAATTCCGATGCAATTCCTGTGTTTCATATTTAATAAGATGGTCCGAGGTATACAGTAAACCTGAAGTGAAGCATCGGAAACAAAATCTCGACTCACAGGAGAGGTTAAAATCATAGAAAGTTAGAGTGTCAGTCCTCTTGTACTTAAGTCGGCATTGTGCCTTTTGTATTAAATTCGGATGCAATTTCTGTGTTTCATTGTCAATAAGAAGGTCCAAGGTATACAGTATACCTAAAGTGATGCATCGGAAATAAAAACTGGACTCACAGGAGACGTTCAAATCGTAGAAAGTGGGAGTGTCAGTCCTCTTGAACTTAAGTCGGCATTGTGCGTTTTGTATTAAATTCGGATGCAATTTCTGTGTTTCATCGTCAATAAGAAGGTCCAAGGGATGCAGTAAACCTGAAGTGAAGCATCGGAAAAAAAACTGGACTCACAGGAGAGGTTCAAATCATAGAAAGTTAGAGTCTCCTTCCTATTGTACTTAAGTCGGCATTGTGCCATTTTGTATTTCATTCCGATGCATTTTCTGTGCTTCATCGACAATAAGAATGTCCATGGTATGCAGTAAACCTGAAGTGTAGCATCGGAATCTAATACTGGACTCACAGGAGAGGTTCAAATCATAGAAAGTTAGGGTGTCCGTCCTCTTGTACTTAAGTCGGCATAGTGCTATTTGGAATTTAATCCCGATGAAATTTCTGTGTTTCATCGTCAATAAGAAGGTCCAAGGTATACAGTAAACCTGAAGTGAAGAATCGGAATCTAAAACTGGACTCACATGAGAGGTTCAAATAATAGAAAGTTTGAGTCTCAGTCCTCTTGTACTCAAGTCTGCATTGTGCCTTTTGAATTTGATTCCGATGCCATTGCCGTGCGTCATCTTCAATAAGAAGGACCATGGTATACTGTAAACCTGATGTGTAACATCGGCATCTAAAACTCGACTCACAGGAGAGGTTCTAATCGTAGAAAGCGAGAGTGTCAGTCCTCTTGTACTTAAGTCGTCATTGTGCCTTTTGTATTATATTCGGATGCAATTTCTGTGTTTCATCGTCAATAAGAAGATCCAAGGAATACAGTAAGCCTGAAGTGAAGCATTGGAATCCAAAACTGGACTCACAGGAGAGGTTCAAAGCATAGAAAGCTAGAGTGTCATTCCTCTTGTACTTCAGTCGGCATTGTGCCTTTTGAATTTAATTCCGATGCAATTTCGGTGCTTCATCGTCAAAAAGAAGGTCCAAGGGATACAGTAAACCTCAAGTGAAGCATCGGAATCTAAAACTGGACTCACATTAGAGGTTCAATTTATACATAGTTAAGGTGTCAGTCCTCTTTTACTTAAGTCGGCATTGTGCCTTTTGAATTTCATTCAGATGCAAAATCTGTGCTTCATCGTCAATAAGGAAGTCCATGGTATACAGTTAACGCGAAGTGTAGCATCGGAATCTAAAACTCTACTCACAGGAGAGGTTCAAATTATAGAAAGTTAGAGTCTCCGTTCTCTTGTACTTAAGTCGGCATTGTGACTTTGAATATAATTCCGATGCAATTTCTGTGCTTCATCGTCAATAAGAAGGTCCATGGTACACAGTAAGCCTGAAGTGTAACATCGGCATCTAAAACTGGACTCACAGGAGAGGTTCAATTCATACAAAGTTAAAGTGTCACTCCTCTTGTACTTAAGTCGGCATTGTGGCTTTTGAATTTAAATCCGATGAGATTCCTGTGTTTCATCGTCAATAAGAAGGTACAAGGTATACAGAAAACCTGAAGTGAAGTATCGGAATCTAAAACTGGACTCACAGGAGAGGTTCAAATCATAGATAGCAAGAGTGACAGTCCTCTTGTACTTAAGTCGGCATTGTGCCTTTTGTATTAAATTCGGATTCAATTTCTATGTTTCATCGTCAATACGAAGGTCCAAGGGATACAGTAAACCTGAAGTGAAGGATCGGAATCTAAAACTGGACTCACACGAGAGGCTCAAATCATAGAAAGTTAGAGTGTCAGTCCTCCTGTACTTAAGACGGCATTGTTCTTTTTGTATTAAATTCGGATGCAATTTCTGTGTTTCATCGTCAATAAGAGGGTCCAAGGGATACAGTAAATTTGAAGTGAAGCATCGGAATCTAAAACTGGACTCACAGGAGAGGTTCAAATCATAGAAAGTTAGAGTGTCAGTCCTCTTCTACTTAAGTCGGCATTGTGCCATTTGAAGTTAATTCCGATGCATTTTCTGTGCTTCATCGTCAATAACAAGGTCCAAGGTATACAGTAAACCGAAGTGAAGCATCGGAATGTAAAACTGGACTCACAGGAGAGGTTCAAATCTTAGAAAGTTAGAGTCTCAGTCCTTTTGTACTCAAGTCGTCATTGTGCCTTTTGAATTTAATTGCGATGCAATTTCTGTGCTTCATCATCAATAAGAAGTTCCATGGTATAAAGTAAACCTGAAGTGTAACATCGGCATCTAAAACTGGACTCACAGGAGAGTTTCATATCATAGAAAAATTAGAGTGTCAATCCTCTTGTAATTAAGTCGGCATTGTGGCTTTTAAATTCAATTCCGATGCAATTCCTGTGTTTCATATTCAATAAGAAGGTCCGAGGTATACAGTAAACCTGAAGTGAAGCATCGGAGTCTAAAACTCGACTCACAGGAGAGGTTCAAATCGTAGAAAGCGAGAGTGTCAGTCCTCTTAAACTTAAGTCATCATTGTGCTTTTGTATTAAATTCGGAAGCAATTTCTGTGTTTCATCGTCAATAAGAAGATCCTAGGGATACAGTAAGCCGAAAGTGAAGCATCGGAATCCATAACTGGACTCACAGGAGATGTTCAAAGCATAGAAAGCTAGAGTGTCATTCCTCTTGTACTTCAGTCGGCATTGTGCCTTTTGAATTTAATTCCGATGCAATTTCGGTACTTCATCGTCAAAAAGATGGTCCAAGGGATACAGTAAACCTGAAGTGAAGCATCGGAATCTAAAGCTGGACTCACATTAGAGGTTCATTTTATAGATAGTTAAGGTGTCAGTCCTCTTTTACTTAAGTCGGCATTGTGCCTTTTGTATTAAATTCGGATGCAATTTCTGTGTTTCATTGTCAATAAGAATGTCCAAGGTATACAGTATACCTGAAGTGAAGCATCGGAAAAAAAACTGGACCCACAGGAGAGGTTCAAATCATAGAAAGTTAGAGTGTCCTTCCTCTTGTACTTAAGTCGGAATTGTGCCATTTAGTATTTCATTCCGATGCATTTTCTGTGCTTCATCGACAATAAGAAGGTCCATGGTATGCAGTAAACCTGAAGTGTAGCATCGGAATCTAATACTGGACTCACAGGAGAGGTTCAAATCATAGAATGTTAGAGTGTCCGTCCTCTTGTACTTAAGTCGGCATAGTGCTATTTGGAATTTAATCCCGATGAAATTTCTGTGTTTCATCGTCAATAAGAAGGTCCAAGGTATACAGTAAACCTGAAGTGAAGAATCGGATTCTAAAACTGGACTCACATGAGAGGTTCAAATAATAGAAAGTTTGAGTCTCAGTCCTCTTGTACTCAAGTCGGCATTGTGCCTTTTGAATTTGATTCCGATGCAATTGCCGTGCGTCATCGTCAATAAGAAGGACCATGGTATACTGTAAACCTGATGTGTAACATCGGCATCTATAACTTGACTCACAGGAGGGGTTCATATCATAGAAAGTTAGAGTGCAATCCTCTTGTACTTAAGTCGGCATTGTGGCTTTTGAAATCAATTCCGATGGAATTCCTGTGTTTGATATTGAATAAGAAGGTCCGAGGTATACAGTAAACCTGAAGTGAAGCATCGGAATCTAAAACTCGACTCACAGGAGAGGTTCAAATCGTAGAAAGCGAGAGTGTCAGTCCTCTTGTACTTAAGTCGTCATTGTACCTTTTGTATCAATTTCGGATGAAATTTCTGTGTTTCATCGTCAATAAGAAGATCCAAGGAATACAGTAAGCCTGAAGTGAAGCATCGGAATCCAAAACAGCACTCACAGGAGAGTTTCAAAGCATAGAAAGCTAGAGTGTCATTCCTCTTGCACTTCAGTCGGCATTGTGCCTTTTCAATTTAATTCCGATGCAATTTCGGTGCTTCATCGTCAAAAAGAAGGTCCAAGGGATACAGTAAACCTGAAGTGAAGCATCGGAATCTAAAACTGGACTCACATTAGAGGTTCAATTTATAGATAGTTAAGGTGTCAGTCCTCTTTTACTTAAGTCGGCATTGTTAATTTTGAATTTAATTCAGATGCAATATCTCTGCTTCATCGACAATAAGAAGGTACATGGTATACAGTTAACGCGAAGTGTAGCATCGGAATCTAAAATTCTACTCACAGGAGAGGTTCAAATTATCGAAAGTTAGAATCGCCGTTCTCTTGTACTTAAGTCGGCATTGTGATTTTTGAATTTAATTCCGATGCAATTTCTGTGCTTCATCGTCAATAAGAAGGTCCATGGTACACAGTAAACCTGAAGTGTAACATCGGCATCTAAAACTGGACTCACAGGAGAGGTTCAAATCATAGAAAGTTAAAGTGTCACTCCTCTTGTACTTTAGTCGGCATTGTGGCTTTTGAATTTAATTCCGATGAAATTCCTGTGTTTCATCGTCAATAAGAAGGTACAAGGTATACAGAAAACCTGAAGTGAAGCATCGGAATCTAAAACTTGACTCACAGGAGAGGTTCAAATCATAGAAACTTAGAGTGTCAGTCCTCTTGTGCTTAAGTCGGCTTTGTGCCTTTTGTATTAAATTCGGATGCAATTTCTGTGTTTCATCGTCAATAAGAAGGTCCACGGGATACAATAAACCTGACGTGAAGCATCGGAATCTATAACTGGACTCACAGGAGAGGTTCAAATCATAGTAAGTTAGAGCGTCAGTCCGCTGGTACTTAAGTCGGCATTGGGACTTTTGTATTAAATTCGGAAGTAATTTCTGTGTTTCATCGTCAATAAGAGGGTCCAAATGATACAGTAAACCTGCAGTGATGCTTCGTAATCTAAAACTGGACTCACAGGAGAGGTTCAAATCATAGAAAGTTAGGGTGTCCGTCCTCTTGTACTTAAGTCGGCATAGTGCTATTTGGAATTTAATCCCGATGAAATTTCTGTGTTTCATCGTCAATAAGAAGGTCCAAGGTATACAGTAAACCTGAAGTGAAGAATCGGAATCGAAAACTGGACTCACATGAGAGGTTCAAATAATAGAAAGTTTGAGTCTCAGTCCTCTTGTACTCAAGTCTGCATTGTGCCTTTTGAATTTGATTCCGATGCCATTGCCGTGCGTCATCTTCAATACGAAGGACCAAGGTATACTGTAAACCTGATGTGTAACATCGGCATCTAAAACTCGACTCACAGGAGAGGTTCAAATCATAGATAGCAAGAGTGACAGTCCTCTTGTACTTAAGTCGGCATTGTGCCTTTTGTATTAAATTCGGATTCAATTTCTATGTTTCATCGTCAATACGAAGGTCCAAGGGATACAGTAAACCTGAAGTGAAGGATCGGAATCTAAAACTGGACTCACACGAGAGGCTCAAATCATAGAAAGTTAGAGTGTCAGTCCTCCTGTACTTAAGACGGCATTGTTCCTTTTGTATTAAATTCGGATGCAATTTCTGTGTTTCATCGTCAATAAGAGGGTCCAAGGGATACAGTAAATTTGAAGTGAAGCATCGGAATCTAAAACTGGACTCACAGGAGAGGTTCAAATCATAGAAAGTTAGAGTGTCAGTCCTCTTCTACTTAAGTCGGCATTGTGCCATTTGAAGTTAATTCCGATGCATTTTCTGTGCTTCATCGTCAATAACAAGGTCCAAGGTATACAGTAAACCGAAGTGAAGCATCGGAATGTAAAACTGGACTCACAGGAGAGGTTCAAATCTTAGAAAGTTAGAGTCTCAGTCCTTTTGTACTCAAGTCGTCATTGTGCCTTTTGAATTTAATTGCGATGCAATTTCTGTGCTTCATCATCAATAAGAAGTTCCATGGTATAAAGTAAACCTGAAGTGTAACATCGGCATCTAAAACTGGACTCACAGGAGAGTTTCATATCATAGAAAAATTAGAGTGCCAATCCTCTTGTAATTAAGTCGGCATTGTGGCTTTTAAATTCAATTCCGATGCAATTCCTGTGTTTCATATTCAATAAGAAGGTCCGAGGTATACAGTAAACCTGAAGTGAAGCAATGGAGTCTAAAACTCGACTCACAGGAGAGGTTCAAATCGTAGAAAGCGAGAGTGTCAGTCCTCTTAAACTTAAGTCATCATTGTGCTTTTGTATTAAATTCGGATGCAATTTCTGTGTTTCATCGTCAATAAGAAGATCCTAGGGATACAGTAAGCCTAAAGTGAAGCATCGGAATCCATAACTGGACTCACAGGAGATGTTCAAAGCATAGAAAGCTAGAGTGTCATTCCTCTTGTACTTCAGTCGGCATTGTGCCTTTTGAATTTAATTCCGATGCAATTTCGGTGCTTCATCGTCAAAAAGATGGTCCAAGGGATACAGTAAACCTGAAGTGAAGCATCGGAATCTAAAGCTGGACTCACATTAGAGGTTCATTTTATAGATAGTTAAGGTGTCAGTCCTCTTTTACTTAAGTCGGCATTGTGCCTTTTGTATTAAATTCGGATGCAATTTCTGTGTTTCATTGTCAATAAGAATGTCCAAGGTATACAGTATACCTGAAGTGAAGCGTCGGAAAAAAAACTGGACCCACAGGAGAGGTTCAAATCATAGAAAGTTAGAGTGTCCTTCCTCTTGTACTTAAGTCGGAATTGTGCCATTTAGTAATTCATTCCGATGCATTTTCTGTGCTTCATCGACAATAAGAAGGTCCATGGTATGCAGTAAACCTGAAGTGTAGCATCGGAATCTAATACTGGACTCACAGGAGAGGTTCAAATCATAGAATGTTAGAGTGTCCGTCCTCTTGTACTTAAGTCGGCATAGTGCTATTTGGAATTTAATCCCGATGAAATTTCTGTGTTTCATCGTCAATAAGAAGGTCCAAGGTATACAGTAAACCTGAAGTGAAGAATCGGATTCTAAAACTGGACTCACATGAGAGGTTCAAATAATAGAAAGTTTGAGTCTCAGTCCTCTTGTACTCAAGTCGGCATTGTGCCTTTTGAATTTGATTCCGATGCAATTGCCGTGCGTCATCGTCAATAAGAAGGACCATGGTATACTGTAAACCTGATGTGTAACATCGGCATCTATAACTTGACTCACAGGAGGGGTTCATATCATAGAAAGTTAGAGTGCAATCCTCTTGTACTTAAGTCGGCATTGTGGCTTTTGAAATCAATTCCGATGGAATTCCTGTGTTTGATATTGAATAAGAAGGTCCGAGGTATACAGTAAACCTGAAGTGAAGCATCGGAATCTAAAACTCGACTCACAGGAGAGGTTCAAATCGTAGAAAGCGAGAGTGTCAGTCCTCTTGTACTTAAGTCGTCATTGTACCTTTTGTATCAATTTCGGATGAAATTTCTGTGTTTCATCGTCAATAAGAAGATCCAAGGAATACAGTAAGCCTGAAGTGAAGCATCGGAATCCAAAACAGCACTCACAGGAGAGTTTCAAAGCATAGAAAGCTAGAGTGTCATTCCTCTTGTACTTCAGTCGGCATTGTGCCTTTTGAATTTAATTCCGATGCAATTTCGGTGCTTCATCGTCAAAAAGAAGGTCCAAGGGATACAGTAAACCTGAAGTGAAGCATCGGAATCTAAAACTGGACTCACATTAGAGGTTCAATTTATAGATAGTTAAGGTGTCAGTCCTCTTTTACTTAAGTCGGCATTGTTAATTTTGAATTTAATTCAGATGCAATATCTCTGCTTCATCGACAATAAGAAGGTACATGGTATACAGTTAACGCGAAGTGTAGGATCGGAATCTAAAATTCTACTCACAGGAGAGGTTCAAATTATCGAAAGTTAGAATCGCCGTTCTCTTGTACTTAAGTCGGCATTGTGATTTTTGAATTTAATTCCGATGCAACTTCTGTGCTTCATCGTCAATAAGAAGGTCCATGGTACACAGTAAACCTGAAGTGTAACATCGGCATCTAAAACTGGACTCACAGGAGAGGTTCAAATCATAGAAAGTTAAAGTGTCACTCCTCTTGTACTTAAGTCGGCATTGTGGCTTTTGAATTTAATTCCGATGAAATTCCTGTGTTTCATCGTCAATAAGAAGGTACAAGGTATACAGAAAACCTGAAGTGAAGCATCGGAATCTAAAACTTGACTCACAGGAGAGGTTCAAATCATAGAAACTTAGAGTGTCAGTCCTCTTGTGCTTAAGTCGGCTTTGTGCCTTTTGTATTAAATTCGGATGCAATTTCTGTGTTTCATCGTCAATAAGAAGGTCCACGGGATACAATAAACCTGACGTGAAGCATCGGAATCTATAACTGGACTCACAGGAGAGGTTCAAATCATAGTAAGTTAGAGCGTCAGTCCGCTGGTACTTAAGTCGGCATTGGGACTTTTGTATTAAATTCGGAAGTAATTTCTGTGTTTCATCGTCAATAAGAGGGTCCAAATGATACAGTAAACCTGCAGTGATGCTTCGTAATCTAAAACTGGACTCACAGGAGAGGTTCAAATCATAGAAAGTTAGAGTGTCAGTCCTCTTGTACTTTAGTCGGCATTGTGCCTTTTGTATTAAATTCGAATGAAATTGCTGAGTTTCATCGTCAATAAGAAGGTCCAAGGGATACAGCTAACCTGAAGTGAAGTATGGGAATCTAAAACTGGACTCACAGGAGAGGTTCAAATCATAGAAAGTGAGAGTGTCAGTCCTCTTTTACTTAAGTCGGCATTCTGCCTTTTGTATTAAATTCGGATTCAATTACTATGTTTCATCGTCAATACGAAGGTCCAAGGGATACAGTAAACCTGAAGTGAAGGATCGGAATCTAAAACTGGACTCACAGGAAAGGTTCAAATCATAGAAAGCTAGAGTGTCAGTCCTCCTGTACTTAAGTCGTCATTGTGCCTTTTGTATTAAATTCGGATGCAATTTCTGTGTTTCATCGTCAATAAGAGGGTCCAAGGGATACAGTAAATCTGAAGTGAAGCATCGGAATCTAAAACTGGACTCACAGGAGAGGTTCAAATCATAGAAAGTTAGAGTGTCAGTCCTCTTCTACTTATGTCGGCATTGTGCCTTTCGAATTTAATTCAGATGCAATATCTGTTCTTCATCGTCAATAAGAAAGTCCATGGTATCCAGTTAACGCGAAGTGTAGCATCGGAATCTAAAACTCTACTCACAGGAGTGGTTCAAATTATAGAAAGTTAGAATCACCGTTCTCTTGTACTTAAGTCGGCATTGTGATTTTTGATTTTAATTCCGATGCAATTTCTGTGCTTCATCGTAAATAAGATGGTCCATGGTACATAGTAAACCTGAAGTGTAACATCGGCATCTAATACTGGACTCACAGGAGAGGTTCAAATCATAGAAAGTTAAAGTGTCAGTCCTCTTGTACTTAAGTCGGCATTGTGGCTTTTGAATTTAATTCCGATGAAATTCCTGTGTTTCATCGTCAATAAGAAGGTCCACGGGATACAATAAACCTGACGTGAAGCATCGGAATCTATAACTGGACTCACAGGAGAGGTTCAAATCATAGAAAGTTAAAGTGTCCGTCCTCTTGTACGTAAGTCGGCATTGTGCCTTTTGTATAAAATTCGGATACAATTTCTGTGTTTCACCGTCAATAAGAAGGTCCAAGGGATACAGTAAACCTGAAGTGAAGCATCGGAATCTAAAACTGGACTCACAGGAGATGTTCAAATCATAGAAAGTTAGAGTGTCAGTCCTCTTGTACTTTAGTCGGCATTGTGCCTTTTGTATTAAATTTGAATGAAATTGCTGAGTTTCATCGTCAATAAGAAGGTCCAAGGGAAACAGTAAAACTGAAGTGAAGTATCAGAATCTAAAACAGGACTTACAGGAGGTGTTCATATCATTGAAAGTTAGAGTGTCAGTCCTCTTGTACTTAAGTCGGCATTGTGGCTTTTGAATTCAATTCCGATGCAATTCCTGTGTTTCATATTTAATAAGATGGTCCGAGGTATACAGTAAACCTGAAGTGAAGCATCGGAATCTAAATCTCGACTCACAGGGGAGGTTAAAATCATAGAAAGTTAGAGTGTCAGTCCTCTTGTACTTAAGTCGGCATTGTGCCTTTTGTATTAAATTCGGATGCAATTTCTGTGTTTCATTGTCAATAAGAAGGTCCAAGGTATACAGTATACCTGAAGTGATGCATCGGAAATTAAAACTGGACTCACAGGAGACGTTCAAATCATAGAAAGTGAGAGTGTCAGTCCTCTGGAACTTAAGTCGGCATTGTGCGTTTTGTATTAAATTCGGATGCAATTTCTGTGTTTCATCGTCAATAAGAAGGTCCAAGGGATGCAGTAAACCTGAAGTGAAGCATCAGAAAAAAAACTGGACAACAGGAGAGGTTCAAATCATAGAAAGTTAGAGTGTCCTTCCTCTTATACTTAAGTCGGCATTGTGCCATTTTGTATTTCATTCCGATGCATTTTCTGTGCTTCATCGTCAATAAGATGGTCCATGGTATGCAGTAAACCTGAAGTGTAGCATCGGAATCTAATACTGGACTCAGAGGAGAGGTTCAAATCATAGAAAGTTAGAGTGTCCGTCCTCTTGTACTTAAGTCGGCATAGTGCTATTTGGAATTTAATCCCGATGAAATTTCTGTGTTTCATCGTCAATAAGAAGGTCCAAGGTATACAGTAAACCTGAAGTGAAGAATCGGAATCTAAAACTGGACTCACATGAGAGGTTCAAATAATAGAAAGTTTGAGTCTCAGTCCTCTTGTACTCAAGTCGGCATTGTGCCTTTTGAATTTGATTCCGATGCAATTGCCGTGCGTCATCGTCAATAAGAAGGACCATGGTATACTGTAAACCTGATGTGTAACTTCGGCATCTATAACTTGACTCACAGGAGGGGTTCACATCATAGTAAGTTAGAGTGCAATCCTCTTGTACTTAAGTCGGCATTGTGGCTTTTGAAATCAATTCCGATGGAACTCCTGTGTTTGATATTGAATAAGAAGGTCCGAGATATACAGTAAACCTGAAGTGAAGCATCGGAATCTAAAACTCGACTCACAGGAGAGGTTCAAATCGTAGAAAGCGAGAGTGTCAGTCCACTTGTACTTAAGTCGTCATTGTGCCTTTTGTATCAAATTCGGATGAAATTTCTGTGTTTCATCGTCAATAAGAAGATCCAAGGAATACAGTAAGCCTGAAGTGAAGCATCGGAATCCAAAACTGAACTCACAGGAGAGTTTCAAAGCATAGAAAGCTAGAGTGTCATTCCTCTTGTACTTCAGTCGGCATTGTGCCTTTTGAATTTAATTCCGATGCAATTTCGGTGCTTCATCGTCAAAAAGAAGGTCCAAGGGATACAGTAAACCTGAAGTGAAGCATCGGAATCTAAAACTGGACTCACATTAGAGGTTCAATTTACAGATAGTTAAGGTGTCAGTCCTCTTTTACTTAAGTCGGCATTGTGAATTTTGAATTTAATTCAGATGCAATATCTCTGCTTCATCGACAATAAGAAGGTCCATGGTATACAGTTGACGCGAAGTGTAGCATCGGAATCTAAAATTCTACTCACAGGAGAGGTTCAAATTATCGAAAGTTAGAATCGCCGTTCTCTTGTACTTAAGTCGGCATTGTGATTTTTGAATTTAATTCCGATTCAATTTCTGTGCTTCATCGTCAATAAGAAGGCCCATGGTACACAGTAAACCTGAAGTGTAACATCGGCATCTAAAACTGGACTCACAGGAGAGGTTCAAATCATAGAAAGTTAGAGTGTCCGTCCTCTTGTACTTGAGCCGGCATTTTGTTATTTTGAATTTATTTCCGTTGCAATATCTGTGTTTCAGCGTCAATAAGAAGGTCCAAGGTATACAGTAAACCTGAAGTGAAGCATCGGAACCTAAAACTGGACTCACAGGAGAGGTTGAAATCATAGAAAGTTAGAGTGTCAGTCTTCCTGTACTTAAGTCTTCATTGTGCCTTTTGTATTAAATTCGGATGCAATTTCTGTGTTTCGTCGTCAATAAGAAGGTCCATGGTATACAGTAAACCTGAAGTGTAGCATCGGAATCTAAAACTGGACTCACAGGAGAGGTTCAAATCATAGAAAGTTAGAGTGTCCGTCCTCTTGTACTTGAGCCGGCATTTTGTTATTTTGAATTTATTTCCGAAGCAATATCTGTGATTCAACGTCAATAAGAAGGTCCAAGGTATACAGTAAACCTGAAGTGAAGCATCGGAACCTAAAACTGGACTCACAGGAGAGGTTGAAATCATAGAAAGTGTGTGTGTCAGTCCTTTTTTACTTAAGTCGGCATTGTGCCTTTTGTATTAAGTTCGGATGCAATTTCTGTGACTCATCGTCAATAAGAAGGTCCAAGGGATACAGTAAACCTGAAGTGAAGCATCAGAATCTAAAACTAGACTCACAGGAGAAGTTCAAATCGTATTAAGTTAGAGTGTCAGTCCTCCTGTACTTAAGTCGGCATTGTGCCTTTTGTATTAAATTCGGTGCAATTTCTGTGTTTCATCGTCAATAAGAAGGACCAAGGGATACAGTAAACCTGAAGTGAAGCATCGGAATCTACAACTGGACAAACAAGACAGGTTCACATCATAGAAAGTTAGAGTGTCAGTCTTCTTCTACTTAAGTCGGCATTGTGCCTTTCGAACTTAATTCCGATGCATTTTCTGTGCTTCATCGTCAATAAGAAGGTCATGGTATACAGTAAACCTGAAGTGTAGCATCGGAATCTAAAACTGGACTCACAGGAGAGGTTCAAATCATAGTAAGTTAGAGTGTCCGTCCTCTTGTACTTAAGTCGGCATTGTGCTATTTTGAATTTAATTCCGATGCAATTTCTGTGTTTCATCGTCAATAAGTAGGTCCAAGGTATACACTAAACCTGAAGTGAAGAATCGGAATCTAAAACTGGACACACAGGAGAATTTCAAATCATAGAAAGTTAGAGTCTCAGTCCTCTCGTACACAAGTCTGCATTGTGCATTTTGAATTTAACTCCGATGCAATTTCTGTGCTTCATCGTCAATAAGAAGGTCCATTGTATACAGTATACCTGAAGTGTAACATCGGCATCTAAAACTGGACTCACAGGAGAGGTTCATATCATAGAAAGTTAGAGTGTCAATCCTCTTGTACTTAAGTCGGCATTGTGGCTTTTGAATTCATTTCCGATGCAATTCCTGTGCTTCATATTCAATAAGAAGGTCCGAGGTATACAGTAAACCTGAAGTGAAACATCGGAATCTAAAACTGGACTCACAGGAGAGGTTCAAATCGTAGAAAGCGAGAGTGTCAGTCCTCTTGTACTTAAGTCGGTATTGTGCCTTTTGTATTAAATTCGGATGCAATTTCTGTGTTTCATCGTCAATAAGAAGGTCCAAGGGGTACAGTAAACCTGAAGTGAAGCATCAGTACCTAAAACTGGACTCACAGGAGAGGTTCAAATCATAGAAAGTTATAGTGTCATTATTCTTGTACTTAAGTCGGCATTGTGCCATTTGAATTTAATTCCGATGCAATTTCGGTGCTTCATCGTCAAAAAGAAGGTCCAAGGGATACAGTAAACCTGAAGTGAAGCATGTGAATCTGAACCTGGGTTCACATTAGAGGTTCAAATCATAGAAAGTTAGAGTGTCAGTCCTCTTGTACTTAAGCCGGCATTGTGCCTTTTGTATTAAATTCGGATGCAATTTCTGTGTTTCATCGTCAATAAGAAGGTCCATGGGATACAGTAAACCTGAAGTGAAGCATCGATATCTAAAGCTGGACTCACAAGAGAGGTTCAAATTATAGAAAGTTAGAGTGTCAGTCCTCTTGTACTTAACTCGGCATTGTGCCTTTTGAATTTATTTCCGATGCGATTTCTGTGTTTCATCGTGAATACGAAGGTCCAAGGTATGCAGTAAACCTGAAGTGAAGCATCGGAATCACAGGACTCACAGCAGAGGTTCAAATCATAGAAAGTTAGAGTGTCAGTCCTCTTCTACTTAAGTCGGCATTGTGCCTTTTGAATTTAATTCCGATGCATTTTCTGTGCTTCATCGTCAATAAGAAGGTCCATGGTATACAGTAAACCTGAAGTGTAGAGTCGGAATCTAAAACTGGACTCACAGGAGAGGTACAAATCATAGAAAGTTAGAGTGTCCGTCCTCTTGTACTTAAGTCGGCATTGTGCTACTTTGAATTTTATTCCGATGAAATTTCTGTGTTTCATCGTCAATAAGAAGGTCCAAGGTATACACTAAACCTGAAGTGAAGCACCGGAATCTAAAACTGGACACACAGGAGAGGTTCAAATCATAGAAAGTTAGAGTGTCAGTCCTCTTGTACTTAACTCGGCATTGTGCCTTTTGTATAGTATTCGGATGCAATTTCTGTGTTTCGTCGTCATTAAGAAGGTCCAAGGGATACAGTTGACCGGAAGTGAAGCATCTTAATCTGGAACTGGACTCACAGGAGAGGTTCAAACCATAGAAAGTGAGGGTGTCAGTCCTTTTATACTTAAGTCGGCATTGTGACTTTTGTATTAAATTCGGATGCAATTTCTGTGTCTCATCGTCAATAAGAAGGTCCTAGGGATACAGTAAACCTCAAGTGAAGCATCTGTATCTAAAACTGGACTCACATTGGAGGTTCAAATCATAGATAGTTAGAGTGTCAGTCCTCTTGTACTTAACTCGGCATTGTGCCTTTTGTATAATATTCGGATGCAATTTCTGTGTTTCGTCGTCATTAAGAATGTCCAAGGGATACAGTTGACCGGAAGTGAAGCATCTTAATCTGGAACTGGACTCACAGGAGAGGTTCAAACCATAGAAAGTGAGAGTGTCAGTCCTTTTTTACTTAAGTCGGCATTGTGCCTTTTGTATTAAATTCAGATGCAATTTCTGTGTCGTATCGTCAATAAGAAGGTCCAAGGGATACAGTAAACCTGAAGTGAAGCACCGGAATCTAAAACTAGACTCACAGGAGAGGTTCAAATCATAGAAAGTTAGAATGTCAGTCCTCCTGCAGTTAAGTCGTCATTGTGCCTTTTTTATTAAATTCGGATGCAATTTCTGTGTTTCATCGTCAATAAGAAGGTTGTAGCGTTGCTCTTGGGGGACAAAAAATAAAAAGAATTGTTACTTTTTTTTAATGTCGAAAAAGTGAATATTTTGGTGGGCCACTTGGCAACAGAATCAGGGATTTATTACACTATTATAATAACATACGTTGACCATTAAATATCTGAATAAGAGCAGCATATTGATATATATATATATATATATATATATATATATATATTTGAGATCGCTCGGAAGAAACATTATCATTTCTGTGCATTTTTATAGTCGCGATGTAGTCATACCCGGATCAACACTAAGGGACCAGAAGATTTATAGACTTTAAAAGAAATGCAACACTACACAATTAAAAAAGAAAGTTGGTTCAGAAATAATAGGAAAACGATAATGTTCCTTCTGCCTCATGCTGCGTTCGGCCCATCAGCGTGATCGTAATTTCTGATGATGAAGTAACACAAAATAATTAAGTTAAGTAAATAAGGAGATGGACTCATCAAGGTTAATTTACGAAAATAAGCACACTTATCTTTAACACACGTTTTTTTTAATGCTACGTACCTTTTCATATTAAATTACAATAGATGACCATTGTGGTAAAATACTTTATACATAACAGTCAAAATGTCCTCTTGATTCTGTCTGTTCGATATCAGTTACAAGAAACTACATCTTTTGTGATTGGAAAAAATAACAATTAGCATATTCACTCAATATTTTCACATCAAATATAAAATACAGTTGTGGAACGCAGCAAGTCTGCGTCCGCCTCTCATGGAACACAAACAGTAAAGAGGTGAGGCGCGAAAAGCCTCATTTGTCTTGAAACAACAGAATTCTTTTTTTATACCATTAATCGATACATGTACATAGAGATTTACTGGCACCGCGCAAGAAGGGCAAAGATAAAGAATAATAAATTCTGTCGCTGCTATGCGATGATTCATTTCTTTTACTTTACAATTTTTCGATAACTTTAGGCCATCAGGCGTTTACTATTGAGCGTATATTAATGTTTGTGAGGTGAAAATTACTAATATTACACTGCCTCCCATGAGGAGGGAAGGAATACCGAAGGTATTACTTTCATCCTCATGCCCATTGGAATATTTGTGATTTTTGGGTGTAACACACAGGTTATTAAAAGTTTCATTTCATATTAATTCCATAGTAAAAGAATTAACGTTTCAATTTGTAATTACTGACGGTGGATCATTGTGAATTTGTTCTGTTTTCTATCAGTGTTTGCATGGATTCAGTCTTTCTTGGTGATTCTTAAAATTAAGGCTATAAGTACACATATTTACAAAATTTATAAGGAAATAGAGTCACACTTCATTTTTCATCGTTGCAAAAGTAATTTGACTATCACAACTGGTACACAACTTTCTGTTTTGACAGTATTCATTATATTGTCATCGTCTTGTCGATTGATTACCTTGTCCGTTGTCGCACTTAATTATACATTTATTTTCGTCGCACATACACTATTTATGATAGACTTGGATTGTAGAGCGGCCACTGGTGATGGCTTCGACAAGGAAGTCCATATCTTTCATTTTCAGGGCTCGAGTGTGGCTCTCCGAATTATTTCACATATGAAACAGATAAAATATCTTATATTAGAATAGCTTACAAAACTAATTTTATATACATGTGGGATGGGATATAGGAAGGATCGGATCCTTTGACGTATTTTCGTGTGCTTATTTTCATTCGTATCGTGACCTCTCGTCAAGGTTTACATTTCAACAGTGTTCAGAGGTGACCTTGTGACTTGTCTCTGTGTACAATCAGTCATTATAATAATTACGTTAACTTCTCTATCTTAGAGTCTCTCGGAAGGTTTATGATACATACAAAATGTTTTCAGTACTGGGTGTGAATGTTTTTGCTACAGAATGTAGCGCACAGCAACTGTGTTGTCGGTTGAACGTTTACATTATTTCGTCACGTGTGGCTGTCCGCCTCCACTGTTGCGAGCAATCTTGAAATTCAGTCTGTGCGCGCGCACGTGACCGGAACTTTCTTGCAGAGCGTTGATTTCGTGCTTGAGGTGCCGTGCGTCGCTTTTGTTCGGCGGATCGTGGCTTTGTGCTTTTTAGATTGCTGGAGGGAGCTTCTGCCACCGAAACTGCCTCACATCACTTCCTGTCCACTATCCAGTTACGGATTCACAGGTAAGTGGTAGTTACCGCTGCAACTGCATGTGTGGAATGACACTGATTATTACACACTGCACACATCAACGAAATTTTCACACATATGGTGCAGTAGAATACTGCCACTGACAATCGTCGAACTTTAAAACTTCACTTGCACTGCGGTGAGCGTCTGCGTGAACGGTGTATTAAAAGAAATTCTCGCGTCATAACATCACACGGTGTTTACAAGTTGATTTACATAGTAATATTTACAAGAGTTCATTTAAATCGATAAATAATTTAATTGACCACTTTGAATCAAAACAATTGTTTCTCAATTAGTCTTTTTTTTTTATTTAAGCCTACGGTCACAGGTAGGCTATTATGAGGCCTTTTTCTTTGACCGAATCCATTCCAATCTCCTTTACAAATTAATTTCATTCATAGTAATCTTTATCACGCTTGCTTATTCATTTTGTAGGACCAATACTTTTTTTTTTTTTTTAGTGCTCGTCTTATTTAGTGTCAAAAGTTTTTCTCGTATGTGCTTGTACATAAAGAAAGTTCGAGCACAGATTTGAAAATAGCAATTCCGCCTCTGAGTTTCGTGTAGAAATACAAACAGTCGAAAAAAAAAAAGGTGGAAAAAGCGGGTCTACTCGCTGATCGTCGACAGAATTTAAATTACTCCTCTACCAGGTCGAAAATTTAATTTACATTGCGCATTACAAAAGCAATTTGCGCGTCGCGAACCTACACATTTTTATATGTAGTGCCTCACTTCCCAAGCACACGTGCATCTTTACAATTTGATCCTGAGGAGTGGATAGGATCAAGGATCTTAAAGGATTTGCACTTAGGAAAGGGATTCAATAATCACATAATCACAGAGAAAACAATAAATATTGCAGTGCACACTTAAAATAAAATCTATCACTTCAAGCATGTATATCTAATATGTATCTTGCTGCAGCTTGCTTACTACTCTTTGCTCATTTCTTAGACTAAGTCAAGTTTATGCATTACGCATTTGGGTATTAATTATCATTTGTATATATAAGCCTCTCACTAGAGTGTTGTTTTTTTCTGCTGTCGCTACCTGTGAAGCTTGGGCGAGATCCTTATTCTATGTGCTGCTAGCTTGTGAATTTGCAGTATCGCTAATGCTCAATAGTACCGTGAAGTTGGCATAATAAACCATGTTACTCATATGTTCTTTTACTCAGCTTGTTTATAGTCTGGACTCATCTTACTTTGCGTTATATAATAAACTTCCTTTTTATTCCATCACGCTTTTACTTAAGGTTAACGTCAGGCCTTTGTTAGAGCAATTGCACTGCGTTATCAATCTGTTCATGCTTAATCCTAGGTATCTGTTCACTTCAAAGAGATGTTATTTTATCGCTGGCACAGCACTGTGCTGGAATTTACAAGTTAAATCTACCGACTGTTTTACGCTAACAGGTGGTGCCTTATTTACGTCACCTTTGAAAATAGGGAATAACCTCATGGAATCGAATCTTTCTCACAACTTTCCTCTTTTCTCTGGACGTTTAAGTATTTCCTTTTAAAACAGGTAATTAATTTGTCCTCGATTAAATTTCACTTACTAATACTAAGCACATATAATCATCATTTTCATATTACTATTTAGGGAGAGAAGTGCATTATTCGCTCCTTCCTGCTCATTCTCAAATTACTATTTAGCGAGAGAAGTGCATTATTCGCTCCTTCCTCTTTCCTCATTTTAGTACCTCGGGGCTAATTAATACCTCTCGAGTACATCATTTTCCTTACATACTAACTTATAACTAAAATTGAAAATCACCTCTAGGACATGTCGTCCTGTTTACATAAAGATTATTCATGTCAATACTTGTCTGCAACTTATTCTATATTTTATTTTCCAGACACGTTGTTTTGATACATAAGGTTTCCTTTCAGCACCGGTTAACGTCCGTAGTCAGTTCAGTTCCGTTCTTGTTACTCATTGGTTAATCCTGATCTCCAATACCTTAGAATTTTCTTACAGCTTAAATTTACTTAATTCCTGGCGTTATAAAATTTTCTTAAATCTTGATGGTGGAACAATCCTTTGATTTTATTCGTGGCAGGGTCAGATAACAAATAGCTACCAATGTGTGGTTTCCTCATTATCACAAAGGGACCTTCATAAATGTGTTGCCACTTACGATTCTTCTTTAACAACAGGGATGGTTTAAAGTGAGTACTGACTAATACCTTTTCTCCTTCTTTGAAATCTATAACTCTGTTTACCTTCTTATCAAATGCCTTTTTTCGGAGGTTAGCATACGTTGTCAATGATATGAGATCTTGCCTGATTTTTGCGTCTAGGTCCAATTCGTTGTCTTGTAACTTTGGAAGGGGGTCTATCCATTCATTCCTCTCTTTTGATCTTGACATTAACTCATGTGGCGTGAATCCGGTCGACAGATGAGGAAGGTGGTTTACAATCTGTTCGAATGGTGTTACGAAGTCTACCCACTTAGATTGCTTATTCGGAATGTACGTCCTTATAAATCTGTTAAATTCTTTGAAGATTCTTTCTGTCGGATTCGATTGCGGTCGAAACAGGGATATCAAAATTTGTTTGATTCCATGGCGAGCAAGAAATGCACGCCACGGGCGTGATGTGAAATTTGAAGCATTATCAGACAAAATTGATTCTGGAACCCCGAATCGTGGGAAATAATCATTTTCAATGCGACGAATTATTGGATTTGCACAAGAAGATTTTACTGCGTACAGTCTTATGTGCTTAGAAAAATTGTCCAGGATTGCTACTAAGTATTTAGCGCCTCCCCTACCGGTGGGTAGTGGACCTGTTAAATCAATACTAAGAAGCTGGTTTGGCCTTTCAGCAACTATTGGATTTAGTGGAATTGAAGTGGAAATGTTTAAGGATTTTGCCTTTTGACAGATGACACAGTTTCTCAATAATTTATGAATTCTCTGGTGTAGATTCGGAACATAACAGTAAGTCGAGATTTTCCTTTTACATTTTTCTGGTCCGTAGTGACCCCATGAAATGTGAGTGTACCACAGAAGATGTTCAATGAAATTTCGAGGGATGCAAACACACCACCTCTCAGATGACTCAGACGTCTTATGAAATAGCACTTGGTTATGAACTTTATAAAACTCGGACAACTTGTGGGCTGGATTTTCGTGAAGAATTTGTATAACCTTTTTCCATTTTGGATCTGTATTTTGAAGAATCTGAATCTGCCTACATAACTGAAGAAAATACTTTCTGTGAATTGGATCTTTCATTAACAAGACTTTATAATTAGACATTTGTTCCACCAGTTCGCTGGTCTCTAGTAAGCCCTCAGGTGAGTGAGAAAGTGCGTCTGCTATAACATTATCTTTACCTTTTATGTATACAATGTCAAAGTCATATTCCTGCAGGAATAAGCACCATCGAGTAAGACGAGGGTGTTGCAACTTGCATGTAAGGAGGAATGATAAGGCTTGATGGTCTGAATAGACTTTAATTTTTCTTCCATAGATATAATAGTTAAATCGCCTAAAAGCCCATATTACGGCAGGTGCCTCCAACTCCGTAACCGAATAAGACTTCTCACACTCTGATAACACTCGACTCGCAAAGCTAATCACTTGGATTTGCTCGTGTCCATTTACTAATTGAATCTGGAAAAGACAAGCGCCGATACCCACAAAGGAAGCGTCTGCAGTAATACAAAATTCCTTATCCATCTGAGGATGATGGAGAATGTTACTGTTAACCAGACTGTCTTTAATTTTCTTAAATCCGCCTTGGCATTCCGGCGTCCAATTCCAATGTGAATTCTTTTTTAAAAGGTTGTGAAGAGCGGGATTGTACAATACCTGATTGGGAACAAAACGTCTAAAAAATGACGTAAGACCGATAAATCCTCTCAGTTGCCTTTTTGTAACAGGGGTTGGAAAGTTTTTTATAGCAGACAATTTTTCCGGGTCGGGTTTAATTCCTTCAGGGGTGATGATGTGTCCTAAAAATTTAATTTCACTTTTTCCAAACTTGGATTTCTTAAGATTTGCTGTAACACCATACTCTCTGAATCGATGAAATATCTTTTGCAGAAGGGCCACATGATCTTCCCAATTTTTCGATGCTACAAGAACGTCATCCACATAGACTGTTACCTCATCTAAAAGTTCAGGACCTAGTACATAGTCAAGGGCAGAAATAAAAATTCCGGAACTCACATTTAGTCCAAACGGTACAACTTTGAAATGGTAAGATCTACCTGCAAATATAAACGCAGTGTACTTCCTAGACTCCTGCGCAAGTTTTACTTGCCAGTAACTGCTTTTCAAATCAAGGGTACTCAAATACTTAACTCCATGAAACTTCTGCAGATGCTCTTCAAGAGCCTCTGGTCTCGTTCTTATGGGTACTATAATTTTATTGATTAATCTTGCATCTAGGACTAGCCTTACGGTACCATCTGATTTTAGCACAGACAATAAAGGACTCGAATAAGGTGAATGAGATACTTCTATCACATTCCAGCGTAACATTTTCTTGATCTCACACTTGACAGCTTCGCGTCTCGCATATGGAATGGAATAGCTTGTTCTACAGTAGGTTGAATGGGGCAGGACATCCATTCGATATTCAAAGCCTTTTATTAGTCCAGGTTTCTTAGAAAATACTTGAACGTAATCCGTTAACAAATTGTAAAGCTCATTCTTCTGTTGTTTGGATAATTCAATGGACTCACTAGCTTTACCGTATAATTCATTCTGACCGGGAATTAGGTCTTTATACTCATCGTCATTAACACTTTCAAGATCTGTCATGTCTTCTGTCTGACTGTACTGTTGTCTTTTAGTCCATGGCCGTACTGCTGTTTGAAGCACCCCAAAGTTTGTCTTCACCTTACTTCTTAACAAATTTACAGTTACTTGTTGCTGGCTCGCTACTAGAGTACAGATTCCACACTCGATGTCAATTTTAGCTTTCGTCTGCCTCAAGAATTCCATACTCAGGATACATGGCACTGATAGGTTTTTAACAATAAGAAAAATGCACGTTACTGAAATAGACTCTATCTGGATTTGAAGCTGAGTCTGAAGATTTACACGTTGTGTTAGTGGACCAATTGCTCCCGATATGGTGCAACCTTGAATTGGAAGTGATAAAACTTTGCATACAGAGGATATTTGCTTAAATAAACATAAAGATAAGACATTTATATTAGCTCCTGTATCTACAATAGCTGTTACAGGTATGTTGGCAATTGATACCCTTATGGAAGCTTGAACTTGTTCGTCCCATACGTCATCATTGTCTCTCGTCTCAGTGTCTGCTACTAGATCATCCCGTAAGTTTGTCTCTTTGTCATACCTAATTGCTTTAATTTCGTGTGGACTAAGTGACAGGGTGCCCCCATTCAAACCTGCAGCATCCTCTAGGAGGCTCAAAGGTGCTGCTTTTAATTTTCCGCTCGACGCTTACTTTCCTGCTGATTTATATTTCTTAATGTTTCTTCCGTCTGGAACTGGTGTTGGTTTTGTGGTACGCACTCGGTTGGAAACGGATCTTGTTGTCCTGGCGTATTCGCTTGCGCATAATAAATTTGCGTATTATGCGGGCGTTTAGGCTTCAGAGTTCCCGAAGGTCCGTTCGCTTGTGGCTGAACAGTATTTTGCTGTGGCTTGTGTTGATTGTAACCGTTAGTGAAAGGTGTACATTGGTCTTCACCTTGATTATGCCATTTATTTCTTTTCCACTGTCGATTTGAATCGTAAGACTGATCGTTTTGATAATTCCCGTTGATCGGTTGCGTGTTTCCATATTGCTGGGGCTGTGTGTTATAATGTGCATTTTCGTACTGAGGTGGTGACGAATTATATATTGGATTGTATCTCTGGCCGTTATTGTACTTATTTTTGTATTTGCTGTTGGAGTACGTAGTGTGTTTATTTTTGAAACCGTTGTGGGGTTGGTACTGGTTGTCGCTGTGACGCGCTTTCGCTCGGCCACCATTGTTGCCTACGTATTCTGTATTGTGCTGGCTGCCTGCACTGAAGTGGGCGTTGCCAACATCAAATCTAGCGTCCTCGTAAATCAGATCTAACGAGTCTAACACAGATAGGAAAGTGTCCGTATCGTCCTCAGACACGTTTACTAACTTTTCTCTGATCGCAATCGGTAGCTTAGTTTTTAGAATCATAATAACGTCTTTGGCGGTGATCGGCGAATCCCAGAACTTGATTTTCGCTAAATACTTTTCAAAATATCTTCTCAAACTACCGCGCTTACTGTTAAACACTTCGGCGTTGTAAACCTCTTTTCTCAGGCGCTGCTGCACACCAGAACTCCAGAATTTAGCTAAAAACATCTGTTCAAACTCTTTGTAACTTTTACAAGAGTCGACCATTTCGGTTCCCTATAAGGCAGCATCGCCTACGATAAATCCACTAACGAATTGAATTCGCTGGCGGTCACTCCAGCTACTCGGGAAAATTCCTGAAAAATTTCGGAGGAACACTATAGGATGAATTTCTCTTTTCTGTGGGTGAAAGGTCGGAAAAATACGATGTTTGATCACGCTTTCCTCCTGCATCAAACTGACAAAAATGGATGGGCTGGTAGTCGGGTTAACTTGTGCTTCTATAGAACTATGAGTTTGAGCGTTATCAAATAGTGAACGGTAATGTACCTGCTGTTGTTCATTACTTCGTGGTGAATTATTCCAGTTTCCTGACACGGGAGGTGGGGAATTTTCAACTTGACATTTTAGTGTACGAACTTCATCAACTATCTGTTGACGCCATTCAGGTAAATCTTGAGCTAACGTTCGTCTTATCTGGCCTAATTCTGACCTCACTGTGTCTCCTGTTTTTCCAGGGGCTGCCAATATTTCAAAGGTCATGTTTTTGACAGTTTCCCTGAGTTCGTTCTTGACCTTGTTTTCTATGAATCCGTCTTTGTTTTTAATCCACTCTTGGTAGTGATCAGACAATGCTTCAGCATGTGCCTTAACAGTATTCTTTATTTGGTCCTCTACATTAAGAGTCTCAATCTGTTTCGAAAGATCATCAACAACATTCTCGATCGTGTCTACTGCGGTTTTAACTCCTTTGACCTCATCAGAGATTGCAGTATAATCTTCTTTTAAGGTCGCAGCTTGTTTTTGATATTCTATCACTTTTGAATTTATCTCTCCCTTGGCTGCTTCGATTTTTTCATCTAACCGTTTTGAAATATCCTCTATTTTTGACTCTACTTGTGTGTCAATTTCTAGCCTCATGATCGTGATCTGACTGCTGATTTGGCTTTGGACATTACCCAACAGGGTATTTAAATCAGCTGTTATGTCTGCCTTTAGTTCGGCCTTTACCGAATTTAACCGTGTATTTAGGTCATTTATCTCCGTTTGCAGATCTGTTTTTACTGAATTTATGTCTGTTTTTACCGAATTTATTTCTGTTTTTACTGAATTTATGACTTCTTTTACTGAGTTGCACAGATTTGTAAGGACCTGATTTTTATTATGCCGTCTTTCGGCCTTCTCTTTTTCTTCGCGGGCCTTTTCATCTAATTTTTCCTGCTTTTCACGTTCCTGTCTTTGCGCCTCTCTCTGTCTTTGACTTTCGAACTTGCGTTCCATTATTGCTTCGATCATTGCAGCCAAGTCATTTTTTTCAAAAGCGGGAATAGTTTGCACACTAGGACCAGCTTCTAAAACTTCGGTCGAGGCTGCTTCTGCCTCCGCTCGTGTACCTATCGCGCGTGATCGTAATGGATAGTGAGGTCCATTCGCATCACCGCTGTCGTCTGGTTTTGTTTGTGTCGGCTGTTTACCGTCAGCCATGTTCATGAATTATTTGTCAAACGTAAAAATGCTACAGATATTGTTTGTCACTGCCGTCAGTCGTTTGTCTGTGACGTAGTGCTATGGCTTACTGGGACCTAAGATAAAATTTTATCTCTGTGTAACAACTGACGTTCATTTACGCCAAGAAGACAAGATGGTTCCTACTAATTACAAACAAATGAAATATCACACGTTTTACCAGTTTTGAGCGTAGTTATCCGCCATATCGTAATTTTTTTATGCACTGACAACAATGTTACACTTTCACTGAATTTAACTACATAGGAATCGACTATGGACAAATTGAAATAAAGCTGTTTCAAGGCAAGGAAAGACAGGTTTACGTTCTGATCAACTCGAAAGATGCTACGTCACTACGAAAGCTTGGCTACTGCGTATAAAAATTTGACTTACTATGGCTGTCTTGATAATGATACAGCTGGATACTCGCGTTTTTTGGTAATTTCATCAATCGTTCTTCTGAATTAATTAAAAGGTTTTCCCACTTCTCTTTCTCGGTTGAATTGCATCCACATGAAAAAATGAAACAGTTATTAGAACAAGCAAAGAAAATTTTTTAAACACATACATGAAATGATTTTTTGATCAAGTCCCTGTTCGGGCGCCAAGTGTAGCGTTGCTGTTGGGGGACAAAAAATAAAAAGAATTGTTACTTTTTTTTAATGTCGAAAAAGTGAATATTTTGGTGGGCCACTTGGCAACAGAATCAGGGATTTATTACACTATTATAATAACATACGTTGACCATTAAATACCTGAATAAGAGCAGCATATTGATATATATATGTATATATTTGAGATCGCTCGGAAGAAACATTATCATTTCTGTGCATTTTTATAGTCGCGATGTAGTCATACCCGGATCAACACTAAGGGACCAGAAGATTTATAGACTTTAAAAGAAATGCAACACTACACAATTAAAAAAGAAAGTTGGTTCAGAAATAATAGGAAAACGATAATGTTCCTTCTGCCTCATGCTGCGTTCGGCCCATCAGCGTGATCGTAATTTCTGATGATGAAGTAACACAAAATAATTAAGTTAAGTAAATAAGGAGATGGACTCATCAAGGTTAATTTACGAAAATGAGCACACTTATCTTTAACACACGTTTTTTTTAATGCTACGTACCTTTTCATATTAAATTACAATAGATGACCATTGTGGTTAAATACTTTATACATAACAGTCAAAATGTCCTCTTGATTCTGTCTGTTCGATATCAGTTACAAGAAACTACATCTTTTGTGATTGGAAAAAATAACAATTAGCATATTCACTCAATATTTTCACATCAAATATAAAATACAGTTGTGGAACGCAGCAAGTCTGCGTCCGCCTCTCATGGAACACAAACAGTAAAAAGGTGAGGCGCGAAAAGCCTCATTTGTCTTGAAACAACAGAATTCTTTTTTTATACCATTAATCGATACATGTACATAGAGATTTACTGGCACCGCGCAAGAAGGGCAAAGATAAAGAATAATAGATTCTGTCGCTGCTATGCGATGATTCATTTCTTTTACTTTACAATTTTTCGATAACTTTAGGCCATCAGGCGTTTACTATTGAGCGTATATTAATGTTTGTGAGGCGAAAATTACTAATATTACAAGGTCAAAGGGATACAGTAAACCTGAAGTGAAGCATCGGAATATACAACTGGACAAACAAGACAGGTTCAAATCATAGAAAGTTAGAGTGCCAGTCCTCTCCTACTTAAGTCGGCATTGTGCCTTTTGAATTTAATTCCGATGCTTTTTCTGTGCTTCATCGTCAATACGAAGGTCCATGGTATACAGTAAACCTGAAGTGTAGCATCGGAATCTAAAACTGGACTCACAGGAGAGGTTCAAATCATAGAATGTGGGAGTGTCAGTCCTTTTTTACTTAAGTCGGCATTGTGCCTTTTGTATTAAATTCGGATGCAATTTCTGTGTCTCATCGTCAATAAGAAGGTCCAAGGGATACAGTAAACCTGAAGTGAAGCATCGGAATCTAAAACTAGACTCACAGGAGAGGTTCAAATCATAGAAAGTTAGAGTGCCACTTCTCGTGTACTTAAGTCGGCATTGTGCCTTTTGTATTAAATTCGGATTCAATTTCATTGTTTCATCGTCAATAAGAAGGTCCAAGCGATACAGTAAACTTGAAGCGAAGCATCGGAATCTAAAACTGGACCCACAAGAGAGGTTCAAATAATAGAAAGTTAGAGTGTCAGTCCTCTTGTACTTAAGTCGGCATTGTGCCTTTTGAATTTAATTCCGATGCATTTTTTGTGCTCGATCGTATATAAGAAGGTCCATGGTATACAGTAAACCTGAAGTGTAGCATCGGAATCTAAAACTGGACTCACAGGACAGGTTCGAACCATAGAAAGTTAGAATGTCAGTCCTCTTGTACTTAAGTCGGCATTGTGGCTTTTGTATTAAATTCGGATGCAATTTCTGTGTTTCATCGTCAATAAGAAGGTCCATGGTATACAGTATACCTGAAGTGTAGCATCGGAATCTAAAACTGGACTCACAGGAGAGGTTCAAATCATAGAAAGTTAGAGTGTCCGTCCTCTTGTACCTAAGTCGGCATTGTCCTATTTTGAATTTAATTCCGATGCAATTCCTGTGTTTCATATTCAATAAGAAGGTCCGAGGTATACAGTAAACCTGAAGGGAAGCATCGGAATCTAAAACTCGACTCACAGGAGAGTTTCAAATCGTAGAAAGTGAGAGTGTCAGTCCTCTTGTACTTAAGGCGGCATTGTGCCTTTTGTATTAAATTCGGATGAAATTTCTGTGTTTCATCGTCATTAAGAAGGTCCAAGGGATACAGCTAACCGGAAGTGAAGCATCGGTATCTAAAGCTGGACTCACAGGAGAGGTTCAAATCATAGAAAGTTAGAGTGTCAGTCCTCTTGTACTTAACTCGGCATTGTGCCTTTTGTATAATATTCGGATGCAATTTCTGTGTTTCGTCGTCAATAAGAAGGTGCAAGGTATACAGTACACCTGAAGTGAAGCATCGGAATCTAAAACTGGGCTCACAGGAGAGGTTCAAATCATAGAAAGTGAGAGTGTCAGTAATCTTGTACTTAAGTCGGCATTGTGTCATTTGTATTAAATTCGGATGCAATTTCTGTGTTTCATCGTCAATAAGAAGGTCCAAGGGATACAGTAAACCTGAAGTGAAGCATCGGAATCTAAAACTGGACTCACAGGAGAGATTCAAATCATAGAAATTAAGAGTGTCAGTCCTCTTGAACTTAAGTCGGCATTGTGCCTTTTGTATTAAATTCGGATGAAATTTCTGTGTTTCATCGTCATTAAGAAGGTCCAAGGGAAGCAGCTAACCGGAAGTGAAGCATCGGTATCTAAAGCTGGACTCACAGGAGAGGTTCAAATCATAGAAAGTTAGAGTGTCAGTCCTCTTGTACTTAACTCAGCATTGTGCCTTTTGTATAATATTCGGATGCAATTTCTGTGTTTCGTCGTCAATAAGAAGGTGCAAGGTATACAGTACACCTGAAGTGAAGCATCGGAATCTAAAACTGGGCTCACAGGAGAGGTTCAAATCATAGAAAGTGAGAGTGTCAGTAATCTTGTACTTAAGTCGGCATTGTGCCTTTTGTATTAAATTCGGATGCAATTTCTGTGTTTCATCGTCAATAAGAAGGTCCAAGGGATACAGTAAACCTGAAGTGAAGCATCGGAATCTAAAACTGGACTCACAGGAGAGATTCAAATCATAGAAAGTAAGAGTGTCAGTCCTCTTGAACTTAAGTCGGCATTGTGCCTTTTGTATTAAATTCGGATGCAATTTCTGGGTTTCATCGTGAATAAGAAGGTCCAAGGGATACAGTAAACCTGAAGTGAAGCATCGGTATCTAAAGCTGGAGTCACAGGAAAGGTTCAAATCATAGAAAGTTAGAGTGTCAGTCCTCTTGTACTTAAGTCATCATTGTGGCTTTTGAATTCAATTCCGATGCAATTCCTGTGTTTCTTATTCAATATGAAGGTCCATGGTATACAGTAAACCTAAGGTGTAGCATCGGAATCTAAAACTGGACTCACAGGAGAGGTTCAAATCATAGAAAGTGAGAGTATCAGTCCGCTTGTACTTAAGTCGGCATTGTGCCCTTTGTATAAAATTCAGATGCAATTTCTGTGTTTCGTCGTCAATAAGAAGGTGCAAGGTATACATTAAACCTGAAGTGACGCATCGGAATCTAAAACTGGGCTCACAGGAGAGGTTATAATCATAGAAAGCGAGAGTGTCTGTCCTCTTGTACTTAAGTTGGCATTGTGCCTTTTGTATTAAATTCGGATGCAATTTCTGTGTTTCATCGTCATTAAGAAGGTCCAAGGGATACAGCTAACCGGAAGTGTAGCATCGGAATCTGAAACTGGACTCACAGGAGAGTTTCAAATCATAGAATGTGAGAGTGTCAGTCCTTTTTTAATGAAGTCGGCATTGTGCCTTTTGTATTAAATTCGGATGCAATTTCTGTGTCTCATCGTCAATAAGAATTTCCAAGGGATACAGTAAACCTGAAGTGAAGCATCGGAATCTAAAACTAGACTGACAGGAGAGGTTCAAATCATAGAAAGTTAGAGTGTCAGAACTCTTGTACTAAAGTCGGCATTGTGCCTTTAGTATTAAATTCGGTTGCAAATTCTGTGTTTCATCGTCAATAAGAAGGTCCAAGGGATACAGTAAACCTGAAGTGAAGCATCGGTATCTAAAGCTGGAGTCACAGGAAACGTTCAAATCATAGAAAGTTAGAGTGTCAGTCCTCTTGTACTTAACTTGGCATTGTGCCTTTTGAATTTAATTCCGATGCAATTTCTGTGTTTCATCGTCAATACGAAGGTCCAAGGTATACAGTAAACCTGAAGTTAAGCATCGGAATCTAAAACTATACTCACAGGAGAGGTTCAAATCATAGAAAGTTAGAGTGTCAGTCCTCTTGTACATAAGTCGGCATTGTGACTTTTGTATTAAATTCGGATGCAATTTCTGTGTTTCATCGTCAATACGAATGTCCAACGGATACAGTAAACCTGAAGTGAAGCATCGGAATCTAAAATTGGACTCACAGGAGAGGTTCAAACCATAGAAAGTTAGAGTGTCAGTCCTCTTTTACTTAAGTCGGCATTGTGCTTTTTGAATTTAATTCCGTAGCAATTTCAGTGTTTCATCGTCAATAAGAAGGTCCAAGGTATACAGTATACCTGAAGTGAAGCATTGGAATCTAAAACTGGACTCACAGGAGAGGTTAAATCAAATAAAGTTAGAGTGTCAGTCCACTTGTACTTAAGTCAGCAATGTGTTTTTTGTATAAAATTCGGATGCAATTTCTGTGTTTCGTCGTCAATAAGAAGGTGCAAGGTATACACTAAACCTGAAGTTAAGCATCGGAATCTAAAAGTGGACTCACAGGAGAGGTTGATATCATAGAAAGTGAGAGTGTCAGTCCTCTTGTACTTAAGTCGGCATTGTGCCTTTTGTATTAAATTCGGATGCAATTTCTGTGTCTCATCGTCAATAAGAAGGTTCAAGGGATACAGTAAACCTGAAATGAAGCTTCGGAATCTAAAACTTGACTCACAGGAGAAGTTCGAATCATAGAAAGTGAGAGTGTCCGTCCACTTGTACTTAAGCCGGTATCGTGCTATTTTGAATTTAATTCCGATGCAATTTCTGTGTTTCATCGTCAATAAGAAGGCCCAAGGGATACAGTAAACCAGAAGTGAAGCTTCGAAATCTAAAGCTGGACTCACAGGGGAGGTTCAAATCATAGAAAGTAAGAGTGTCAGTCCTCTTGTACTTAAGGCGGCATTGTGCCTTTTGTATTAAATTCGGATGCAATTTCTGTGTTTCATCGTCATTAAGAAGGTCCAAGGGATACAGCTAACCAGAAGTGAAGCATCGGAATCTGAAACTGGACTCACAGGAGAGGTTCAAATCATAGAAAGAGAGAGTGTCAGTCCTTTTTTAATTAAGTCGGCATTGTGCCTTTTGTATAAAATTCGGATGCAATTTCTGTGTCTCATCGTCAATAAGAAGGTCCAAGGGATACAGTAAACCTGAAGTGAAGCATCGGAATCTAAAACTAGACTCACAGGAGAGGTTCAAATCATAGAAAGTTAGAGTGTCAGTCCTCTTGTACTTAAGTCGGCATTGTACCTTTAGTATTAAATTCGGTTGCAATTTCTGTGTCTCATCGTCAATAAGTAGGTCCAAGGGATGCAGTAAACCTGAAGTGAAGCATCGGTATCTAAAGCTGGACTCACAGGAAAGGTTCTAATCATAGAAAGTTAGAGTGTCAGTCTTCTTGTACTTAACTTGGCATTGTGCCTTTTGAATTTAAATCCGATGCAATTTCTGAGTTTCATCGTCAACATGAAGGTCCAAGGTATACAGTAAACCTGAAGTTAAGCATCGGAATCTAAAACTGGACTCACAGGAGATGTTCAAATCATAGAATGTTAGAGTGTCAGTCCTCTTGTACAGAAGTCGGCATTGTGCCTTTTGTATTAAATTCGGATGCAACTTCTGTGTCTCATCGTCAATAAGTAGGTCCAAGGGATACAGTAAACCTGAAGTGAAGCATCGGAATCTAAAACTGGACGCACAGGAGAGGTTAAATCAAAGAAAGTTAGAGTGTCAGTCCACTTGTACTTAAGTCAGCATTGTGATTTTTGTATAAAATTCGGATGCAATTTTTGTGTTTCATCGTGAATAAGTAAGTCCAACGGATACAGTAAACCTGAAGTGAAGCATCGGAATCTAAAATTGGACTCGCAGGAGAGGTTCAAACCATAGAAAGTTAGAGTGTCAGTCCTCTTTTACTTAAGTCGGCATTGTGCCTTTTGAATTTAATTCCGATGCAATTTCAGTGTTTCATCTTCAATAAAAAGGTCCAAGGTATACAGTAAACCTGAAGTGAAGCATCGGAATCTAAAACTGGACTCACAGGAGAGGTTAAATCAAAGAAAGTTAGAGTGTCAGTCCACTTGTACTTAATTCAGCAATGTGTTTTTTGTATAAAATTCGGATGCAATTTCTGTGTTTCGTCGTCAATAAGAAGGTCCAAGGGTTACAGTAAACCTGAAGTCAAGCATCGGAGTCTAAAACTAGACTCACAGGAGAGGTTCAAATCATAGAGAGTAAGAGTGTCAGTCCTCTTGTACTTAAGTCTTCATTGTGCTATTTCGAATTTAATTCCGATGCATTTTCTGTGCTTCATCGTCAATAAGAATGTCCATGGTATACAGTAAACCTGAGGTGGAGCATCGGAATCTAAAACTAGACTCACAGGAGAGGTTCAAATCATAGAAAGTTAGAGTGACCGTCCTCTTGTACTTAAGTCGGCATTGTGCTATTTTGAATTTAATTCCGATCCAATTTCTGTGTTTCATCGTCAATAAGAAGGTCCAAGGTATACAGTAAACATGAAGTGACGCAACGGAATCTAAAACTGGACTCACAGGAGAGGTTCATATCATAGAAATTTAGAGTCTCAGTCCTCTTGTACTTAAGTCGGAATTGTGCCTTTTGAGTTTACTTCCGATGCAATTTCTGTACTTCATCATCAAAAAGAATGTCCATGCTATACAATAAACCTGAAGTGTAACATCGGCACCTAAAACTGGACTCACAGGAGAGGTTCAAATCATAGAAAGTTAGTGTGTCCGTCCTTTTGTACTTAAGTCGGCATTGTGCTATTTTGAATTTAATTCCGATGCAATTTCTTTGTTTCATCGTCAATAAGAAGGTCCAAGGGATACAGTAAACCTGAAGTGAAGCATCGGAATCTAAAACTGGACTCACAGGAGAGGTTCAAATCATAGAAAGTGAGAGTGTCTGTCCTTTTTTACTTAAGTCGGCATTGTGGCTTTTGTATTAAAATCGGATGCAATTTCTGTGTCTCATCGTCAATAAGAAGGTCCAAGGGATACAGTAAACCTGAAGTGAAGCATCGGAATCTAAAACTAGACTCACAAGACAGGTTCAAATCATAGAAAGTTAGAGTGTCCGTCCTCTTGTACTTACGTCGGCATTGTGCCTTTTGAATTTAATTCCGATGCATTTTCTGTGCTTCATCGTCAATAAGAAGGTCCATGGTATGCAGTAAACCTGAAGTGTAGCATCGGAATCTAAAACTGGACTCACAGGAGATGTTCAAATCATAGAAAGGTAGAGTCTCAGTCCTCTTGTACTTAAGTCGGCATTGTGCCTTTTGTATTTAATTCGGATGAAATTTCAGGGGTTTCATCGTCCATAAGAAGGTCCAAGGGATACAGTAAACCTGAAGTGAAGCATTGGAATCTAAATCTGGACTCACAGGAGAGGTTCAAAGCATAGAAAGTAAGAGTGTCAGTCCGTTTTTACTTAAGTCGGCATTGTGCCTTTTGTATTAAATTCGGGTGCAATTTCTGTGTCTCATCGTCAATAAGAAAGTCCAAGGGATACAGCAACCCTGAAGTGAAGCATCGGAATCTAAATCTAGATTCACAGGAGAGGTTCAAATCATAGAAAGTGAAAATGCCAGTCCTCTTGTACTTAGGTCTTCATTGTGAATTTTGAATTTAATTCCGATGCATTTTCTGTGCTTCATCGTCAATAAGAATGTCCATGGTATACAGTAAACCTGAAGTGGAGCATCGGAATCTAAAACTAGACTCACAGGAGAGGTTCAAATCATAGAAAGTTAGAGTGACCGTCCTCTTGTAGTTAAGTCGCATTGTGCTATTTTGAATTTAATTCCGATGCAATTTCTGTGTTTCATCGTCAATAAGAAGGTCCAAGGTATACAGTAAACATGAAGTGAAGCATCGGAATCTAAAACTGGACTCACAGGGGAGGTTCAAATCATAGAAAGTTAGAGTCTCAGATCTCTTGTACTTAAGTCGGAGTTGTGCCTTTTGAATTTACTTCCGATGCAATTTCTGTGCTTCATCGTCAATAAGAATGTCCAAGGTATACAGTAAACATGGGGTGAAGCATCGGAATCTAAAACTGGACTCACAGGAGAGGTTCAAATCATAAAAAGTTAGAGTCTCAGTCCTCTTCTACTTAAGTCGGCATTGTGCCTTTTGAATTTAATTCCGTTGCAATTTCTGTGTTTCATCGTGAATAAGAAGGTCCAAGGTATACAGTAAACATGAAGTGAAGCATCGGAATCTAAAACTGGACTCACAAGGGAGGTTCAAATCATAGAAATTTAGAGTCTCAGTCCTCTTGTACTTAAGTCGGAATTGTGCCTTTTGAATTTACTTCCGATGCAATTTCTGTACTTCATCATCAAAAAGTATGTCCATGCTATACAGTAAACCTGAAGTGTAACATCGGCACCTAAAACTGGACTCACAGGAGAGGTTCAAATCATAGAAAGTTAGTGTGTCCGTCCTTTTGTACTTAAGTCGGCATTGTGATATTTTGAATTTAATTCCGATGCAATTTCTTTGTTTCATCGTCAATAAGAAGGTCCAAGGGATACAGTAAACCTGAAGTGAAGCATCGGAATCTAAAACTGGACTCACAGGAGAGGTTCCAATCATAGAAAGTAAGAGTGTCTCTCCTTTTTTACTTAAGTCGGCATTGTGACTTTTGTATTAAAATCGGATGCAATTTCTGTGTCTCATCGTCAATAAGAAGGTCCAAGGGATACAGTAAACCTGAAGTGAAGCATCGGAATCTAAAACTAGACTCACAAGACAGGTTCAAATCATAGAAAGTTAGAGTGTCCGTCCTCTTGTACTTACGTCGGCATTGTGCCTTTTGAATTTAATTCCGATGCATTTTCTGTGCTTCATCGTCAATAAGAAGGTCCATGGTATGCAGTAAACCTGAAGTGTAGCATCGGAATCTAAAACTGGACTCACAGGAGAGGTTCAAATCATAGAAAGTTAGAGTCTCAGTCCTCTTGTACTTAAGTCGGCATTGTGCCTTTTGTATTTATTCGGATGAAATTTCAGGGGTTTCATCGTCCATAAGAAGGTCCAAGGGATACAGTAAACCTGAAGTGAAGCATCGGAATCTAAATCTGGACTCACAGGAGAGGTTCAAATCATAGAAAGTAAGAGTGTCAGTCCGTTTTTACTTAAGTCGGCATTGTGCCTTTTGTATTAAATTCGGGTGCAATTTCTGTGTCTCATCGTCAATAAGAAAGTCCAAGGGATACAGCAACCCTGAAGTGAAGCATCGGAATCTAAATCTAGATTCACAGGAGAGGTTCAAATCATTGAAAGTGAAAATGCCAGTCCTCTTGTACTTAGGTCTTCATTGTGAATTTTGAATTTAATTCCGATGCATTTTCTGTGCTTCATCGTCAATAAGAATGTCCATGGTATACAGTAAACCTGAAGTGGAGCATCGGAATCTAAAACTAGACTCACAGGAGAGGTTCAAATCATAGAAAGTTAGAGTGACCGTCCTCTTGTACTTAAGTCGGCATTGTGCTATTTTGAATTTAATTCCGATGCAATTTCTGTGTTTCATCGTCAATAAGAAGGTCCAAGGTATACAGTAAACATGAAGTGAAGCATCGGAATCTAAAACTGGACTCACAGGGGAGGTTCAAATCATAGAAAGTTAGAGTCTCAGATCTCTTGTACTTAAGTCGGAGTTGTGCCTTTTGAATTTACTTCCGATGCAATTTCTGTGCTTCATCGTCAATAAGAATGTCCAAGGTATACAGTAAACATGGGGTGAAGCATCGGAATCTAAAACTGGACTCACAGGAGAGGTTCAAATCATAAAAAGTTAGAGTCTCAGTCCTCTTCTACTTAAGTCGGCATTGTGCCTTTTGAATTTAATTCCGTTGCAATTTCTGTGTTTCATCGTGAATAAGAAGGTCCAAGGTATACAGTAAACATGAAGTGAAGCATCGGAATCTAAAACTGGACTCACAGGGGAGGTTCAAATCATAGAAATTTAGAGTCTCAGTCCTCTTGTACTTAAGTCGGAATTGTGCCTTTTGAATTTACTTCCGATGCAATTTCTGTACTTCATCATCAAAAAGTATGTCCATGCTATACAGTAAACCTGAAGTGTAACATCGGCACCTAAAACTGGACTCACAGGAGAGGTTCAAATCATAGAAAGTTAGTGTGTCCGTCCTTTTGTACTTAAGTCGGCATTGTGATATTTTGAATTTAATTCCGATGCAATTTCTTTGTTTCATCGTCAATAAGAAGGTCCAAGGGATACAGTAAACCTGAAGTGAAGCATCGGAATCTAAAACTGGACTCACAGGAGAGGTTCCAATCATAGAAAGTGAGAGTGTCTCTCCTTTTTTACTTAAGTCGGCATTGTGACTTTTGTATTAAAATCGGATGCAATTTCTGTGTCTCATCGTCAATAAGAAGGTCCAAGGGATACAGTAAACCTGAAGTGAAGCATCGGAATCTAAAACTAGACTCACAAGACAGGTTCAAATCATAGAAAGTTAGAGTGTCCGTCCTCTTGTACTTACGTCGGCATTGTGCCTTTTGAATTTAATTCCGATGCATTTTCTGTGCTTCATCGTCAATAAGAAGGTCCATGGTATGCAGTAAACCTGAAGTGTAGCATCGGAATCTAAAACTGGACTCACAGGAGAGGTTCAAATCATAGAAAGTTAGAGTCTCAGTCCTCTTGTACTTAAGTCGGCATTGTGCCTTTTGTATTTATTCGGATGAAATTTCAGGGATTTCATCGTCCATAAGAAGGTCCAAGGGATACAGTAAACCTGAAGTGAAGCATCGGAATCTAAATCTGGACTCACAGGAGAGTTTCAAATCATAGAAAGTAAGAGTGTCAGTCCGTTTTTACTTAAGTCGGCATTGTGCCTTTTGTATTAAATTCGGGTGCAATTTCTGTGTCTCATCGTCAATAAGAAAGTCCAAGGGATACAGCAACCCTGAAGTGAAGCATCGGAATCTAAATCTAGATTCACAGGAGAGGTTCAAATCATAGAAAGTGAAAATGCCAGTCCCCTTGTACTTAGGTCTTCATTGTGAATTTTGAATATAATTCCGATGCATTTTCTGTGCTTCATCGTCAATAAGAATGTCCATGGTATACAGTAAACCTGAAGTGGAGCATCGGAATCTAAAACTAGACTCACAGGAGAGGTTCAAATCATAGAAAGTTAGAGTGACCGTCCTCTTGTACTTAAGTCGGCATTGTGCTATTTTGAATTTAATTCCGATGCAATTTCGGTGTTTCATCGTCAATAAGAAGGTCCAAGGTATACAGTAAACATGAAGTGAAGCATCGGAATCTAAAACTGGACTCACAGGGGAGGTTCAAATCATAGAATGTTAGAGTCTCAGATCTCTTGTACTTAAGTCGGAGTTGTGCCTTTTGAATTTACTTCCGATGCAATTTCTGTGATTCATCGTCAATAAGAATGTCCAAGGTATACAGTAAACATGAGGTGAAGCATCGGAATCTAAAACTGGACTCACAGGAGAGGTTCAAATCATAAAAAGTTAGAGTCTCAGTCCTCTTCTACTTAAGTCGGCATTGTGCCTTTTGAATTTAATTCCGATGCAATTCCTGTGTTTCATCGTCAATAAGAAGGTCCAAAGTATACAGTAAACCTGAAGTGAAGCATCGGAATCTAAAACTCGACTCACAGGAGAGGTTCAAATCATAGAGAGTTAGAGTGTCAGTCCTCTTGTACTTAAGTCGGCATTGTGCCTATTGTATTTAATTCAGATGAAATTTCAGTGTTTCATCGTCCATAAGAAGGTCCAAGGGATACAGTAAACCTGAAGTGAAGCATCGGAATCTAAAACTGGACTCACAGGAGAGGTTCAAATCATAGAAAGTGAGGGTGTCAGTCCTCTTGTACTTAAGTCGGCATTGTGCCTTTAGTATTAAATTCGGATGCAATTTCTGTGTTTCAACGTCAATAAGAAGGTCCAAGGGATACAGTGAACCAGAAGTGAAGCATCGGAATCTGAAACTGGACTCACAGGAGGTGTTCAAATCATAGAAAGTGAGAGTGCCAGTCCTTTTTTACTTAAGTCGGCATTGTGCCTTTTGTATTAAATTCGGATGCAATTTCTGTGTCTCATCGTCAATAAGAAGGTCTAAGTGATCCAGTAAACCTGAAGTGAAGCATCGGAATCTGAAACTGGACTCACAGGAGGTGTTCAAATCATAGAAAGTGAGAGTGCCAGTCCTTTTTTACTTAAGTCAGCATTGTGTTTTTTGTATAAAATTCGGATGCAATATTTGTGTTTCATCGTGAATAAGTAAGTCCAACGGATACAGTAAACCTGAAGTGAAGCATCGGAATCTAAATTGGACTCACAGGAGAGGTTCAAACCATAGAAAGTTAGTGTGTCAGTCCTCTTTTACTTAAGTCGGCATTGTGCCTTTTGAATTTAATTCCGATGCAATTTCAGTGTTTCATCTTCAATAAAAAGGTCCAAGGTATACAGTAAACCTGAAGTGAAGCATCGGAATCTAAAACTGGACTCACAGGAGAGGTTAAATCAAAGAAAGTTAGAGTGTCAGTCCACTTGTACTTGATTCAGCAATGTGTTTTTTGTATAAAATTCGGATGCAATTTCTGTGTTTCGTCGTCAATAAGAAGGTCCAATGGATACAGTAAACCTGAAGTCAAGCATCGGAGTCTAAAACTAGACTCACAGGAGAGGTTCAAATCATAGAAAGTAAGAGTGTCAGTCCTCTTGTACTTAAGGCGGCATTGTGCCTTTTGTATTAAATTCGGATGCAATTTCTGTGTTTCATCGTCATTAAGAAGGTCCAAGGGGTACAGCTAACCGGAAGTGAAGCTTCGGAATCTGAAACTGGACTCACAGGAGAGGTTCAAATTATAGAACGTAAGAGTGTCAGTCCTTTTTTACTTAAGTCGGCATTATGCCTTTTGTTTTAAATTCGGATGCAATTTCTGTGTCTCATCGTCAATATGAAGGTCCAAGGGATACAGTAAACCTGAAGTGAAGCATCGGAATCTAAAACTAGACTCACAGGAGAGGTTCAAATCATAGAAAGTGAGAGTGTCAGTCGTCTTGTACTTAAGTCTTCATTGTGTCTTTCGAATTTAATTCCGATGCATTTTCTGTGCTTCATCGTCAATAAGAATGTCCATGGTATACAGTAAACCTGAGGTGGAGCATCGGAATCTAAAACTAGACTCACAGGAGAGGTTCAAATCATAGAAAGTTAGAGTGACCGTCCTCTTGTACTTATGTCGGCATTGTGCAATTTTGAATTTAGTTCCGATGCAATTTCTGTGTTTCATCGTCAATAAGAAGGTCCAAGGTATACAGTAAACATGAAGTGACGCATCGGAATCTAAAACTGGACTCAAAGGAGAGGTTCAAAACATAGAAAGTTAGAGTCTCAGTACTCTTGTACTTAAGTCGGAATTGTGCCTTTTGAATTTACTTCCGATGCAATTTCTGTACTTCATCATCAAAAAGAATGTCCATGCTATACAGTAGACCTGAAGTGTAACATCGGCACCTAAAACTGGACTCACAGGAGAGGTTCAAATCATAGAAAGTTAGTGTGTCCGTCCTTTTGTACTTAAGTCGGCATTGTGCTATTTTGAATTTAATTCCGATGCGATTTCTTTGTTTCATCGTCAATAAGAAGGTCCAAGGGATACAGTAAACCTGAAGTGAAGCATCGGAATCTAAAACTGGACTCACAGGAGAGGTTCAAATCATAGAAAGTGAGAGTGTCAGTCCTCTTGTACTTAAGTAGGCATTGTGCGTTTTGTATTAAATTCGGATGCAATTTCTGTGTTTCCTCGTCATTAAGAAGGTACAAGGGATACAGCTAACCGGAAGTGAGCATCAGAATCTGAAACTGGACTCACAGGAGAGGTTCAAATCATAGAAAGTAAGAGTGTCTGTCCTTTTTTACTGAAGTCGGCATTGTGCCTTTTGAATTTAATTCCGATGCATTTTCTGTGCTTCATCGTCAATAAGAAGGTCCATGGTATACAGTAAACCTGAAGTGTAGCATCGGAATCTAAAACTGGACTCACAGGAGAGGTTCAAATCATAGAAAGTTAGAGTCTCAGTCCTCTTGTACTTAAGTCGGCATTGTGCCTTTTGTATTTAATTCGGATGAAATTTCAGGGGTTTCATCGTCCATAAGAAGGTCCAAGGGATACAGTAAACCTGAAGTGAAGCATCGGAATCTAAATCTGGACTCACAGGAGAGGTTCAAATCATAGAAAGTGAGAGTGTCAGTCCTCTTGTACTTAAGTCGGCATTGTGCCTTTAGTACTAAATTCGGACGCAATTTCTGTGTTTTAACGTCAATAAGAAGGTCGAAGGGATACAGTGAACCTGACGTGAAGCATCGGAATCTAAAACTGGACTCACTGGAGAGGTTCTAATCATAGAAAGTGCGAGTGTCAGTCCTCTTGTACTTAAGTCGGCATTGTGCTTTTTGTATTAAATTCGGATGCAATTTCTGTGTTTCATCGTCATTAAGAAGGTCCAAGGGATACACTAAACCTGATGTGAAGCATCGGAATCTAAAACTTGACTCACAGGAGAGGTTCAAATCATAGAAGGTGAGAGTGTCAGTCCTCTTGTACTTAAGTCGGCATTGTGCCTTTAGTACTAAATTCGGACGCAATATCTGTGTTTCAACGTCAATAAGAAGGTCCAAGGGATACAGTGAATCTGAAGTGAAGCATCGGAATCTAAAACTGGACTCACTGGAGAGGTTCAAATCATAGAAAGTGAGAGTGTCAGTCCTCTTGTACTTAAGTCGGCATTGTGCTTTTTGTATTAAATTCGGATGCAATTTTTGTGTTTCATCGTCATTAAGAAGGTCCAAGGGATACAGTAAACCTGAAGTGAAGCATCGGAATCTGAAACTGGACTCACAGGAGAGGTTCAAATCATAGAAAGTGAGAGTGTCAGTCCTCTTCTAATTTAGTTGGCATTGTGCCTTTTGAATTTAATTCCGATGCATTTTCTGTGTTTCATCGTCAATAAGAAGGTACTAGGGATACAGTAAACCAGAAGTGAAGCATCGGAATCTAAAACTGGACTCACAGGAGAGGTTCAAATCATAGAAAGTGAGAGTGTCAGTCCTCTTGTACTTAAGTCGGCATTGTGCCTTTTGTTTTAAATTCGGATGCAAGTTCTGTGTTTCATCGTCATTAAGAAGGTCCAAGGGATACAGCTAACCGGAAGTGAAGCATCTGAATCTGAAACTGGACTCACAGGAGGGGTTCAAATCATAGAAAGTAAGAGTGTCAGTCCGTTTTTACTTAAGTCGACATTGTGCCTTTTGTATTAAATTTGGGTGCAATTTCTGTGTCTCATCGTCAATAAGAAAGTCCAAGGGATACAGCAAACCTGAAGTGAAGCATCGGAATCTAAATCTAGAATCACAGGAGAGGTTCAATTCATAGAAGGTGAAAATGCCAGTCCTCTTGTACTTAGGTCTTCATTGTGAATTTTGAATTTAATTCCGATGCATTTTCTGTGCTTCATCGTCAATAAGAATGTCCATGGTATACAGTAAACCTGAAGTGGAGCATCGGAATCTAAAACTAGACTCACAGGAGAGGTTCAAATCATAGAAAGTTATAGTGACCGTCCTCTTGTACTTAAGTCGGCATTGTGCTATTTTGAATTTAATTTTGATGCAATTTCTGTGTTTCATCGTCAATAACAAGGTCCAAGGTATACAGTAAACATGAAGTGAAGCATCGGAATCTAAAACTGGACTCACAGGCGAGGTTCAAATCATAGAAAGTTAGAGTCTCAGTTCTCTTGTACTTAAGTCGGAGTTGTGCCTTTTGAATTTACTTCCGATGCAATTTCTGTGCTTCATCGTCAATAAAAATGTCCAAGGTATACAGTAAACATGAGGTGAAGCATCGGAATCTACAACTGGACTCACAGGAGAGGTTCAAATCATAAAAAGTTAGAGTCTCAGTCCTCTTCTACTTAAGTCGGCATTGTGCCTTTTGAATTTAATTCCGATGCAATTCCTGTGTTTCATCGTCAATAAGAAGGTCCAAAGTATACAGTAAACCTGAAGTGAAGCATCGGAATCTAAAACTCGACTCACAGGAGAGGTTCAAATCATAGAGAGTTAGAGTGTCAGTCCTCTTGTACTTAAGCCGGCATTGTGCCTTTTGTATTTAATTCAGATGAAATTTCAGTGTTTCATCGTCCATAAGAAAGTCCAAGGGATACAGTAAACCTGAAGTGAAGCATCGGAATCTAAAACTGGACTCACAGGAGAGGTTCAAATCATAGAAAGTGAGGGTGTCAGTCCTCTTGTACTTAAGTCGGCATTGTGCCTTTAGTATTAAATTCGGATGCAATTTCTGTGTTTCAACGTCAATAAGAAGGTCCAAGGGATACAGTGAACCTGAAGTGAAGCATCGGAATCTGAAACTGGACTCTTAGGAGGTGTTCAAATCATAGAAAGTGAGAGTGCCAGTCCTTTTTTACTTAAGTCGGGATTGTGCCTTTTGTATTAAATTCGGATGCAATTTCTGTGTGTCATCGTCAATAAGAAGGTCCAAGGGATACAGTAAACCTGAAGTCAAGCATCGGAGTCTAAAACTAGACTCACAGGAGAGGTTCAAATCATAGAAAGTTAGAGTGTCAGTCTTCTTCTACTTAAGTTGGCATTGTGCCTTTTGAATTTATTTCCGATGCATTTTCTGTGCTTCATCGTCAATAAGAAGGTCCAAGGGATACAGTAAACCTGAAATGAAGCTAAGGAATCTAAAACTGGACTCACAGGGTAGGTTCAAATTATAGAAAGTAATAGTGTCAGTCCTGTTGTACTTAAGGCGGCATTGTGCCTTTTGTATTAAATTCGGATGGAATTTCTGTGTTTCATCGTCATTAAGAAGGTCCAAGGGATACAGCTAACCAGAAGTGAAGCATCGGAATCTGAAACTGGACTCACAGGAGAGGTTCAAATCATAGAAAGTGAGAATGTCACTCCTTTTTTAATTAAGTCGGCATTGTGCCTTTTGTATTAAATTCGGATGCAATTTCTGTGTCTCATCGACAATATGAAGGTCCAAGGGATACAGTAAACCTGAAGTGAAGCATCGGAATCTAAAACTAGACTCACAGGAGAAGTTCAAATCATAGAAAGTTAGAGTGTCAGTCCTCTTGTACTTAAGTCGGCATTGTGCCGTTAGTATTAAATTCGGTTGCAATTTCTGTGTTTCATCGTCAATAAGAAGGTCCAAGGGATACGGTAAACCTGAAGTGAAGCATCGGTATCTAAGGCTGGACTCACAGGAAAGGTTCAAATCATAGAAAGTTAGAGTGTCAGTCCTCTTGTACTTAACTTGGCAATGCGCCTTTTGAATTTTATTCCGATGCAATTTCTGTGTTTCATCGACAATACGAAGGTCCAAGGTATATAGTAAACCTGAAGTTAAGCATCGGAATCTAAAACTAGACTCACAGGAGAGGTTCAAATCATAGAAAGTGAGAGTGTCACTCCTCTTGTACTTAAGTCGGCATTGTGCCTTTTGTTTTAAATTCGGATGCATGTTCTGTGTTTCATCGTCATTAAGAAGGTCCAAGGGATACAGCTAACCTGAAGTGAAGCATCGGAATCTGAAACTGGACTCACAGGATTGGTTCAAATCATAGAAAGTAAGAGTGTCAGTCCGTTTTTACTTAAGTCGGCATTGTGCCTTTTGTATTAAATTCGGGTGCAATTTCTGTGTCTCATCGTCAATAAGAAAGTCCAAGGGATACAGCAAACCTGAAGTGAAGCATCGGAATCTAAAACTAGATTCACAGGAGAGGTTCAAATCATAGAAAGTGAAAATGCCAGTCCTCTTGTACTTAGGTCTTCATTGTGCCTTTTGAATTTAATTCCGATGCATTTTCAGTGCTTCATCGTCAATAAGAATGTCCATGGTATACAGTAAACCTGAAGTGGAGCATCGGAATCTAAAACTAGACTCACAGGAGAGGTTCAAATCATAGAAAGTTAGAGTGACCGCCCTCTTGTACTTAAGTCGGCATTGCTCTATTTTGAATTTAATTCCGATGCAATTTCTGTGTTTCATCGTCAACAAGAAGGTCCAAGGTATACAGTAAACATGAAGTGAAGAATCGGAATCTAAAACTGGACTCACAGGGGAGGTTCAAATCATAGAAAGTTAGAGTCTCAGTCCTCTTGTACTTAAGTCGGAGTTGTGCCTTTTGAATTTACTTCCGATGCAATTTCTGTGCTTCATCGTCAATAAGAATGTCCATGCTATACAGTAAACCTGAAGTGTAACATCGGCACCTAAAACTGCACTCACAGGAGAGGTTCAAATCATAGAAAGGGAGGGTGTCAGTCCTCTTGTACTTACGTCGGCATTGTGCCTTTAGTATTAAATTCGAATGCAATTTCTGTGTTTCAACGTCAATAAGAAGGTCCAGGGGATACAGTGAACCTGAAGTGAAGCATCGGAATCTAAAACTGGACTCACTGGAGAGGTTCAAATCATGGAAAGTGAGAGTGTAAGTCCTCTTGTACCTAAGGCGGCATTGTGCCTTTTGTATTAAATTCGGATGCAATTTCTGAGTCTCATCGTCAACAAGAAGGTCCAAGGGATACAGTAAACCTGAAGTGAAGCATCGGAATCTAAAACTAGACTCACAGGAGAAGTTCAAATCATAGAAAGTTAGAGTGTCAGTCCTCTTGTACTTAAATCGGCATTGTGCCGTTAGTATTAAATTCGGTTGCAATTTCTGTGTTTCATCGTCAATTAGAAGGTCCAAGGGATACGGTAAACCTGAAGTGAAGCATCGGTATCTAAGGCTGGACTCACAGGAAAGGTTCAAATCATAGAAAGTTAGAGTGTCAGTCCTCTTGTACTTAACTTGGCATTGCGTCTTTTGAATTTAATTCCGATGCAATTTCTGTGTTTCATCGACAATACGAAGGTCCAAGGTATACAGTAAACCTGAAGTCAAGCATCGGAGTCTACAACTAGACTCACAGGAGAGGTTCGAATCATAGAAAGTTAGAGTGTCAGTCTTCTTCTACTTAAGTTGGCATTGTGCCTTTAGAATTTAATTCCGATGCATTTTCTGTGCTTCATCGCCAATAAGAAGGTCCATGGTATACAGTAAACCAGAAGTGTAGCATCGGAAACTAAAACTGGACTCACAGGAGAGGTTGAAATCATAGAAAGTTAGAGTGTCCGTCCTCTTGTACTTAAGTCGGCATTGTGCTATTTTGAATTTAATTCCGATGCAATTTCTGTGTTTCATCGTCAATAAGAAGGTCCAAGGGATACAGTAAACCAGAAGTGATGCATCGGAATCTAAAACTGGACTCACAGGAGAGGTTCAAATCATAGAAAGTGAGAGTGTCAGTCCTATTGTACTTAAGTCGGCATTGTGCCTTTTGTTTTAAATTCGGATGCAAGTTCTGTGTTTCATCGTCATTAAGAAGGTCCAAGGAATACAGCTAACCGGAAGTGAAGCATCGGAATCTCAAACTGGACTCACAGGAGGGGTTCAAATCATAGAAAGTAAGAGTGTCAGTCCGTTTTTACTTAAGTCGGCATTGTGCCTTTTGTATTAAATTCGGGTGCAATTTCTGTGTGTCATCGTCATTAAGAAAGTCCAAGGGATACAGCAAACCTGAAGTGAACCATCGGAATCTAAAACTAGATTCACAGGAGAGGTTCAAATCATAGAAAGTGAAAATGCCAGTCCTCTTGTACTTAGGTCTTCATTGTGCCTTTTGAATTTATTTCCGATTCATTTTCTGTGCTTCATCGTCAATAAGAATGTCCATGGTATACAGCAAACCTGAAGTGGAGCATCGGAATCTAAGACTAGACTCACAGGAGAGGTTCAAATCAGAGAAAGTTAGAGTGACCGTCCTCTTGTACTTACGTCGGCATTGTGCTATTTTGAATTTAATTCCGATGCAATTTCTGTGTTTCATCGTCAATAAGAAGGTCCAAGTGATACGGTAAACCTGAAGTGAAGCATCGGAATCTAAAACTCGACTCACAGGAGAGGTTCAAATCATAGAGAGTTAGAGTGTCAGTCCTCTTGTACTTAACTCGGCATTGTGCCTTTTGTAATTAATTCAGATGAAATTTCAGTGTTTCATCGTCCATAAGAAGGTCCAAGGGATACAGTAAACCTGAAGTGAAGCATCGGAATCTAAAACTGGATTCACAGGAGAGGTTCAAGTCATAGAAAGGGAGGGTGTCAGTCCTCTTGTACTTAAGTCGGCATTGTGCCTTTAGTATTAAATTCGGATGCAATTTCTGTGTTTCAACGTCAGTAAGAAGCTCCGAGGGATACAGTGAACCTGAAGTGAAGCATCGGAATCTAAAACTGGACTCACTGGATAGGTTCAAATCATAGAAAGTGAGAGTGTAAGTCCTCTTGTACTAAAGGCGGCATTGTGCCTTTTGTATTAAATTCGGATGCAATTTCTGTGTCTCATCGTCAATAAGAAGGTCCAAGTGATACAGTAAACCTGAAGTGAAGCATCGGAATCTAAAACTGGACTCACAGGAGAGGTTAAATCAAATAAAGTTAGAGTGTCAGTCCACTTGTACTTAAGTCAGTAATGTGTTTTTTGTATAATATTCGGATGCAATTTCTGTGTTTCGTCGTCAATAAGAAGGTGCAAGGTATACACTAAACCTGAAGTTAAGCATCAGAATCTAAAACTGGACTCACAGGAGGGTTCAAATCATAGAAAGTGAGAGTGTCAGTCCTCTTGTACTTAAGTCGGCATTGTGCCTTTTGTATTAAATTCGGATGCAATTTCTGTGTTTCATCGTCAATAAGAAGATCCAAGGGATACAGTAAACCTGAAATGAAGCTTCGGAATCTAAAACTTGTCTCACAGGAGAGGTTTGAATCATAGAAAATGAGAGTGTCAGTCCTCTTGTACTTAAGTCGGCATTGTGCCTTTTGTATTAAATTCGGATGCAATTTCTGTGTCTCATCGTCAATAAGAAGGTCCAAGGGATACAGTAAACCTGAAGTCAAGCATCGGAGTCTAAAACTAGACTCACAGGAGAGGTTCAAATCATAGAAAGTTAGAGTGTCAGTCTTCTTCTACTTAAGTTGGCATTGTGCCTTTTGAATTTTATTCCGATGCATTTTCTGTGCTTCATCGCCTATAAGAAGGTCCATGGAATACAGTAAACCTGAAGTGTAGCATCGGAATCTAAAACTGGACTCATAGGCGAGGTTCAAATAATAGAAAGTTAGAGTGTCCGTCCTCTTGTACTTAAGTCGACATTGTGCTATTTTGAATTTAATTCCGATGCAATTTCTGTGTTTCATCGTCAATAAGAATGTCCAAGGGATACAGTAAACCAGAAGTGAAGCATCGGAATCTAATACTGGACTCACAGGGGAGGTTCAAATCATAGAAAGTAATAGTGTCAGTCCTCTTGTACTTAAGGCGGCATTGTGCCTTTTGTATTAAATTCGGATGCAATTTCTGTGTTTCATCGTCATTAAGAATGTCCAAGGGATACAGCTAACCGGAAGTGAAGCATCGGAATCTGAAACTGGAGTCACAGGAGGGGTTCAAATCATAGAAAGTAAGAGTGTCAGTCCGTTTTTACTTAAGTCGGCATTGTGCCTTTTGTATTAAATTCGGGTGCAATTTCTGTGTGTCATCGTCTATAAGAAAGTCCAAGGGATACAGCAAACCTGAAGTGAACCATCGGAATCTAAAACTAGATTCACAGGAGAGGTTCAAATCATAGAAAGAGAAAATGCCAGTCCTCTTGTACTTAGGTCTTCATTGTGCCTTTTGAATTTATTTCCGATGCATTTTCTGTGCTTCATCGTCAATAAGAATGTCCATGGTATACAGCAAACCTGAAGTGGAGCATCGGAATCTAAGACTAGACTCACAGGAGAGGTTCAAATCAGAGAAAGTTAGAGTGACCGTCCTCTTGTACTTAAGTCGGCATTGTGCTATTTTGAATTTAATTCCGATGCAATTTCTGTGTTTCATCGTCAATAAGAAGGTCCAAGGTATACAGTAAACATGAAGTGAAGCATCGGAATCTAAAACTGGACTCACAGGGGAGGTTCAAATCATAGAAAGTTAGAGTTTCAGTCCTCTTGTACTTAAGTCGGAGTTGTGCCTTTTGAATTTACTTCCGATGCAATTCCAGTGCTTCATCGTCAATAAGAATGTCCATGCTATACAGTAAACCTGAAGTGTAACATCGGCACCTAAAACTGGACTCACAGGAGAGGTTAAAATCATAAAAAGTTAGAGTCTCAGTCCGATTCTACTTAAGTCGGCATTGTGCCTTTTGAATTTAATTCCGATGCAATTCCTGTGTTTCATCGTCAATAAGAAGGTCCGAAGTATATAGTAAACCTGAGGTGAAGCATCGGAATCTAAAACTGGTCACAAAGGAGAGGTTCAAATCATAGAAAGTTAGAGAGTCCGTCCTCTTGTACTTACGTCGGCATTGTGCTATTTTGAATTTAATTCCGATGCAATTTCTGTGTTTCATCGTCAATAAGAAGGTCCAAGGTATACAGTTAACATGAGGTGAAGCATCGGAATCTAAAACTGGACTCACAGGAGAGGTTCAAATCATAAAAAGTTAGAGTATCAGTCCTCTTCTACTTAAGTCCGCATTGTGCCTTTTGAATTTAATTCCGATGCAATTCCTGTGTTTCATCGTCAATAAGAAGGTCCAAAGTATACAGTAAACCTGAAGTGAAGCATCGGAATCTAAAACTCGACTCACAGGAGAGGTTCAAATCATAGAGAGTTAGAGTGTCAGTCCTCTTGTACTTAAGTCAGCAATGTGTTTCTTGTATAATATTCGGATGCAATTTCTGTGTTTCGTCGTCAATAAGAAGGTGCAAGGTATACACTAAACCTGAAGTTAAGCATCAGAATCTAAAACTGGACTCACAGGAGAGGTTCAAATCATAGAAAGTGAGAGTGTCAGTCCTCTTGTACTTAAGTCGGCATTGTGCCTTTTGTATTAAATTCGGGTGCAATTTCTGTGTTTCATCGTCAATAAGAAGGTCCAAGGGATACAGTAAACCTGAAATGAAGCTTCGGAATCTAAAACTTGTCTCACAGGAGAGGTTTGAATCATAGAAAATGAGAGTGTCAGTCCTCTTGTACTTAAGTCGGCATTGTGCCTTTTGTATCAAATTCGGATGCAATTTCTGTGTCTCATCGTCAATAAGAAGGTCCAAGGGATACAGTAAACCTGAAGTCAAGCATCGGAGTCTAAAACTAGACTCACAGGAGAGGTTCAAATCATAGAAAGTTAGAGTGTCAGTCTTCTTCTACTTAAGTTGGCATTGTGCCTTTTGAATTTTATTCCGATGCATTTTCTGTGCTTCATCGCCAATAAGAAGGTCCATGGAATACAGTAAACCTGAAGTGTAGCATCGGAATCTAAAACTGGTCTCATAGGAGAGGTTCAAATAATAGAAAGTTAGAGTGTCCGTCCTCTTGTACTTAAGTCGGCATTGTGCTATTTTGAATTTAATTCCGATGCAATTTCTGTGTTTCATCGTCAATAAGAATGTCCAAGGGATACCGTAAACCAGAAGTGAAGCATCGGAATCTAAAACTGGACTCACAGGGGAGGTTCAAATCATAGAAAGTAATAGTGTCAGTCCTCTTGTACTTAAGGCGGCATTGTGCCTTTTGTATTAAATTCGGATGCAAATTCTGTGTTTCATCGTTAATAAGTAAGTCCAACGGATACAGTAAACCTGAAGTGAAGCATCGGAATCTAAAATTGGACTCACAGGAGTGGTTCAAACCATAGAAAGTTAGAGTGTCAGTTCTCTTTTACTTAAGTCGGCATTGTGCCTTTTGAATTCAATTCCGATGCAATTTCAGTGTTTCATCGTCAATAAGAATGTGCAAGGTATACAGTAAACCTGAAGTGAATCATCGGAATCTAAACCTGGACTCACAGGAGAGGTTAAATCAAAGAAAGTTAGAGTGTCAGTCCACTTGTACTTAAGTCAGCATTGTGTTCTTTGTATAAAATTCGGATGCAATATCTGTGTTTCATCGTGAATAAGTAAGTCCAACGGATACAGTAAACCTGAAGTGAAGCATCGGAATCTGAAATTGGACTCACAGGAGAGGTTCAATCCATAGAAAGTTAGAGTGTCAGTACTCTTTAACTTAAGTCGGCATTGTGCCTTTTGAATTTAATTCCGATGCAATTCCTGTGTTTCATCGTCAATAAGAAGGTCCGAAGTATATAGTAAACCTGAAGTGAAGCATCGGAATCTAAAACTGGTCTCAAAGGAGAGGTTCAAATCATAGAAAGTTAGAGAGTCCGTCCTCTTATACTTACGTCGGCATTGTGCTATTTTGAAGTTAATTCCGATGCAATTTCTGTGTTTCATCGTCAATAAGAAGGTCCAAGGTATAGAGTAAACATGAGGTGAAGCATCGGAATCTAAAACTGGACTCACAGGAGAGGTTCAAATCATAAAAAGTTAGAGTCTCAGTCCTCTTCTACTTAAGTCGGCATTGTGCCTTTTGAATTTAATTCCGATGCAATTCCGGTGTTTCATCGTCAATAAGAAGGTCCAAAGTATACAGTAAACCTGAAGTGAAGCATCGGAATCTAAAACTCGACTCACAGGAGAGGTTCAAATCATAGAGAGTTAGAGTGTCAGTCCTCTTGTACTTAAGTCGGCATTGTGCCTTTTGTATTTAAACCTGAAGTGAAGCATCGGAATCTAAAACTGGATTCACAGGAGAGGTTCACGTCATAGAAAGGGAGGGTGTCAGTCCTCTTGTACTTAAGTCGGCATTGAGCCTTTTGTATTAAATTCGGATGCAATTTCTGTGTCTCATCGTCAATAAGAAGGTCCAAGTGATACAGTAAACCTGAAGTGAAGCATCGGAATCTAAAACTGGACTCACAGGAGAGGTTCAAATCATAGAAAGTGAGAGTGTCAGTCCTCTCGTACTTAAGTCGGCATTGTGCCTTTTGTATTAAATTCGGATGCAATTTCTGTGTTTCGTCGTCAATAAGAGGGTGCAAGGTATACACTAAACCTGCAGTTAAGCATCGGAATCTAAAACTGGACTCACAGGAGAGGTTCAAATCATAGAAAGTGAGAGTGTCAGTCCTCTTGTACTTAAGTCGGCATTGTGCCTTTTGTATTAGGTTCGGATGCAATTTCTGTGTTTCATCGTCAATAAGAATGTCCAAGGTATACAGTAAACCTGAAGTCAGGCATCGGAGTCTAAAACTAGACTCACAGGAGAGGTTCAAATCATAGAAAGTAAGAGTGTCAGTCCTCTTGTACTTAAGGCGGCATTGTGCCTTTTGTATTAAATTCGGATGCAATTTCTGTGTTTCATCGTCAATAAGAATGTCCATGCTATACAGTAAACCTGAAGTGTAACATCGGCACCTAAAACTGGACTCACAGGAGAGGTTCAAATCATAGAAAGTTAGTGTGTCCGTCCATTTGTACTTAAGTCGGCATTGTGCTATTTTGAATTTAATTCCGATGCAATTTTTGTGTTTCATCGTCAATAAGAAGGTCCAAGTGATGCAGTAAACCTGAAGTGAAGCATCGAAATCTAAAACTGGTCTCAAAGGAGAGGTTCAAATCATAGAAAGTTAGAGAGTCTGTCCTCTTGTACTTACGTCGGCATTGTGCTATTTTGAATTTAATTCCGTTGCAATTTCTGTGTTTCATCGTCAATAACAAAGTCCAAGGTATACAGTAAACATGAGGTGAAGCATCGGAATCTAAAACTGGACTCACAGGAGAGGTTCAAATCATAAAAAGTTAGAGTCTCAGTCCGATTCTACTTAAGTCGGCATTGTGCCTTTTGAATTTAATTCCGATGCAATTCCTGTGTTTCATCGTCAATAAGAAGATCAGAAGTATATAGTAAACCTGAAGTGAAGCATCGGAATCTAAAACTGGTCTCAAAGGAGAGGTTCAAATCATAAAAAGTTAGAGTCTCAGTCCTCTTCTACTTAAGTCGGCATAGTGCCTTTTGAATTTAATTCCGATGCAATTCCTGTGTTTCATCGTCAATAAGAAGGTCCAAAGTATACAGTAAACCTGAAGTGAAGCATCGGAATCTAAAACTGGACTCACAGGAGAGGTTAAATCAAATAAAGTTAGTGTCAGTCCACTTGTACTTAAGTCAGCAATGTGTTTTTTGTATAATATTCGGATGCAATTTCTGTGTTTCGTCGTCAATAAGAAGGTGCAAGGTATACACTAAACCTGAAGTTAAGCATCAGAATCTAAAACTGGACTCACAGGAGAGGTTCAAATCATAGAAAGTGAGAGTGTCAGTCCTCTTGTACTTAAGTCGGCATTGTGCCTTTTGTATTAAATTCGGATGCAATTTCTGTGTTTCATCGTCAATAAGAAGGTCCAAGGGATACAGTAAACCTGAAATGAAGCTTCGGAATCTAAAACTTGTCTCACAGGAGAGGTTTGAATCATAGAAAATGAGAGTGTCAGTCCTCTTGTACTTAAGTCGGCATTGTGCCTTTTGTATTAAATTCGGATGCAATTTCTGTGTCTCATCGTCAATAAGAAGGTCCAAGGGATACAGTAAACCTGAAGTCAAGCATCGGAGTCTAAAACTGGACTCACAGGAGAGGTTAAATCAAATAAAGTTAGTGTCAGTCCACTTGTACTTAAGTCAGCAATGTGTTTTTTGTATAATATTCGGATGCAGTTTCTGTGTTTCGTCGTCAATAAGAAGGTGCAAGGTATACACTAAACCTGAAGTTAAGCATCAGAATCTAAAACTGGACTCACAGGAGAGGTTCAAATCATAGAAAGTGAGAGTGTCAGTCCTCTTGTACTTAAGTCGGCATTGTGCCTTTTGTATTAAATTCGGATGCAAATTCTGTGTTTCATCGTCAATAAGTAAGTCCAACGGATACAGTAAACCTGAAGTGAAGCATCGGAATCTAAAATTGGACTCACATGAGTGGTTCAAACCATAGAAAGTTAGAGTGTCAGTCCTCTTTTACTTAAGTCGGCATTGTGCCTTTTGAATTCAATTCCGATGCAATTTCAGTGTTTCATCGTCAATAAGAATGTGCAAGGTATACAGTAAACCTGAAGTGAATCATCGGAATCTAAACCTGGACTCACAGGAGAGGTTAAATCAAAGAAAGTTAGAGTGTCAGTCCACTTGTACTTAAGTCAGCATTGTGTTCTTTGTATAAAATTCGGATGCAATATCTGTGTTTCATCGTGAATAAGTAAGTCCAACGGATACAGTAAACCTGAAGTGAAGTATCGGAATCTGAAATTGGACTCACAGGAGAGGTTCAATCCATAGAAAGTTAGAGTGTCAGTACTCTTTAACTTAAGTCGGCATTGTGCCTTTTGAATTTAATTCCGATGCAATTCCTGTGTTTCATCGTCAATAAGAAGGTCCGAAGTATATAGTAAACCTGAAGTGAAGCATCGGAATCTAAAACTGGTCTCAAAGGAGAGGTTCAAATCATAGAAAGTTAGAGAGTCCGTCCTCTTATACTTACGTCGGCATTGTGCTATTTTGAATTTAATTCCGATGCAATTTCTGTGTTTCATCGTCAATAAGAAGGTCCAAGGTATAGAGTAAACATGAGGTGAAGCATCGGAATCTAAAACTGGACTCACAGGAGAGGTTCAAATCATAAAAAGTTAGAGTCTCAGTCCTCTTCTACTTAAGTCGGCATTGTGCCTTTTGAATTTAATTCCGATGCAATTCCTGTGTTTCATCGTCAATAAGAAGGTCCAAAGTATACAGTAAACCTGAAGTGAAGCATCGGAATCTAAAACTCGACTCACAGGAGAGGTTCAAATCATAGAGAGTTAGAGTGTCAGTCCTCTTGTACTTAAGTCGGCATTGTGCCTTTTGTATTTAATTCAGATGAAATTTCAGTGTTTGATCGTCCATAAGAAGGTCCAAGGGATACAGTAAACCTGAAGTGAAGCATCGGAATCTAAAACTGGATTCACAGGAGAGGTTCAAGTCATAGAAAGGGAGGGTGTCAGTCATCTTGTACTTAAGTCGGCATTGTGCCTTTAGTATTAAATTCGGATGCAATTTCTGTGTTTCAACGTCAGTAAGAAGGTCCGAGGGATACAGTGAACCTGAAGTGAAGCATCGGAATCTAAAACTGGACTCACTGGATAGGTTCAAATCATAGAAAGTGAGAGTGTAAGTCCTCTTGTACTTAAGGCGGCATTGAGCCTTTTGTATTAAATTCGGATGCAATTTCTGTGTCTGATCGTCAATAAGAAGGTCCAAGTGATACAGTAAACCTGAAGTGAAGCATCGGAATCTAAAACTGGACTCACAGGAGAGGTTCAAATCATAGAAAGTGAGAGTGTCAGTCCTCTTGTACTTAAGTCGGCATTGTGCCTTTTGTATTAAATTCGGATGCAATTTCTGTGTTTCGTCGTCAATAAGAGGGTGCAAGGTATACACTAAACCTGCAGTTAAGCATCGGAATCTATAACTGGACTCACAGGAGAGGTTCAAATCATAGAAAGTGAGAGTGTCAGTCCTCTTGTACTTAAGTCGGCATTGTGCCTTTTGTATTAGGTTCGGATGCAATTTCTGTGTTTCATCGTCAATAAGAATGTCCAAGGTATACAGTAAACCTGAAGTCAGGCATCGGAGTCTAAAAGTAGACTCACAGGAGAGGTTCAAATCATAGAAAGTAAGAGTGTCAGTCCTCTTGTACTTAAGGCGGCATTGTGCCTTTTGTATTAAATTCGGATGCAATTTCTGTGTTTCATCGTCAATAAGAATGTCCATGCTATACAGTAAACCTGAAGTGTAACATCGGCACCTAAAACTGGACTCACAGGAGAGGTTCAAATCATAGAAAGTTTGTGTGTCCGTCCTTTTGTACTTAAGTCGGCATTGTGCTATTTTGAATTTAATTCCGATGCAATTTTTGTGTTTCATCGTCAATAAGAAGGTCCAAGTGATACAGTAAACCTGAAGTGAAGCATCGGAATCTAAAACTGGTCTCAAAGGAGAGGTTCAAATCATAGAAAGTTAGAGAGTCCGTCCTCTTGTACTTACGTCGCCATTGTGCTATTTTGAATTTAATTCCGTTGCAATTTCTGTGTTTCATCGTCAATAACGAAGTCCAAGGTATACAGTAAACATGAGGTTAAGCATCGGAATCTAAAACTGGACTCACAGGAGAGGTTCAAATCATAAAAAGTTAGAGTCTCAGTCCGATTCTACTTAAGTCGGCATTGTGCCTTTTGAATTTAATTCCGATGCAATTCCTGTGTTTCATCGTCAATAAGAAGGTCCGAAGTATATAGTAAACCTGAAGTGAAGCATCGGAATCTAAAACTGGTCTCAAAGGAGAGGTTCAAATCATAGAAAGTTAGAGAGTCCGTCCTCTTGTACTTACGTCGGCATTGTGCTATTTTGAATTTAATTCCGATGCAATTTCTGTGTTTCATCGTCAATAAGAAGGTCCAAGGTATACAGTAAACATGAGGTGAAGCATCGGAACCTAAAACTGGACTCACAGGAGAGGTTCAAATCATAAAAAGTTAGAGTCTCAGTCCTCTTCTACTTAAGTCGGCATTGTGCCTTTTGTATTTAATTCCGATGCAATTCCTGTGTTTCATCGTCAATAAGAAGGTCCAAAGTATACAGTAAACCTGAAGCGAAGCATCGGAATCTAAAACTGGACTCACAGGAGAGGTTAAATCAAATAAAGTTAGTGTCAGTCCACTTGTACTTAAGTCAGCAATGTGTTTTTTGTATAATATTCGGATGCAATTTCTGTGTTTCGTCGTCAATAAGAAGGTGCAAGGTATACACTAAACCTGAAGTTAAGCATCAGAATCTAAAACTGGACTCACAGGAGAGGTTCAAATCATAGAAAGTGAGAGTGTCAGTCCTCTTGTACTTAAGTCGGCATTGTGCCTTTTGTATTAAATTCGGATGCAATTTCTGTGTTTCATCGTCAATAAGAAGGTCCAAGGGATACAGTAAACCTGAAATGAAGCTTCGGAATCTAAAACTTGTCTCACAGGAGAGGTTTGAATCATAGAAAATGAGAGTGTCAGTCCTCTTTTACTTAAGGCGGCATTGTGCCTTTTGTATTAAATTCGGATGCAATTTCTGTGTCTCATCGTCAATAAGAAGGTCCAAGTGATACAGTAAACCTGAAGTGAAGCATCGGAATCTAAAACTGGACTCACAGGAGAGGTTAAATCAAATAAAGTTAGTGTCAGTCCACTTGTACATAAGTCAGCAATGTGTTTTTTGTATAATATTCGGATGCAATTTCTGTGTTTCGTCGTCAATAAGAAGGTGCAAGGTATACACTAAACCTGAAGTTAAGCATCAGAATCTAAAACTGGACTCACAGGAGAGGTTCAAATCATAGAAAGTGAGAGTGTCAGTCCTCTTGTACTTAAGTCGGCATTGTGCCTTTTGTATTAAATTCGGATGCAATTTTTGTGTTTCATCGTCAATAAGAAGGTCCAAGGGATACAGTAAACCTGAAATGAAGCTTCGGAATCTAAAACTTGTCTCACAGGAGAGGTTTGAATCATAGAAAATGAGAGTGTCAGTCCTCTTGTACTTAAGTCGGCATTGTGCCTTTTGTATTAAATTCGGATGCAATTTCTGTGTCTCATCGTCAATAAGAAGGTCCAAGGGATACAGTAAACCTGAAGTCAAGCATCGGAGTCCAAAACTAGACTCACAGGAGAGGTTCAAATCATAGAAAGTTAGACTGTCAGTCTTCTTCTACTTAAGTTGGCATTGTGCCTTTTGAATTTTATTCCGATGCATTTTCTGTGCTTCATCGAAAATAAGAAGGTCCATGGAATACAGTAAACCTGAAGTGTAGCATCGGAATCTAAAACTGGACTCATAGGAGAGGTTCAAATAATAGAAAGTTAGAGTGTCCGTCCTCTTGTACTTAAGTCGGCATTGTGCTATTTTGAATTTAATTCCGATGCAATTTCTGTGTTTCATCGTCAATAAGAATGTCCAAGGGATACAGTAAACCAGAAGTGAAGCATCGGAATCTAAAACTGGACTCACAGGGGAGGTTCAAATCATAGAAAGTAATAGTGTCAGTCCTCTTGTACTTAAGGCGTCATTGTGCCTTTTGTATTTAATTCGGATGCAATTTCTGTGTTTCATCGTCATTAAGAAGGTCCAAGGGATACAGCTAACCAGAAGTGAAGCATCGGAATCTGAAACTGGACTCACAGGAGAGGTTCAAATCATAGAAAGTGAGAGTGTCAGTCCTTTTTTAATTAAGTCGGCATTGTGCCTTTTGTATTAAATTCGGATGCAATTTCTGTGTCTCATCGTCAATAAGATGGGCCAAGGGATACAGTAAACCTGAAGTGAAGCATCGGAATCTAAAACTAGACTCACAGGAGAAGTTCAAATCATAGAAAGTTAGAGTGTCAGTCCTCTTGTACTTAAGTCGGCATTGTGCCTTTTGTATTTAATTCGGATGCAATTTCTGTGTTTCATCGTCATTAAGAAGGTCCAAGGGATACAGCTAACCAGAAGTGAAGCATCGGAATCTGAAACTGGACTCACAGGAGAGGTTCAAATCATAGAAAGTGAGAGTGTCAGTCCTTTTTTAATTAAGTCGGCATTGTGCCTTTTGTATTAAATTCGGATGCAATTTCTGTGTCTCATCGTCAATAAGATGGGCCAAGGGATACAGTAAACCTGAAGTGAAGCATCGGAATCTAAAACTAGACTCACAGGAGAAGTTCAAATCATAGAAAGTTAGAGTGTCAGTCCTCTTGTACTTAAGTCGGCATTGTGCCTTTAGTATTAAATTCGGTTGCAATTTCTGTGTTTCATCGTCAATAAGAAGGTCCAAGGGATACGGTAAACCCGAAGTGAAGCATCGGTATCTAAAGCTGGACTCACAGGAAAGGTTCAAATCATAGGAAATTAGAGTGTCAGTCCTCTTGTACTTCACTTGGCATTGCGCCTTTTGAATTTAATTCCGATGCAATTTCTGTGTTTCATCGACAATTCGTATGTCCAAGGTATACAGTAAACCTGAAGTTAAGCTTCGGAATCTAAAACTAGACTCACAGGAGAGGTTCAAATCATAGAAAGTTAGAGTGTCAGTCCTCTTGTACATAAGTCGGCATTGTGACTTTTGTAATAAATTCGGATGCAAATTCTGTGTTTCATCGTCAATAAGTATGTCCAACGGATACAGTAAACCTGAAGTGAAGCATCGGAATCTAAAACTGGACTCACAGGAGTGGTTCAAACCATAGAAAGTTAGAGTGTCAGTCCTCTTTTACTTAAGTCGGCATTGTGCCTTTTGAATTCAATTCCGATGCAATTTCAGTGTTTCATCGTCAATAAGAACGACCAAGGTATAAAGTAAACCTGAAGTGAATCATCGGAATCTAAACCTGGACTCACAGGAGAGGTTAAATCAAAGAAAGTTAGAGTGTCAGTCCACTTGTACTTAAGTCGGCATTGTGGCTTTTGAATTTAATTCCGATGCAATTCCTGTGTTTCATCGTCAATAAGAAGGTCCAAAGTATACAGTAAACCTGAAGTGAAGCATCGGAATCTAAAACTCGACTCACATTAGAGGTTCAAATCATAGAGAGTTAGAGTGTCAGTCCTCTTGTACTTAAGTCGGCATTGTGCCTTTTGTATTTAATTCAGATGAAATTTCAGTGTTTCATCGTCCATAAGAAGGTCCAAGGGATACAGTAAACCTGAAGTGAAGCATCGGAATCTAAAACTGGATTCACAGGAGAGGTTCAAGTCATGGAAAGGGAGGGTGTCAGTCCTCTTGTACTTAAGTCGGCATTGTGCCTTTAGTATTAAATTCGGATGCAATTTCTGTGTTTCAACATCAGTAAGAAGGTCCGAGGAATACAGTGAACCTGAAGTGAAGCATCGGAATCTAAAACTGGACTCACTGGATAGGTTCAAATCATAGAAAGTGAGAGTGTAAGTCCTCTTGTACTTAAGGCGGCATTGTGCCATTTGTATTAAATTCGGATGCAATTTCTGTGTCTCATCGTCAATAAGAAGGTCCAAGTGATACACTAAACCTGAAGTTAAGCATCAGAATCTAAAACTGGACTCACAGGAGAGGTTCAAATCATAGAAAGTGAGAGTGTCAGTCCTCTTGTACTTAAGTCGGCATTGTGCCTTTTGTATTAAATTCGGATGCAATTTCTGTGTTTCATCGTCAATAAGAAGGTCCAAGGGATACAGTAAACCTGAAATGAAGCTTCGGAATCTAAAACTTGTCTCACAGGAGAGGTTTGAATCATAGAAAATGAGAGTGTCAGTCCTCTTTTACTTAAGGCGGCATTGTGCCTTTTGTATTAAATTCGGATGCAATTTCTGTGTCTCATCGTCAATAAGAAGGTCCAAGTGATACAGTAAACCTGAAGTGAAGCATCGGAATCTAAAACTGGACTCACAGGAGAGGTTAAATCAAATAAAGTTAGTGTCAGTCCACTTGTACATAAGTCAGCAATGTGTTTTTTGTATAATATTCGGATGCAATTTCTGTGTTTCGTCGTCAATAAGAAGGTACAAGGGATACAGTGAACCCGAAGTGAAGCATCGGAATGTGGAACTGGACTCACTGGAGAGGTTCAAATCATAGAAAGTGAGAGTGTCAGTCCTCTTGTACTTAAGTCCGCATTGTGCGTTTTGTATTAAATTCGGATGCAATTTCTGTGTTTCATGGTCATTAAGAAGGTCCAAGGGATACAGTAAACCTGAAGGTAAGCATCGGAATCTAAAACTTGACTCACAGAAGAGGTTCAAATCATAGAAAGTGAGAGTGTCAGTCCTCTTGTACTTAAGTCGGCATTGTGCCTTTTGTATTAAATTCGGATGCAATTTCTGTGTCTCATCGTCAATAAGAAGGTCCAAGCGATACAGTAAACCTGAAGTCAAGCATCGGAGTCTAGAACTAGACTCACAGGAGAGGTTCAAATCATAGAAAGTTAGAGTGTCAGTCTTCTTCTACTTAAGTTGGCATTGTGCCTTTAGAATTTAATTCCGAAGCATTTTCTGTGCTTCATCGCCAATAAGAAGGTCCATGGTATACAGTAAACCTGAAGTGTAGCATCGGAATCTAAAACTGGACTCGCAGGAGAGGTTCAAATCATAGAAAGTTAGAGTGTCCGTCCTCTTGTACTTAAGTCGGCATTGTGCTATTTTGAATTTAATTCCGATGCAATTTCTGTGTTTCGTCGTAAATAAGATATTCCAAGGGATAGAGTAAACCAGAAGTGAAGCATCGGAATCTAAAACTGGACTCACAGGAGAGGTTCAAATCATAGAAAGTGAGAGTGTCAGTCCTATTGTACTTAATTCGGCATTGTGCCTTTTGTTTTAAATTCGGATGTAAGTTCTGTGTTTCATCGTCATTAGGAAGTCCAAGTAATACAGCTAACCGGAAGTGAAGAATCGGAATCTGATACTGGACTCACAGGAGGGGTTCAAATCATAGAAAGTAAGAGTGTCAGTCCTTTTTTACTTAAGTCGGCATTGTGCCTTTTGTATTAAATTCGGGTGCAATTTCTGTGTCTCATCGTCAATAAGAAGGTCCAAGGGATACAGTAAACCTGAAGTGAAGCATCAGAATCTAAAACTAGATTCACAGGAGAGGTTCAAATCATAGAAAGTGAAAATGCCAGTCCTCTTGTACTTAGGTCTTCATTGTGCCTTTTGAATTTAATTCCGATGCATTTTCTGTGCTTCATCGTCAATAAGAATGTCCATGGTATACAGTAAACCTGAAGTGGAGCATCGGAATCTAAAACTAGACTCACAGTAGAGGTTCAAATCATTGAAAGTTAGAGTGACCGTCCTCTTGTACTTAAGTCGGCATTGTGCTATTTTGAATTTAATTCCGATGCAATTTCTGTGTTTCATCGTCAATAAAAAGGTCCAAGGTATACAGTAAACATGAAGTGAAGCATCGGAATGTAAAACTGGACTCACAGGGGAGGTTCAAATCATAGAAAGTTAGAGTCTCAGTCCTCTTGTACTTAAGTCGGAGTGGTGCCTTTTGAATTTACTTCCGATGCAATTTCTGTGCTTCATCGTCAATAAGAATGTCCATGCTATACAGTAAACTTGAAGTGTAACATCGGCACCTAAAACTGGACTCACAGGAGAGGTTCAAATCATAGAAAGTTAGTGTGTCCGTCCTTTTGTACTTAAGTCGGCATTGTGCTATTTTGAATTTAATTCCGATGCAATTTCTGTGTTTCATCGTCAATAAGAAGGTCCAAGGTATACAGTAAACATGAGGTGAAGCATCGGAATCTAAAACTGGACTCACAGGAGAGGTTCAAATCATAAAAAGTTAGAGTCTCAGTCCTCTTCTACTTAAGTCGGCATTGTGACTTTTGAATTTAATTCCGATGCAATTCCTGTGTTTCATCGTCAATAAGAAGGTCCAAAGTATACAGTAAACCTGAAGTGAAGCATCGGAATCTAAAACTCGACTCACAGGAGAGGTTCAAATCATAGAGAGTTAGAGTGTCAGTCCTCTTGTACTTAAGTCGGCATTGTGCCTTTTGTATTTAATTCAGATGAAATTTCAGTGTTTCATCGTCCATAAGAAGGTCCAAGGGATACAGTAAACCTGAAGTGAAGCATCGGAATCTAAAACTGGATTCACAGGAGAGGTTCAAGTCATAGAAAGGGAGGGTGTCAGTCCTCTTGTACTTAAGTCGGCATTGTGCCTTTAGTATTAAATTCGGATGCAATTTCTGTGTTTCAACGTCAGTAAGAAGGTCCGAGGGATACAGTGAACCTGAAGTGAAGCATCGGAATCTAAAACTGGACTCACTGGATAGGTTCAAATCATAGAAAGTGAGAGTGTAAGTCCTCTTGTACTTAAGGCGGCATTGTGCCTTTTGTATTAAATTCGGATGCAATTTCTGTGTCTCATCGTCAATAAGAAGGTCCAAGTGATACAGTAAACCTGAAGTGAAGCATCGGAATCTAAAACTGGACTCACAGGAGAGGTTCAAATCATAGAAAGTGAGAGTGTCAGTCCTCTTGTACTTAAGTCGGCATTGTGCCTTTTGTATTAAATTCGGATGCAATTTCTGTGTTTCGTCGTCAATAAGAAGGTGCAAGGTATACACTAAACCTGCAGTTAAGCTTCGGAATCTTAAACTGGACTCACAGGAGAGGTTCAAATCATAGAAAGTGAGAGTGTCAGTCCTCTTGTACTTAAGTCGGCATTGTGCCTTTTGTATTAGGTTCGGATGCAATTTCTGTGTTTCATCGTCAATAAGAAGGTCCAAGGTATACAGTAAACCTGAAGTCAGGCATCGGAGTCTAAAACTAGACTCACAGGAGAGGTTCAAATCATAGAAAGTAAGAGTGTCAGTCCTCTTGTACTTAAGGCGGCATTGTGCCTTTTGTATTAAATTCGGATGCAATTACTGTGTTTCATCGACATTAAGAAGGTCCAAGGGGTACAGCTAACCGGAAGTGAAGCATCGGAATCTGAAACTGGACTCACAGGAGAGGTTCAAATTATAGAAAGTAAGAGTGTCAGTCCTTTTTTACTTAAGTCGGCATTGTGCCTTTTGTATTAATTTCGGATGCAATTTCTGTGCCTCATCGTCAATAAGAAGGTCCAAGGGATACAGTAAACCTGAAGTGAAGCATCGGAATCTAAAACTAGACTCACAGGAGAGGTTCAAATCATAGAAAGTGAGAGTGACCGTCCTCTTGTACTTCAGTCGGCATTGTGCTATTTTGAATTTAATTCCGATGCAATTTCTGTGTTTCGTCGTCAATAAGAAGGTCCAAGTATACAGTAAACATGAAGTGACGCATCGGAATCTAAAACTGGACTCACAGGAGAGGTTCAAATCATAGAAAGTTAGTCTCTCAGTCCTCTTGTACTTAAGTCGGAATTGTGCCTTTTGAATTTACTTCCGATGCAATTTCTGTACTTCATCGTCAAAAAGAATGTGCATGCTATACAGTAAACCTGAAGTGTAACATCGGCACCTAAAACTGGACTCACAGGAGAGGTTCAAATCATAGAAATTCAGTGTGTCCGTCCTTTTGTACTTAAGTCGGCATTGTGCAATTTTGAATTTAATTCCGATGCAATTTCTTTGTTTCATCGTCAATAAGAAGGTCCAAGGGATACAGTAAACCTGAAGTGAAGCATCGGAATCTAAAACTGGACTCACAGGAGAGGCTCAAATCACAGAAAGTAGGAGTGTCTGTCCTTTTTTACTTAAGTCGGCATTGTGCCTTTTGTATTAAATTCGGATGCAATTTCTGTGTCTCATCGTCAATAAGAAGGTCCAAGGGATACAGTAAACCTGAAGTGAAGCATCGGAATCTAAATCTAGACTCACAAGACAGGTTCAAATCATAGCAAGTTAGAGTGTCAGTCCTCTTCTACTTAAGTCGGCATTGTGCCTTTTGAATTTAATTCCGATGCATTTTCTGTGCTTCATCGTCAATAAGAAGTTCCATGGTTTACAGTAAACCTGAAGTGTAGCATCGGAATCTAAAACTGGACTCACAGGAGAGGTCCAAATCATAGAAAGTTAGAGTGTCCGTAATCTTGTACTTACGTCGGCATTGTGCTATTTTGAATTTAATTCCGATGCAATTTCTGTGTTTCATCGTCAATAAGAAGGTCCAAGGTATACAGTAAACATGAAGTGAAGCAGCTGAATCTAAAACTGGACTCACAGGAGAGGTTCAAATCATAGAAAGTTAGAGTCTCAGTCCTCTTCTACTTAAGTCGGCATTGTGCCTTTTGAATTTAATTCCGATGCAATTCCTGTGTTTCTTCGTCATTAAGAAGGTCCAAAGTATACAGTAAACCTGAAGTGAAGCATCGGAATCTAAAACTCGACTCACAGGAGAGGTTCAAATCATAGAGAGTTAGAGTGTCAGTCCTCTTGTACTTAAGTCGGCATTGTGCCTTTTGTATTTAATTCGGGTGAAATTTCAGGGGTTTCATCGTCCATAAGAAGGTCCAAGGGATACAGTAAACCTGAAGTGAAGCATCGGAATCTGAAACTAGACCCACAGGAGGGGTTCAAATCATAGAAAGTGAGAGTGTCAGTCCTCTTTTACTTAAGTCGGCATTGTGCCTTTAGTACTAAATTCGGATGCAATTTCTGTGTTTCAACGTCAATAGGAAGGTCCAAGGGATACAGTGAACCTGAAGTGAAGCATCGGAATCTAAAACTGGATTCACTGAAGAGGTTCAAATCATAGAAAGTGAGAGTGTAAGTCCTCTTGTACTTAAGTCGGCATTGTGCCTTTTGTATTAAATTCGGTTTCAATTTCTGTGTTTCATCGACATTAAGAAGGTCCAAGGGATACACCTAACCGGAAGTTAAGCTACGGAATCTGAAGCTGGACTCACAGGAGAGGTTCAAATTATAGAAAGTAAGAGTGTCAGTCCTTTTTTACTTAAGTCGGCATTGTACCGTTTGTATTAATTTCGGATGCAATTTCTGTGCCTCATCGTCAATAAGAAGGTCCAAGGGATACAGTAAACCTGAAGTGAAGCATCGGAATCTAAAACTAGACTCACAGGAGAGGTTCAAATCATAGAAAGTGAGAGTGACCGTCCTCTTGTACTTCAGTCGGCATTGTGCTATTTTGAATTAAATTCCGATGCAATTTCTGTGTTTCGTCGTCAATAAGAAGGTCCAAGTAAACAGTAAACATGAAGTGACGCATCGGAATCTAAAACTGGACTCACAGGAGAGGTTCAAATCATAGAAAGTTAGAGACTCAGTCCTCTTGTACTTAAGTCGGAATTGTGCCTTTTGAATTTACTTCCGATGCAATTTCTGTACTTCATCGTCAAAAAGAATGTGCATGCTATACAGTAAACCTGAAGTGTAACATCGGCACCTAAAACTGGACTCACAGGAGAGGTTCAAATCATAGAAATTCAGTGTGTCCGTCCTTTTGTACTTAAGTCGGCATTGTGCAATTTTGAATTTAATTCCGATGCAATTTCTTTGTTTCATCGTCAATAAGAAGGTCCAAGGGATACAGTAAACCTGAAGTGAAGCATCGGAATCTAAAACTGGACTCACAGGAGAGGCTCAAATCATAGAAGGTAGGAGTGTCTGTCCTTTTTTACTTAAGTCGGCATTGTGCCTTTTGTATTAAATTCGGATGCAATTTCTGTATCTCATCGTCAATAAGAAGGTCCAAGGGATACAGTAAACCTGAAGTGAAGCATCGGAATCTAAATCTAGACTCACAAGACAGGTTCAAATCATAGCAAGTTAGAGTGTCAGTCCTCTTCTACTTAAGTCGGCATTGTGCCTTTTGAATTTAATTCCGATGCATTTTCTGTGCTTCATCGTCAATAAGAAGTTCCATGGTTTACAGTAAACCTGAAGTGTAGCATCGGAATCTAAAACTGGACTCACAGGAGAGGTCCAAATCATAGAAAGTTAGAGTGTCCGTAATCTTGTACTTACGTCGGCATTGTGCTATTTTGAATTTAATTCCGATGCAATTTCTGTGTTTCATCGTCAATAAGAAGGTCCAAGGTATACAGTCAACATGAAGTGAAGCAGCTGAATCTAAAACTGGACTCACAGGAGAGGTTCAAATCATAGAAAGTTAGAGTCTCAGTCCTCTTCTACTTAAGTCGGCATTGTGCCTTTCGAATTTAATTCCGATGCAATTCCTGTGTTTCTTCGTCATTAAGAAGGTCCAAAGTATACAGTAAACCTGAAGTGAAGCATCGGAATCTAAAACTCGACTCACAGGAGAGATTCAAATCATAGAGAGTTAGAGTGTCAGTCCTCTTGTACTTAAGTCGGCATTGTGCCTTTTGTATTTAATTCGGGTGAAATTTCAGGGGTTTCATCGTCCATAAGAAGGTCCAAGGGATACAGTAAACCTGAAGTGAAGCATCGGAATCTGAAACTGGACCCACAGGAGGGGTTCAAATCATAGAAAGTGAGAGTGTCAGTCCTCTTGTACTTAAGTCGGCATTGTGCCTTTAGTACTAAATTCGGATGCAATTTCTGTGTTTCAACGTCAATAGGAAGGTCCAAGGGATACAGTGAACCTGAAGTGAAGCATCGGAATCTAAAACTGGATTCACTGGAGAGGTTCAAATCATAGAAAGTGAGAGTGTAAGTCCTCTTGTACTTAAGTCGGCATTGTGCCTTTTGTATTAAATTCGGTTTCAATTTCTGTGTTTCATCGTCATTAAGAAGGTCCAAGGGATACAGCTAACCGGAAGTGAAGCTTCGGAATCTGAAACTGGACTCAGAGGAGAGGTTCAAATCATAGAAAGTGAGAGTGTCAGTCCTCTTCTATTTTAGTTGGCATTGTGCCTTTTGGATTTAATTCCGATGCATTTTCTGTGCTTCATGGTCAATAAGAAGGTACAAGGGATACAGTGAACCCGAAGTGAAGCATCGGAATGTGGAACTGGACTCACTGGAGAGGTTCAAATCATAGAAAGTGAGAGTGTCAGTCCTCTTGTACTTAAGTCGGCATTGTGCTTTTTGTATTAAATTCGGATGCAATTTCTGTGTTTGATCGTCATTAAGAAGGTCCAAGGGATACAGTAAACCTGAAGTGAAGCATCGGAATCTAAAACTTGACTCACAGAAGAGGTTCAAATCATAGAAAGTGAGAGTGTCAGTCCTCTTGTACTTAAGTCGGCATTGTGCCTTATGTTTTAAATTCGGATGTAAGTTCTGTGTTTCATCGTCATTAGGAAGTCCAAGTAATACAGCTAACCGGAAGTGAAGAATCGGAATCTGATACTGGACTCACAGGAGGGGTTCAAATCATAGAAAGTAAGAGTGTCAGTCCTTTTTTACTTAAGTCGGCATTGTGCCTTTTGTATTAAATTCGGGTGCAATTTCTGTGTCTCATCGTCAATAAGAAGGTCCAAGGGATACAGTAAACCTGAAGTGAAGCATCAGAATCTAAAACTAGATTCACAGGAGAGGTTCAAATCACAGAAAGTGAAAATGCCTGTCCTCTTGTACTTAGGTCTTCATTGTGCCTTTTGAATTTAATTCCGATGCATTTTCTGTGCTTCATCGTCAATAAGAATGTCCATGGTATACAGTAAACCTGAAGTGGAGCATCGGAATCTAAAACTAGACTCACAGTAGAGGTTCAAATCATAGAAAGTTAGAGTGACCGTCCTCTTGTACTTAAGTCGGCATTGTGCTATTTTGAATTTAATTCCGATGCAATTTCTGTGTTTCATCGTCAATAAGAAGGTCCAAGGTATACAGTAAACATGAAGTGAAGCATCGGAATGTAAAACTGGATTAACAGGGGAGGTTCAAATCATAGAAAGTTAGAGTCTCAGTCCTCTTGTACTTAAGTCGGAGTGGTGCCTTTTGAATTTACTTCCGATGCAATTTCTGTGCTTCATCGTCAATAAGAATGTCCATGCTATACAGTAAATTTGAAGTGTAACATCGGCACCTAAAACTGGACTCACAGGAGAGGTTCAAATCATAGAGAGTTAGAGTGTCAGTCCTCTTGTACTTAAGTCGGCATTGTGCCTTTTGTATTTAATTCGGATGAAATTTCAGGGGTTTCATCGTCCATAAGAAGGTCCAAGGGATACAGTAAACCTGAAGTGAAGCATCGGAATCTAAAACTGGACCCACAGGAGGGGTTCAAATCATAGAAAGTGAGAGTGTCAGTCCTCTTGTACTTAAGTAAGCATTGTGCCTTTAGTACTAAATTCGGATGCAATTTCTGTGTTTCAACGTCAATAGGAAGGTCCAAGGGATACAGTGAACCTGAAGTGAAGCATCGGAATCTAAAACTGGACTCACTGGAAAGGTTCAAATCATAGAAAGTGAGAGTGTCAGTTATCTTGTACTTAAGTCGGCATTGTGCCTTTTGTATTAAATTCGGTTTCAATTTCTGTGTTTCATCGTCATTAAGAAGGTCCAAGGGATACAGCTAACCGGAAGTGAAGCTTCGGAATCTGAAACTGGACTCACAGGAGAGGTTCAAATCATAGAAATTGAGAGTGTCAGTCCTCTTCTATTTTAGTTGGCATTGTGCCTTTTGGATATAATTCCGATGCATTTTCTGTGCTTCATCGTCAATAAGAAGGTGCAAGGGATACAGTGAACCCGAGGTGAAGCATCGGAATGTGGAACTGGACTCACTGGAGAGGTTCAAATCATAGAAAGTGAGAGTGTCAGTCCTCTTGTACTTAAGTCGGCATTGTGCTTTTTGTATTAAATTCGGATGCAATTTCTGTGTTTCATCGTCATTAAGAAGGTCCAAGGGATACAGTAAACCTGAAGTGAAGCATCGGAATCTAAAACTTGACTCACAGAAGAGGTTCAAATCATAAAAAGTGAGAGTGTCAGTCCCCTTGTACTTAAATCGGCATTGTGCCTTTTGTATTAAATTCGGATGCAATTTCTGTGTCTCATCGTCAATAAGAAGGTCCAAGCGATACAGTAAACCTGAAGTCAAGCATCGGAGTCTACAACTAGACTCACAGGAGAGGTTCAAATCATAGAAAGTTAGAGTGTCAGTCTTCTTCTACTTAAGTTGGCATTGTGCCTTTAGAATTTAATTCCGATGCACTTTCTGTGCTTCATCGCCAATAAGAAGGTCCATGGTATACAGTAAACCTGAAGTGTAGCATCGGAATCTAAAACTGGACTCACAGAAGAGGTTCAAATCATAGAAAGTTAGAGTGTCCGTCCTCTTGTACTTAAGTCGGCATTGTGCTATTTTGAATTTAATTCCGATGCAATTTCTGTGTTTCATAGTCAATAAGAAGGTCCAAGGTATACGGTAAACATGAAGTGAAGCAGCTGAATCTAAAACTGGACTCACAGGAGAGGTTCAAATCATAGAAAGTTAGAGTCTCAGTCCTCTTCTACTTAAGTCGGCATTGTGCCTTTTGAATTTAATTCCGATGCAATTCCTGTGTTTCTTCGTCATTAAGAAGGTCCAAAGTATACAGTAAACCTGAAGTGAAGCATCGGAATCTAAAACTTGACTCACAGGAGAGGTTCAAATCATAGAGAGTTAGAGTGTCAGTCCTCTTGTACTTAAGTCGGCATTGTGCCTTTTGTATTTAATTCGGATGAAATTTCAGGGGTTTCATCGTCCATAAGAAGGTCCAAGGGATACAGTAAACCTGAAGTGAAGCATCGGAATCTAAAACTGGACTCACAGGAGGGGTTCAAATCATAGAAAGTGAGAGTGTCAGTCCTCTTGTACTTAAGTCGGCATTGTGCCTTTAGTACTATATTCGGATGCAATTTCTGTGTTTCAACGTCAATAGGAAGGTCCAAGGGATACAGTGAACCTGAAGTGAAGCATCGGAATCTAAAACTGGATTCACTGGAGAGGTTCAAATCATAGAAAGTGAGAGTGTAAGTCCTCTTGTACTTAAGTCGGCATTGTGCCTTTTGTATTAAATTCGGTTTCAATTTCTGTGTTTCATCGTCATTAAGAAGGTCCAAGGGATACAGCTAACCGGAAGTGAAGCATCGGAATCTGAAACTGGACTCACAGGAGAGGTTCAAATCATAGAAAGTGAGAGTGTCAGTCCTCTTCTATTTTAGTTGGCATTGTGCCTTTTGGATTTAATTCCGATACATTTTCTGTGCTTCATCGTCAATAAGAAGGTACAAGGGATACAGTGAACCCGAAGTGAAGCATCGGAATGTAGAACTGGACTCACTGGAGAGGTTCAAATCATAGAAAGTGAGAGTGTCAGTCCTCTTGTACTTAAGTCGGCATTGTGCTTTTTGTATTAAATTCGGATGCAATTTCTGTGTTTCATCGTCATTAAGAAGGTCCAAGGGATACAGTAAACCTGAAGTGAAGCATCGGAATCTAAAACTTGACTCACTGGAGAGGTTCAAATCATAGAAATTGAGAGTGTCAGTCCTCCGGTACTTAAGTCGGCATTGTGCATTTTGTATTAAATTCGGATGAAATTTCTGTGTTTCATCGTCATTAAGAAGGTCCAAGGGATACAGTAAACCTGAAGTGAAGCATCGGAATCTAAAACTGGACTCACTGGAGAGGTTCAAATCATAGAAAGTGAGAGTGTCAGTCCTCTTGTACTTAATTCGGCAATATGTCTTTTGTATTAAATTCGGATGCAATTTCTGTGTTTCATCGTCTTTAAGAGGGTCCAAGGGATACAGCTAACCGGAAGTGAAGCATCGGAATCTGAAACTGGACGCACAGGAGGGGTTCAAATCATAGAAAGTGAGAGTGCCAGTCCTTTTTTACTTAAGTCGGCATTGCGGCTTCTGAATTAAATTCGGATGCGTGTTCTGTGTCTCATCGTCAATAAGAAGATCCAAGTGATACTGTAAACCAGAAGTGAGGCATCGGAATCTAAAACTAGACTCACATAAGAGGTTCAAATCATAGAAAGTTAGTGTGTCAGTCCTCTTCTACTTAAGTCGGCATTGTGCCTTTTGATTTTAATTCCGATGCATTTTCTGTGCTTCATCGACAATAAGAAGGTCCATGGTATACAGTAAACCTGAAGTGTAGCATCGGAATCTAAAACTCGACTCACAGGAGAGGTTCAAATCATAGAGAGTAAGAGTGTCAGTCCTCTTGTACTTAAGTCGGCATTGTGCCTTTTGTATTAAATTCGGATGCAATTTCTGTGTTTCATCGTCAATAAGAAGGTCCAAGGGATACAGTAAACCTGAAGTGAAGCATCGGAATCTAAAACTGGACTCACTGGAGAGGTTCAAATCATAGTAATTGAGAGTGTCAGTCCTCCTGTTCTTAAGTCGGCATTGTGCATTTTGTATTAAATTCGGATGAAATTTCTGTGTTTCATCGTCTTTAAGAGGGTCCAGGGGATACAGTGAACCTGAAGTGAAGCATCGGAATCCAAAACTGGACCCACAGGAGAGGTTCAAATGATAGAAAGTTAGAGTCTCAGTCCTCTTGTACTTAAGTCGGAATTGTGCCTTTTGAATTTACTTCCGATGCAATTTCTGTACTTCATGGTCAATAAGAATGTGCATGCTATACAGTAAACCTGAAGTGTAACATCGGCACCTAAAACTGGACTCACAGGAGAGGTTCAAATCATAGAAATTCAGTGTGTACGTCCTTTTGTACTTAAGTCGGCATTGTGCAATTTTGAATTTAATTCCGATGCAATTTCTTTGTTTCATCGTCAATAAGAAGGTCCAAGGTATACAGTAAACCTGAAGTGAAGCATCGGAATCTAAAACTGGACTCACAGGAGAGGCTCAAATCATAGAAAGTGAGAGTGTCAGTCCTCTCGTACTTAAGTAGGCATTGTACGTTTTGTATTAAATTCGGATGCAATTTCTGTGTTTCATCGTCATTAAGAAGGTTCAAGGGATACAGCTAACCGGAAGTGAGCATCAGAATCTGAAACTGGACTCACAGGAAAGGTTCAAATCATAGAAAGTAGGAGTGTCTGTCCTTTTTTACATAAGTCGGCATTGTGCCTTTTGTATTAAATTCGGATGCAATTTCTGTGTCTCATCGTCAATAAGAAGGTCCAAGGGATACAGTAAACCTGAAGTGAAGCATCGGAATCTAAATCTAGACTCACAAGACAGGTTCAAATCATAGCAAGTTAGAGTGTCAGTCCTCTTCTACTTAAGTCGGCATTGTGCCTTTTGAATTTACTTCCGATGCAATTTCTGTACTTCATCGTCAAAAAGAATGTGCATGCTATACAGTAAACCTGAAGTGTAACATCGGCACCTAAAACTGGACTCACAGGAGAGGTTCAAATCATAGAAATTCAGTGTGTCCGTAATCTTGTACTTACGTCGGCATTGTGCTATTTTGAATTTAATTCCGATGCAATTTCTGTGTTTCATCGCAATAACAAGGTCCGAGGTATACAGTAAACATGAAGTGAAGCAGCTGAATCTGAAACTGGACTCACAGGAGAGGTTCAAATCAAAGAAAGTCAGAGTCTCAGTCCTCTTCTACTTAAGTCGGCATTGTGCCTTTTTAATTTAATTCCGATGCAATTCCTGTGTTTCTTCGTCATTAAGAAGGTCCAAAGTATACAGTAAACCTGAAGTGAAGCATCGGAATCCAAAACTCGACTCACAGGAGAGGTTCAAATCATAGAGAGTTAGAGTGTCAGTCCTCTTGTACTTAAGTCGGCATTGTGCCTATTGTATTTAATTCGGATGAAATTTCAGGGGTTTCATCGTCCATAAGAAGGTCCAAGGGATACAGTAAACCTGAAGTGAAGCATCGGAATCTAAAACTGGACTCACAGGAGGGGTTCAAATCATAGAAAGTGAGAGTGTCAGTCCTCTTGTACTTAAGTCGGCATTGTGCCTTTAGTACTAAATTCGGATGCAATTTCTGTGTTTCAACGTCAATAGGAAGGTCCAAGGAATACAGTGAACCTGAAGCGAAGCATCGGAATCTAAAACTGGATTCACTGGAGAGGTTCAAATCATAGAAAGTGAGAGTGTAAGTCCTCTTGTACTTAAGTCGGCATTGTGCCTTTTGTATTAAATTCGGTTTCAATTTCTGTGTTTCATCGTCATTAAGAAGGTCCAAGGGATACAGCTAACCGGAAGTGAAGCATCGGAATCTGAAACTGGACTCACAGGAGAGGTTCAAATCATAGAAAGTGAGAGTGTCAGTCCTCTTCTATTTTAGTTGGCATTGTGCCTTTTGGATTTAATTCCGATGCATTTTCTGTGCTTCATCGTCAATAAGAAGGTACAAGGGATACAGTGAACCCGAAGTGAAGCATCGGAATGTAGAACTGGACTCACTGGAGAGGTTCGAATCATAGAAAGTGAGAGTGTCAGTCCTCTTGTACTTAAGTCGGCATTGTGCTTTTTGTATTAAATTCGGATGCAATTTCTGTGTTTCGTCGTCATTAAGAAGGTCCAAGGGATACAGTAAACCTGAAGTGAAGCATCGGAATCTAAAACTTGACTCACAGAAGTGGTTCAAATCATAGAAAGTGAGAGTGTCAGTCCTCTTGTACTTAAGTCGGCATTGTGCCTTTTGTATTAAATTCGGATGCAATTTCTGTGTCTCATCGTCAATAAGAAGGTCCAAGGGATACAGTAAACCTGAAGTCAAGCATCGGAGTCTACAACTAGACTCACAGGAGAGGTTCAAATCATAGAAAGTTAGAGTGTCAGTCTTCTTCTACTAAAGTTGGCATTGTGCCTTTAGAATTTAATTCCGATGCATTTTCTGTGCTTCATCGCCAATAAGAAGGTCCATGGTATACAGTAAACCTGAAGTGTAGCATCGGAATCTAAAACTGGACTCACAGGAGAGGTTCAAATCATAGAAAGTTAGAGTGTCCGTCCTCTTGTACTTAAGTCGGCATTGTGCTATTTTGAATTTAATTCCGATGCAATTTCTGTGTTTCATCGTAAATAAGATGGTCCAAGGGATACAGTAAACCAGAAGTGAAGCATCGGAATCTAAAACTGGACTCACAGGAGAGGTTCAAATCATAGAAAGTGAGAGTGTCAGTCCTATTGTACTTAATTCGGCATTGTGCCTTTTGTCTTAAATTCGGATGTAAGTTCTGTGTTTCATCGTCATTAGGAAGTCCAAGTAATACAGCTAACCGGAAGTGAAGAGTCGGAATCTGATACTGGACTCACAGGAGGGGTTCAAATCATAGAAAGTAAGAGTGTCAGTCCTTTTTTACTTAAGTCGGCATTGTGCCTTTTGTATTAAATTCGGGTGCAATATCTGTGTCTCATCGTCAATAAGAAGGTCCAAGGGATACAGTAAACCTGAAGTGAAGCATCAGAATCTAAAACTAGATTCACAGGAGAGGTTCAAATCATAGAAAGTGAAAATGCCTGTCCTCTTGTACTTAGGTCTTCATTGTGCCTTCTGAATTTAATTCCGATGCATTTTCTGTGCTTCATCGTCAATAAGAATGTCCATGGTATACAGTAAACCTGAAGTGGAGCATCGGAATCTAAAACTAGACTCACAGGAGAGGTTCAAATCATAGAAAGTTAGAGTGACCGTCCTCTTGTACTTAAGTCGGCATTGTGCTATTTTGAATTTAATTCCGATGCAATTTCTGTGTTTCATCGTCAATAAGAAGGTCCAAGGTATACAGTAAACATGAAGTGAAGCATCGGAATCTAAAACTGGACTCACAGGGGAGGTTCAAATCATAGAAAGTTAGAGTCTCAGTCCTCTTGTACTTAAGTCGGAGTGGTGCCTTTTGAATTTACTTCCGATGCAATTTCTGTGCTTCATCGTCAATAAGAATGTCCATGCTATACAGTAAACTTGAAGTGTAACATCGGCACCTAAAACAGGACTCACAGGAGAGGTTCAAATCATAGAAAGTTAGTGTGTCCGTCCTTTTGTACTTAAGTCGGCATTGTGCTATTTTGAATTTAATTCCGATGCAATTTCTGTGTTTCGTCGTCAATAAGAAGGTCCAAGGTATTCAGTAAACATGAGGTGAAGAATCGGAATCTAAAACTGGACTCACAGGAGAAGTTCAAATCATAGAAAGTGAGGGTGTCAGTCCTCTTGTACTTAAGTCGGCATTTTGCCTTTAGTATTTAATTCGGATGCAATTTTTGTGTTTCAACGTCAATAAGAAGGTCCAAGGGATACAGTGAACCTGAAGTGAACCATCGGAATCTAAAACTGGACTCACAGGAGAGGTTCAAATCATAGAAAGTGAGGGTGTCGGTCCTCTTGTACTTAAGTCGGCAATATGCTATTTTGAATTTAATTCCGATGCAATTTCTGTGTTTCATCGTCAATTAGAAGGTCCAAGGTATACAGTAAACATGAAGTGAAGCATCGGAATCTAAAACTGGACTCACAAGGGAGGTTCAAATCATAGAAAGTTAGAGTCTCAGTCCTCTTGTACTTAGTCGGAATTGTGCCTTTTGAATTTACTTCCGATGCAATTTCTGTAATTCATCGTCAAAAAGAAGGTCCATGGTACACAGTAAACATGAAGTATAACATCGGCACCTAAAACTGGACCCCCATGGGGAGGTTCAAATCATAGAAAGTTAGAGTGTCACTCCTCTTGTACTTAAGTCGGCATAGTGGCCTTTGAATTTAATTCCGATGCAATTCCTGTGTTTCATCGTCAATAAGAAGGTCCAAAGTATACAGTAAACCTGAAGTGAAGCATGGGAATCTAAAACTCGACTCACAGAAGGGGTTCAAATCATAGAGTGTTAGAGTGTCAGTCCTCTTGTACTTAAGTCGGCATTGTGCATTTTGTATTAAATTCGGATGCAATTTCTGTGTTTCATCGTCTTTATGAGGGTCCAAGGGATACAGCTAACCGGAAGTGAAGCATCGGAATCTGAAACTGGACTCACAGGAGGGGTTCAAATCATAGATAGTGAGAGTGCCAGTCCTTTTTTACTTAAGTCGGCATTGTGGCTTTTGAATTAAATTCGGATGCGTGTTCTGTGTCTCATCGTCAATAAGAAGGTCCAAGTGATACTGTAAACCAGAAGTGAGGCATCGGAATCAAAAACTAGACTCACATAAGAGGTTCAAATCATAGAAAGTTAGAGTGTCAGTCCTCTTCTACTTAAGTCGGCATTGTGCCTTTTGAATTTAATTCCGATCCAATTTCAGTGCTTCATCGTCCATAGGATGGTCCATGGTATACAGTAAACCTGAAGTGTAACATCGGTACCTAAAACTGGACTCACAGGAGAGGTTAAATCATAGAATGTTAGAGTGTCACTCCTCTTGTACTTAAGTCGGCATTGTTGCTTTTTAATTGATTTCCGATTCAATTCCTGCGTTTCATCGTTAATAAGAAGGTCCAAGGTATACAGTAAACCTAAAGTAAAGCATCGGAATCTAAAACTCGACTCACAGGAGAGGTTCAAATCATAGAAAGTTAGAGTGTCAGTCCTCTTGTACTTAAGTCTTCATTGTGCCTTTTGTATTAAATTCCGATGCAATTTCTGTGTTTCATCGTCAATAAGAAGGTCCAAGGGATACATTAAACCTGAAGTGAAGCATCGGAATCTAAAACTGGACTCACAGGAGAGGTTCAAATCACAGAATGTTAGAGTGTCAGTCCTCTTGTACTTAAGTCGACATTGTGCCTTTTGAATTTAATTCCGATGCAATTTCTGTGCTTCATCGTCAAAAAGAAGGTCCAAGGCATACAGTAAACCTGAAGTGAAGTATCGGATTCTAAAACTGGACTCACATTACAGGTTCAAATTATAGAAAGGTAGAGTGTCAGTCCTCTTGTACTTAACTTGGCAATGTGCATTTGAATTTCATTCCGATGCAATTTCTGTGCTTCATCGTCAATAAGAAGGTCAAAGGTACACAGTAACCCTGAAGTGAAGCATCGGAATCTAAATGTGGACTCACAGGAGAGGTTCAAATCATAGAAAGTTAGAGTATCAGTCCTCTTGTACTTAAGTCGGCATTGTGCCATTTGTATTAAATTCAGATGCAATTTCTGTGCTTCATCGTCAGTAAGAAGGTCCAAGGGATACATTAAACCTGAAGTGAAGCATCGGAATCTAAAACTGGACTTATAGGAGAGGTTCAAATCATAGGAAGTTAGAGTGTCCGTCCTCTTGTACTTAAGTCGGCATGGTGCTATTTTGAAGTTAATTCCGATGTAATTACTGTGTTTCATCGTCAATATGAAGGTCCAAGTTATACAGTAAACCTGAAGTGAAGCATCGGAATCTAAAACTGGACTCACAGGAGAGGTTCAAATCATATAAAGTTAGAGTTCAGTCCTCTTGTACTTAAGTCGGCATTGTGCCTTTTGTATTAAATTCGGATACAATTTCTGTGTTTCATCGTAAATAAGATGGTCCAAGGGATACAGTAAACCAGAAGTGAAGCATCGGAATCTAAAACTGGACTCACAGGAGAGGTTCAAATCATAAAAAGTGAGAGTGTCAGTCCTATTGTACTTAATTCGGCATTGTGCCTTTTGTTTTAAATTCGGATGTAAGTTCTGTGTTTCATCGTTATTAGGAAGTCCAAGTAATACAGGTAACCGGAAGTGAAGAATCGGAATCTGATACTGGACTCACAGGAGGGGTTCAAATCATAGAAAGTAAGAGTGTCAGTCCTTTTTTACTTAAGTCGGCATTGTGCCTTTTGTATTAAATTCGGGTGCAATTTCTGTGTCTAATCGTCAATAAGAAGGTCCAAGGGATACAGTAAATCTGAAGTGAAGCATCAGAATCTAAAACTAGATTCACAAGAGTGGTTCAAATCATAGAAAGCGAAAATGCCTGTCCTCTTGTACTTAGGTCTTCATTGTGCCTTTTGAATTTAATTCCGATGCATTTTCTGTGCTTCATCGTCAATAAGAATCTCCATGGTATACAGTAAACCTGAAGTGGAGCATCGGAATCTAAAACTAGACTCACAGGAGAGGTTCAAATCATAGAAAGTTAGAGTGACCGTCCTCTTGTACTTAAGTCGGCATTGTGCTATTTGAATTTAATTCCGATGCAATTTCTGTGTTTCATCGTCAATAAGAAGGTCCAAGGTATACAGTAAACATGAAGTGAAGCATCGGAATCTAAATCTGGACTCACAGGGAGGTTCAAATCATAGAAAGTTAGAGTCTCAGTCCTCTTGTACTTAAGTCGGAATGGTGCCTTTTGAATTTACTTCCGATGCAATTTCTGTGCTTCATCGTCAATAAGAATGTCCATGCTATACAGTAAACTTGAAGTGTAACATCGGCACCTAAAACTGGACTCACAGGAGAGGTTCTAATCATAGAAAGTTAATGTGTCCGACCTTTTGTACTTAAGTCGGCATTGTGCTATTTTGAATTTAATTCCGATGCAATTTCTGTGTTTCATCGTCAATAAGAAGGTCCAAGGTATTCAGTAAACATGAGGTGAAGCATCGGAATCTAAAACTGGACTCACAGGAGAGGTTCAAATCATAAAATGTTAGAGTCTCAGTCCTCTTCTACTTAAGTCGGCATTGTGCCTTTTGAATTTAATTCCGATGCAATTCCTGTGTTTCATCGTCAATAAGAAGGTCCAAAGTATACAGTAAACCTGAAGTGAAGCATCGGAATCTAAAACTCGACTCACAGGAGAGGTTCAAATCATAGAGAGTTAGAGTGTCTGTCCTCTTGTACTTAAGTCGGCATTGTGCCTTTTGTATTTAATTCAGATGAAATTTCAGTGTTTCATCGTCCATAAGAAGGTCCAAGGGATACAGTAAACCTGAAGTGAAGCATCGGAATCTAAAACTGGACTCACAGGAGAGGTTCAAATCATAGAAAGTGAGGGTGTCAGTCCTCTTGTACTTAAGTCGGCATTGTGCCTCTAGTATAATTTCTGTGTTTCAACGTCAATAAGAAGGTCCAAGGGATACAGTGAACCTGAAGTGAAGCATCGGAATCTAAAACTGGACTCACTGGAGAGGTTCAGATCATAGAAAGTGAGAGTGTAAGTCCTCTTGTACTTAAGGCGGCATTGTGCCTTTTGTATTAAATTCGGATGAAATTTCTGTGTTTCATCGTCATGAAGGAGGTCCAAGGGATACAGCTAACCGGAAGTGAAGCATCGGAATCTGAAACTGGACTCACAGGAGGTGTTGAAATCATAGAAAGTGAGAGTGCCAGTCCTTTTCTACTTAAGTCGGCATTGTGCCCTTTGTATTAAATTCGGATGCAATTTCTGTGTCTCATCGTCAATAAGAAGGTCCAAGTGATACAGTAAACCTGAAGTGAAGCATCGGAATCTAAAACTAGACTCAGAGGAGAGGTTCAAATCATAGAAAGTTAGAGTGTCAGTCCTCTTCTACTTATGTCGGCATTGTGCCTTTTAATTTTAATTCCGATGCATTTTCTGTGGTTCATCGTCAATAAGAAGGTCCATGGTATACAGTAAACCTGAAGCATAGCATCGGAATCTAAAACTGGACTCACAGGAGAGGTTCAATTCATAGAAAGTTAGAGTGTCCGTCCTCTTGTACTTAAGTCGGCATTATGCTATTTTGAATTTAATTCCGATGCAATTTCTGTGTTTCATCGTCAATTAGAAGGTCCAAGGTATACAGTAAACATGAAGTGAAGCATCGGAATCTAAAACTGGACTCACAAGGGAGGTTCAAATCATAGAAAGTTAGAGTCACAGTCCTCCTGTACTTAGTCGGAATTGTGCCTTTTGAATTTACTTCCGATGCAATTTCTGTGTTTCATCGTCAAAAAGAAGGTCCATGGTACACAGTAAACATGAAGTATAACATCGGCACCTAAAACTGGACCCCCATGGGGAGGTTCAAGTCATAGAAAGTTCGAGTGTCACTCCTCTTGTACTTAAGTCGGCATAGTGGCCTTTGAATTTAATTCCGATGCAATTCCTGTGTTTCATCGTCAATAAGAAGGTCCAAAGTATACAGTAAACCTGAAGTGAAGCATGGGAATCTAAAACTCGACTCACAGGAGGGGTTCAAATCATAGAGTGTTAGAGTGTCAGTCCTCTTGTACTTAAGTCGGCATTGTGCCTTTTGTATTAAATTCGGATGCAATTTCTGTGTTTCATCGTCTTTAAGAGGGTCCAAGGGATACAGCTAACCGGAAGTGAAGCATCGGAATCTGAAACTGGACTCACAGGAGGGGTTCAAATCATAGAAAGTGAGAGTGCCAGTCCTTTTTTACTTAAGTCGGCATTGTGGCTATTGAATTAAATTCGGATGCGTGTTCTGTGTCTCATCGTCAATAAGAAGGTCCAAGTGATACTGTAAACCAGAAGTGAGGCATCGGAATCTAAAACTAGACTCACATAAGAGGTTCAAATCATAGAAAGTTAGAGTGTCAGTCCTCTTCTACTTAAGTCGGCATTGTGCCTTTTGATTTTAATTCCGATGCATTTTCTGTGCTTCATCGACAATAAGAAGGTCCATGGTATACAGTAAACCTGAAGTGTAGCATCGGAATCTAAAACTCGACTCACAGGAGAGGTTCAAATCATAGAGAGTTAGAGTGTCAGTCCTCTTGTACTTAAGTCGGCATTGTGCCTTTTGTATTAAATTCGGATGCAATTTCTGTGTTTCATCGTCAATAAGAAGGTCCAAGGGATACAGTAAACCTGAAGTGAAGCATCGGAATCTAAAACTGGACTCACTGGAGAGGTTCAAATCATAGAAATTGAGAGTGTCAGTCCTCCTGTACTTAAGTCGGCATTGTGCATTTTGTATTAAATTCGGATGAAATTTCTGTGTTTCATCGTCATTAAGAAGGTCCAAGGGATACAGTGAACCTGAAGTGAAGCATCGGAATCCTAAACTGGACCCACAGGAGAGGTTCAAATGATAGAAAGTTAGAGTATCAGTCCTCTTGTACTTAAGTCGGCATTGTGCCATTTGTATTAAATTCAGATGCAATTTCTGTGCTTCATCGTCAATAAGAAGGTCCAAGGGATACATTAAACCTGAAGTGAAGAATCGGAATCTAAAACTGGACTTACAGGAGAGGTTCAAATCATAGGAAGTTAGAGTGTCCGTCCTCTTGTACTTAAGTCGGCATGGTGCTATTTTGAAGTTAATTCCGATGTAATTACTGTGTTTCATCGTCAATATGAAGGTCCAAGTTATACAGTAAACCTGAAGTGAAGCATCGGAATCTAAAACTGGACTCACAGGAGAGGTTCAAATCATATAAAGTTAGAGTTCAGTCCTCTTGTACTTAAGTCGGCATTGTGCCTTTTGTATTAAATTCGGATACAATTTCTGTGTTTCATCGTCAATAAGAAGGTCCAAGGAATACATTAAACCTGAAGTGAAGCATCGGAATCTAAAACTGGTCTCACAGGAGAGGTTCAAATCATAGGAAGTGAGAGTGTCAGTCCTCTTTTACTTAAGTCAGCATTGTGCCTTTTGTATTCAATTCCGATGCAATTTCTGTGTTTCATCGACAATAAGAAGGTGCAAAGTATACAGTAAACCTGAAGTGAATCATTATAATGTGAAACTGGTCTCACAGGAGAGGTTCAAATCAACGAAAGTTAGAGTCTCAGTCCTCTTGCACTGAAGTCGGCATTGTGCCATTTGAATTTAATTCCGATGCAATTTCTGTGCTTCGTCGTGAATAAGAGGGTCCATGGTACACAGTAAACCTGAAGTGTAACATTGGCATCTAAAACTGGACTCACTGGAGAGGTTCAAATCATAGAAAGTTAGAGTGTCACTCCTCTTATACTTAAGTCGGCATTGTGGGTTTTTAATTTACTTCCGATGCAATTCCTTTGCTTCATCGTCAATAAGAAGGTCCAAGGTAAACAGTAAACCCGAAGTGAAGCATCGCAATGTAAAACTCGACTCACAGGAGAGGTTCAAATTATTGAAAGTTAGAGTGTCATTTCTCATGTACTTAAGTCGGCATTGTGTCTTTTGTATTAAATTGGGATGCAATTTCTGTGCTTCATCGTCAATAAGAAGGTCAAAGGTACACAGTAACCCTGAAAGTGAAGCATCGGAATCTAAACTGGACTCACTGGAGAGGTTCAGATCATAGAAAGTGAGAGTGTAAGTCCTCTTGTACTTAAGGCGGCATTGTGCCTTTTTGTATTAAATTCGGATGAAATTTCTGTGTTTCATCGTCATGAAGGAGGTCCAAGGGATACAGCTAACCGGAGTGAAGCATCGGAATCTGAAACTGGACTCACAGGAGGTGTTGAAATCATAGAAAGTGAGAGTGCCAGTCCTTTTCTACTTAAGTCGGCATTGTGCCTTTTGTATTAAATTCGGATGCAATTTCTGTGTCTCATCGTCAATAAGAAGTCCAAGTGATACAGTAAACCTGAAGTGAAGCATCGGATCTAAACTAGACTCAGAGGAGAGGTTCAAATCATAGAACGTTTAGAGTGTCAGTCCTCTTCTACTTATGTCGGCATTGTGCCTTTTGATTTTAATTCCGATGCATTTTCTGTGCTTCATCGTCAATAAGAAGGTCCATGGTATACAGTAAACCTGAAGCATAGCATCGAATCTAAAACTGGACTCACAGGAGAGGTTCAATTCATAGAAGTTAGAGTGTCCGTCCTCTTGTACTTAAGTCGGCATTATGCTATTTTGATTTAATTCCAATGCAATTTCTGTGTTTCATCGTCAATTAGAAGGTCCAAGGGGATACAGTAAACATGAAGTGAAGCATCGGAATCTAAAACTGGACTCACAAGGGAGGTTCAAATCATAGAAAGTTAGAGTCGCCAGTCCTCTTGTACTTAGTCGGAATTGTGCCTTTTGAATTTACTTCCGATGCAATTTCTGTGTTTCATCGTCAAAAAAAAGGTCCATGGTACACAGTAAACATGAAGTATAACTTCGGCACCTAAAACTGGATCCCCATGGGGAGGTTCAAATCATGGAAAGTTCGAGTGTCACTCCTCTTGTACTTAAGTCGGCATAGTGGCCTTTGAATTTAATTCCGATGCAATTCCTGTGTTTCATCGTCAATAAGAAGGTCCAAGAGTATACAGTAAACCTGAAGTGAAGCATGGGAATCTAAACTCGACTCACAGGAGGGGTTCAAATCATAGAGTGTTAGAGTGTCAGTCCTCTTTGTACTTAAGTCGCATTGTGCCTTTTGTATTAAATTCGGATGCAATTTCTGTGTTTCATCGTCTTTAAGAGGGTCCAAGGGATACAGCTAACCGGAAGTGAAGCATCGGAATCTGAAACTGGACTCACAGGAGGGGTTCAAATCATAGAAAGTGAGAGTGCCAGTCCTTTTTTACTTAAGTCGGCATTGTGGCTTTTGAATTAAATTCGGATGCGTGTTCTGTGTCTCATCGTTAATAAGAAGGTCCAAGTGATACTGTAAACCAGAAGTGAGGCATCGGAATCTAAAACTAGACTCACATAAGAGGTTCAAATCATAGAAAGTTAGAGTGTCAGTCCTCTTCTACTTAAGTCGGCATTGTGCCTTTTGATTTTAATTCCGATGCATTTTCTGTGCTTCATCGACAATAAGATGGTCCATGGTATACAGTAAACCTGAAGTGTAGCATCGGAATCTAAAACTCGACTCACAGGAGAGGTTCAAATCATAGAGAGTTAGAGTGTCAGTCCTCTTGTACTTAAGTCGCCATTGTGCCTTTTGTATTAAATTCGGATGCAATTTCTGTGTTTCATCGTCAATAAGAAGGTCCAAGGATACAGTAAACCTGAAGTGAAGCATCGGAATCTAAAACTGGACTCACTGGAGAGGTTCAAATCATAGAAATTGAGAGTGTCAGTCCTCCTGTACTTAAGTCGGCATTGTGCATTTTGTATTAAATTCGGATGAAATTTCTGTGTTTCATCGTCATTAAGAAGGTCCAAGGGATACAGTGAACCTGAAGTGAAGCATCGGAATCCTAAACTGGACCCACAGGAGAGGTTCAAATGATAGAAAGTTAGAGTGTCAGTTCTCTTGTACTTAAGTCGGCATTGTGCTATTTTGAATTTAATTCCGACGTAATTTCTGTGTTTCATCGTCAGTATGAAGGTCCAAGGTATAAAGTAAACCTGAAGTGAAGCATCGCAATCTGAAAATGGACTCACAGGAGAGGTGCAAATCATATAAAGTAAGAGTTCAGTCCTCATGTACTTAAGTCGGCATTGTGCTTTTGAATTTAATTCCGATCCAATTTCAGTGCTTCATCGTCCGTAGGGATGGTCCATGGTATACAGTAAACCTGAAGTGTAACATCGGTACCAAAAACTGGACTCACAGGAGAGGTTCAAATCATAGAAAGTTAGAGTGTCACTCCTCTTGTACTTAAGTCGGCATTGTTGCTTTTTAATTGATTTCCGATTCAATTCCTGCGTTTCATCGTTAATAAGAAGGTCCAAGGTATACAGTAACCCTAAAGTAAAGCATCGGAATCTAAAACTCGACTCACAGGAGAGGTTCAAATCATAGAATGTTAGAGTGTCAGTCCTCTTGTACTTAAGTCGACATTGTGCCTTTTGAATTTAATTCGATGCAATTTCTGTGCTTCATCGTCAAAAAGAAGGTCCAAGGCATACAGTAAACCTGAAGTGAAGTATCGGAATCTAAAACTGGACTCACCTTACAGGTTCAAATCATAGAAAGGTAGAGTGTCAGTCCCTCTTGTACTTAACTTGGCAGTGTGCATTTGAGTTTCATTCCGATGCAATTTCTGTGCTTCATCGTCAATAAGAAGGTCAAAGGTACACAGTAACCCTGAAGTGAAGCATCGGAATCTAAAACTGGACTCACAGGAGAGGTTCAAATCATAGAAAGTTAGAGTATCAGTCCTCTTGTACTTAAGTCGGCATTGTGCCATTTGTATTAAATTCAGATGCAATTTCTGTGCTTCATCGTCAATAAGAAGGTCCAAGGGATACATTAAACCTGAAGTGAAGCATCGGAATCTAAAACTGGACTTGCAGGAGAGGTTCAAATCATAGGAAGTTAGAGTGTCCGTCCTCTTGTACTTAAGTCGGCATGGTGCTATTTTGAAGTTAATTCCGATGTAATTACTGTGTTTCATCGTCAATATGAAGGTCCAAGTTATACAGTAAACCTGAAGTGAAGCATCGGAATCTAAAACTGGACTCACAGGAGAGGTTCAAATCATATAAAGTTAGAGTTCAGTCCTCTTGTACTTAAGTCGGCATTGTGCCTTTTGTATTAAATTCGGATACAATTTCTGTGTTTCATCGTCAATAAGAAGGTCCAAGGAATACATTAAACCTGAAGTGAAGCATCGGAATCTAAAACTGGTCTCACAGGAGAGGTTCAAATCATAGGAAGTGAGAGTGTCAGTCCTCTTTTACTTAAGTCAGCATTGTGCATTTGTATTCAATTCCGATGCAATTTCTGTGTTTCATCGACAATAAGAAGGTGCAAGGTATACAGTCAACCTGAAGTGAATCATTATAATGTGAAAACTGGACTCACAGGAGAGGTTCAAATCAACGAAAGTTAGAGTCTCAGTCCTCTTGCACTGAAGTCGGCATTGTGCCATTTGAATTTAATTCCGATGCAATTTCTGTGCTTCGTCGTGAATAAGAGGGTCCATGGTACACAGTAAACCTGAAGTGTAACATTGGCATCTAAAACTGGACTCACTGGAGAGGTTCAAATCATAGAAAGTTAGAGTGTCACTCCTCTTGTACTTAAGTCGGCATTGTGGCTTTTTAATTTACTTCCGATGCAATTCCTTTGCTTCATCGTCAATAAGAAGGTCCAAGGTAAACAGTAAACCCGAAGTGAAGCATCGCAATCTAAAAACTCGACTCACAGGTGAGGTTCAAATTATTGAAAGTTAGAGTGTCAGTTCTCATGTACTTAAGTCGGCATTGTGTCTTTTGTATTAAATTGGGATGCAATTTCTGTGTATCATCGTCAATAAGAAGGTCCAAGGGATACATTTATCCTGAAGTGAAGCATCGGAATCTAAAACTGGGCTCACATGAGAGGTTCAAATAATATAAAGTTAGAATGTCAGTCTTCTTGAACTTAAGTCGGCAGTGTGGCTTTTGAATTTAATTCCGATGCAATTTTTGTGCTTCATCGTCAAAAAGAAGGTCCAAGAAATACAGTAAACCTGAAGTAAGGCATCGCAATCGAAAACTGGACTCACATTACAGGTTCAAATCATAGAAAGTTAGAGTATCAGTCCTCTTGTACTTAAGTCGGCATTGTGCCATTTGTATCAAATTCAGATGCAATTTCTGTGCTTCATCGTCAATAAGAAGGTCCAAGGGATACATTAAAGCTGAAGTGAAGCATCGGAATCTAAAACTGGACTTACAGGAGAGGTTCAAACCATAGGAAGTTAGAGTGTCCGTCCTCTTGTACTTAAGTCGGCATGGTGCTATTTTGAAGTTAATTCCGATGTAATTACTGTGTTTCATCGTCAATATGAAGGTCCAAGTTATACAGTAAACCTGAAGTGAAGCATCGGAATCTAAAACTGGACTCACAGGAGAGGTTCAAATCATATAAAGTTAGAGTTCAGTCCTCTTGTACTTAAGTCGGCATTGTGCCTTTTGTATTAAATTCGGATACAATTTCTGTGTTTCATCGTAAATAAGATGGCCCAAGGGATACAGTAAACCAGAAGTGAAGCATCGGAATCTAAAACTGGACTCACAGGAGAGGTTCAAATCATAAAAAGTGAGAGTGTCAGTCCTATTGTACTTAATTCGGCATTGTGCCTTTTGTTTTAAATTCGGATGTAAGTTCTGTGTTTCATCGTCATTAGGAAGTCCAAGTAATACAGCTAACCGGAAGTGAAGAATCGGAATCTGATACTGGACTCACAGGAGGGGTTCAAATCATAGAAAGTAAGAGTGTCAGTCCTTTTTTACTTAAGTCGGCATTGTGCCTTTTGTATTAAATTCGGGTGCAATTTCTGTGTCCTCATCGTCAATAAGAAGGTCCAAGGGATACAGTAAACCTGAAGTGAAGCATCAGAATCTAAAACTAGATTCACAGGAGAGGTTCCAATCATAGAAAGTGAAAATGCCTGTCCTCTTGTACTTAGGTCTTCATTGTGCCTTTTGAAATTAATTCCGATGCATTTTCTGTGCTTCATCGTCAATAAGAATGTCCATGGTATACAGTAAACCTGAAGTGGAGCATCGGAATCTAAAACTAGACTCACAGGAGAGGTTCAAATCATAGAAAATTAGAGTGACCGTCCTCTTGTACTTAAGTCGGCATTGTTGCTATTTTGAATTTAATTCCGATGCAATTTCTGTGTTTCATCGTCAATAAGAAGGTCCAAGGTATACAGTAAACATGAAGTGAAGCATCGGAATCTAAAACTGGACTCACAGGGGAGGTTCAAATCATAGAAAGTTAGAGTCTCAGTCCTCTTGTACTTAAGTCGGAGTGGTGCCTTTTGAATTTACTTCCGATGCAATTTCTGTGCTTCATCGTCAATAAGAATGTCCATGCTATACAGTAAACTTGAAGTGTAACATCGGCACCTAAAACTGGACTCACAGGAGAGGTTCAAATCATAGAAAGTTAGTGTGTCCGTCCTTTTGTACTTAAGTCGGCATTGTGCTATTTTGAATTTAATTCCGATGCAATTTCTGTGTTTCATCGTCAATAAGAAGGTCCAAGGTATTCAGTAAACATGAGGTGAAGCATCGGAATCTAAAACTGGACTCACAGGAGAGGTTCAAATCATAAAATGTAAGAGTCTCAGTCCTCTTCTACTTAAGTCGGCATTGTGCCGTTTGAATTTAATTCCGATGCAATTCCTGTGTTTCATCGTCAATAAGAAGGTCCAAAGTATACAGTAAACCTGAAGTGAAGCATGGGAATCTAAAACTCGACTCACAGGAGGGGTTCAAATCATAGAGTGTTAGAGTGTCAGTCCTCTTGTACTTAAGTCGGCATTGTGCCTTTTGTATTAAATTCGGATGCAATTTCTGTGTTTCATCGTCTTTAAGAGGGTCCAAGGGATACAGCTAACCGCAAGTGAAGCATCGGAATCTGAAACTGGACTCACAGGAGGGGTTCAAATCATAGAAAGTGAGAGTGCCAGTCCTTTTTTACTTAAGTCGGCATTGTGGCTTTTGAATTAAATTCGGATGCGTGTTCTGTGTCTCATCGTCAATAAGAAGGTCCAAGTGATACTGTAAACCAGAAGTGAGGCATCGGAATCTAAAACTAGACTCACATAAGAGGTTCAAATCATAGAAAGTTAGAGTGTCACTCCTCTTGTACTTAAGTCGGCATTGTTGCTTTTTAATTGATTTCCGATTCAATTCCTGCGTTTCATCGTTAATAAGAAGGTCCAAGGTATACAGTAAACCTAAAGTAAAGCATCAGAATCTAAAACTCGACTCACAGGAGAGGTTCAAATAATAGAAAGTTAGAGTGTCAGTCCTCTTGTACTTAAGACTTCATTGTGCCTTTTGTATTAAATTCCGATGCAATTTCTGTGTTTCATCGTCAATAAGAAGGTCCAAGGGATACATTAAACCTGAAGTGAAGCATCGGAATCTAAAACTGGACTCACAGGAGAGGTTCAAATCATAGAATGTTAGAGTGTCAGTCCTCTTGTACTTAAGTCGACATTGCGCCTTTTTGAATTTAATTCCGATGCAATTTCTGTGCTTCATCGTCAAAAAGAAGGTCCAAGGCATACAGTAAACCTGAAGTGAAGTATCGGAATCTAAAACTGGACTCACATTACAGGTTCAAATCATAGAAAGGTAGAGTGTCAGTGCTCTTGTACTTAACTTGGCAATGTGCATTTGAGTTTCATTCCGATGCAATTTCTGTGCTTCATCGTCAATAAGAAGGTCAAAGGTACACAGTAACCCTGAAGTGAAGCATCGGAATCTAAAACTGGACTCACAAGAGAGGTTCAAATCATAGAAAGTTAGAGTATCAGTCCTCTTGTACTTAAGTCGGCATTGTGCCATTTGTATTAAATTCAGATGCAATTTCTGTGCTTCATCGTCAATAAGAAGGTCCAAGGGATACATTAACCTGAAGTGAAGCATCGGAATCTAAAACTGGACTTACAGGAGAGGTTCAAATCATTGGAAGTTAGAGTGTCCGTCCTCTTGTACTTAAGTCGGCATGGTGCTATTTTGAAGTTAATTCCGATGTAATTACTGTGTTTCATCGTCAATATGAAGGTCCAAGTTATACAGTAAACCTGAAGTGAAGCATCGGAATCTAAAACTGGACTCACAGGAGAGGTGCAAATCATATAAAGGTAGAGTTCAGTCCTCTTGTACTTAAGTCGGCATTGTGCCTTTTGTATTAAATTCGGATACAATTTCTGTGTTTCATCGTCAATAAGAAGGTCCAAGGGATACATTAAACCTGAAGTGAAGCATCGGAATCTAAAACTGGACTCACAGGAGAGGTTCAAATCATAGGAAGTGAGAGTGTCAGTCCTCTTTTACTTAAGTCAGCATTGTGCCTTTTGTATTCAATTCCGATGCAATTTCTGTGTTTCATCGACAATAAGAAGGTGCAAGGTATACAGTAAACCTGAAGTGAATCATTATAATGTGAAACTGGACTCACAGAAGAGGTTCAAACCAACGAAAGTTAGAGTCTCAGTCCTCTTGCACTGAAGTCGGCATTGTGCCATTTGAATTTAATTCCGATGCAATTTCTGTGCTTCGTCGTGAATAAGAGGGTCCATGGTACACAGTAAACCTGAAGTGTAACATTGGCATCTAAAACTGGACTCACTGGAGAGGTTCAAATCATAGAAAGTTAGACTGTCACTCCTCTTGTACTTAAGTCGGCATTGTGGCTTTTTAATTTAATTCCGATGCAATTCCTGTGCTTCATCGTCAATAAGAAGGTCCAACGTAAACAGTAAACCCGAAGTGAAGCAACGCAATCTAAAACTCGACTCACAGGAGAGGTTCAAATTATTGAAAGTTAGAGTGTCAGTTCTCATGTACTTAAGTCGGCGTTGTGTCTTTTGTATTAAATTGGGATGCAATTTCTGTGTATCATCGTCAATAAGAAGGTCCAAGGGATACATTTATCCTGAAGTGAAGCATCGGAATCTAAAACTGGGCTCACATGAGAGGTTCAAATAATATAAAGTTAGAATGTCAGTCCTCTTGTACTTAAGTCGGCATTGTGCCTTTTGTATTAAATTCGGATGTAATTTCTGTGTTTCATCGTCAATAAGAAGGTCCAAGGGATACAGTAAACCTGAAGTGAAGCATCGCAATCTAAAGCTGGATTCACAGGAGGGGTTCAAATCATAGAAAGTTAGAGTGTCAGTCCTCTTTTACTTAAGTCGGCATTGTGCCTTTTGTATTAAATTCGCATGTAATTTCTGTGTTTCATCGTCAATAAGAAGGTCCTAGGGATACAGTAAACCTGAAGTGAAGCATCGGGAATCTAAAGCTGGGCTCACAGGAGAGGTTCAAATAATAGAAAGGTAGAGTGTCAGTCCTCTAGTACTTAACTCGGCATTGTGCCTTTTGAATTTAATTCCGATGCAATTTCTGTGTTTCATCGTCAATACAAAGGTCCAATGTATACAGTTAACCTGAAGTTAAGCATCGAATCTAAAAGTGGACTCACTGGACAGGTTCAAATTGTAGAAAGTTAGAGTGTCAGTCCTCTTGTACATAAGTCGACATTGTCACTTTTGTATTAAATTCGGATGCAATTTCTGTGTTTCATCGTCAATAAGAAGGTCCAAGGGATACAGTAAACCTGAAGTGAAGCTGCGGAATCTAAAAGAGGACTCACACGAGAGATTCAAATCATAGAAAGTTAGAGTGTCAGTCCTCTTGTACTTAAGGCGGCATTGTGCCTTTTGTATTAAATTTGGATACAATTTCTGTGTTTCATCGTCAATAAGAAAGTCCAAGGGATACAGTGAACTAAAGTGAAGTATCGGAATCTAAAACTGGACTCACAGGAGAGGTTCAAATCATGGAAAGTTAGAGCGTCAGTTCACTTGTACTTGAGTGGGCATTGTGCCCTTTGTATTAAATTCGGATGCAATTTCAGTGATTCATCGTCATTAAGAAGGTCCAAGGGATACAGTGAACCTGAAGTGAAGCATCGGAATCGAGAACTGGAGTCACAGGAGAGGTTCAAATCATAGAAAGTTAGAGTGTCAGTCCCTCTTGTACTTAAGTCGACATTGTGCATTTTGAATTTAATTCCGATGCAATTTCTGTGCTTCATCGTCAAAAAGAAGGTCCAAGGCATCCAGTATACCTGAAGTGAAGCATCGGAATCTAAAAGTGGACTCACATTACAGGTTCAAATCATAGAAAGTTAGAATGTCAGTCCACTTGTACTTAAGTCGGCATTGTGCCTTTTGTATTAAATTCGGATGTAATTTCTGTGTTTCATCGTCAATAAGAAGTCCAAGGGATACAGTAAACCTGAAGTGAAGCATCGCAATCTAAAGCTGGACTCACAGGAGGGGTTCAAATCATAGAAAGTTAGAGTGTCAGTCCTCTTTTACTTAAGTCGCATTGTGCCTTTTGTATTAAATTCGGATGCAATTTCTCTATGTCATCGTCAATAAGAAGGTCCAAGGGATACAGTAAACCTGAAGTGAAGCATCGGAATCTAAAACTGGACTCACAGGAAAGGTTCAAATCAACGAAAGTCAGAGTCTCAGTCCTCTTGTACTGAAGTCGGCATTCTGCTATTTTGAATTTAATTCCGATGCAATATCTGTGTTTCATCGTCAATAGAAGGTCCAAGGTATGCAGTAAACATGAAGAGAAGCATCGGAATCTAAAGCTGGACTCACAAGAGAGGTTCAAATCATAGAAAGTTAGAGTCTCAGTCCTCTTGTACTTAAATCGGAATTGTGCCTTTTGAATTTACTTCCGATGCAATTTCTGTGCTTCATCGTCAAAAAGAAGGGCCATGGTATACAGTAAAGCTGAAGTGTAACATCGGCACCTAAAACTGGACTCCCAGGAGAGGTTCAAATCATAGGAACTTAGAGTGTCACTCCCTCTTGTACTTAAGTCGGCATTCTGGCTTTTGAATTTAATTCCGATGCAATTCCTGTGTTTCATCGTCAATAAGAAGGTCCAAAGTATACATTAAACCTGAAGTGAAGCATCGGAATCTAAAACTCGACTCACAGGAGTGGTTCAAATCATAGAGAGTTAGAGTGTCAGTCCTCTTGTACTTAAGTCGGCATAGTGCCTTTTGTATTAAATTAGGATGCAATTTCTGTGTGTCATCGTCGATAAAAAGGTCCAAGTGATACTGTAAACCAGAAGTGAGGCATCGGAATCTAAAACTAGACTGACATAAGAGGTTCAAATCAAAGAAAGATAGAGGGTCAGTCCTCTTCTACTAAAGTCTGGATTGTGCCTTTTGATTTTAATTCCGATGCATTTTCTGTGCTTCATCGACAATAAGAAGGTCCATGGTATACAGTAAACCTGAAGTGTAGCATCGGAATCTAAAACTCGACTCACAGGAGAGGTTCAAATCATAGAGAGTTAGAGTGTCAGTCCTCCTGTACTTAAGTCGGCATTGTGCATTTTGTATTAAATTCGGATGAAAGTTCTGTGTTTCATCGTCATTAAGAAGGTCCAAGGGATACAGTGAACCTGAAGTGAAGCATCGGAATCCAAAACTGGACCCACAGGAGAGGTTCAAATGATAGAAAGTTAGAGTGTCAGTCCTCTTGTACTTAAGTCAGCATTGTGCTATTTTGAAGATAATTCCGCTGTAATTTCTGTGTTTCATCGACAATATGAAGGTCCAAGGTATAAAGTAAACCTGAAGTGAAGCATCGGATTCTGAAACTGGACTCACAGGAGAGGTTCAAATCATATAAAGTTAGAGTTCAGTCCTCATGTACTTAAGTCGGCATTGTGCTTTTGAATTTAATTCCGTTGCAATTTCAGTGCTTCATCGTCCATAGGATGGTCCATGGTATACAGTAAACCTGAAGTGTAACATCGGTACCTAAAACTGGTCTCACAGGAGAGGTTCAAATCATAGAAAGTTAGAGTGTCACCCTTCCTGTACTTAAGTCGGCATTGTTGCTTTTTAATTGATTTCCGATTCAATTCCTGCGTTTCATCGTTAATAAGAAGGTCCAAGGTATACAGTAAACCTAAAGTAAAGCATCGGAATCTAAAACTCGACTCACAGGAGAGGTTCAAATCATAGAAAGTTAGAGTGTCAGTCCTCTTGTACTTAAGTCGGCATTGTGCCTTTTGTATTAAATTCTGATGCAATTTCTGTGTTTCATCGTCAATAAGAAGATCCAAGGGATACATTAAACCTGAAGTGAAGCATCGGAATCTAAAACTGGACTCACAGGAGAGGTTCAAATCATAGAATGTTAGAGTGTCAGTCCTCTTGTACTTAAGTCGACATTGTGCCTTTTGAATTTAATTCCGATGCAATTTCTGTGCTTCATCGTCAAAAAGAAGGTCCAAGGCATACAGTAAACCTGAAGTGAAGTATCGGAATCTAAAACTGGACTCACATTACAGGATCAAATCATAGAAAGTTAGAGTGTCAGTCCTCTTGTACTGAAGTCGGTATTGTGCCTTTTGTATTGAATTCGGTTGTAATTTCTGTGTTTCATCGTCAATACGAAGGTCCAAGGGATACAGAAAACCTGAAGTGAAGCATCGGAATCTAAAGCTGGACTCACGGGAGAGGTTAAAATCATAGAAAGTTAGAGTGTCCGTCCTCTTGTACTTAAGTCGGCATTGTGCCTTTTGTATTAAATTCGGATACAATTTCTGTGTTTCATCGTTAATAGGAAGTTCCAAGGGATACAGTAATCCTGAAGAGAAGCATCGGAATCTAAAACTGGACTCACAGGAGGGGTTCAAATCATAGAAAGTTAGAGTGTCACTCCTCTTGTACTTAAGTCGGCATTGTGGCTTTTTAATTTAATTCCGATGCAGTTCCTGTGCTTCATCGTCAATAAGAAGGTCAAAGGTACACAGTAACCCTGAAGTGAAGCATCGGAATCTAAAACTGGACTCACAGGAGAGGTTCAAATCATAGAAAGTTAGAGTATCAGTCCTCTTGTACTTAAGACGGCATTGTGCCATTTGCATTAATATCAGATGCAATTTCTGTGCTTCATCTTCAATAAGAAGGTCCAAGGGATACATTAAACCTGAAGTGAAGCATCGGAATCTAAAACTGGACTCACAGGAGAGGTTCAAATCATAGGAAGTTAGAGTGTCCGTCCTCTTGTACTTAACTCGGCATGGTGCTATTTTGAAGTTAATTCCGATGTAATTACTGTGTTTCATCGTCAATATGAAGGTCCAAGTTATACAGTAAACCTGAAGTGAAGCATCGGAATCTAAAACTGGACTCACAGGAGAGGTTCAAATCATTAAAAGTTAGAGTTCAGTCCTCTTGTACTTAAGTCGGCATTGTGCCTTTTGTATTAAATTCGGATACAATTTCTGTGTTTCATCGTCTATAAGAAGGTCCAAGGGATACATTAAACCTGAAGTGAAGCATCGGAATCTAAAACTGGACTCACAGGAGAGGTTCAAATCATAGGAAGTGAGAGTGTCAGTCCTCTTTTACTTAAGTCAGCATTGTGATTTTTGTATTCAATTCCGATGCAATTTCTGTGTTTCATCGACAATAAGAAGGTGCAAGGTATACAGTAAACCTGAAGTGAATCATTATAATCTGAAACTGGACTCACAGGAGAGGTTCAATTCAACGAAAGTTAGAGTCTCAGTCCTCTTGCACTGAAGTCGGCATTGTGCCATTTGAATATAAGTCCGATGCAATTTCTGTGCTTCGTCGTCAATAAGAGGGTCCATGGTACACAGTAAACCTGAAGTGTAACATTGGCATCTAAAACTGGACTCACTGGAGAGGTTCAAATCATAGAAAGTTAGAGTGTCACTCCTCTTGTACGTAAGTCGGCATTGTGGCTTTTTAATTTAATTCCGATGCAATTCCTGTGCTTCATCGTCAATAAGAAGGTCCAAGGGATACAGTAGACCTGAAGTAAGGCATCGCAATCTAAAACTGGACTCACATTACAGGATCAAATCATAGAAAGTTAGAGTGTCAGTCCTCTTGTACTTAACTTGGCAATGTGCATTTGAATTTAATTCCGATGCAATTTCTGTGCTTCATCGTCAATACGAAGGTCCAAGGCATACAGTAAACCTGAAGTGAAGCATCGGAATCTAAAACTTGACTCACTTTACAGGTTCAAGTCATAGACAGTTAGAGTGTCACTCCTCTTGTACTTAAGTCGGCATTGTGCCTCTTGTATTAAATTCGCATGTAATTTCTGTGTTTCATCGTCAATAAGAAGGTCCTAGGGATACAGTAAACCTGAAGTGAAGCATCGGAATCTAAAGCTGGGCTCACAGGAGAGATTCAAATCATAGAAAGTTAGAGTGTCAGTCCTCTTGTACTTAAGTCGGCATTGTGCTTTTTGTATTAAATTCGGATACAATTTCTGTGTTTCATCGTCAATAAGAAAGTCCAAGGGATACAGTAAACCTGAAGTGAAGTATCGGAATCCAAACTGGACTCACAGGAGAGGTTCAAATCATGGAAAGTTAGAGCGTCAGTTCTCTTGTACTTAAGCGGGCATTGTGCCTTTTGTATTAAATTCGGATGCAATTTCAGTGTTTCATCGTCATTAAGAAGGTCCAAGGGATACAGTGAACCTGAAGTGAAGCATCGGAATCTGAGACTGGACTCACAGGAGAGGTTCAATTCACAGAAAGTGAGAGTGTCAGTCCTCTTTTACTTAAGTCGCATTGTGCCTTTTGTATTAAATTCGGATGCAATTTCTGTGTGTCATCGTCAATAAGAAGGTCCAAGGGATACAGTAAACCTGAAGTGTAGCATCGGAATCTAAAACTGGACTCACAGGAAAGGTTCAAATCAACGAAAGTCAGAGTCTCAGTCCTCTTGTACTGAAGTCGGCATTCTGCTATTTTGAATTTAATTCCGATGCATTATCTGTGTTTCATCGTCAATAAGAAGGTCCAAGGTATACAGTAAACATGAAGAGAAGCATCGGAATCTAAAGCTGGACTCACAAGAGAGGTTCAAATCATAGAAAGTTAGAGTCTCAGTCCTCTTGTACTTAAATCGGAATTGTGCCTTTTGAATTTACTTCCGATGCAATTTCAGTGCTTCATCGTCAAAAAGAAGGTCCATGGTATACAGTAAAGCTGAAGTGTAACATCGGCACCTAAAACTGGACTCCCAGGAGAGGTTCAAATCATAGGAAGTTAGAGTGTCACTCCTCTTGTACTTAAGTCGGCATTCTGGCTTTTGAATTTACTTCCGATGCAATTCCTGTGTTTCATCGTCAATAAGAAGGTCCAAAGTATACATTAAACCTGAAGTGAAGCATCGGAATCTAAAACTCGACTCACAGGAGTGGTTCAAATCATAAAGAGTTAGAGTGTCAGTCCTCTTGTACTTAAGTCGGCATAGTGCCTTTTGTATTAAATTAGGATGCAATTTCTGTGTGTCACCGTCAATAAGAAGGTCCAAGGGTTACAGTAAACCTGAAGTGAAACATCGGAATCTAAAACTGGACTCACAGGAGAGGTTCAAGTTATAGAAAGTGAGAGTGTCAGTCCTCTTGTACTTAAGTCGGCATTGTGCCTTTAGTATTAAATTCGGATGCAATTTCTGTGTTTCAACGCCAATAAGAAGGTCCAAGGGATACAGTAAACCTGAAGTGAAGCATCGGAATCTAAAACTGGACTCACTGGAGAGGTTCAAATCATAGAAAGTGAGAGTGTCAGTCCTCTTGTATTTAAGTCGGCATTGGGCCTTTTGTATTAAATTCGAATGCAATTTCTGTGTTTCATCGTCATTAAGAAGGTCCAAGGGATACAGTGAACCTGAAGTGAAGCATCGGGATCTAAAACTGGACTCCCAGGAGAGGTTCAAATCATAGGAAGTTAGAGTGTCCGTCGTCTTGTACTTAAGTCGGCATTGTGGTATTTGGAAGTTAATTCCGATTTAATTTCTGTGTTTCATCGTCAATATGAAGGTCCAAGGTATACAGTAAACCAGAAGTGAAGCATCGGAATCTAAAACTGGACTCACAGGAGAGGTTCAAATCATAGAAAGATAGAGTGTCAGTCCTCTTGTACTTAAGTCGGCATTGTGCCTTTTGTATTAAATTCGGATGTAATTTCTGTGTTTCATCGTCAATAAGAAGGTCCAAGGGATACAGTAAACCTGATGTGAAGCATCGGAATCTAAAGCTGGACTCACAGCAGAGGTTCTAATCATAGGAATTTGGAGTGTCAGTCCTCTTGTACTTAACTCGGAATTGTGCCTTTTCAATTTAATTCCGATGCAATTTCTGTGTTTCATCGTCAATACGAAGGTCCAAGGTATACAGTAAACCTGAAGTTAAGCATCGGAATCTAAAACTGTACTCACAGGAGAGGTTCAAATCATAGAAAGTTAGAGTGTCAGTCCTCTTGTACTTAAGTCGGCATTGTGACTTTTGTATTAAATTCGGATGCAATTTCTCTGTTTCATCGTCAATAAGAAGGTCCAAGGGATACAGTAAACCTGAAGTGAAGCTTCGGATCTAAAACTGGACTCACAGGAGAGACTCAAATCATAGAAAGTTAGAGTGTCAGTCCTCTTGTACTTAAGTCAACATTGTGCCTTTTGTATTAAATTCGGATACAATTTCTGTGTTTCATCGTCAATAAGAAGGTCCAAGGGATACAGTAAACCTGATGTGAAGCATCGTAATCTAAAGCTGGACTCACAGGAGAGGTTCTAATCATAGGAATTTGGAGTGTCAGTCCTCTTGTACTTAACTCGGAATTGTGCCTTTTGAATTTAATTCCGATGCAATTTCTGTGTTTCATCGTCAATACGAAGGTCCAAGGTATACAGTAAACCTGAAGTTAAGCATCGGAATCTAAAACTGTACTCACAGGAGAGGTTCAAATCATAGAAAGTTAGAGTGTCAGTCCTCTTGTACTTAAGACGGCATTGTGACTTTTGTATAAAATTCGGATGCAATTTCTCTGTTTCATCGTCAATAAGAAGGTCCAAGGGATACAGTAAACCTGAAGTGAAGCTTCGGATCTAAAACTGGACTCACAGGAGAGATTCAAATCATAGAAAGTTAGAGTGTCAGTCCTCTTGTACTTAAGTCGACATTGTGCCTTTTGTATTAAATTCGGATACAATTTCTGTGTTTCATCGTCAATAAGAAGGTCCAAGGGATACAGTAATCCTGAAGTGCAGCATCGGAATCTAAAACTGGACTCACAGGAGAGGTTCAAATCATAGAAATTTAGAGCGTCAGTCCTCTTGTACTTAAGTCGGCATTGTGCCTTTTGTATTTAATTCGGATGCAATTCCTGTGTTTCATCGTCATTAAGAAGGTCCAAGGGATACAGTGAACCTGAAGTGAAGCATCGGAATCTGAGACTGGACTTACAGGAAAGGTTCAAATCATAGAAAGTGAGAGAGTCAGTCCTCTTTTACTTAAGTCGCGTTGTGCCTTTTGTATTAAATTCGGAAACAATTTTTGTGTGCCATCGTCAATAAGAAGGTCCAAGGGATACAGTAAACCTGAAGTGAAGCATCGGAATCTAAAACTGGACTCACAGGAGAGGTTCAAATCATAGAAAGTGAGAGTGTCAGTCCTCTTGTACTTAAGTCGGCTTTATGCCTTTTGTATTCAATTCCGATGCAATTTCTGTGTTTCATCGACAATAAGAAGGTGCAAGGTATACAGTAATCCTGAAGTGAATCATTGGAATCTGAAACTGGACTCACAGGAGAGGTTCAAATCATAGGAAGTTAGAGTGTCCGTCCTCTTGTACTTAAGTCGGCATTGTGCTATTTTGAAGTTAATTCCGATGTAATTTCTGTGTTTCATCGTCAATATGAATGTCCAAGGTATACAGTAAACATGAAGTGAAGCATCGGAATCTAAAACTGGACTCACAGGAGAGGTTCAAATCATATGAAGTTAGAGTATCTCTCTTCTTGTACTTATGTCGGCATTGTGCCTTTTGTATTAAATTCGGATGCAATTTCTGTGTTTCATCGTCACTGCGAAGGTCCAAGGGATACATTAAACCTGAAGTGAAGCTTCGGAATCTAAAACTGGTCTCACAGGAGAGGTTCAAATCATAGGAAGTTAGAGTGTCCGTCCTCTTGTACTTAAGTCGGCATTGTGCTATTTTGAAGTTAATTCCGATGTAATTTCTGTGTTTCATCGTCAATATGAATGTCCAAGGTATACAGTAAACCTGAAGTGAAGCATCGGAATCTAAAACTGGACTCACAGGAGAGGTTCAAATCATAGAAAGTTAGAGTGTCACTCCTCTTGTACTTCAGTCGGCATTGTGGCTTTTGAATTGATTTCCGATGCAATTCCTGCGTTTCATCGTCAACAAGAAGGCCCAGGGTATACAGTAAACCTGAAGTGAAGCATCAGAACCTAAAACAGGACTCCCAGGAGAGGTTCAAATCATAGGAAGTTAGAGTGTCCGTCCTCTTGTACTAAATTCGGCATTGTGCTATTTGGAAGTTAATTCCGATTTAATTTCTGTTTTTCATCGTCAATATGAAGGTCGAAGGTATACAGTAAACCTGAAGTGAAGCATCGGAATCTAAAACTGGACTCACAGGAGAGGTTCAAATCATATAAAGTTAGAGGTCAGTTCTCTTGTACTTAAGTCGGCATTGTGCCTTTAGAATTTAATTCCGATGCAATTTCTGTGCTTCATCGTCAATAAGAAGGTCCATGGTATACAGTAAACCTGAAGTGTAACATCGGTACCTATAACTGGACTCACAGGAGAGGTTCAAATCATAGAAAGTTAGAGTGGCACTCCTCTTGTACATAAGTCGGCATAGTGGCTTTTGCATTGATTTCCGATGCAATTCCTGCGTTTCATCGTCAACAAGAAGGTCCAGGGTATACAGTAAACCTGAAGTGATGCATCGGAATCTACAGCTTGACTCACAGGAGAGGTTCAAATCATAGAAAGTTAGAGTGTCAGTCCGCTTGTACTTAACTCGGCATTGTGCATTTTGAATTTAATTCTGATGCAATTTCTGTGTCTCATCGTCAATACGAAGGTCCAAGGTATACAGTAAACCTGAAGTTATGCATCGGAATCTAAAACTGTACTCACAGGAGAGGTTCAAATCATAGAAAGTTAGAGTGTCAGTCCTCTTGTACTTAAGTCGGCATTGTGCCTTTTGTATTAAATTCGGATGCAATTCCTGTGTTTCATCGTCATTAAGAAGGTCTAAGGGGTACAGTGAACCTGAAATGAAGCATCGGAATCTGAGACTGGACTTACAGGAAAGGTTCAAATCATAGAAAGTGAGAGTGTCAGTCCTCTTGTACTTAAGTCGGCTTTGTGCCTTTTCTTATTCAATTCCGATGCAATTTCTGTGTTTCATCAACAATAAGAAGGTCCAAGGAATACATTAAGCCTGAAGTGAAGCATCGGAATCTAAAACTGGACTCACAGGAGTGGTTCAAATCATAGAAAGTTACAGTGTCAGTCCTCTTGTACTTAAGTCGACAATGTGCCTATGAATTTAATTTCAATCCAATTTCTGTGTTTCATCGTCAAAAAGAAGGTACAAGGCATACAGTAAACCTGAAGTGAAGCATCGAAATCTAAAACTGGACTCACATTACAGGTTCAAATCATAGAAAGTTAGAGTATCAGTCCTCTTGTACTTGAGTCGGCATTGTGCCTTTTGTGTTAAATTCGCATGTAATTTCTGTGTTTCATCGTCAATAAGAAGGTCCTAGGGATACAGTAAACTTGAAGTGAAGCATCGGAATCTACAGCTTGACTCACAGGAGAGGTTCAAATCATAGAAAGTTAGAGTGTCAGTCCGCTTGTACTTAACTCGGCATTGTGCCTTTTGAATTTAATTCTGATGCAATTTCTGTGTCTCATCGTCAATACGAAGGTCCAAGGTATACAGTAAACCTGAAGTTAAGCATCGGAATCTAAAACTGTACTCACAGGAGAGTTTCAAATCATAGAAAGTGAGAGTGTCAGTCCTCTTTTACTTAAGTCGCGTTGTGCGTTTTGTATTAAATTCGGAAGCAATTTCTGTGTGCCATCGTCAATAAGAAGGTCCAAGGGATACAGTAAAAATGAAGTGAAGCATCGGAATCTAAAACTGGACTCACAGGAGAGGTTCAAATCATAGAAAGTGAGAGTGTCAGTCCTCTTGTACTTAAGTCGGCTTTGTGCCTTTTGTATTCAATTCCGATGCAATTTCTGTGTTTCATCGACAATAAGAAGGTGCAAGGTATACAGTAAACCTGAAGTGAATCATTGGAATCTGAATCTCGACTCACAGGAGAGGTTCAAATCATAGGAAGTTAGAGTGTCCGTCGTCTTGTACATAAGTCGGCATTGTGCTATTTGAAGTTAATTCCGATGTAATTTCTGTGTTTCATCGTCAATATGAATGTCCAAGGTATACAGTAAACCCTGAAGTGAAGCATCGGAATCTAAAACTGGACTCACAGGAGAGGTTCAAATCATATGAATTTAGAGTATCTCTCTTCTTGTACTTAAGTCGGCATTGTGCCTTTTGTATTAAATTCGGATGCAATTTCTGTGTTTCATCGTCAATGCGAAGGTCCAAGGGATACATTAAACCTGAAGTTAAGCATCGGAATCTAAAACTGGACTCACAGGAGAGGTTCAAATCATAGGAAGTTAGAGTGTCCGTCCTCTTGTACTTAAGTCGGCATTGTGCTATTTTGAAGTTAATTCCGATGCAATTTCTGTGTTTCATCGTCAATGTGAATGTCCAAGGTATACAGTAAACCTGAAGTGAAGCATCGGAATGTAAAACTGGACCCACAGGAGAGGTTCAAATCATAGAAAGTTAGAGTGTCATTCCTCTTGTACTTAAGTCGGCACTGTGGCTTTTGAATTGATTTCCGATGCAATTCCTGCGTTTCATCGTCATCAAGAAGGCCCAGGGTATACAGTAAACCTGAAGTGAAGCATCAGAACCTAAAACTGGACTCCCAGGAGAGGTTCAAATCATAGGAAGTTAGAGTGTCCGTCCTCTTGTAGTAAAGTCGGCATTGTGCTATTTGGAAGTTAATTCCGATTTAATTTCTGTGTTTCATCGTCAATATGAAGGTCGAAGGTATACAGTAAACCTGAAGTGAAGCATCGGAATCTAAAACTGGACTCACAGGAGAGGTTCAAATCATATAAAGTTAGAGTTCAGTCCTCTTGTACTTAAGTCGGCATTGTGCCTTTAAAATTTAATTCCGATGCAATTTCTGTGCTTCATCGTCAATAAGAAGGTCCATGGTATACAGTAAACCTGAAGTGTAACATCGGTACCTAAAACTGGACTCACAGGAGAGGTTCAAATCATAGAAAGTTAGTGTCACTCCTCTTGTACATAAGTCGGCATTGTGGCTTTTGAATTGATTTCCGATGCAATTCCTGCGTTTCATCGTCAACAAGAAGGTCCAGGGTATACAGTAAACCTGAAGTGAAGCATCGGAATCTAAAACTCGACTCACAGGAGAGGTTCAAATCATAGAAAGTTAGAGTGTCAGTCCTCTTGTACTTAAGTCGGCATTGTGCCTTTTGTATTAAATTCGGATGCAATTTCTGTGTTTCATCGTCAATAAGAAGGTCCAAGGAATACTTTAAACCTGAAGTGAAGCATCGGAATCTAAAAGTGGACTCTCAGGAGAGGTTCAAATCATAGAAAGTTAGAGTGTCAGTCCTCTTGTACTTAAGTCGACAATGTGCCTTTGAATTTAATTCCGATGCAATTTCTGTGTTTCATCGTCAAAAAGAAGGTCCAAGGCATAAAGTAAACCTGAAGTGAAGCATCGGAATCTATAACTGGACTCACATTACAGGTTCAAATCATAGAAAGTTAGAGTATCAGTCCTCTTGTACTTGAGTCGGCATTGTGACTTTTGTATTAAATTCGCATGTAATTTCTGTGTTTCATCGTCATTAGGAAGGTCCTAGGGATACAGTAAACTTGAAGTGAAGCATCGGAATCTACAGCTTGACTCACAGGAGAGGTTCAAATCATAGAAAGTTAGAGTGTCAGTCCGCTTGTACTTACCTCGGCATTGTGCCTTTTGAATTTAATTGTGATGCAATTTGTGTGTCTCATCGTCAATACGAAGGTCCAAGGTATACAGTAAACCTGAAGTTAAGCATCGGAATCTAAAACTGGACTCACAGGAGAGGTTCAAACCATAGAAAGTTAGAGTGTCAGTCATCTTGTACTTAAGTCGACATTGTGACTTTTGTATTAAATTCGGATGCAATTTCTGTGTATCATCGTCAATAAGAAGGTCCAAGAGATACAGTAATCCTGATGTGAAGCTTCGCAATCTAAGACAGGACTCGCACGAGAGATTCAAATCATAGAGAGTTAGAGTGTCAGTCCTTCTGTACTTAAGTCGGCATTGTGCCTTTTGTATTAAATTCGGATACAATTTCTGTGTTTCATCGTCAATAAGAAGGTCCAAGGGATACAGTGAACCTGAAGTGAAGCATTGGAATCTGAGACTGGACTCACAGGAGAGGTTCAAATCATAGAAAATGAGAGTCTCAGTCCTCTTTTACTTAAGTCGCATTGTGCCTTTTGTATTAAATTCGGAAGCAATTTCTGTGTGTCATCGTCAATAAGAAGGTCCAAAGGATACAGTAAACCTGAAGTGAAGCATCGGAATCTAAAGCTGGACTCACTGGAGAGGTTCAAATCATAGAAAGTGAGAGTGTCAGTCCTCTTTTACTTAAGTCCCATTGTGCATTTTGTATTAAATTTGGATGCAATTTCTGTGTGTCATCGTCAATAAGAAGGTCCAAGGGATACAGTAAACCCGAAGTGAAGCATCAGAATCTAAAACTGGACTCACAGGAGAGGTTCAAATCATAGAAAGTTAGAGTGTCAGTCCTCTTGTACTTAAGTCAAAATTGTGCCTTTGAATTTAAGTCCGATGAAATTTCTGTGCTTCATCGTCAAAAAGAAGGTCCAAGGCATACAGTAAACCTGAAGTGAAGCATCGGAATCTGAAACTGGCCTCACATTACAGGTTCAAATGATTGAAAGTTAGAGTGTCAGTCCTCTTGTACGTAAGTCGGCATTGTGCCTTTTGTATTAAATTCGGATGTAATTTCTGTGTTTCATCGTCAATACGAAGGTCCAAGGGATACAGTAATCCTGAAGTGAAGCATCGGAATCTGAAGCTGGACTCACAGGAGAGGTTCAAATCATAGAAGGTTAGAGGGTCAGTCCTCTTTTACTTAAGTGGCATTGTGCCTTTTGTATTAAATTCGGATGCAATTTCTGTGTGTCATCGTCAATAAGAAGGTCCAAGGGATACAGTAATCCTGAAGTGAAGCTTCGGAATCTAAAACTGGACTCACAGGAGAGGTTCAAATCATAGAAAGTGAGAGTGTCAGTCCTCTTGTACTTAAGTCGACATTGTGCCTTTTGTATTAAATTCGGATGCAATTTCTGTGTTTCATCGTCAATAAGAAGGTGCAAGGTATACAGTAAACCTGAAGTGAAGCATTGGAATCTAAAACTGGACTCACAGGAGAGATTCAAATGATAGAAAGTTAGAGAGTCAGTCGTCTTGTACTTAAGTCGGCATGGGCCTTTTGAATTTAATTCTGATGCAATTTCTGTGTTTCATCGTCAATAACAAGGTGCAAGGTATACAGTAAACCTGAAGTGTAGCATCGGAATCTAAAACTGGTCTCCCAGGAGAGGTTCAAATCATAGGAAGTTAGAGTGTCCGTCCTCTTGTACTTAAGTCGGCACTGTGCTATTTTGAAGTTAATTCCGACGTAATTTCTGTGTTTCATCGTCAATATAAAGGTCCAAGGTATACAGTAAACATGAAGTGAAGCATCGGAATCTAAAACTGGACTCACAGGAGAGGTTCAAATGATATAAAGGTAGAGTTCAGTCCTCTTGTACTTAAATCGGCATTGTGCCTTTTGAATTTAATTCCGATGCAATTTCTGTGCTTCGTCGTCAATAAGAAGGTCCATGGAATACAGTAAACCCGAAGTGTAACATCGCTACCTAAAACTGGACTCACAGGAGAGGTTCAAATGATAGAGAGTTAGAGTGTCACTCCTCTTGTACTTAACTCGGCATTGTGGCTTTTGAATTGCTTTCCGATGCAATTCCTGCGATTCATCGTCAATAAGAAGGTCCAAGGTATACAGTAAACCTGAAGTGAAGCATCGGAATACAAAACTCGACTCACAGGAGAGGTTCAAATCATAGAAAGTGAGAGTGTAAGTCCTCTTGTACTTAAGTCGGCATTGTGCCTTTTGTATTAATTTCGGATGCAATTTCTGTGTTTCATCGTCAATAAGAAGGTCCAAGGGATACATTAAACCTGAAGTGAAGCATCGGAATCGAAAACTGTACTCACAGGAGAGGTTCAAATCACAGAAAGTAAGAGTGTCATTCCTCTTGTACTTAAGTCGGAATTGTGCCTTTTGAATTTAATTCTGATGCAATTTCTGTGTCTCATCGTCAATACGAAGGTCCAAGGTATACAGTAAACCTGAAGTTAAGCTTCGGAATCTAAAACTGGACTCACAGGAGAGGTTCAAATGATAGAAAGTTAGAGTGTCAGTCCTCTTCTACTTAAGTCGGCATTGTGCCTTTTGTATTAATTTCGGATGCAATTTCTGTGTTTCATCGTCAATAAGAAGGTCCAAGGGATACATTAAACCTGAAGTGAAGCATCGGAATCTAAAACTGTACTCACAGGACAGGTTCAAATCATAGGATGTTAGAGTGTCCGTCCTCTTGTACTTAAGTCGGCATTGTGGTATTTGGAAGTTAATTCCGATTTAATTTCTGTGTTTCATCGTCAATATGAAGGTCCAAGGTATACAGTAAACCTGAAGTGAAGCATCGGAATCTAAAACTGGACTCACAGGAGAGGTTCAAATCATAGAAAGTTAGAGTGTCAGTCCTCTTGTACTTAAGTCAAAATTGTGCCTTTGAATTAAGTCCGATGCAATTTCTGTGCTTCATCGTCAAAAAGAAGGTCCAAGGCATACAGTAAACCTGAAGTGAAGCATCGGAATCTGAAACTGGCCTCACATTACAGGTTCAAATGATTGAAAGTTAGAGTGTCAGTCCTCTTGTACGTAAGTCGGCATTGTGCCTTTTGTATTAAATTCGGATGTAATTTCTGTGTTTCATCGTCAATACGAAGGTCCAAGGGATACAGTAATCCTGAAGTGAAGCATCGGAATCTGAAGCTGGACTCACAGGAGAGGTTCAAATCATAGAAGGTTAGAGGGTCAGTCCTCTTTTACTTAAGTGGCATTGTGCCTTTTGTATTAAATTCGGATGCAATTTCTGTGTGTCATCGTCAATAAGAAGGTCCAAGGGATACAGTAATCCTGAAGTGAAGCTTCGGAATCTAAAACTGGACTCACAGGAGAGGTTCAAATCATAGAAAGTGAGAGTGTCAGTCCTCTTGTACTTAAGTCGACATTGTGCCTTTTGTATTAAATTCGGATGCAATTTCTGTGTTTCATCGTCAATAAGAAGGTGCAAGGTATACAGTAAACCTGAAGTGAAGCATTGGAATCTAAAACTGGACTCACAGGAGAGATTCAAATGATAGAAAGTTAGAGAGTCAGTCGTCTTGTACTTAAGTCGGCATGGGCCTTTTGAATTTAATTCTGATGCAATTCCCTGCGATTCATCGTCAATAAGAAGGTCCAAGGTATACAGTAAACCTGAAGTGAAGCATCGGAATACAAAACTCGACTCACAGGAGAGGTTCAAATCATAGAAAGTGAGAGTGTCAGTCCTCTTGTACTTAAGTCGGCATTGTGCCTTTTGTATTAATTTCGGATGCAATTTCTGTGTTTCATCGTCAATAAGAAGGTCCAAGGGATACATTAAACCTGAAGTGAAGCATCGGAATCGAAAACTGTACTCACAGGAGAGGTTCAAATCACAGAAAGTAAGAGTGTCATTCCTCTTGTACTTAAGTCGGAATTGTGCCTTTTGAATTTAATTCTGATGCAATTTCTGTGTCTCATCGTCAATACGAAGGTCCAAGGTATACAGTAAACCTGAAGTTAAGCTTCGGAATCTAAAACTGGACTCACAGGAGAGGTTCAAATGATAGAAAGTTAGAATGTCAGTCCTCTTCTACTTAAGTCGGCATTGTGCCTTTTGTATTAATTTCGGATGCAATTTCTGTGTTTCATCGTCAATAAGAAGGTCCAAGGGATACATTAAACCTGAAGTGAAGCATCGGAATCTAAAACTGTACTCACAGGACAGGTTCAAATCATAGGATGTTAGAGTGTCCGTCCTCTTGTACTTAAGTCGGCATTGTGGTATTTGGAAGTTAATTCCGATTTAATTTCTGTGTTTCATCGTCAATATGAAGGTCCAAGGTATACAGTAAACCTGAAGTGAAGCATCGGAATCTAAAACTGGACTCACAGGAGAGGTTCAAATCATATAAAGTTAGAGTTCAGTCCTCTTGTACCTAAGTCGGTATTGTGCCGTTTGAATTTAATTCCGATGCAATTTCTGTGCTTCATCGTCAATAAGAAGGTCCATGGTATACAATAAACCTTAAGTGTAACATCGGTACCTAAAACTGGACTCACAGGAGAGCTTCAAATCATAGAAAGTTAGAGTGTCAGTCATCTTGTACTTAAGTCGACATTGTGACTTTTGTATTAAATTCGGATGCAATTTCTGTGTATCATCGTCAATAAGAAGGTCCAAGAGATACAGTAATCCTGATGTGAAGCTTCGCAGTCTAAGACAGGACTCACACGAGAGATTCAAATCATAGAGAGTTAGAGTGTCAGTCCTTCTGTACTTAAGTCGGCATTGTGCCTTATGTATTAAATTCGGATACAATTTCTGTGTTTCATCGTCAATAAGAAGCTCCAAGGGATACAGTAAACCTGAAGTGAAGCATCGGAATCTAAAAGTGGACTCACAGGAGAGGTTCAAATCATAGAAAGTTAGAGCGTCAGTCATCTTGTACTTATGTCGGCATTGTGCCTTTTGTATTAAATTCGGATGCAATTTCAGTGTTTCATCGTCATTAAGAAGGTCCAAGGGATACAGTGAACCTGAAGTGAAGCATTGGAATCTGAGACTGGACTCACAGGAGAGGTTCAAATCATAGAAAATGAGAGTCTCAGTCCTCTTTTACTTAAGTCGCATTGTGCCTTTTGTATTAAAATCGGAAGCAATTTCTGTGTGTCATCGTCAATAAGAAGGTCCAAAGGATACAGTAAACCTGAAGTGAAGCATCGGAATCTAAAGCTGGACTCACTGGAGAGGTTCAAATCATAGAAAGTGAGAGTGTCAGTCCTCTTTTACTTAAGTCGCATTGTGCATTTTGTATTAAATTCGGGTGCAATTTCTGTGTGTCATCGTCAATAAGAATGTCCAAGGGATACAGTAAACCCGAAGTGAAGCATCAGAATCTAAAACTGGACTCACAGGAGAGGTTCAAATCATAGAAAGTTAGAGTGTCAGTCCTCTTGTACTTAAGTCAACATTTTGCCTTTTGAATTTAAGTCCGATGATATTTCTGTGCTTCATCGTCAAAAAGATGGTCCAAGGCATACAGTAAACCTGAAGTGAAGCATCGGAATCTGAAACTGGCCTCACATTACAGGTTCAAATCATTGAAAGTTAGAGTGTCAGTCCTCTTGTACGTAAGTCGGCATTGTGCCTTTTGTATTAAATTCGGATGTAATTTCTGTGTTTCATCGTCAATAAGAAGGTCCAAGGATACAGTAATCCTGAAGTGAAGCATCAGAATCTAAAGCTGGACTCACAGGAGAGGTTCAAATCATAGAAGGTTAGAGTGTCAGTCCTCTTTTACTTAAGTCGCATTGCGCCTTTTGTATTAAATTCGGATGCAATTTCTGTGTGTCATCGTCAATAAGAAGGTCCAAGGGATACAGTAAACCTGAGGTGAAGCTTCGGAATCTAAAACTGGACTCACAGGAGAGGTTCAAATCATAGAAAGTGAGAGTGTCAGTCCTCTTGAACTTAAGTCGGCATTGTGCCTTTTGTATTAAATTCGGATGCAATTTCTGTGTTTCATCGTCAATAAGAAGGTGCAAGGTATACAGTAAACCTGAAGTGAAGCATTGGAATCTAAAACTGGACTCACAGGAGAGATTCAAATGATAGAAAGTTAGAGAGTCAGTCGTCTTGTACTTAAGTCGGCATGGGCCTTTTGAATTTAATTCTGATGCAATTTCTGTGTTTCATCGTCAATAAGAAGGTGCAAGGTATACAGTAAACCTGAAGTGTAGCATCGGAATCTAAAACTGGACTCACAGGAGAGGTTCAAATCATATAAAGGTAGAGTTCAGTCCTCTTGTACTTAAGTCGGCATTGTGCCTTTTGAATTTAATTCTGATGCAATTTCTGTGTCTCATCGTCAATACGAAGGTCCAAGGTATACAGTAAACCTGAAGTTAAGCATCGGAATCTAAAACTGGACTCACAGGAGAGGTTCAAATGATAGAAAGTTACAGTGTCAGTCCTCTTCTACTTAAGTCGGCATTGTGCCTTTTGTATTAATTTCGGATGCAATTTCTTTGTTTCATCGTCAATAATAAGGTCCAAGGGATACATTAAACCTGAAGTGAAGCATCGGAATCTAAAACTGTACTCACAGGAGAGGTTCAAATCATAGGATGTTAGAGTGTCCGTCCTCTTGTACTTAAGTCGGCATTGTGGTATTTGGAAGTTAATTCCGATTTAATTTCTGTGTTTCATCGTCAATATGAAGGTCCAAGGTATACAGTAAACCTGAAGAGAAGCATCGGAATCTAAAACTGGACTCACAGGAGAGGTTCAAATCATATAAAGTTAGAGTTCAGTCCTCTTGTACCTAAGTCGGTATTGTGCCGTTTGAATTTAATTCCGATGCAATTTCTGTGCTTCATCGTCAATAAGAAGGTCCATGGTATACAATAAACCTTAAGTGTAACATCGGTACTTAAAACTGGACTCACAGGAGAGGTTCAAATCATAGAAAGTTAGAGTGTCAGTCCTCTTGTACTTAAGTCGACATTGTGCCTTTTGAATTTAATTCCGATGCAATTTCTGTGCTTCATCGTCAAAAAGAAGTTCCAAGGCATACAGTAAACCTGAAGTGAAGCTTCGGAATCTAAAACTGGACTCACATTACAGGTTCAAATCATAGAAAGTTAGAGTGTCAGTCCTCTTGTACTTAAGTCGGCATTGTGCCTTTTGTCTTAAATTCGGATGTAATTTCTGTGTTTCATCGTCAATAAGAAGGTCCAAGGGATACAGTAAACCTGATGTGAAGCATCGGAATCTATAGCTGGACTCACAGGAGAGGTTCAAATCATAGAAATTTGGAGTGTCAGTCCTCTTGTACTTAACTCGGCATTGTGCCTTTTGAATTTAATTCCGATGCAATTTCTGTGTTTCATCGTGAATACGAAAGTCCAAGGTATACAGTAAACCTGAAGTTAAGCATCGGAATCTAAAACTGTACTCACAGGAGAGGTTCAAATCATAGAAAGTTAGAGTGTCAGTCCTCTTGTACTTAAGTCGGCATTGTGACTTTTGTATTAAATTCGGATGCAATTTCTCTGTTTCAACGTCAATAAGAAGGTCCAAGGGATACAGTAAACCTGAAGTGAAGCTTCGGATCTAAAACTGGACTCACAGGAGAGATTCAAATCATAGAAAGTTAGAGTGTCAGTCCTCTTGTACTTAAGTCGACAATGTGCCTTTTGTATTAAATTCGGATATAATTTCTGTGTTTCTTCGTCAATAAGAAGGTCCAAGGGATACAGTAATCCTGAAGTGCAGCTTCGGAATCTAAAACTGGACTCACAGGAGAGGTTCAAATCATAGGAAGTCAGAGTGTCCGTCCTCTTGTACTCAAGTCGGCATTGTGCTATTTTGAAGTTAATTCCGATGTAATTTCTGTGTTTCATCGTCAATATGAATGTCCAAGGTATACAGTAAACCTGAAGTGAAGCATCGGAATGTAAAACTGGACTCACAGGAGAGGTTCAAATCATATGAAGTTAGGGTATCTCTCTTCTTGTACTTAAGTCGGCATTGTGCCTTTTGTATTAAATTCGGATGCTATTTCTGTGTTTCATCGTCAATGCGAAGGTCCAAGGGATACATTAAACCTGAAGTGAAGCATCGGAATCTAAAACTGGACTCACAGGATAGGTTCAAATCATAGGAAGTTAGAGTGTCAGTCCTCTTTTACTTAAGTCGCATTGTACCTTTTGTATTAAATTCGGATGCAATTTCTGTGTGTCATCGTCAATAAGAACGTCCATGGGATACAGTAAACCCGAAGTGAAGCATCGGAATCTAAAACTGGACTCACAGGAGAAGTTCAAATCATAGAAAGTTAGAGTCTCAGTCCTCTTGTACTTAAGTCAACATTGTGCCTTTGGAATTTAATTCCGATGCAATTTCTGTGCTCCATCGTCAAAAAGAAGGTCCAAGGCATACAGTAAACCTGAAGTGAAGCATCGGAATCTGAAACTGGACTCACATTACGGGTTCAAATCATTGAAAGTTAGAGTGTCAGTCCTCTTGTACTTAAGTCGGCATTGTGCCTTTTGTATTAAATTCGCATGTAATTTCTGTGTTTCATCGTCAATAAGAAGGTCTAAGGGATACAGTGAAGCTGAAGTGAAGCATCGGAATCTAAAGCTGGACTCACAGGAGAGGTTCAAATCTTAGAAGGTTAGAGTGTCAGTCCTCTTTTACTTAAGTCGCATTGTGCCTTTTGTATTAAATTCGAATGCAATTTCTGTGTGTCATCGTCAATAAGAAGGACCAAGGGATACAGTAAACCTGAAGTGAAGCTTCGGAATCTAAAACTGGACTCACAGGAGAGGTTCAAATCATAGAAAGTGAGAGTGTCAGTCCTCTTGTACTTAAGTCGGCATTGTGCCTTTTGTATTAAATTCGGATGCAATTCCTGTGTTTCATCGACAATAAGAAGGTGCAAGGTATACAGTAAACCTGAAGTGAATCATTGGAATCTGAAACTGGACTTACAGGAGAGGTTCAAATCATAGGAAGTTAGAGTGTCCGTCCTCTTGTACTTAAGTCGGCATTGTGCTATTTTGAAGTTAATTCCGATGTAATTTCTGTGTTTCATCGTCAATATGAATGTCCAAGGTATACAGTAAACCTGAAATGAAGCATCGGAATCTAAAACTAAACTCACAGGAGAGGTTCAAATCATATGAAGTTAGGGTATCTCTCTTCTTGTACTTAAGTCGGCATTGTGCCTTTTGTATTAAATTCGGATGCAATTTCTGTGTTTCATCGTCAATGCGAAGCTCCAAGGGATACATTAAACCTGAAGTGAAGCATCGGAATCTAAAACTGGACTCACAGGAGAGGTTCAAATCTTAGGAAGTTAGAGTGTCCGTCCTCTTGTACTTAAGTCGGCATTGTGCTATTTTGACGTTAATTCCGATGTAATTTCTGTGTTTCATCGTCAATATGAATGTCCAAGGTATATAGTAAACCTGAAGTGAAGCATCGGAATCTAAAACTGGGCTCACAGGAGAGGTTCAAATCATAGAAAGTTAGAGTGTCACTCCTCTTGTACTTAAGTCGGCATTGTGGCTTTTGAATTGATTTCCGATGCAATTCCTGCGTTTCATCGTCAACAAGAAGGCCCAGGGTATACAGTAAACCTGAAGTGAAGCATCAGAACCTAAAACTGGACTCCCAGGAGAGGTTCAAATCATAGGAAGTTAGAGTGTCCTTCCTCTTGTACTAAAGTCGGCATTGTGCTATTTGGAAGTTAATTCCGATTTAATTTCTGTGTTTCATCGTCAATATGAAGGTCGAAGGTATACAGTAAACGTGAAGTGAAGCATCGGAAACTAAAACTGGACTCACAGGAGAGGTTCAAATCATATAAAGATAGAGTTCAGTACTCTTGTACTTAAGTCGGCATTGTTCCTTTTGAATTTAATTCCGATGCAATTTCTGTGCTTCATCGTCAATAAGAAGGTCCATGGTATACAGTAAACCTGAAGTGTAACATCGGTACCTAAAACTGGACTCACAGGAGAGGTTCAAATCATAGAAAGTTAGAGTGTCACTCCTCTTGTACATAAGTCGGCATTGTGGCTTTTGAATTCATTTCCGGTGCAATTCCTGCGTTTCATCGTCAACAAGAAGGTCCAGGGTATACAGTAAACCTGAAGTTAAGCATCGGAATCTAAAACTCGACTCACAGGAGAGGTTCAAATCATAGAAAGTTAGAGTGTCAGTCCTCTTGTACTTAAGTCGGCATTGTGCCTTTTGCATTAAATTCGGATGCAATTTCTGTGTTTCATCGTCAATAAGAAGGTCCAAGGACTACAGTAAACCTGAAGTGAAGCATCGGATTCTAAAACTGGACTCACATTATAGGTTCAAATCATAGAAAGTTAGAGTATCAGTCCTCTTGTACTTGAGTCGGCATTGTGCCTTTTGTATTAAATTCGAATGTAATTTCTGTGTTTCATCGTCAATAAGAAGGTCCTAGGGATACAGTAAACTTGAAGTGAAGCATCGGAATCTACAGCTTGACTCACAGGAGAGGTTCAAATCATAGAAAGTTAGAGTGTCAGTCCGCTTGTACTTAACTCGGCGTTGTGCCTTTTGAATTTAATTGTGATGCAATTTCTGTGTCTCATCGTCAATACGAAGGTCCAAGGTATACAGTAAACCTGAAGTCAAGCATCGGAATCTAAAACTGGACTCACAGGAGTGGTTCAAATCGTAGAAAGTTAGAGTGTCAGTCCTCTTGTACTTAAGTCGACATTGTGACTTTAGTATTAAATTCGGATGCAATTTCTGTGTTTCATCGTCAATAAGAAGGTCCAAGAGATACAGTAAACCTGAAGTGAAGCTTCGGAATCTAAAAGTGGACTCACAGGAGAAGTTCAAATCATAGAAAGTTAGAGCGTCAGTCATCTTGTACTTAAGTCGACATTGTGCCTTTTGTATAAAAATTCGGAGGCAATTTCAGTGTTTCATCGTCATTAAGAAGGTCCAAGGGATACAGTGAACCTGAAGTGAAGCATTGGAATCCGAGACTGGACTCACAGGAGAGGTTCAAATCATAGAAAATGACAGTCTCAGTCCTCTTTTACTTAAGTCGCATTGTGCCTTTTGTATTAAATTCGGAAGCAATTTCTGTGTGTCATCGTCAATAAGAAGGTCCAACGGATACAGTAAACCTGAAGTGAAGCATCGGAATCTAAAGCTGGACTCACAGAAGGGGTTCAAATCATAGAAAGTGAGAGTGTCAGTCCTCTTTTACTTAAGTCGCATTGTGCCTTTTGTATTAAATTCGGATGCAATTTCTGTGTGTCATCGTCAATAAAAAGGTCCAAGGGATACAGTAAACCCGAAGTGAAGCATCGGAATCTAAAACTGGACTCACAGGAAAGGTTCAAATCATAGAAAGTTAGAGTGTGAGTCCTCTTGTACTTAAGTCAACATTGTGCCTTTTGAATTTAATTCCGATGCAATTTCTGTGCTTCATCGTCAAAAAGAAGGTCCAAGGCATACAGTAAACCTGAAGTGAAGCATCGGAATCTGAAACTGGACTCACATTACAGGTTCAAATCATTGAAAGTTAGAGTGTCAGTCCTCTTGTACTTAAGTCAGCATTGTGCCTTTTGTATTAAATTCGGATACAATTTCTGTGTTTCATCGTCAATAAGAAGGTCTAAGGGATACAGTGAACCTGAAGTGAAGCATCGGAATCTAATGCTGGACTCACAGGAGAGATTCAAATCATAGAAGGTTAGAGTGTCAGTCCTCCTGTACTTAAGTCGCATTGTGCCTTTTGTATTAAATTCGGATGCAATTTCTGTGTGTCATCGTCAATAAGAAGGACCAAGGGATACAGTAAACCTGAAGTGAAGCTTCGGAATCTAAAACTGGACTCACAGGAGAGGTTCAAATCATAGAAAGTGAGAGTGTCAGTCCTCTTGTACTTAAGTCGGCATTGTGCCTTTTGTATTCAATTCCGATGCAATTTCTGTGTTTCATCGTCAATAAGAAGGTCCAAGAGATACAGTAAACCTGAAGTGAAGCTTCGGAATCTAAAAGTGGACTCACAGGAGAAGTTCAAATCATAGAAAGTTAGAGCGTCAGTCATCTTGTACTTAAGTCGGCATTGTGCCTTTTGTATAAAAATTCGGAGGCAATTTCAGTGTTTCATCGTCATTAAGAAGGTCCAAGGGATACAGTGAACCTGGAGTGAAGCATTGGAATCTGAGACTGGACTCACAGGAGAGGTTCAAATCATAGAAAATGAGAGTCTCAGTCCTCTTTAACTTAAGTCGCATTGTGCCTTTTGTATTAAATTCGGAAGCAATTTCTGTGTGTCATCGTCAATAAGAAGGTCCAAAGGATACAGTAAACCTGAAGTGAAGCATCGGAATCTAAAGCTGGACTCACAGAAGGGGTTCAAATCATAGAAAGTGAGAGTGTCAGTCCTCTTTTACTTAAGTCGCATTGTGACTTTTGTATTAAATTCGGATGCAATTTCTGTGTGTCATCGTCAATAAAAAGGTCCAAGGGATACAGTAAACCCGAAGTGAAGCATCGGAATCTAAAACTGGACTCACAGGAAAGGTTCAAATCATAGAAAGTTAGAGTGTCAGTCCTCTTGTACTTAAGTCAACATTGTGCCTTTTGAATTTAATTCCGATGCAATTTCTGTGCTTCATCGTCAAAAAGAAGGTCCAAGGCATACAGTAAACCTGAAGTGAAGCATCGGAATCTGAAACTGGACTCACATTACAGGTTCAAATCATTGAAAATTAGAGTGTCAGTCCTCTTGTACTTAAGTCGGCATTGTGCCTTTTGTATTAAATTCGGATACAATTTCTGTGTTTCATCGTCAATAAGAAGGTCTAAGGGATACAGTGAACCTGAAGTGAAGCATCGGAATCTAAAGCTGGACTCACAGGAGAGATTCAAATCATAGAAGGTTAGAGTGTCAGTCCTCCTGTACTTAAGTCGCATTGTGCCTTTTGTATTAAATTCGGATGCAATTTCTGTGTGTCATCGTCAATAAGAAGGACCAAGGGATACAGTAAACCTGAAGTGAAGCTTCGGAATCTAAAACTGGACTCACAGGAGAGGTTCAAATCATAGAAAGTGAGAGTGTCAGTCCTCTTGTACTTAAGTCGGCATTGTGCCTTTTGTATTCAATTCCGATGCAATTTCTGTGTTTCATCGTCAATAAGAAGGTCCAAGAGATACAGTAAACCTGAAGTGAAGCTTCGGAATCTAAAAGTGGACTCACAGGAGAAGTTCAAATCATAGAAAGTTAGAGCGTCAGTCATCCTGTACTTAAGTCGGCATTGTGCCTTTTGTATAAAAATTCGGAGGCAATTTCAGTGTTTCATCGTCATTAAGAAGGTCCAAGGGATACAGTGAACCGGGAGTGAAGCATTGGAATCTGAGACTGGACTCACAGGAGAGGTTCAAATCATAGAAAATGAGAGTCTCAGTCCTCTTTTACTTAAGTCGCATTGTGCCTTTTGTATTAAATTCGGAAGCAATTTCTGTGTATCATCGTCAATAAGAAGGTCCAAAGGATACAGTAAACCTGAAGTGAAGCATCGGAATCTAAAGCTGGACTCTCAGAAGGGGTTCAAATCATAGAAAGTGAGAGTGTCAGTCCTCTTTTACTTAAGTCGCATTGTGCCTTTTGTATTAAATTCGGATGCAATTTCTGTGTGTCATCGTCAATAAGAAGGTCCAAGGGATACAGTAAACACGAAGTGAAGCATCGGAATCTAAAACTGGACTCACAGGAGAGGTTCAAATCATAGAAAGTTAGAGTGTCAGTCCTATTGTACTTAAGTCAACATTGTGCCTTTTGAATTTAATTCCGATGCAATTTCTGTGCTTCATCGTCAAAAAGAAGGTCCAAGGCATACAGTAAACCTGAAGTGAGGCATCGGAATCTGAAACTGGACTCACATTACAGGTTCAAATCATTGAAACTTAGAGTGTCAGTCCTCTTGTACTTAGGTCGGCATTGTGCCTTTTGTATTAAATTCGGATGTAATTTCTGTGTTTCATCGTCAATAAGAAGGTCTAAGGGATACAGTGATCCTGAAGTGAAGCATCGGAATCTAAAGCTGGACTCACAGGAGAGATTCAAATCATAGAAGGTTAGAATGTCAGTCCTCTTTTACTTAAGTCGCATTGTGCATTTTGTATTAAATTCGGATGCAATTTCTGTGTGTCATCGTCAATAAGAAGGACCAAGGGATACAGTAAACCTGAAGTGAAGCTTCGGAATCTAAAACTGGACTCACAGGAGAGGTTCAAATCATAGAAAGTGAGAGTGTCAGTCCTCAAGTAACTTAAGTCGGCATTGTGACTTTTGTATTCAATTCCGATGCAATTTCTGTGTTTCATCGTCAATAAGAAGGTGCAAAGTATACAGTAAACCTGAAGTGAAGCATTGGAATCTAAAACTGGACTCACAGGAGAGATTCAAATAATAGAAAGTAAGAGAGTCAGTCGTCTTGTACTTAAGTCGGCATGGGCCTTTTGAATTTAATTCTGATGCAACTTCTGTGTTTCATCGTCAATAAGATGGTGCAAGGTGTACAGTAAACCTGAAGTGTAGCATCGGAATCTAAAACTGGACTCCCAGGAGAGGTTCAAATCATAGGAAGTTAGAGTGTCCGTCCTCTTGTACTTAAGTCGGCATTGTGCTATTTTGAAGTTAATTCCGACGTAATTTCTGTGTTTCATCGTCAATATAAAGGTCCAATTTATACAGTAAACCTGAAGTGAAGCATCGGAATCTTCTTGTACTTAAGTGGGCATTGTGCTATTTTGAAGTTAATTCCGACGTAATTTCTGTGTTTCATCGGCAATATAAAGGTCCAATTTATACAGTAAACCTGAAGTGAAGCATCGGAATCTAAAACTGGGCTCACAGGAGTGGTTCAAATCATATAAAGGTAGAGTTCAGTTCTCTTGTACTTAAGTCGGCATTGTGTCTTTTGAATTTAATTCCGATGCAATTTCTGTGCTTCATCGTCAATAAGAAGGTCCATGGAATACAGTAAACCTGAAGTGTAACATCGGTACCTAAAACTGGACTCACAGGACAGGTTCAAATCATAGAAAGTTAGAGTGTCACTCCTCTTGTACTTAACTCGGCATTGTGGCTTTTGAATTGATTTCCGATGCAATTCCTGCGGTTGATCGTCAATAAGAAGGTCCAAGGTATACAGTAAACCTGAAGTGAAGCATCGGAATCTAAAACTCGTCTCACAGGAGAGGTTCAAATCATAGAAAGTGAGAGTGTTAGTCCTCTTGTACTTAAGTCGGCATTGTGGCTTTTGAATTTAATTCCGATGCAATTCCTTTGTTTCATCGTCAATAGGAACGTCCAAAGTGTACAGTAAACCTGAAGTGAAGCATCGGAATCTAAAACTCGACTCACAAGAGAGGTTCAAATCATAGAGAGTTAGAGTGTCAGTCCTCTTGTACTTAGGTCGGCATTGTGCATTTTGTATTAAATTCAGATGCAATATCTGTGTTTCATCGTCAATAAGAAGGTACAAGGGATACACTAAACCTGAAGTGAAGCATCGGAATCTAAAACTGGACTCACAGGAGTGTTTCAAATCATAGAAAGTGAGAGTGTCAGTCCTCTTGTACTTAAGTCGGCATTGTGCCTTTAGTATTAAATTCGGATGCAATTTCTGTGTTTCAACGTCAATAAGAAGGTCCAAGGGATACAGTAAACCGGAAGTGAAGCATCGGAATCTAAAACTGGACTCACTGGAGAGGTTCAAATAATAGAAAGTGAGAGTGTCAGTCCTCTTGTACTCAAGTCGGCATTGTGCTTTTTGTATTAAATTCGGATGCAATTTCTGTGTTTCATCGTCATTAAGAAGGTCCAAGGGATACAGTGAACCTGAAGTGAAGCATCGGAATCCAAAACTGGACTCACAGGAGAGGTTCAAATGATAGAAAGTTAGAGTGTCAGTCCTCTTCTACTTATGTCGGCATTTTGCCTTTTGAATTTAATTCCGATGCATTTTCTGTGCTTCATCGTCAATAAGAAGGTCCATGGTATACAGTAAACCTGAAGTGTGGCATCGGAATCTAAAACTGGACTCCCAGGAGAGGATCAAATCATAGGAAGTTAGTGTGTCCGTCCTCTTCTACTTAAGTCTGCATTGTGCTATTTTGAAGTTAATTCCGATGTAATTTCTGTGTTTCATCGTCAATATGAAGGTCCAAGGTATACAGTAAACCTGAAGTAAAGCATCGGAATCTAAAACTGCACTCACAGGAGAGGTTCAAATCATATAAATGTAGAGTTCACTCCTCTTGTACTTAAGTCGGCATTGTGCCTTTTGAATTTAATTCCGATGCAATTTCAGTGCTTCATCGTCAATAAGAAGGTCCATGGTATACAGTAAACCTGAAGTGTAACATCGGTACCTAAAACTGGACTCACAGGAGAGATTCAAATCATAGAAAGTGAGAGTGTTAGTCCTCTTGTACTTAAGTCGGCATTGTGCCTTTTGTATTAAATTCGGATGCAATTCCTGTGTTTCATCGACAATAAGAAGGTGCAAGGTATACAGGAAACCTGAAGTGAATCATTGGAATCTGAAACTGGACTCACAGGAGAGGTTCAAATCATAGGAAGTTAGAGTGTCCGTCCTCTTGTACTTAAGTCGGCATTGTGCTATTTTGAAGTTAATTCCGATGTAATTTCTGCGTTTCATCGTCATTATGAATGTCCAAGGTATACAGTAAACCTGAAGTGAAGCATCGGAATCTAAAACTGGACTCACAGGAGAGGTTCAAATCATATGAAGTTAGGGTATCTCTCTTCTTGTACTTAAGTCGGCATTGTGCCTTTTGTATTAAATTCGGATGCAATTTCTGTGTTTCATCGTCAATGCGAAGGTCCAAGGGATACATTAAACCTGAAGTGAAGCATCGGAATCTAAAACTGGACTCACAGGAGTGGTTCAAATCATAGGAAGTTAGAGTGTCCGTCCTCTTGTACTTAAGTCGGCATTGTGCCTTTTGTATTAAATTCGGATGCAATTTCTGTGTTTCATCGTCAATGCGAAGGTCCAAAGGATACATTAAACCTGAAGTGAAGCATCGGAATCTCAAACTGGGCTCACAGGAGAGGTTCAAATCATAGAAAGTGCGAGTGTCAGTCATCTTGTACTTAAGTCGGCATTGTGCCTTTTGTATACAATTCCGATGCAATTTCTGTGTTTCATCGTCAATAAGAAGGTGCAAGGTGTACAGTAAACCTGAAGAGAAGCATTGGAATCTAAAACTGGACTCACAGGAGAGATTCAAATGATAGAAAGTAAGAGAGTCATTCGTCTTGTACTTAAGGCGGCATGGGCCTTTTGAATTTAATTCTGATGCAACTTCTGTGTTTCATCGTCAATAAGATGGTGCAAGGTATACAGTAAACCTGAAGTGTAGCATCGGAATCTAAAACTGGACTCCCAGGAGAGGTTCAAATCATAGGAAGTTAGAGTGTCCGTCCTCTTGTACTTAAGTCGGCATTGTGCTATTTTGAAGTTAATTCCGACGTAATTTCTGTGTTTCATCGTCAATATAAAGGTCCAATTTATACAGTAAACCTGAAGTGAAGCATCGGAATCTAAAACTGGGCTCACAGGAGAGGTTCAAATCATATAAAGGTAGAGTTCAGTTCTCTTGTACTTAAGTCGGCATTGTGCCTTTTGAATTTAATTCCGATGCAATTTCTGTGCTTCATCGTCAATAAGAAGGTCCATGGAATACAGTAAACCTGAAGTGAAACATCGGTACCTAAAACTGGACTCACAGGAGAGGTTCAAATCATAGAAAGTTAGAGTGTCACTCCTCTTGTACTTAACTCGGCATTGTGGCTTTTGAATTGATTTCCGATGCAATTCCTGCGGTTGATCGTCAATAAGAAGGTCCAAGGTATACAGTAAACCTGAAGTGAAGCATCGGAATCCAAAACTCGACTCACAGGAGAGGTTCAAATCATAGAAAGTGAGAGTGTCAGTCCTCTTGTACTTAAGTCGGCATTGTGCATTTTGTATTAAATTCAGATGCAATTTCTGTGTTTCATCGTCAATAAGAAGGTACAAGCGATACACTAAACCTGAAGTGAAGCATCGGAATCTAAAACTGGACTCACAGGAGTGTTTCAAATCATAGAAAGTGAGAGTGTCAGTCCTCTTGTACTTAAGTCGGCATTGTGCCTTTAGTATTAAATTCGGATGCAATTTCTGTGTTTCAACGTCAATAAGAAGGTCCAAGGGATACAGTAAACCGGAAGTGAAGCATCGTAATCTAAAACTGGACTCACTGGAGAGGTTCAAATAATAGAAAGTGAGAGTGTCAGTCCTCTTGTACTCAAGTCAGCATTGTGCTTTTTGTATCAAATTCGGATGCAATTTCTGTGTTTCATCGTCATTACGAAGGTCCAAGGGATACAGTGAACCTGAAGTGAAGCATCGGAATCCAAAACTGGACTCACAGGAGAGGTTCAAATGATAGAAAGTTAGAGTGTCAGTCCTCTTCTACTTAAGTCGGCATTTTGCCTTTTGAATTTAATTCCGATGCATTTTCTGTGCTTCATCGTCAATAAGAAGGTCCATGGTATACAGTAAACCTGAAGTGTGGCATCGGAATCTAAAACTGGACTCCCAGGAGAGGATCAAATCATAGGAAGTTAGTGTGTCCGTCCTCTTGTACTTAAGTCTGCATTGTGCTATTTTGAAGTTAATTCCGATGTAATTTCTGTGTTTCATCGTCAATATGAAGGTCCAAGGTATACAGTAAACCTGAAGTAAAGCATCGGAATCTAAAACTGCACTCACAGGAGAGGTTCAAATCATATAAAGGTAGAGTTCACTCCTCTTGTACTTAAGACGGCATTGTGCCTTTTGAATTTAATTCCGATGCAATTTCTGTGCTTCATCGTCAATAAGGAGGTCCATGGTATACAGTAAACCTGAAGTGTAACATCGGTACCTAAAACTGGACTCACAGGAGAGATTCAAATCATAGAAAGTGAGAGTGTTAGTCCTCTTGTACTTAAGTCGGCATTGTGCCTTTTGTATTAAATTCGGATGCAATTCCTGTGTTTCATCGACAATAAGAAGGTGCAAGGTATACAGTAAACCTGAAGTGAATCATTGGAATCTGAAACTGGTCTCACAGGAGAGGTTCAAATCATAGGAAGTTAGAGTGTCCGTCCTCTTGTACTTAAGTCGGCATTGTGCTATTTTGAAGTTAATTTCGATGTAATTTCTGTGTTTCATCGTCAATATGAATGTCCAAGGTCTACAGTAAACCTGAAGTGAAGCATCGGAATCTAAAACTGGACTCACAGGAGAGGTTCAAATCATATGAAGTTAGGGTATCTCTCTTCTTGTACTTAAGTCGGCATTGTGCCTTTTGTATTAAATTCGGATGCAATTTCTGTGTTTCATCGTCAATGCGAAGGTCCAAGGGATACATTAAACCTGAAGTGAAGCATCGGAATCTAAAACTGGACTCACAGGAGAGGTTCAAATCATAGGAAGTTAGAGTGTCCGTCCTCTTGTACTTAAGTCGGCATTGTGCTATTTTGAAGTTAATTCCGATGTAATTTCTGTGTTTCATCGTCAATATGAATGTCCAAGGTATACAGTAAACCTGAAGTGAAGCATCGGAATCTAAAACTGGACTCACATTATAGGTTCAAATCATAGAAAGTTAGAGTATCAGTCCTCTTGTACTTGAGTCGGCATTGTGCCTTTTGTATTAAATTCGCATGTAATTTCTGTGTTTCATCGTCAATAAGTAGGTCCTAGGGATACAGTAAACTTGAAGTGAAGCATCGGAATCTACAGCTTGACTCACAGGAGAGGTTCAAATCATAGAAAGTTAGAGTGTCAGTCCGCTTGTACTTAACTCGGCGTTGTGCCTTTTGAATTTAATTCTGATGCAATTTCTGTGTCTCATCGTCAATACGAAGGTCAAAGGTATACAGTAAACCTGAAGTTAAGCATCGGAATCTAAAACTGGACTCACAGGAGAGGTTCAAATCATAGAAAGTTAGAGTGTCAGTCCTCTTGTACTTAAGTCGACATTGTGACTTTTGCATTAAATTCGGATGCAATTTCTGTGTTTCATCGTCAATAAGAAGGTCCAAGAGATACAGTAAACCTGAAGTGAAGCTTCGGAATCTAAGACAGGACTCACACGAGAGATTCAAATCATACAAAGTTAGAGTATCAGTCCTCCTATACTTAAGTCGGCATTGTGCCTTTTGTATTAAATTCGGATACAATTTCTGTGTTTCATCGTCAATAAGAAGGTCCAAGGGATACAGTAAACCTGTAGTGAAGCATCGGAATCTAAAAGTGGACTCACAGGAGTAGTTCAAATCATAGAAAGTTAGAGCGTCAGTCATCTTGTACTTAAGTCGGCATTGTGCCTTTTGTATAAAAATTCGGAGGCAATTTCAGTGTTTCATCGTCATTAAGAAGGTCCAAGGGATACAGTGAACCTGAAGTGAAGCATTGGAATCTGAGACTGGACTCACAGGAGAGGTTCAAATCATAGAAAATGAGAGTCTCAGTCCTCTTTTACTTAAGTCGCATTGTGGCTTTTGTATTAAATTCGGAAGCAATTTCTGTGTGTCATCGTCAATAAGAAGGTCCAAAGGATACAGTAAACCCGAAGTGAAGCATCGGAATCTAAAACTGGACTCATAGGAGAGGTTCAAATCATAGAAAGTTAGAGTGTCAGTCCTCTTGTACTTAAGTCAACATTGTGCCTTTTGAATTTAATTCCGATGCAATTTCTGTGCATCATCGTCAAAAAGAAGGTCCAAGGCATACAGTAAACCCTGAAGTGAAGCATCGGAATCTGAAACTGGACTCACATTACAGGTTCAAATCATTGAAAGTTAGAGTGTCAGTCCTCTTGTACTTAAGTCGGCATTGTGCCTTTTGTATTAAATTCGCATGTAATTTCTGTGTTTCATCGTCAATAAGAAGGTCTAAGGGATACAGTGAACCTGAAGTGTAGCATCGGAATCTAAAGTTGGACTCACAGGAGAGGTTCAAATCATAGAAGGTTAGAGTGTCAGTCCTCTTTTACTTAAGTCGCATTGTGCCTTTTGTATTAAATTCGGATGCAATTTTTGTGTGTCGTCGTCAATAAGAAGGACCAAGGGATACAGTAAACCTGAAGTGAAGCTTCGGAATCTAAAACTGGACTCACAGGAGAGGTTCAAATCATAGAAAGTAAGAGTGTCAGTCCTCTTGTACTCAAGTCGGCATTGTGCTTTTTGTATTAAATTCGGATGCAATTTCTGTGTTTCATCGTCATTAAGAAGGTCCAAGGGATACAGTGAACCTGAAGTGAAGCATCGGAATCCAAAACTGGACTCACAGGAGAGGTTCAAATGATAGAAAGTTAGAGTGTCAGTCCTCTTCTACTTATGTCGGCATTTTGCCTTTTGAATTTAATTCCGATGCATTTTCTGTGCTTCATCGTCAATAAGAAGGTCCATGGTATACAGTAAACCTGAAGTGTGGCATCGGAATCTAAATGTGGACTCCCAGGAGAGGATCAAATCATAGGAAGTTAGTGTGTCCGTCCTCTTCTACTTAAGTCTGCATTGTGCTATTTTGAAGTTAATTCCGATGTAATTTCTGTGTTTCATCGTCAATATGAAGGTCCAAGGTATACAGTAAACCTGAAGTAAAGCATCGGAATCTAAAACTGCACTCACAGGAGAGGTTCAAATCATATAAATGTAGAGTTCACTCCTCTTGTACTTAAGTCGGCATTGTGCCTTTTGAATTTAATTCCGATGCAATTTCAGTGCTTCATCGTCAATAAGAAGGTCCATGGTATACAGTAAACCTGAAGTGTAACATCGGTACCTAAAACTGGACTCACAGGAGAGATTCAAATCATAGAAAGTGAGAGTGTTAGTCCTCTTGTACTTAAGTCGGCATTGTGCCTTTTGTATTAAATTCGGATGCAATTCCTGTGTTTCATCGACAATAAGAAGGTGCAAGGTATACAGGAAACCTGAAGTGAATCATTGGAATCTGAAACTGGACTCACAGGAGAGGTTCAAATCATAGGAAGTTAGAGTGTCCGTCCTCTTGTACTTAAGTCGGCATTGTGCTATTTTGAAGTTAATTCCGATGTAATTTCTGCGTTTCATCGTCATTATGAATGTCCAAGGTATACAGTAAACCTGAAGTAAAGCATCGGAATCTAAAACTGGACTCACAGGAGAGGTTCAAATCATATGAAGTTAGGGTATCTCTCTTCTTGTACTTAAGTCGGCATTGTGCCTTTTGTATTAAATTCGGATGCAATTTCTGTGTTTCATCGTCAATGCGAAGGTCCAAGGGATACATTAAACCTGAAGTGAAGCATCGGAATCTAAAACTGGACTCACAGGAGTGGTTCAAATCATAGGAAGTTAGAGTGTCCGTCCTCTTGTACTTAAGTCGGCATTGTGCCTTTTGTATTAAATTCGGATGCAATTTCTGTGTTTCATCGTCAATGCGAAGGTCCAAGGGATACATTAAACCTGAAGTGAAGCATCGGAATCTCAAACTGGGCTCACAGGAGAGGTTCAAATCATAGAAAGTGCGAGTGTCAGTCCTCTTGTACTTAAGTCGGCATTGTGCCTTTTGTATACAATTCCGATGCAATTTCTGTGTTTCATCGTCAATAAGAAGGTGCAAGGTGTACAGTAAACCTGAAGTGAAGCATTGGAATCTAAAACTGGACTCACAGGAGAGATTCAAATGATAGAAAGTAAGAGAGTCATTCGTCTTGTACTTAAGGCGGCATGGGCCTTTTGAATTTAATTCTGATGCAACTTCTGTGTTTCATCGTCAATAAGAAGGTCCAAGGGATACAGTTGAACCTGAAGTGAAGCATCGGAATCCAAAACTGGACTCACAGGAGAGGTTCAAATGATAGAAAGTTAGAGTGTCAGTCCTCTTCTACTTATGTCGGCATTTTGCCTTTTGAATTTAATTCCGATGCATTTTCTGTGCTTCATCGTCAATAAGAAGGTCCATGGTATACAGTAAACCTGAAGTGTGGCATCGGAATCTAAATGTGGACTCCCAGGAGAGGATCAAATCATAGGAAGTTAGTGTGTCCGTCCTCTTCTACTTAAGTCTGCATTGTGCTATTTTGAAGTTAATTCCGATGTAATTTCTGTGTTTCATCGTCAATATGAAGGTCCAAGGTATACAGTAAACCTGAAGTAAAGCATCGGAATCTAAAACTGCACTCACAGGAGAGGTTCAAATCATATAAATGTAGAGTTCACTCCTCTTGTACTTAAGTCGGCATTGTGCCTTTTGAATTTAATTCCGATGCAATTTCAGTGCTTCATCGTCAATAAGAAGGTCCATGGTATACAGTAAACCTGAAGTGTAACATCGGTACCTAAAACTGGACTCACAGGAGAGATTCAAATCATAGAAAGTGAGAGTGTTAGTCCTCTTGTACTTAAGTCGGCATTGTGCCTTTTGTATTAAATTCGGATGCAATTCCTGTGTTTCATCGACAATAAGAAGGTGCAAGGTATACAGGAAACCTGAAGTGAATCATTGGAATCTGAAACTGGACTCACAGGAGAGGTTCAAATCATAGGAAGTTAGAGTGTCCGTCCTCTTGTACTTAAGTCGGCATTGTGCTATTTTGAAGTTAATTCCGATGTAATTTCTGCGTTTCATCGTCATTATGAATGTCCAAGGTATACAGTAAACCTGAAGTGAAGCATCGGAATCTAAAACTGGACTCACAGGAGAGGTTCAAATCATATGAAGTTAGGGTATCTCTCTTCTTGTACTTAAGTCGGCATTGTGCCTTTTGTATTAAATTCGGATGCAATTTCTGTGTTTCATCGTCAATGCGAAGGTCCAAGGGATACATTAAACCTGAAGTGAAGCATCGGAATCTAAAACTGGACTCACAGGAGTGGTTCAAATCATAGGAAGTTAGAGTGTCCGTCCTCTTGTACTTAAGTCGGCATTGTGCCTTTTGTATTAAATTCGGATGCAATTTCTGTGTTTCATCGTCAATGCGAAGGTCCAAGGGATACATTAAACCTGAAGTGAAGCATCGGAATCTCAAACTGGGCTCACAGGAGAGGTTCAAATCATAGAAAGTGCGAGTGTCAGTCCTCTTGTACTTAAGTCGGCATTGTGCCTTTTGTATACAATTCCGATGCAATTTCTGTGTTTCATCGTCAATAAGAAGGTGCAAGGTGTACAGTAAACCTGAAGTGAAGCATTGGAATCTAAAACTGGACTCACAGGAGAGATTCAAATGATAGAAAGTAAGAGAGTCATTCGTCTTGTAGTTAAGGCGGCATGGGCCTTTTCAATTTAATTCTGATGCAACTTCTGTGTTTCATCGTCAATAAGATGGTGCAAGGTATACAGTAAACCTGAAGTGTAGCATCGGAATCTAAAACTGGACTCCCAGGAGAGGTTCAAATCATAGGAAGTTAGAGTGTCCGTCCTCTTGTACTTAAGTCGGCATTGTGCTATTTTGAAGTTAATTCCGACGTAATTTCTGTGTTTCATCGTCAATATAAAGGTCCAATTTATACAGTAAACCTGAAGTGAAGCATCGGAATCTAAAACTGGGCTCACAGGAGAGGTTCAAATCATATAAAGGTAGAGTTCAGTTCTCTTGTACTTAAGTCGGCATTGTGCCTTTTGAATTTAATTCCGATGCAATTTCTGTGCTTCATCGTCAATAAGAAGGTCCATGGAATACAGTAAACCTGAAGTGAAACATCGGTACCTAAAACTGGACTCACAGGAGAGGTTCAAATCATAGAAAGTTAGAGTGTCACTCCTCTTGTACTTAACTCGGCATTGTGGCTTTTGAATTGATTTCCGATGCAATTCCTGCGGTTGATCGTCAATAAGAAGGTCCAAGGTATACAGTAAACCTGAAGTGAAGCATCGGAATCTAAAACTCGACTCACAGGAGAGGTTCAAATCATAGAAAGTGAGAGTGTCAGTCCTCTTGTACTTAAGTCGGCATTGTGCATTTTGTATTAAATTCAGATGCAATTTCTGTGTTTCATCGTCAATAAGAAGGTACAAGCGATACACTAAACCTGAAGTGAAGCATCGGAATCTAAAACTGGACTCACAGGAGTGTTTCAAATCATAGAAAGTTAGAGTGTCAGTCCTCTTGTACTTAAGTCGGCATTGTGCCTTTAGTATTAAATTCGGATGCAATTTCTGTGTTTCAACGTCAATAAGAAGGTCCAAGGGATACAGTAAACCGGAAGTGAAGCATCGTAATCTAAAACTGGACTCACTGGAGAGGTTCAAATAATAGAAAGTGAGAGTGTCAGTCCTCTTGTACTCAAGTCAGCATTGTGCTTTTTGTATCAAATTCGGATGCAATTTCTGTGTTTCATCGTCATTAAGAAGGTCCAAGGGATACAGTGAACCTGAAGTGAAGCATCGGAATCCAAAACTGGACTCACAGGAGAGGTTCAAATGATAGAAAGTTAGAGTGTCAGTCCTCTTCTACTTAAGTCGGCATTTTGCCTTTTGAATTTAATTCCGATGCATTTTCTGTGCTTCATCGTCAATAAGAAGGTCCATGGTATACAGTAAACCTGAAGTGTGGCATCGGAATCTAAAACTGGACTCCCAGGAGAGGATCAAATCATAGGAAGTTAGTGTGTCCGTCCTCTTGTACTTAAGTCTGCATTGTGCTATTTTGAAGTTAATTCCGATGTAATTTCTGTGTTTCATCGTCAATATGAAGGTCCAAGGTATACAGTAAACCTGAAGTAAAGCATCGGAATCTAAAACTGCACTCACAGGAGAGGTTCAAATCATATAAAGGTAGAGTTCACTCCTCTTGTACTTAAGACGGCATTGTGCCTTTTGAATTTAATTCCGATGCAATTTCTGTGCTTCATCGTCAATAAGGAGGTCCATGGTATACAGTAAACCTGAAGTGTAACATCGGTACCTAAAACTGGACTCACAGGAGAGATTCAAATCATAGAAAGTGAGAGTGTTAGTCCTCTTGTACTTAAGTCGGCATTGTGCCTTTTGTATTAAATTCGGATGCAATTCCTGTGTTTCATCGACAATAAGAAGGTGCAAGGTATACAGTAAACCTGAAGTGAATCATTGGAATCTGAAACTGGACTCACAGGAGAGGTTCAAATCATAGGAAGTTAGAGTGTCCGTCCTCTTGTACTTAAGTCGGCATTGTGCTATTTTGAAGTTAATTTCGATGTAATTTCTGTGTTTCATCGTCAATATGAATGTCCAAGGTCTACAGTAAACCTGAAGTGAAGCATCGGAATCTAAAACTGGACTCACAGGAGAGGTTCAAATCATATGAAGTTAGGGTATCTCTCTTCTTGTACTTAAGTCGGCATTGTGCCTTTTGTATTAAATTCGGATGCAATTTCTGTGTTTCATCGTCAATGCGAAGGTCCAAGGGATACATTAAACCTGAAGTGAAGCATCGGAATCTAAAACTGGACTCACAGGAGAGGTTCAAATCATAGGAAGTTAGAGTGTCCGTCCTCTTGTACTTAAGTCGGCATTGTGCTATTTTGAAGTTAATTCCGATGTAATTTCTGTGTTTCATCGTCAATATGAATGTCCAAGGTATACAGTAAACCTGAAGTGAAGCATCGGAATCTAAAACTGGACTCACATTATAGGTTCAAATCATAGAAAGTTAGAGTATCAGTCCTCTTGTACTTGAGTCGGCATTGTGCCTTTTGTATTAAATTCGCATGTAATTTCTGTGTTTCATCGTCAATAAGTAGGTCCTAGGGATACAGTAAACTTGAAGTGAAGCATCGGAATCTACAGCTTGACTCACAGGAGAGGTTCAAATCATAGAAAGTTAGAGTGTCAGTCCGCTTGTACTTAACTCGGCGTTGTGCCTTTTGAATTTAATTCTGATGCAATTTCTGTGTCTCATCGTCAATACGAAGGTCAAAGGTATACAGTAAACCTGAAGTTAAGCATCGGAATCTAAAACTGGACTCACAGGAGAGGTTCAAATCATAGAAAGTTAGAGTGTCAGTCCTCTTGTACTTAAGTCGACATTGTGACTTTTGCATTAAATTCGGATGCAATTTCTGTGTTTCATCGTCAATAAGAAGGTCCAAGAGATACAGTAAACCTGAAGTGAAGCTTCGGAATCTAAGACAGGACTCACACGAGAGATTCAAATCATACAAAGTTAGAGTATCAGTCCTCCTATACTTAAGTCGGCATTGTGCCTTTTGTATTAAATTCGGATACAATTTCTGTGTTTCATCGTCAATAAGAAGGTCCAAGGGATACAGTAAACCTGTAGTGAAGCATCGGAATCTAAAAGTGGACTCACAGGAGTAGTTCAAATCATAGAAAGTTAGAGCGTCAGTCATCTTGTACTTAAGTCGGCATTGTGCCTTTTGTATAAAAATTCGGAGGCAATTTCAGTGTTTCATCGTCATTAAGAAGGTCCAAGGGATACAGTGAACCTGAAGTGAAGCATTGGAATCTGAGACTGGACTCACAGGAGAGGTTCAAATCATAGAAAATGAGAGTCTCAGTCCTCTTTTACTTAAGTCTCATTGTGGCTTTTGTATTAAATTCGGAAGCAATTTCTGTGTGTCATCGTCAATAAGAAGGTCCAAAGGATACAGTAAACCCGAAGTGAAGCATCGGAATCTAAAACTGGACTCATAGGAGAGGTTCAAATCATAGAAAGTTAGAGTGTCAGTCCTCTTGTACTTAAGTCAACATTGTGCCTTTTGAATTTAATTCCGATGCAATTTCTGTGCATCATCGTCAAAAAGAAGGTCCAAGGCATACAGTAAACCTGAAGTGAAGCATCGGAATCTGAAACTGGACTCACATTACAGGTTCAAATCATTGAAAGTTAGAGTGTCAGTCCTCTTGTACTTAAGTCGGCATTGTGCCTTTTGTATTAAATTCGCATGTAATTTCTGTGTTTCATCGTCAATAAGAAGGTCTAAGGGATACAGTGAACCTGAAGTGAAGCATCGGAATCTAAAGTTGGACTCACAGGAGAGGTTCAAATCATAGAAGGTTAGAGTGTCAGTCCTCTTTTACTTAAGTCGCATTGTGCCTTTTGTATTAAATTCGGATGCAATTTTTGTGTGTCGTCGTCAATAAGAAGGACCAAGGGATACAGTAAACCTGAAGTGAAGCTTCGGAATCTAAAACTGGACTCACAGGAGAGGTTCAAATCATAGAAAGTGAGAGTGTCAGTCCTCTTGTACTTAAGTCGGCATTGTGCCTTTTGTATTAAATTCGGATGCAATTCCTGTGTTTCATCGACAATAAGAAGGTGCAAGGTATACAGTAAACCTGAAGTGAATCATTGGAATCTGAAACTGGACTCACAGGAGAGGTTCAAATCATTGGAAGTTAGAGTGTCCGTCCTCTTGTACTTAAGTCGGCATTGTGCTATTTTGAAGTTAATTCCGATGTAATTTCTGTGTTTCATCGTCAATATGAATGTCCAAGGTATACAGTAAACCTGAAGTGAAGCATCGGAATCTAAAACTGGACTCACAGGAGAGGTTCAAATCATATGAAGTTAGGGTATCTCTCTTCTTGTACTTAAGTCGGCATTGTGCCTTTTGTATTAAATTCGGATGCAATTTCTGTGTTTCATCGTCAATGCGAAGGTCCAAGGGATACATTAAACCTGAAGTGAAGCATCGGAATCTAAAACTGGACTCACAGGAGAGGTTCAAATCATAGGAAGTTAGAGTGTCCGTCCTCTTGTACTTAAGTCGGCATTGTGCTATTTTGAAGTTAATTCCGATGTAATTTCTGTGTTTCATCGTCAATATGAATGTCCAAGGTATACAGTAAACCTGAAGTGAAGCATCGGAATCTAAAACTTTACCCACAGGGGAGGTTCAAATCATAGAAAGTTAGAGTGTCACTCCTCTTGTACTTAAGTCGGCATTGTGGCTTTTGAATTGATTTCCGATGCAATTCCTGCGTTTCATCGTCAACAAGAAGGCCCAGGGTATACAGTTAACCTGAAGGGAAGCATCAGAACCTAAAACTGGACTCCCAGGAGAGGTTCAAATCATAGGAAGTTAGAGTGTCCGTCCTCTTGTACTAAAGTCGGCATTGTGCTATTTGGAAGTTAATTCCGATTTAATTTCTGTGTTTCATCGTCAATATGAAGGTCGAAGGTATACAGTAAACGTGAAGTGAAGCATCGGAATCTAAAACTGGACTCACAGGAGAGGTTCAAATCATAGAAAGTTAGTGTGTCACTCCTCTTGTACTTAAGTCGGCATTGTGGCTTTTGAATTGATTTCCGATGCAATTCCTGCGTTTCATCGTCAACAAGAAGGTCCAGGGTATACAGTAAACCTGAAGTGAAGCATCAGAATCTAAAACTCGACTCACAGGAGAGGTTCAAATCATAGAAAGTTAGAGTGTCAGTCCTCTTGTACAAAGTCGGCATTGTGCCTTTTGCATTAAATTCGGATGCAATATCTGTGTTTCATCGTCAATAAGAAGGTCCAAGGACTACAGTAAACCTGAAGTGAAGCATCGCATTCTAAAACTGGACTCACATTATAGGTTCAAATCATAGAAAGTCAGAGTATCAGTCCTCTTGTACTTGAGTCGGCATTGTGCCTTTTGTATTAAATTCGCATGTAATTTCTGTGTTTCATCGTCAATAAGAAGGTCCTAGGGATACAGTAAACTTGAAGTGAAGCATCGGAATCTACAGCTTGACTCACAGGAGAGGTTCAAATCATAGAAAGTTAGAGTGTCAGTCCGCTTGTACTTAACTCGGCGTTGTGCCTTTTGAATTTAATTCTGATGCAATTTCTGTGTCTCATCGTCAATACGAAGGTCCAAGGTATACAGGAAACCTGAAGTTAAGCATCGGAATCTAAACTGGACAAACAGGAGAGGTTCAAATCATAGAAAGTTAGAGTGTCAGTCCTCTTGTACTTAAGTCGACATTGTGACTTTTGTATTAAATTCGGATGTAATTTCTGTGTTTCATCGTCAATAAGAAGGTCCAAGAGATACAGTAAACCTGAAGTGAAGCTTCGGAATCTAAGACAGGACTCACACGAGAGATTCAAATCATAGAAAGTTAGAGTGTCAGTCCTCCTGTACTTAAGTCGGCATTGTGCCTTTTGTATTAAATTCGGATACAATTTCTGTGTTTCATCGTCAATAAGAAGGTCCAAGGGATACAGTAAACCTGTAGTGAAGCATCGGAATCTAAAAGTGGACTCACAGGAGAAGTTCAAATCATAGAAAGTTAGAGCGTCAGTCATCTTGTACTTAAGTCGGCATTGTGCCTTTTGTATAAAAATTCGGAGGCAATTTCAGTGTTTCATCGTCATTAAGAAGGTCCAAGGGATACAGTGAACCTGAAGTGAAGCATTGGAATCTGAGACTGGACTCACAGGAGAGGTTCAAATCATAGAAAATGAGAGTCTCAGTCCTCTTTTACTTAAGTCGCATTGTGCCTTTTGTATTAAATTCGGAAGCAATTTCTGTGTGTCATCGTCAATAAGAAGGTCCAAAGGATACAGTAAACCTGAAGTGAAGCATCGGAATCTAAAGCTGGACTCACAGAAGAGGTTCAAATCATAGAAAGTGAGAGTGTCAGTCCTCTTTTACTTAAGTCGCATTGTGCCTTTTGTATTAAAATCGGATGCAATTTCTGTGTGTCATCGTCAATAAGAAGGTCCAAGGGATACAGTAAACCCAAAGTGAAGCATCGGAATCTATAACTGGACTCACAGGAGAGGTTCAAATCATAGAAAGTTAGAGTGTCAGTCCTCTTGAACTTAAGTCAACGTTGTGCCTTTTGATTTTAATTCCGATGCAATTTCTGTGCTTCATCGTCAAAAAGAAGGTCTAAGGCATACAGTAAACCTGAAGTGAAGCATCGGAATCTGAAACTGGACTCACATTACAGGTTCAAATCATTGAAAGTTAGAGTGTCAGTCCTCTTGTACTTAAGTCGGCATTGTGCCTTTTGTATTAAATTCGGATGTAATTTCTGTGTTTCATCGTCAATAAGAAGGTCTAAGGGATACAGTGAACCTGAAGTGAAGCATCGGAATCTAAAGCTGGACTCACTAAAGAGGGACAAATCATAGAAGGTTAGAGTGTCAGTCCTCTTTTACTTAGGTCGCATTGTGCCTTTTGTATTAGATTCGGATGCAATTTCTGTGTGTCATCGTCAATAAGAAGGACCAAGGGATACAGTAAACCTGAAGTGAAGCTTCGGAATCTAAAACTGGACTCACAGGAGAGGTTCAAATCATAGAAAGTGAGAGTGTCAGTCCTCTTGTACTTAAGTCGGCATTGTGCCTTTTGTATTCAATTCCGATGCAATTTCTGTGTTTCATCGTCAATAAGAAGGAGCAAGGTATACAATAAACCTGAAGTGAAGCATTGGAATCTAAAACTGAACTCACAGGAGAGATTCAAATGATAGAAAGTAAGGGAGTCAGTCGTCTTGTACCTAAGTCGTCATGGGCCTTTTGAAATTAATTCTGATGCAATTTCTGTGTTTCATCGTCAATAAGATGGTGCAAGGTATACAGTAAACCTGAAGTGTAGCATCGGAATCTAAAACTGGACTCCCAGGAGAGGTTCAAATCATAGGAAGTTAGAGTGTCCGTCCTCTTGTACTTAAGTCGGCATTGTGCTATTTTGAAGTTAATTCCGACGTAATTTCTGTGTTTCATCGTCAATATAAAGGTCCAATTTATATAGTAAACCTGAAGTGAAGCATCGGAATCTAAAACTGGGCTCACAGGAGAGGTTCAAATCATATATTGGTAGAGTTCATTCCTCTTGTACTTAGTCGGCATTGTGCCTTTTGAATTTAATTCCGATGCAATTTCTGTGCTTCATCGTCAATAAGAAGGTCCATGGAATACAGTAAACCCGAAGTGTAACATCGGTACCTAAAACTGGACTCACAGGAGAGGTTCAAATCATAGAAAGTTAGAATGTCACTCCTCTTGTACTTAACTCGGCATTGTGGCTTTTGAATTGATTTCCGATGCAATTCCTGCGGTTCATCGTCAATAAGAAGGTCCAAGGTATACAGTAAACCTGAAGTGAAGCATCGGAATCTAAAACTCGACTCACAGGAGAGGTTCAAATCATAGAAAGTGAGAGTGTCAGTCCTCTTGTACTTAAGTCGGCATTGTGCCTTTTGTATTAAATTCGAATGCAATTTCTGTGTTTCATCGTCAATAAGAAGGTCCAACGGATACATTAAACCTGAAGTGAAGCATCGGAATCTAAAACTGTACTCACAGGAGAGGTTCAAATCATAGAAAGATAGAGTGTCAGTCCTCTTGTACTTAAGTCGGAATTGTGCCTTTTTAATTTACTTCCGATGCAATTTCTGTGCTTCATCGTCAAAAAGAAAGTCCATGGTATACAGTAAACCTGAAGTGTAACATCGGCACCTAAAACTGGACTCCCAGGATCGGTTCAAATCATAGAAAGTTATAGTGTCACTCCTCTTGTACTTAAGTCGGCATTGTGGCTTTTGAATTTAATTCCGATGCAATTCCTTTGTTTCATCGTCAATAGGAACGTCCAAAGTGTACAGTAAACCTGAAGTGAAGCATCGGAATCTAAAACTCGACTCACAAGAGAGGTTCAGATCATAGAGAGTTAGAGTGTCAGTCCTCTTGTACTTAAGTCGGCATTGTGCATTTTGTATTAAATTCGGATGCAATTTCTGTGTTTCATCGTCATTAAGAAGGTCCAAGGGATACAGTGAACCTGAAGTTAACCATCGGAATCCAAAACTGGACTCACAGGAGAGGTTCAAATGATAGAAAGTTAGAGTGTCAGTCCTCTTCTACTTATGTCGGCATTTTGCCTTTTGAATTTAATTCCGATGCAATTTCTGTGCTTCATCGTCAATAAGAAGGTCCATGGTATACAGCAAACCTGAAGTGTGGCATCGGAATCTAAAACTGGACTCCCAGGAGAGGATCAAATCATAGGAAGTTAGTGTGTCCGTCCTCTAGTAGTTAAGTCTGCATTGTGCTATTTTGAAGTTAATTCCGATGTAATTTCTGTGTTTCATCGTCAATATGAAGGTCCAAGGTATACAGTAAACCTGAAGTAAAGCATCGGAATCTAAAACTGCACTCACAGGAGAGGTTCAAATCATATAAAAGTAGAGTTCACTCCTCTTCTACTTAAGTCGGCATTGTGCCTTTTGAATTTAATTCCGATGCAATTTCTGTGCTTCATCGTCAATAAGAAGGTCCATGGTATAGAGTAAACCTGAAGTGTAACATCGGTACCTAAAACTGGACTCACAGGAGAGATTCAAATCATAGAAAGTGAGAGTGTTAGTCCTCTTGTACTTAAGTCGGCATTGTGCCTTTTGTATTCAATTTGGATTCAATTTCTGTATTTCATCGTCAATAAGAAGGTCCAAGGGGTACAGTAAACCTGAAGTGAAGCTTCGGATCTAAAACTGGTTTCACAGGGGAGATTCATATCATAGAATGTTAGAGTGTCAGTCCTCTTGTACTTAAGTCGGCATTGTGCCTTTTGAATTTAATTCCGATGCAATTTCTGTGTTTCATCGTCAATAAGAAGGTCCAAGCGATACAGTAAACCTGAAGTGAAGCATCGGAATCTAAAACTGGACTCACAGGAGAGGTTCAATTCATAGAAAGTGAGAGTGTCAGTCCTCTTGTACTTAAGTCGGCATTGTGCCTTTTGTATTCAATTCCGATGCAATATCTGTGTTTCATCGACAATAAGAAGGTGCAAGGTATACAGTAAACCTGAAGTGAATCTTTGGAATCTGAAACTGGACTCACAGGAGAGATTAAAATGATAGAAAGTTAGAGTGTCAGTCCTCTTATACTACTTAAGTCGGCATGGGTCTTTTTATTTTATTTCCGATGCAATTTCTGTGTTTCATCGTCAATAAGAAGGTGCAAGGTATACAGTAGACCTGAAGTGAAGCATCGGAATCTAAAACTGGACTCACAGGAGAGGTTCAAATCAACGAAAGTTAGAGTCTCAGTCCTCTTGTAATGAAGTCGGCATTGTGCCATTTGAAGTTAATTCCGATGCAATTTCTGTGCTTCATCGTCAATAAGAAGGTCCATGGTATACAATAAACCTTAAGTGTAACATCGGTACCTAAAACTGGACTCACAGGAGAGGTTCAAATCATAGAAAGTTAGAGTGTCACTCCTCTTCTACTTAAGTCGACATTGTGCCTTTTGAATTTAATTCCGATGCAATTTCTGTGCTTCATCGTCAAAAAGAAGTTCCAAGGCATACAGTAAACCTGAAGTGAAGCATCGGAATCTAAAACTGGACTCACATTACAGGTTCAAATCATAGAAAGTTAGAGTGTCAGTCCTCTGGTACTTAAGTCGGCATTGTGCCTTTTGTCTTAAATTCGGATGTAATTTCTGTGTTTCATCGTCAATAAGAAGGTCCAAGGGATACAGTAAACCTGATGTGAAGCATCGGAATCTATAGCTGGACTCACAGGAGAGGTTCAAATCATAGAAATTTGAAGTGTCAGTCCTCTTGTACTTAACTCGGCATTGTGGCTTTTGAATTTAATTCCGATGCAATTTCTGTGTTTCTTCGTCAATACGAAAGTCCAAGGTATACAGTAAACCTGAAGTTAAGCATCGGAATCTAAAACTGTACTCACAGGAGAGGTTCAAATCATAGAAAGTTAGAGTGTCAGTCCTCTTGTACTTAAGTCGGCATTGTGGCTTTTGTATTAAATTCGGATGCAATTTCTCTGTTTCATCGTCAATAAGAAGGTCCAAGGGATACAGTAAACCTGAAGTGAAGCTTCGGATCTAAAACTGGACTCACAGGAGAGGTTCAAATCATATAAAGTTAGAGTGTCAGTCCTCTTGTACTTGAGTCGGCATTCTGCCTTTTGTATTAAATTCGCATGTAATTTCTGTGTTTCATCGTCAATAAGAAGGTCCTAGGGATACAGTAAACTTGAAGTGAAGCATTGGAATCTACAGCTTGACTCACAGGAGAGGTTCAAATCATAGAAAGTTAGAGTGTCAGTCCGCTTGTACTTAACTCGGCGTTGTGCCTTTTGAATTTAATTCTGATGCAAATTCTGTGTCTCATCTTCAATACGAAGGTCCAAGGTATACAGTATACCTGAAGTTAAGCATCGGAATCTAAAACTGGACTCACAGGAGAGGTTCAAATCATAGAAAGTTAGAGTGTCAGTCCTCTTGTACTTAAGTCGACATTGTGACTTTTGTATTAAATTCGGATGCAATATCTGTGTTTCATCGTCAATAAGAAGGTCCAAGGTATACAGTAAACCTGAAGTTAAGCATCGGAATCTAAAACTGGACTCACAGGAGAGGTTCAAATCATAGAAAGTTAGAGTGTCAGTCCTCTTGTACTTAAGTCGACATTGTGACTTTTGTATTAAATTCGGATACAATTTCTGTGTTTCATCGTCAATAAGAAGGTCCAAGGGATACAGTAAACCTGTAGTGAAGCATCGGAATCTAAAAGAGGACTCACAGGAGAGGTTCAAATCATAGAAAGTTAGAGCGTCAGTCATCTTGTACTTAAGTCGGCATTGTGCCTTTTGTCTAAAATTCGGAGGCAATTTCAGTGTTTCATCGTCATTAAGAAGGTCCAAGGGATACAGTGAACCTGAAGTGAAGCATTGGAATCTGAGACTGGACTCACAGGAGAGGTTCAAATCATAGAAAATGAGAGTCTCAGTCCTCTTTTACTTAAGTCGCATTGTGCCTTTTGTATTAAATTCGGAAGCAATTTCTGTGTGTCATCGTCAATAAGAAGGTCCAAAGGATACAGTAAACCTGAAGTGAAGCATCGGAATCTAAAGCTGGACTCACAGGAGAGGTTCAAATCATATAAAGGTAGAGTTCAGTCCTCTTGTACTTAAGTCGGCATTGTGCCTTTTGAATTTAATTCCGATGCAATTTCTGTGCTTCATCGTCAATAAGAAGGTCCATGGAATACAGTAAACCCGAAGTGTAACATCGGTACCTAAAACTGGACTCACAGGAGAGGTTCAAACCATAGAACGTTAGAGTGTCACTCCTCTTGTACTTAACTCGGCATTGTGGCTTTTGAATTGATTTCCGATGCAATTCCAGCGGTTCATCGTCAATAAGAAGGTCCAAGGTATACAGTAAACCTGAAGAGAAGCATCGAAATCTAAAACTCGACTCACAGGAGAGGTTCAAATCATAGAAAGTGAGAGTGTCAGTCCTCTTGTACTTAAGTCGGCATTGTGCCTTTTGTATTAAATTCGGATGCAATTTCTGTGTTTCATCGTCAATAAGAAGGTCCAACGGATACATTAAACCTGAAGTGAAGCATCGGAATCTAAAACTGTACTCACAGGAGAGGTTCAAATCATAGAAAGATTGAATGTCAGTCCTCTTGTACTTAAGTCGGAATTGTGGCTTTTGAATTTACTTCCGATGCAATTTCTGTGCTTCATCGTCAAAAAGAAAGTCCATGGTATACAGTAAACCTGTAGTGTAACATCGGCACCTGAAACTGGACTCCCAGGAGCGGTTCAAATCATAGAAAGTTATAGTGTCACTCCTCTTGTACTTAAGTCGGCATTGTGGCTTTTGAATTTAATTCCGATGCAATTCCTTTGTTTAATCGTCAATAGGAACGTCCAAAGTGTACAGTAAACCTGAAGTGAAGCATCGGAATCTAAAACTCGACTCACAAGAGAGGTTCAAATCATAGAGAGTTAGAGTGTCAGTCCTCTTGTACTTAAGTCGGCATTGTGCATTTTGTATTAAATTCAGATGCAATTTCTGAGTTTCATCGTCAATAAGAAGGTCCAAGGGATACATTAAACCTGAAGTGAAGCATCGGAATCTAAAACTGGACTCACAATAGAGGTTTAAATCATAGGAAGTTAAAGTGTCCGTCCTCTTGTACTTAAGTCGGCATTATGGTATTTTGAAGTTAATTCCGATGTAATTTCTGTGTTTCATCGTCAATATGAAGGTCCAAGGTAAACAGTAAACCTGAAGTGAAGCATCGGAATCTAAAACTGGACTCACAGGAGAGGTTCAAATCATAGAAAGTTAGAGTGTCACTCCTCTCGTACTTAAGTCGGCATTGTGGCTTTTGAATTGATTTCCGTTGCAATTTCTGTGTTTCATCGTCAATAAGAAGGTCCAGAGTGTACAGTAAACCTGAAGTGAAGCATTGGAATCTAAAACTGGACTCACATTACAGGTTCAAATCATAGAAAGTTAGAGTGTCACTCTTCTCGTACTTAAGTCGGCATTGTGGCTTTTGAATTGATTTCCGATGCAATTCCTGTGTTTCATCGTCAATAAGAAGGTCCAGAGTGTACAGTAAACCTGAAGTGAAGCATCGGAATCTAAAACTGGACTCACAGGAGAGGTTCAAATCATAGAATGTTAGAGCGTCAGTCCTCTTGTACTTTAGTCGGCATTGTGCCTTTTGTATTAAATTCGGATGCAATTTCAGTGCTTCATCGTCAATAAGAAGGTCCAAGGGATACAGTGAACCTGATGTGAAGCATCGGAATCTGAGACTGGACTCACAGGAGAGATTCAAATCAACGAAAGTTAGAGTCTCAGTCCTCTTGTACTGAAGTCGGCATTGTGCCATTTGAAGTTAATTCCGATGCAATTTCTGTGCTTCAGCGTCAGTAAGAATTTCCAGGTTACCCAGAAAACCTGAAGTGAAGCATCGGAATCTAAAACCGGACTCACAGGAGAGGTTCATATCATAGAAAGTGAGAGTGTCAGTCCTCTTTTACTTAAGTCGCATTGTGCCTCTCGTATTAAATTCGGATGCAATTTCTGTGTGTCATCGTCAATAAGAAGGTCCAAGGGATACAGTAAACCTGAAGGAAGGCATCAAAATCTAAAACTGGACTCACATTACAGGTTCAAATCATAGAAAGCTAGAGTGTCAGTCCCCTTGTACTTAAGTCGGCATGGGCCTTTTGAACTTAATTCCGATGCAATTTCTGTGCTTCATCGTCAATAAGACGGTCCAAGGTACACAGTAAACCTGAAGTGAAAAATCGGATTCCAAAACTTGACTCACAGGAGAGGTTCAAATCATAGAAAGTTAGAGTATCAGTCCTCTTGTACTTCATTCGGCATTGTGCCTTTTGAAATTAATTCCGATGCAATTTCTGTGTTTCATCGTCAATACGAAGGGCCAAGGTATACAGTAAATATGAAGTTAAGCATCGGAATCAAAACTGGACTCACAGGAGAGGTTCAAATCATACAAAGTTAGAGTGTCAGTCCTCTTGTACTTAAATCGGCATTGTGACTTTTGTATTAAATTCGGATGCAATTCCTGCGTTCCATCGTCAACAAGAAGGCCCAGGGTATACAGTAAACCTGAAGTGAAGCATCAGAACCTAAAACTGGACTCCCAGGAGAGGTTCAAATCATAGGAAGTTAGAGTGTCCGTAATCTTGTACTAAGGTCGGCATTGTGCCATTTGGAAGTTAATTCCGATTTAATTTCTGTGTTTCATCGTCAATATGAAGGTCGAAGGTATACAGTAAACCTGAAGTGAAGCATCGGAATCTAAAACTCGACTCACAAGAGAGGTTCAAATCATAGAGAGTTAGAGTGTCAGTCCTCTTGTACTTAAGTCAGCATTGTGCATTTTGTATTAAATTCAGATGCAATTTCTGAGTTTCATCGTCAATAAGAAGGTCCAAGGGATACAGTAAACCTGAAGTGAAGCATCGGAATCTAAAACTGGACTCACAGGAGTGTTTCAAATCATAGAAAGTGAGAGTGTCAGTCCTCTTGTACTTAAGTCGGCATTGTGCCTTTAGTATTAAATTCGGATGCAATGTCTGTGTTTCAACGTCAATAAGAAGGTCCAAGGGATACAGTAAACCGGAAGTGAAGCATCGGAATCTAAAACTGGACTCGCTGGAGAGATTCAAATAATAGAAAGTAAGAGTGTCAGTCCTCTTGTACTCAAGTCGGCATTGTGCTTTTTGTATTAAATTCGGATGCAATTTCTGTGTTTCATCGTCATTAAGAATGGCCAAGGGATACAGTGAACCTGAAGTGAAGCATCGGAATCCAAAACTGGACTCACAGGAGAGGTTCAAATGATAGAATGTTAGAGTGTCAGTCCTCTTCTACTTAAGTCGGCATTTTGCGTTTTGAATTTAATTCCGATGCATTTTCTGTGCTTCATCGTCAATAAGAAAGTCCATGGTATACAGTAAACCTGAAGTGTGGCATCGGAATCTAAAACTGGACTCCCAGGAGAGGATCAAATCACAGGAAGTTAGTGTGTCCGTCCTCTTGTACTTAAGTCTGCATTGTGCTATTTTGAAGTTCATTCCGATGTAATTTCAGTGTTTCAAAGTCAATATGAAGGTCCAAGGTATACAGTAAACCTGAAGTAAAGCATCGGAATCTAAAACTGCACTCACAGGAGAGGTTCAAATCATATAAAGGTAGAGTTCACTCCTCTTGTACTTAAGTCGGCATTGTGCCTTTTGAATTTAATTCCGATGCAATTTCTGTGCTTCATCATCAATAAGAAGGTCCATGGTATACAGTAAACCTGAAGTGGAACATCGGTACCTAAAACTGGACTCACAGGAGAGATTCAAATCATAGAAAGTGAGAGTGTTAGTCCTCTTGTACTTAAGTCGGCATTGTGCCTTTTGTATTCAATTTGGATTCAATTTCTGTATTTCATCGTCAATAAGAAAGTCCAAGGGATACAGTAAACCTGAAGTGAAGCTTCGGATCTAAAACTGGTTTCGCAGGGGAGATTCATATCATAGAAAGTTAGAGTGTCAGTCCTCTTGTACTTAAGTCGGCATTGTGCCTTTTGTATTAAATTCGGAAACAATTTCTGTGTTTCATCGTCAATAAGAAGGTCCAAGGGATACAGTAAACCTGAAGTGAAGCATCGGAATTTAAAACTGGACTCACAGGAGAGGTTTAATTCATAGAAAGTGAGAGTGTCAGTCCTCTTGTACTTAAGTCGGCATTGTGCCTTTTGTATTCAATTCCGATGCAATATCTGTGTTTCATCGACAATAAGAAGGCGCAAGGTATACAGTAAACCTGAAGTGAATCTTTGGAATCTGAAACTGACTCACAGGAGAGATTAAAATGATAGAAAGTTAGAGTGTCAGTCCTCTTGTACTTAAGTCGGCATGGGTCTTTTTATTTTAATTCCGATGCAATTTCTGTGTTTCATCGTCAATACGAAGGTGCAAGGTATACAGTAGACCGGAAGTGAAGCATCGGAATCTAAAACTGGACTCACAGGAGAGGTTCAAATCAACGAAAGTTAGAGTCTCAGTCCTCTTGTACTGAAGTCGGCATTGTGCCATTTGAAGTTAATTCCGATGCAATTTCTGTGCTTCATCGTCAGTAAGAAGGTCCAAGGTACACAGAAAACCTGAAGTGAAGCATCGGAATCTAAAACCGGACTCACAGGAGAAGTTCAAATCATATAAAGTTAGAGTATCAGTCCACTTTCACTTAAGTCGGCATTGTGCCTTTTGTATTAAATTTGGATGCAATTTCTGTGTTTCATCGTCAATAAGAAGGTCCAAGGGATACATTAAACCTGAAGTGAAGCATCGGAATCTAAAACTGGACTCACAAGAGAGGTTTAAATCATAGGAAGTTAGAGTGTCCGTCCTCTTGTACTTAAGTCGGCATTATGGTATTTTGAAGTTAATTCCGATGTAATTTCTGTGTTTCATCGTCAATATGAAGGTCCAAGGTAAACAGTAAACCTGAAGTGAAGCATCGGAATCTAAAACTGGACTCACAGGAGAGGTTCAAATCATAGAAAGTTAGAGTGTCACTCCTCTCGTACTTAAGTCGGCATTGTGGCTTTTGAATTGATTTCCGATGCAATTCCTGTGTTTCATCGTCAATAAGAAGGTCCAGAGGGTACAGTAAACCTGAAGTGAAGCATTGGAATCTAAAACTGGACTCACATTACAGGTTCAAATCATAGAAAGTTGGTGTGTCACTCCTCTCGTACTTAAGTCGGCATTGTGGCTTTTGAATTGATTTCCGATGCAATTCCTGTGTTTCATCGTCAATAAGAAGGCCCAGAGTGTACAGTAAACCTGAAGTGAAGCATCGGAATCTAAAACTGGACTCACATTACAGGTTCAAATCATAGAAAGTTACAGTGTCAGTCCTCTTGTCCTTAACTCGGCATTGTGCCTTTTGAATTTAATTCCGATCCAATTTCTGTGTTTCATCGTCAATACGAAGGTCCAAGGTATAAAGTAACCCTGCAGTTAAGCATCGGAAACTAAAACTGGACTCACAGGAGAGGTTCAAATCATAGAAAGTTAGAGTGTCAGTCCTCTTGTACTTAAGTCGACATTGTGACTTTTGTATTAAATTCGGATGCAATTTCTGTGTTTCATCGTCAATAATAAGGTCCAAGGGATTCAGTAAACCTGAAGTGAAGCATCGGAATCTAAAACTGGACTCACAGGAGAGGTTCAAATCATAGAATGTTAGAGCGTCAGTCCTCTTGTACTTTAGTCGGCATTGTGCCTTTTGTATTAAATTCGGATGCAATTTCAGTGCTTCATCGTCAATAAGAAGGTCCAAGGGATACAGTGAACCTGATGTGAAGCATCGGAATCTGAGACTGGACTCACAGGAGAGGTTCAAATCAACGAAAGTTAGAGTCTCAGTCCTCTTGTACTGAAGTCGGCATTGTGCCATTTGAAGTTAATTCCGATGCAATTTCTGTGCTTCATCGTCAGTAAGAATTTCCAAGGTACACAGAAAACCTGAAGTGAATCATCGGAATCTAAAACCGGACTCACAGGAGAGGTTCATATCATAGAAAGTGAAAGTGTCAGTCCTCTTTTACTTAAGTCGCATTGTGCCTTTTGTATTAAATTCGGATGCAATTTCTGTGTGTCATCGTCAATAAGAAGGTCCAAGGGATACAGTAAACCTGAAGTAAGGCATCAAAATCTAAAACTGGACTCACATTACAGGTTCAAATCATAGAAAGTTAGAGTGTCAGTCCCCTTGTACTTAAGTCGGCATGGGCCTTTTGAACTTAATTCCGATGCAATTTCTGTGCTTCATCGTCAATAAGACGGTCCAAGGTACACAGTAAACCTGAAGTGAAAAATCGGATTCCAAAACTTGACTCACAGGAGAGGTTCAAATCATAGAAAGTTAGAGTATCAGTTCTCTTGTACTTAATTCGGCATTGTGCCTTTTGAAATTAATTCCGATGCAATTTCTGTGTTTCATCGTCAATACGAAGGGCCAAGGTATACAGTAAATCTGAAGTTAAGCACCGGAATCAAAACTGGACTCACAGGAGAGGTTCAAATCATACAAAGTTGGAGTGTCAGTCCTCTTGTACTTAAATCGGCATTGTGCCTTTTGTATTCAATTCCGATGCAATATCTGTGTTTCATCGACAATAAGAAGGCGCAAGGTATACAGTAAACCTGAAGTGAATCTTTGGAATCTGAAACTGGACTCACAGGAGAGATTAAAATGATAGAAAGTTAGAGAGTCAGTCCTCTTGTACTTAAGTCGGCATGGGTCTTTTTATTTTAATTCCGATGCAATTTCTGTGTTTCATCGTCAATACGAAGGTGCAAGGTATACAGTAGACCGGAAGTGAAGCATCGGAATCTAAAACTGGACTCACAGGAGAGGTTCAAATCAACGAAAGTTAGAGTCTCAGTCCTCTTGTACTGAAGTCGGCATTGTGCCATTTGAAGTTAATTCCGATGCAATTTCTGTGCTTCATCGTCAGTAAGAAGGTCCAAGGTACACAGAAAACCTGAAGTGAAGCATCGGAATCTAAAACCGGACTCACAGGAAAAGTTCAAATCATATAAAGTTAGAGTATCAGTCCACTTTCACTTAAGTCGGCATTGTGCCTTTTGTATTAAATTTGGATGCAATTTCTGTGTTTCATCGTCAATAAGAAGGTCCAAGGGATACATTAAACCTGAAGTGAAGCATCGGAATCTAAAACTGGACTCACAAGAGAGGTTTAAATCATAGGAAGTTAGAGTGTCCGTCCTCTTGTACTTAAGTCGGCATTATGGTATTTTGAAGTTAATTCCGATGTAATTTCTGTGTTTCATCGTCAATATGAAGGTCCAAGGTAAACAGTAAACCTGAAGTGAAGCATCGGAATATAAAACTGGACTCACAGGAGAGGTTCAAATCATAGAAAGTTAGAGTGTCACTCCTCTCGTACTTAAGTCGGCATTGTGGCTTTTGAATTGATTTCCGATGCAATTCCTGTGTTTCATCGTCAATAAGAAGGTCCAGAGTGTACAGTAAACCTGAAGTGAAGCATTGGAATCTAAAACTGGACTCACATTACAGGTTCAAATCATAGAAAGTTAGTGTGTCACTCGTCTCGTACTTAAGTCGGCATTGTGGCTTTTGAAATGATTTCCGATGCAATTCCTGTGTTTCATCGTCAATAAGAAGGCCCAGAGTGTACAGTAAACCTGAAGTGAAGCATCGGAATCTAAAACTGGACTCACATTACAGGTTCAAATCATAGAAAGTTACAGTGTCAGTCCTCTTTTCCTTAACTCGGCATTGTGCCTTTTGAATTTAATTCCGATCCAATTTCTGTGTTTCATCGTCAATACGAAGGTCCAAGGTATAAAGTAACCCTGCAGTTAAGCATCGGAATCTAAAACTGGACTCACAGGAGAGGTTCAAATCATAGAAAGTTAGAGTGTCAGTCCTCTTGTACTTAAGTCGACATTGTGACTTTTGTATTAAATTCGGATGCAATTTCTGTGTTTCATCGTCAATAATAAGGTCCAAGGGATACAGTAAACCTGAAGTGAAGCATCGGAATCTAAAACTGGACTCACAGGAGAGGTTCAAATCATAGAATGTTAGAGCGTCAGTCCTCTTGTACTTTAGTCGGCATTGTGCCTTTTGTATTAAATTCGGATGCAATTTCAGTGCTTCATCGTCAATAAGAAGGTCCAAGGGATACAGTGAACCTGATGTGAAGCATCGGAATCTGAGACTGGACTCACAGGAGAGGTTCAAATCAACGAAAGTTAGAGTCTCAGTCCTCTTGTACTGAAGTCGGCATTGTGCCATTTGAAGTTAATTCCGATGCAATTTCTGTGCTTCATCGTCAGTAAGAATTTCCAAGGTACACAGAAAACCTGAAGTGAAGCATCGGAATCTAAAACCGGACTCACAGGAGAGGTTCATATCATAGAAAGTGAAAGTGTCAGTCCTCTTTTACTTAAGTCGCATTGTGCCTTTTGTATTAAATTCGGATGCAATTTCTGTGTGTCATCGTCAATAAGAAGGTCCAAGGGATACAGTAAACCTGAAGTAAGGCATCAAAATCTAAAACTGGACTCACATTACAGGTTCAAATCATAGAAAGCTAGAGTGTCAGTCCCCTTGTACTTAAGTCGGCATGGGCCTTTTGAACTTAATTCCGATGCAATTTCTGTGCTTCATCGTCAATAAGACGGTCCAAGGTACACAGTAAACCTGAAGTGAAAAATCGGATTCCAAAACTTGACTCACAGGAGAGGTTCAAATCATAGAAAGTTAGAGTATCAGTTCTCTTGTACTTAATTCGGCATTGTGCCTTTTGAAATTAATTCCGATGCAATTTCTGTGTTTCATCGTCAATACGAAGGGCCAAGGTATACAGTAAATCTGAAGTTAAGCACCGGAATCAAAACTGGACTCACAGGAGAGGTTCAAATCATACAAAGTTGGAGTGTCAGTCCTCTTGTACTTAAATCGGCATTGTGACTTTTGTATTAAATTCGGATGCAATTCCTGCGTTTCATCGTCAACAAGAAGGCCCAGGGTATACAGTAAACCTGAAGTGAAGCATCAGAACCTAAATCTGGACTCCCAGGAGAGGTTCAAATCATAGGAAGTTAGAGTGTCCGTCCTCTTGTCCTAAGGTCGGCATTGTGCCATTTGGAAGTTAATTCCGATTTAATTTCTGTGTTTCATCGTCAATTTGAAGGTAGAAGGTATACAGTAAACCTGAAGTGAAGCATCGGAATCTAAAACTGGACTCACAGGAGAGGTTCAAATCATATAAAGTTAGAGTTCAGTCCTCTTGTACTTAAATCGGCATTGTGCCTTTTGTATTCAATTCCGATGCAATATCTGTGTTTCATCGACAATAAGAAGGCGCAAGGTATACAGTAAACCTGAAGTGAATCTTTGGAATCTGAAACTGGACTCACAGGAGAGATTAAAATGATAGAAAGTTAGAGTGTCAGTCCTCTTGTACTTAAGTCGGCATGGGTCTTTTTATTTTAATTCCGATGCAGTTTCTGTGTTTCATCGTCAATACGAAGGTGCAAGGTATACAGTAGACCGGAAGTGAAGCATCGGAATCTAAAACTGGACTCACAGGAGAGGTTCAAATCAACGAAAGTTAGAGTCTCAGTCCTCTTGTACTGAAGTCGGCATTGTGCCATTTGAAGTTAATTCCGATGCAATTTCTGTGCTTCATCGTCAGTAAGAAGGTCCAAGGTACACAGAAAACCTGAAGTGAAGCATCGGAATCTAAAACCGGACTCACAGGAGAAGTTCAAATCATATAAAGTTAGAGTATCAGTCCACTTTCACTTAAGTCGGCATTGTGCCTTTTGTATTAAATTTGGATGCAATTTCTGTGTTTCATCGTCAATAAGAAGGTCCAAGGGATACATTAAACCTGAAGTGAAGCATCGGAATCTAAAACTGGACTCACAAGAGAGGTTTAAATCATAGGAAGTTAGAGTGTCCGTCCTCTTGTACTTAAGTCGGCATTATGGTATTTTGAAGTTAATTCCGATGTAATTTCTGTGTTTCATCGTCAATATGAAGGTCCAAGGTAAACAGTAAACCTGAAGTGAAGCATCGGAATATAAAACTGGACTCACAGGAGAGGTTCAAATCATAGAAAGTTAGAGTGTCACTCCTCTCGTACTTAAGTCGGCATTGTGGCTTTTGAATTGATTTCCGATGCAATTCCTGTGTTTCATCGTCAATAAGAAGGTCCAGAGTGTACAGTAAACCTGAAGTGAAGCATTGGAATCTAAAACTGGACTCACATTACAGGTTCAAATCATAGAAAGTTAGTGTGTCACTCCTCTCGTACTTAAGTCGGCATTGTGGCTTTTGAAATGATTTCCGATGCAATTCCTGTGTTTCATCGTCAATAAGAAGGCCCAGAGTGTACAGTAAACCTGAAGTGAAGCATCGGAATCTAAAACTGGACTCACATTACAGGTTCAAATCATAGAAAGTTACAGTGTCAGTCCTCTTTTCCTTAACTCGGCATTGTGCCTTTTGAATTTAATTCCGATCCAATTTCTGTGTTTCATCGTCAATACGAAGGTCCAAGGTATAAAGTAACCCTGCAGTTAAGCATCGGAATCTAAAACTGGACTCACAGGAGAGGTTCAAATCATAGAAAGTTAGAGTGTCAGTCCTCTTGTACTTAAGTCGACATTGTGACTTTTGTATTAAATTCGGATGCAATTTCTGTGTTTCATCGTCAATAATAAGGTCCAAGGGATACAGTAAACCTGAAGTGAAGCATCGGAATCTAAAACTGGACTCACAGGAGAGGTTCAAATCATAGAATGTTAGAGCGTCAGTCCTCTTGTACTTTAGTCGGCATTGTGCCTTTTGTATTAAATTCGGATGCAATTTCAGTGCTTCATCGTCAATAAGAAGGTCCAAGGGATACAGTGAACCTGATGTGAAGCATCGGAATCTGAGACTGGACTCACAGGAGAGGTTCAAATCAACGAAAGTTAGAGTCTCAGTCCTCTTGTACTGAAGTCGGCATTGTGCCATTTGAAGTTAATTCCGATGCAATTTCTGTGCTTCATCGTCAGTAAGAATTTCCAAGGTACACAGAAAACCTGAAGTGAAGCATCGGAATCTAAAACCGGACTCACAGGAGAGGTTCATATCATAGAAAGTGAAAGTGTCAGTCCTCTTTTACTTAAGTCGCATTGTGCCTTTTGTATTAAATTCGGATGCAATTTCTGTGTGTCATCGTCAATAAGAAGGTCCAAGGGATACAGTAAACCTGAAGTAAGGCATCAAAATCTAAAACTGGACTCACATTACAGGTTCAAATCATAGAAAGCTAGAGTGTCAGTCCCCTTGTACTTAAGTCGGCATGGGCCTTTTGAACTTAATTCCGATGCAATTTCTGTGCTTCATCGTCAATAAGACGGTCCAAGGTACACAGTAAACCTGAAGTGAAAAATCGGATTCCAAAACTTGACTCACAGGAGAGGTTCAAATCATAGAAAGTTAGAGTATCAGTTCTCTTGTACTTAATTCGGCATTGTGCCTTTTGAAATTAATTCCGATGCAATTTCTGTGTCTCATCGTCAATACGAAGGGCCAAGGTATACAGTAAATCTGAAGTTAAGCACCGGAATCAAAACTGGACTCACAGGAGAGGTTCAAATCATACAAAGTTGGAGTGTCAGTCCTCTTGTACTTAAATCGGCATTGTGACTTTTGTATTAAATTCGGATGCAATTCCTGCGTTTCATCGTCAACAAGAAGGCCCAGGGTATACAGTAAACCTGAAGTGAAGCATCAGAACCTAAATCTGGACTCCCAGGAGAGGTTCAAATCATAGGAAGTTAGAGTGTCCGTCCTCTTGTCCTAAGGTCGGCATTGTGCCATTTGGAAGTTAATTCCGATTTAATTTCTGTGTTTCATCGTCAATTTGAAGGTAGAAGGTATACAGTAAACCTGAAGTGAAGCATCGGAATCTAAAACTGGACTCACAGGAGAGGTTCAAATCATATAAAGTTAGAGTTCAGTCCTCTTGTACTTAAGTCGGCATTGTGCCTTTTGAATTTAATTCCGATTCAATTTCTGTGCTTCATCGTCAATAAGAAGGTCCATGGTATACAGTAAACCTGAAGTGTAACATCGGTACCTAAAACTGGACTCACAGGAGTGGTTTAAATCATAGAAAGTTAGAGTGTCACTCCTCTTGTACATAAGTCGGCATTGTGGCTTTTGAATTGATTTCCGATGCAATTCCTGCGTTTCATCGTCAACAAGATGGTCCAGGGTATACAGCAAACCTGAAGTGAAGCATCGGAATCTAAAACTCGACTCACAGGGGAGGTTCAAATCATAGAAAGTTAGAGTGTCAGTCCTCTTGTACTTAAGTCGGCATTGTGCCTTTTGCATTAAATTCGGATGCAATTTCTGTGTTTCATCGTCAATAAGAAGGTCCAAGGACTACAGTAAACCTGAAGTGAAGCATCGGATTCTAAAACTGGACTCACATTATAGGTTCAAATCATAGAAAGTTAGAGTATCAGTCCTCTTGTACTTGAGTCGGCATTGTGCCTTTTGTATTAAATTCGCATGTAATTTCTGTGTTTCATCGTCAATAAGAAGGTCCTAGGGATACAGTAAACTTGAAGTGAAGCATCGGAATCTACAGCTTGACTCACAGGAGAGGTTCAAATCATAGAAAGTTAGAGTGTCAGTTCGCTTGTACTTAACTCGGCGTTGTGCCTTTTGAATTTAATTCTGATGCAATTTCTGTGTCTCATCGTCAATACGAAGGTCCAAGGTATACAGTAAACCTGAAGTTAAGCATCGGAATCTAAAACTGGACTCACAGGAGAGGTTCAAATCATAGAAAGTTAGAGTGTCAGTCCTCTTGTACTTAAGTCGACATTGTGACTTTTGCATTAAATTCGGATGCAATTTCTGTGTTTCATCGTCAATAAGAAGGTCCAAGAGATACAGTAAACCTGAAGTGAAGCTTCGGAATCTAAGACAGGACTCACACGAGAGATTCAAATCATAGAAAGTTAGAGTGTCAGTCCTCCTGTACTTAAGTCGGCATTGTGCCTTTTGTATTAAATTCGGATACAATTTCTGTGTTTCATCGTCAATAAGAAGGTCCAAGGGATACAGTAAACCTTTAGTGAAGCATCGGAATCTAAAAGTGGACTCACAGGAGAGGTTCAAATCATAGAAAATTAGAGCGTCAGTCATCTTGTACTTAAGTCGGCATTGTGCCTTTTGTATAAAATTCGGAGGCAATTTCAGTGTTTCATCGTCATTAAGAAGGTCCAAGGGATACAGTGAACCTGAAGTGAAGCATTGGAATCTGAGACTGGACTCACAGGAGAGGTCCAATCATAGAAAATGAGAGTCTCAGTCCTCTTTTACTTAAGTCGCATTGTGCCTTTTGTATTAAATTCGGAAGCAATTTCTGTGTGTCATCGTCAATAAGAAGGTCCAAAGTATACAGTAAACCTGAAGTGAAGCATCGGAATCTAAAGCTGGACTCACAGGAGAGGTTCAAATCATATAAAGGTAGAGTTCAGTCCTCTTGTACTTAAGTCGGCATTGTGCCTTTTGAATTTAATTCCGATGCAATTTCTGTGCTTCATCGTCAATAAGAAGGTCCATGGAATACAGTAAACCCGAAGTGTAACATCGGTACCTAAAACTGGACTCACAGGAGAGGTTCAAACCATAGAAAGTTAGAGTGTCACTCCTCTTGTACTTAACTCGGCATTGTGGCTTTTGAATTGATTTCCGATGCAATTCCTGCGGTTCTTCGTCAATAAGAAGGTCCAAGGTATACAGTAAACCTGAAGTGAAGCATCGAAATCTAAAACTCGACTCACAGGAGAGGTTCAAATCATAGAAAGTGAGAGTGTCAGTCCTCTTGTACTTAAGTCGGCATTGTGCCTTTTGTATTAAATTCGGATGCAAGTTCTGTGTTTCATCGTCAATAAGAAGGTCCAACGGATACATTAAACCTGAAGTGAAGCATCGGGTCTAAAACTGTACTCACAGGAGAGGTTCAAATCATAGAAAGATTGAGTGTCAGTCCTCTTGTACTTAAGTCGGAATTGTGCCTTTTGAATTTACTTCCGATGCAATTTCTGTGCTTCATCGTCAAAAAGAAAGTCCATGGTATACAGTAAACCTGAAGTGTAACATCGGCACCTAAAACTGGACTCCCAGGAGCGGTTCAAATCATAGAAAGTTATAGTGTCACTCCTCTTGTACTTAAGTCGGCATTGTGGCTTTTGAATTTAATTCCGAAGCAATTCCTTTGTTTCATCGTCAATAGGAACGGCCAAAGTGTACAGTAAACCTGAAGTGAAGCATCGGAATCTAAAACTCGACTCACAAGAGAGGTTCAAATCATAGAGAGTTAGAGTGTCAGTCCTCTTGTACTTAAGTCGACATTGTGACTTTTGTATTAAATTCGGATGTAATTTCTGTGTTTCATCGTCAATAATATGGTCCAAGGGATACAGTAAACCTGAAGTGAAGCATCGGAATCTAAAACTGGACTCACAGGAGAGGTTCAAATCATAGAATGTTAGAGCGTCAGTCCTCTTGTACTGTAGTCGGCATTGTGCCTTTTGTATTAAATTCGGATGCAATTTCAGTGCTTCATCGTCAATAAGAAGGTCCAAGGGATACAGTGAACCTGATGTGAAGCATCGGAATCTGAGACTGGACTCACTGGAGAGGTTCAAATCAACGAAAGTTAGAGTCTCAGTCCTCTTGTACTGAAGTCGGCATTGTGCCATTTGAAGTTAATTCCGATGCAATTTCTGTGCTTCATCGTCAGTAAGAATTTCCAAGGTACACAGAAAACCAGAAGTGAAGCATCGGAATCTAAAACCCGACTCACAGGAGAGGTTCATATCATAGAAAGTGAGAGTGTCAGTCCTCTTTTACTTAAGTCGCATTGTGCCTTTTGTATTAAATTCGGATGCAATTTCTGTGTTTCATCGTCAATACGAAGGGCCAAGGTATACAGTAAATCTGAAGTTAAGCATCGGAATCAAAACTGGACTCACAGGAGAGGTTCAAATCATACAAAGTTGGAGTGTCAGTCCTCTTGTACTTTATTCGGCATTGTGCCATTTGGAAGTTAATTCCGATTTAATTTCTGTGTTTCATCGTCAATATGAAGGTCGAAGGTATACAGTAAACCTGAAGTAAAGCATCGGAATCTAAAACTGGACTCACAGGAGAGGTTCAAATCATATAAAGTTAGAGTTCAGTCCTCTTGTACTTAAGTCGGCATTGTGCCTTTTGAATTTAATTCCGATGCAATTTCTGTGCTTCATCGTCAATAAGAAGGTCCATGGTATACAGTAAACCTGAAGTGTAACATCGGTACCTAAAACTGGACTCACAGGAGTGGTTTAAATCATAGAAAGTTAGAGTGTCACTCCTCTTGTACATAAGTCGGCATTGTGGCTTTTCAATTGATTTCCGATGCAATTCCTGCGTTTCATCGTCAACAAGATCGTCCAGGGTATACAGCAAACCTGAAGTGAAGCATCGGAATCTAAAACTCGACTCACAGGGGAGGTTCAAATCATAGAAAGTTAGAGTGTCAGTCCTCTTGTACTTAAGTCGGCATTGTGCCTTTTGCATTAAATTCGGATGCAATTTCTGTGTTTCATCGTCAATAAGAAGGTCCAAGGACTACAGTAAACCTGAAGTGAAGCATCGGATTCTAAAACAGGACTCACATTATAGGTTCAAATCATAGAAAGTTAGAGTATCAGTCCTCTTGTACTTGAGTCGGCATTGTGCCTTTTGTATTAAATTCGCATGTAATTTCTGTGTTTCATCGTCAATAAGAAGGTCCTAGGGATACAGTAAACTTGAAGTGAAGCATCGGAATCTACAGCTTGACTCACAGGAGAGGTTCAAATCAAAGAAAGTTAGAGTGTCAGTTCGCTTGTACTTAACTCGGCGTTGTGCCTTTTGAATTTAATTCTGATGCAATTTCTGTGTCTCATCGTCAATACGAAGGTCCAAGGTATACAGTAAACCTGAAGTTAAGCATCGGAATCTAAAACTGGACTCACAGGAGAGGTTCAAATCATAGAAAGTTAGAGTGTCAGTCCTCTTGTACTTAAGTCGACATTGTGACTTTTGCATTAAATTCGGATGCAATTTCTGTGTTTCATCGTCAATAAGAAGGTCCAAGAGATACAGTAAACCTGAAGTGAAGCTTCGGAATCTAAGACAGGACTCAGACGAGAGATTCAAATCATAGAAAGTTAGAGTGTCAGTCCTCCTGTACTTAAGTCGGCATTGTGCCTTTTGTATTAAATTCGGATACAATTTCTGTGTTTCATCGTCAATAAGAAGGTCCAAGGGATACAGTAAACCTTTAGTGAAGCATCGGAATCTAAAAGTGGACTCACAGGAGAGGTTCAAATCATAGAAAATTAGAACGTCAGTCATCTTGTACTTAAGTCGGCATTGTGCCTTTTGTATAAAATTCGGAGGCAATTTCAGTGTTTCATCGTCATTAAGAAGGTCCAAGGGATACAGTGAACCTGAAGTGAAGCATTGGAATCTGAGACTGGACTCACAGGAGAGGTTCAAATAATAGAAAATGAGAGTCTCAGTCCTCTTTTACTTAAGTCGCATTGTGCCTTTTGTATTAAATTCGGAAGCAATTTCTGTGTGTCATCGTCAATAAGAAGGTCCAAAGGATACAGTAAACCTGAAGTGAAGCATCGGAATCTAAAGCTGGACTCACAGGAGAGGTTCAAATCATATAAAGGTAGAGTTCAGTCCTCTTGTACTTAAGTCGGCATTGTGCCTTTTGAATTTAATTCCGATGCAATTTCTGTGCTTCATCGTCAATAAGAAGGTCCATGGAATACAGTAAACCCGAAATGTAACATCGGTACCTAAAACTGGACTCACAGGAGAGGTTCAAACCATATAAAGTTAGAGTGTCACTCCTCTTGTACTTAACTCGGCATTGTGGCTTTTGAATTGATTTCCGATGCAATTCCTGCGGTTCTTCGTCAATAAGAAGGTCCAAGGTATACAGTAAACCTGAAGTGAAGCATCGAAATCTAAAACTCGACTCACAGGAGAGGTTCAAATCATAGAAAGTGAGAGTGTCAGTCCTCTTGTACTTAAGTCGGCATTGTGCCTTTTGTATTAAATTCGGATGCAATTTCTGTGTTTCATCGTCAATAAGAAGGTCCAAGGGATACAGTAAACCTTTAGTGAAGCATCGGAATCTAAAAGTGGACTCACAGGAGAGGTTCAAATCATAGAAAATTAGAACGTCGGTCATCTTGTACTTAAGTCGGCATTGTGCCTTTTGTATAAAATTCGGAGGCAATTTCAGTGTTTCATCGTCATTAAGAAGGTCCAAGGGATACAGTGAACCTGAAGTGAAGCATTGGAATCTGAGACTGGACTCACAGGAGAGGTTCAAATAATAGAAAATGAGAGTCTCAGTCCTCTTTTACTTAAGTCGCATTGTGCCTTTTGTATTAAATTCGGAAGCAATTTCTGTGTGTCATCGTCAATAAGAAGGTCCAAAGGATACAGTAAACCTGAAGTGAAGCATCGGAATCTAAAACTGGACTCCCAGGAGCGGTTCAAATCATAGAAAGTTATAGTGTCACTCCTCTTGTACTTAAGTCGGCATTGTGGCTTTTGAATTTAATTCCGATGCAATTCCTTTGTTTCATCGTCAATAGGAACGTCCAAAGTGTACAGTAAACCTGAAGTGAAGCATCGGAATCTAAAACTCGACTCACAAGAGAGGTTCAAATCATAGAGAGTTAGAGTGTCAGTCCTCTTGTACTTAAGTCGGCATTGTGCATTTTGCATTAAATTCAGATGCAATTTCTGAGTTTCATCGTCAATAAGAAAGTCCAAGGGATACAGTAAACCTGAAGTGAAGCATCGGAATCTAAAACTGGACTCACAGGAGTGTTTCAAATCATAGAAAGTGAGAGTGTCAGTCCTCTTGTACTTAAGTCGGCATTGTGCCTTTAGTATTAAATTCGGATGCAATTTCTGTGTTTCAACGTCAATAAGAAGGTCCAAGTCATACAGTAAACCGGAAGTGAAGCATCGGAATCTAAAACTGGACTCGCTGGAGAGGTTCAAATAATAGAAAGTGAGAGTGTCAGTCCTCTTGTACTCAAGTCGGCATTGTGCTTTTTGTATTAAATTCGGATGCAATTTCTGTGTTTCATCGTCATTAAGAATGGCCAAGGGATACAGTGAACCTGAAGTGAAGCATCGGAAACCAAAACCGGCCTCACAGAAGAGGTTCAAATGATAGAAAGTTAGAGTGTCAGTCCTCTTCTACTTAAGTCGGAATTTTGCCTTTTGAATTTAATTCCGATGCATTTTCTGTGCTTCATCGTCAATAAGAAGGTCCATGGTATACAGTAAAAATGAAGTGTGGCATCGGAATCTAAAACTGGACTCCCAGGAGACGATCAAATCACAGAAAGTTAGTGTGTCCGTCCTCTTGTACTTAAGTCTGCATTGTGCTATTTTGAAGTTAATTCCCATGTAATTTTTGTGTTTCATCGTCAATATGAAGGTCCAAGGTATACAGTAAACCTGAAGTAAAGCATCGGAATCTAACACTGCACTCACAGGAGAGGTTCAAATCATATAAAGGTAGAGTTCACTCCTCTTGTACTTAAGTCGGCATTGTGCCTTTTGAATTTAATTCCGATGCACTTTCTGTGCTTCATCGTCAATAAGAAGGTCCATGGTATACAGTAAACCTGAAGTGGAACATCGGTACCTAAAACTGGACTCACAGGAGAGATTCAAATCATAGAAAGTGAGAGTGTTAGTCCTCTTGTACTTAAGTCGGCATTGTGCCTTTTGTATTCAATTTGGATTCAATTTCTGTATTTCATCGTCAATAAGAAAGTCCAAGGGATACAGTAAACCTGAAGTGAAGCATCGGAATCTAAAACTGCACTCACTGGAGAGGTTCAAATCATATAAAGGTAGAGTTCACTCCTCTTGTACTTAAGTCGGCATTGTGCCTTTTGTATTAAATTCGGATACAATTTCTGTTTTTCATCGTCAATAAGAAGGTCCAAGGGATACAGTAAACCTGAAGTGAAGCATCGGAATTTAAAACTGGACTCACAGGAGAGGTTCAATTCATAGAAAGTGAGAGTGTCAGTCCTCTTGTACTTAAGTCGGCATTGTGCATTTTGTATTCAATTCCGATGCAATATATGTGTTTCATCGACAATAAGAAGGTGCAAGGTATACAGTAAACCTGAAGTGATTCTTTGGAATCTGAAACTGGACTCACAGGAGAGATTAAAATGATAGAAAGTTAGAGTGTCAGTCCTCTTGTACTTAAGTCGGCATGGGTCTTTTTATTTTAATTCCGATGCAATTTCTGTGTTTCATCGTCCGGAAGTGAAGCATCGGAATCTAAAACTGGACTCACAGGAGAGGTTCACATCAACGAAAGTTAGAGTCTCAGTCCTCTTGTACTGAAGTCGGCATTGTGCCAATTGAAGTTAATTCCGATGCAATTTCTGTGCTTCATCGTCAGTAAGAAGGTCCAAGGTACACAGAAAACCTGAAGTGAAGCATCGGAATCTAAAACCGGACTCACAGGAGAAGTTCAAATCATATAAAGTTAGAGTATCAGTCCACTTTCACTTAAGTCGGCATTGTGCCTTTTGTATTAAATTCGGATGCAATTTCTGTGTTTCATCGTCAATAAGAAGGTCCAAGGGATACATTAAACCTGAAGTGAAGCTTCGGAATCTAAAACTGGACTCACAAGAGAGGTTTAAATCATAGGAAGTTAGAGTGTCCTTCCTCTTGTACTGAAGTCGGCATTATGGTATTTTGAAGTTAATTCCGATGTAATTTCTGTGTTTCATCGTCAATATGAAGGTCCAAGGTAAACAGTAAACCTGAAGTGAAGCATCGGAATCTAAAACTGGACTCACAGGAGAGGTTCAAATCATGGAAAGTTAGAGTGTCACTCCTCTCGTACTTAAGTCGGCATTGTGGCTTTTGAATTGATTTCCGATGCAATTCCTGTGTTTCATCGTCAATAAGAAGGTCCAGAGTGTACAGTAAACCTGAAGTGAAGCATCGGAATCTAAAACTGGACTCACATTACAGGTTCAAATCATAGAAAGTTAGAGTGTCAGTCCTCTTGCACTTAAGTCAGCATTGTGCCTTTTGTATTAAATTCGCATGTAATATCTGTGTTTCATCGTCAATAAGAAGGTCCTAGGGATACAGCAAACCTGAAGTGAAGCATCGGAATCTAAAGCTGGACTCACAGGAGAGGTTCAAATCATAGAAAGTTACAGTGTCAGTCTCTTGTACTTAACTCGGCATTGTGCCTTTTGAATTTAATTCCGATCCAATTTCTGTGTTTCATCGTCAATACGAAGGTCCAAGGTATAAAGTAAACCTGCAGTTAAGCATCGGAATCTAAAACTGGACTCACAGGAGAGGTTCAAATCATAGAAAGTTAGAGTGTCAGTCCTCTTGTACTTAAGTCGACATTGTGACTTTTGTATTAAATTCGGATACAATTTCTGTGTTTCATCGTCAATAAGAAGGTCCAAGGGATACAGTAAATCTGTAGTGAAGCATCGGAATCTAAAAGTGGACTCACAGGAGAAGTTCAAATCATAGAAAGTTAGAGCGTCAGTCATCTTGTACTTAAGTCGGCATTGTGCCTTTTGTATAAAAATTCGGAGGCAATTTCAGTGTTTCATCGTCATTAAGAAGGTCCAAGGGATACAGTGAACCTGAAGTGAAGCATTGGAATCTGAGACTGGACTCACAGGAGAGGTTCAAATCATAGAAAATGAGAGTCTCAGTCCTCTTTTACTTAAGTCGCATTGTGCCTTTTGTATTAAATTCGGAAGCAATTTCTGTGTGTCATCGTCAATAAGAAGGTCCAAAGGATACAGTAAACCTGAAGTGAAGCATCGGAATCTAAAGCTGGACTCACAGAAGAGGTTCAAATCATACAAAGTGAGAGTGTCAGTCCTCTTTTACTTAAGTCGCATTGTGCCTTTTGTATTAAAATCTGATACAATTTCTGTGTTTCATCGTCAATAAGAAGGTCCAAGGGATACAGTAAACCTGTAGTGAAGCATCGGAATCTAAAAGTGGACTCACAGGAGAGGTTCAAATCATAGAAAGTTAGAGCGTCAGTCATCTTGTACTTAAGTCGGCATTGTGCCTTTTGTATAAAATTCGGAGGCAATTTCAGTGTTTCATCGTCATTAAGAAGGTCCAAGGGGATACAGTGAACCTGAAGTGAAGCATTGGAATCTGAGACTGGACTCACAGGAGAGGTTCAAATCATAGAAAATGAGAGTCTCAGTCCTCTTTTACTTAAGTCGCATTGTGCCTTTTGTATTAAATTCGGAAGCAATTTCTGTGTGTCATCGTCAATAAGAAGGTCCAAAGGATACAGTAAACCTGAAGTGAAGCATCGGAATCTAAAGCTGGACTCACAGGAGAGGTTCAAATCACATAAAGGTAGAGTTCAGTCCTCTTGTACTTAAGTCGGCATTGTGGCTTTTGAATTGATTTCCGATGCAATTCCTGCGGTTCTTCGTCAATAAGAAGGTCCAAGGTATACAGTAAACCTGAAGTGAAGCATCGAAATCTAAAACTCGACTCACAGGAGAGGTTCAAATCATAGAAAGTGAGAGTGTCAGTCCTCTTGTACTTAAGTCGGGCATTGTGCCTTTTGAATTAAATTCGGATGCAATTTCTGTGTTTCATCGTCAATAAGAAGGTCCAACGGATACATTAAACCTGAAGTGAAGCATCGGAATCTAAAACTGTACTCACCGGAGAGGTTCAAATCATAGAAAGATTGAGTGTCAGTCCTCTTGTACTTAAGTCGGAATTGTGCCTTTTGAATTTACTTCCGATGCAATTTCTGTGCTTCATCGTCAAAAAGAAAGTCCATGGTATACAGTAAACCTGAAGTGTAACATCGGCTCCTAAAACTGGACTCCCAGGAGCGGTTCAAATCATAGAAAGTTATAGTGTCACTCCTCTTGTACTTAAGTCGGCATTGTGGCTTTTGAATTTAATTCCGATGCAATTTCTTTGTTTCATAGTCAATAGGAACGTCCAAAGTGTACAGTAAACCTGAAGTGAAGCATCGGAATCTAAAACTCGACTCACAAGAGAGGTTCAAATCATAGAGAGTTAGAGTGTCAGTCCTCTTGTACTTAAGTCGGCATTGTGCATTTTGTATTAAATTCAGATGCAATTTCTGAGTTTCATCGTCAATAAGAAGGTCCAAGGGATACAGTAAACCTGAAGTGAAGCATCGGAATCTAAAACTGGACTCACAGGAGTGTTTCAAATCATAGAAAGTGAGAGTGTCAGTCCTCTTGTACTTAAGTCGGCATTGTGCCTTTAGTATTAAATTCGGATGCAATTTCTGTGTTTCAACGTCAATAAGAAGGTCCAAGGGATACAGTAAACGGGAAGTGAAGCATCGGAATCTAAAACTGGACTCGCTGGAGAGGTTCAAATAATAGAAAGTGAGAGTGTCAGTCCTCTTGTACTCAAGTCGGCATTGTGCTTTTTGTGTTAAATTCGGATGCAATTTCTGTGTTTCTTCGTCATTAAGAATGGCCAAGGGATACAGTGAACCTGAAGTGAAGCATCGGAATCCAAAACTGGACTCACATGAGAGGTTCAAATGATACAAAGTTAGAGTGTCAGTCCTCTTCTACTTAAGTCGGAATTTTGCCTTTTGAATTTAATTCCGATGCATTTTCTGTGCTTCATCGTCAATAAGAAGGTCCATGGAATACAGTAAACCTGAAGTGTGGCATCGGAATCTAAAACCGGACTCCCAGGAGAGGATCAAATCACAGGAAGTTAGTGTGTCCGTCCTCTTGTACTTAAGTCTGCATTGTGCTATTTTGAAGTTAATTCCGATGTAATTTCTGTGTTTCATCGTCAATATGAAGGTCCAAGGTATACAGTAAACCTGAAGTAAAGCATCGGTATCTAAAACTGCACTCACAGGAGAGGTTCAAATCATATAAAGGTAGAGTTCACTCCTCTTGTACTTAAGTCGGCATTGTGCCTTTTGAATTTAATTCCGATGCAATTTCTGTGCTTCATCGTCAATAAGAAGGTCCATGGTATACAGTAAACCTGAAGTGGAACATCGGTACCTAAAACTGGACTCACAGGAGAGATTCAAATCACAGAAAGTGAGAGTGTTAGTCCTCTTGTACTTAAGTCGGCATTGTGCCTTTTGTATTCAATTTGGATTCAATTTCTGTATTTCATCGTCAATAAGAAAGTCCAAGGGATACAGTAAACCTGAAGTGAAGCTTCGGATCTAAAACTGGTTTCACAGGGGAGATTCATATCATAGAAAGATAGAGTGTCAGTCCTCTTGTACTTAAGTCGGCATTGTGCCTTTTGTATTAAATTCGGATACAATTTCTGTGTTTCATCGTCAATAAGAAGGTCCAAGGGATACAGTAAACCTGAAGTGAAGCATCGGAATTTATAACTGGACTCACAGGAGAGGTTTAATTCATAGAAAGTGAGAGTGTCAGTCCTCTTGTACTTAAGTCGGCATTGTGCCTTTTGTATTCAATTCCGATGCAATATCTGTGTTTCATCGACAATAAGAAGGTGCAAGGTATACAGTAAACCTGAAGTTAATCTTTGGAATCTGAAACTGGACTCACAGGAGAGATTAAAATGATAGAAAGTTAGAGTGTCAGTCCTCTTGTACTTAAGTCGGCATGGGTCTTTTTATTTTAATTCCGATGCAATTTCTGTGTTTCATCGTCAATACGAAGGTGCAAGGTACACAGTAGACCGGAAGTGAAGCATCGGAATCTAAAACTGGACTCACAGGAGAGGTTCAAATCAACGAAAGTTAGAGTCTCAGTCCTCTTGTACTGAAGTCGGCATTGTGCCATTTGAAGTTAATTCCGATGCAATTTCTGTGCTTCATCGTCAGTAAGAAGGTCCAAGGTACACAGAAAACCTGAAGTGAAGCATCGGAATCTAAAACCGGACTCACAGGAGAAGTTCAAATCATATAAAGTTAGAGTATCAGTCCACTTTCACTTAAGTCGGCATTGTGCCTTTTGTATTAAATTCGGATGCAATTTCTGTGTTTCATCGTCAATAAGAAGGTCCAAGGGATACATTAAACCTGAAGTGAAGCATCGGAATCTAAAACTGGACTCACAAGAGAGGTTTAAATCATAGGAAGTTAGAGTGTCAGTCCTCTTGTACTTAAGCCGGCATTATGGTATTTTGAAGTTAATTCCGATGTAATTTCTGTGTTTCATCGTCAATATGAAGGTCCAAGGTAAACAGTAAACCTGAAGTGAAGCATCGGAATCTAAAACTGGACTCACAGGAGGGGTTCAAATCATAGAAAGTTAGAGTGTCACTCCTCTCGTACTTAAGTCGGCATTGTGGTTTTGAATTGATTTCCGATGCAATTCCTGTGTTTCATCGTCAATAAGAAGGTCCAGAGTGTACAGTAAACCTGAAGTGAAGCATCGGAATCTAAAACTGGACTCACATTACAGGTTCAAATCATAGAAAGTTAGAGTGTCAGTCCTCTTGTACTTAAGTCAGCATTGTGCCTTTTGTATTAAATTCGCAAGTAATATCTGTGTTTCATCGTCAATAAGAAGGTCCTAGGGATACAGCAAACCTGAAGTGAAGCATCGGAATCTAAAGCTGGACTCACAGGAGAGGTTCAAATCATAGAAAGTTACAGTGTCAGTCCTCTTGTACTTAACTCGGCATTGTGCCTTTTGAATTTAATTCCGATCCAATTTCTGTGTTTCATCGTCAATACGAAGGTCCAAGGTATAAAGTAAAGCTGCAGTTAAGCATCGGAATCTAAAACTTGGCTCACAGGATAGGTTCAAATCATAGAAAGTGAGAGTGTCAGTCCTCTTGTACTTAAGTCGACATTGTGACTTTTGTATTAAATTCGGATGCAATTTCTGTGTTTCATCGTCAATAATAAGGCCCAAGGGATACAGTAAACCTGAAGTGAAGCATCGGAATCTAAAACTAGACTCACAGGAGAGGTTCAAATCATAGAATGTTAGAGCGTCAGTCCTATTGTACTTTAGTCGGCATTGTGCCTTTTGTATTAAATTCGGATGCAATTTCAGTGCTTCATCGTCAATAAGAAGGTCCAAGGGATACAGTGAACCTGATGTGAAGCATCGGAATCTGAGACTGGACTCACAGGAGAGGTTCAAATCAACGAAAGTTAGAGTCTCAGTCCTCTTGTACTGAAGTCGGCATTGTGCCATTTGAAGTTAATTCCGATGCAATTTCTGTGCTTCATCGTCAGTAAGAATTTCCAAGGTACACAGAAAACCTGAAGTGAAGCATCGGAATCTAAAACCGGACTCACAGGAGAGGTTCATATCATAGAAAGTGAGAGTGTCAGTCCTCTTTTACTTAAGTCGCATTGTGCCTTTTGTATTAAATTCGGATGCAATTTCTGTGTGTCATCGTCAATAAGAAGGTCCAAGGGATACAGTAAACCTGAAGTAAGGCATCAAAATCTAAAACTGGACTCACATTACAGGTTCAAATCATAGAAAGCTAGAGTGTCAGTCCCCTTGTACTTAAGTCGGCATGGGCCTTTTGAACTTAATTCCGATGCAATTTCTGTGCTTCATCGTCAATAAGACGCTCCAAGGTACACAGTAAACCTGAAGTGAAAAATCGGATTCCAAAACTTGACTCACAGGAGAGGTTCAAATCATTGAAAGTTAGAGTATCAGTCCTCTTGTACTTAATTCGGCATTGTGCCTTTTGAAATTAATTCCGATGCAATTTCTGTGTTTCATCGTCAATACGAAGGTCCAAGGTATACAGTAAATCTGGAGTTAAGCATCGGAATCTAAAACTGGACTCACAGGAGAGGTTCAAATCATAGAAAGTTAGAGTGTCAGTCCTCTTGTACTTAAGTCGACATTGTGACTTTTGTATTAAATTCGGATGCAATTTCTGTGTTTCATCGTCAATAAGAAGGTCCAAGAGATACAGTAAACCTGAAGTGAAGCTTCGGAAACTAAGACGGGACTCACACGAGAGATTCAAATCATAGAAAGTTAGAGTGTCAGTCCTCCTGTACTTAAGTCGGCATTGTGCCTTTTGTATTAAATTCGGATACAATTTCTGTGTTTCATCGTCAATAAGAAGGTCCAAGGGATACAGTAAACCTGTAGTGAAGCATCGGAATCTAAAAGTGGACTCACAGGAGAGGTTCAAATCATAGAAAGTTAGAGCGTCAGTCATCTTGTACTTAAGTCGGCTTTGTGCCTTTAGTATAAAATTCGGAGGCAATTTCAGTGTTTCATCGTCATTAAGAAGGTCCAAGGGATACAGTGAACCTGAAGTGAAGCATTGGAATCTGAGACTGGACTCACAGGAGAGGTTCAAATCATAGAAAATGAGAGTCTCAGTCCTCTTTTACTTAAGTCGCATTGTGCCTTTTGTATTAAATTCGGAAGCAATTTCTGTGTGTCATCGTCAATAAGAAGGTCCAAAGGATACAGTAAACCTGAAGTGAAGCATCGGAATCTAAAGCTGGACTCACAGGAGAGGTTCAAATCATATAAAGGTAGAGTTCAGTCCTCTTGTACTTAAGTCGGCATTGTGCCTTTTGAATTTAATTCCGATGCAGTTTCTGTGCTTCATCGTCAATAAGAAGGTCCATGGAATACAGTAAACCCGAAGTGTAACATCGGTACCTAAAACTGGACTCACAGGAGAGGTTCAAACCATAGAAAGTTAGAGTGTCACTCCTCTTGTACTTAACTCGGCATTGTGGCTTTTGAATTGATTTCCGATGCAATTCCTGCGGTTCATCGTCAATAAGAAGGTCCAAGGTATACAGTAAACCTGAAGTGAAGCATCGAAATATAAAACTCGACTCACAGGAGAGGTTCAAATCATAGAAAGTGAGAGTGTCAGTCCTCTTGTACTTAAGTCGGCATTGTGCCTTTTGTACTAAATTCGGATGCAATTTCTGTGTTTCATCGTCAATATGAAGGTCCAACGGATACATTAAACCGGAAGTGAAGCATTGGAATCTAAAACTGTACTCACAGGAGAGGTTCAAATCATAGAAAGATTGAGTGTCAGTCCTCTTGTACTTAAGTCGGAATTGTGCCTTTTGAATTTACTTCCGATGCAATTTCTGTGCTTCATCGTCAAAAAGAAAGTCCATGGTATACAGTAAACCTGAAGTGTAACATCGGCACCTAAAACGGGACTCCCAGGAGCGGTTCAAATCATAGAAAGTTATAGTGTCACTCCTCTTGTACTTAAGTCGGCATTGTGGCATTTGAATTTAATTCCGATGCAATTCCTTTGTTTCATCGTCAATAGGAACGTCCAAAGTGTACAGTAAACCTGAAGTGAAGCATCGGAATCTAAAACTCGACTCACAAGAGAGGTTCAAATCATAGAGAGTTAGAGTGTCAGTCCTCTTGTACTTAAGTCGGCATTGTGCATTTTGTATTAAATTCAGATGCAATTTCTGAGTTTCATCGTCAATAAGAAGGTCCAAGGGATACAGTAAACCTGAAGTGAAGCATCGGAATCTAAAACTGGACTCACAGGAGTGTTTCAAATCATAGAAAGTGAGAGTGTCAGTCCTCTTGTACTTAAGTCGGCATTGTGCCTTTAGTATTAAATTCGGATGCAATTTCTGTGTTTCAACGTCAATAAGAAGGTCCAAGGGATACAGTAAACCGGAAGTGAAGCATCGGAATCTAAAACTGGACTCGCTGGAGAGGTTCAAATAATAGAAAGTGAGAGTGTCAGTCCTCTTGTACTCCAGTCGGCATTGTGCTTTTTGTATTAAATTCGGATGCAATTTCTGTGTTTCATCGTCATTAAGAATGGCCAAGGGATACAGTGAACCTGAAGTGAAGCATCGGAATCCAAAACTGGACTCACAGGAGAGGTTCAAATGATAGAAAGTTAGAGTGTCAGTCCTCTTCTACTTAAGTCGGAATTTTGCCTTTTGAATTTAATTCCGATGCATTTTCTGTGCTTCATCGTCAATAAGAAGGTCCATGGTATACAGTAAACCTGAAGTGTGGCATCGGAATCTAAAACTGGACTCCCAGGAGAGGATCAAATCACAGGAAGTTAGTGTGTCCGTCCTCTTGTACTTAAGTCTGCATTGTGCTATTTTGAAGTTAATTCCGATGTAATTTCTGTGTTTCATCGTCAATATGAAGGTCCAAGGTATACAGTAAACCTGAAGTAAAGCATCGGAATCTAAAACTGCACTCACAGGAGAGGTTCAAATCATATAAAGGTAGAGTTCACTCCTCTTGTACTTTGGTCGGCATTGTGCCTTTTGAATTTAATTCCGATGCAATTTCTGTGCTTCATCGTCAATAAGAAGGTCCATGGTATACAGTAAGGCTGAAGTGGAACATCGGTACCTAAAACTGGACTCACAGGAGAGATTCAAATCATAGAAATTGAGAGTGTTAGTCCTCTTGTACTTAAGTCGGCATTGTGCCTTATGTATTCAATTTGGATTCAATTTCTGTATTTCATCGTCAATAAGAAAGTCCAAGGGATACAGTAAACCTGAAGTGAAGCTTCGGACCTAAAACTGGTTTCACAGGGGAGATTCATATCATAGAAAGTTAGAGTGTCAGTCCTCTTGTACTTAAGTCGGCATGGGTCTTTTTATTTTAATTCCGATGCAATTTCTGTGTTTCATCGTCAATACGAAGGTGCAAGGTATACAGTAGACCGGAAGTGAAGCATCGGAATCTAAAACTGGACTCACAGGAGAGGTTCAAATCAACGAAAGTTAGAGTCTCAGTCCTCTTGTACTGAAGTCGGCATTGTGCCATTTCAAGTTAATTCCGATGCAATTTCTGTGCTTCATCGTCAGTAAGAAGGTCCAAGGTACACAGGAAACCTGAAGTGAAGCATCGGAATCTAAAACCGGACTCACAGGACAAGTTCAAATCATATAAAGTTAGAGTATCAGTCCACTTTCACTTAAGTCGGCATTGTGCCTTTTGTATTAAATTCGGATGCAATTTCTGTGTTTCATCGTCAATAAGAAGGTCCAAGGGATACATTAAACCTGAAGTGAAGCATCGGAATCTAAAACTGGACTCACAAGAGAGGTTTAAATCATAGGAAGTTAGAGAGTCCGTCCTCTTGTACTTAAGTCGGCATTATGGTATTTTGAAGTTAATTCCGATGTAATTTCTGTGTTTCATCGTCAATATGAAGGTCCAAGGTAAACAGTAAACCTGAAGTGAAGCATCGGAATCTAAAACTGGACTCACAGGAGAGGTTCAAATCATAGAAAGTTAGAGTGTCACTCCTCTCGTACTTAAGTCGGCATTGTGGCTTTTGAATTGATTTCCGATGCAATTCCTGTGTTTCATCGTCAATAAGAAGGTCCAGAGTGTCCAGTAAACCTGAAGTGAAGCATCGGAATCTAAAACTGGGCTCACATTACAGGTTCAAATCATAGAAAGTTAGAGTGTCAGTCCTCTTGTACTTAAGTTAGCATTGTGCCTTTTGTATTAAATTCGCATGTAATATCTGTGTTTCATCGTCAATAAGAAGGTCCTAGGGATACAGCAAACCTGAAGTGAAGCATCGGAATCTAAAGCTGGACTCACAGGAGAGGTTCAAATCATAGAAAGTTACAGTGTCAGTCCTCTTGTACTTAACTCGGCATTGTGCCTTTTGAATTTAATTCCGATCCAATTTCTGTGTTTCATCGTCAATACGAAGGTCCAAGGTATAAAGTAAACCTGCAGTTAAGCATCGGAATCTAAAACTGGACTCACAGGAGAGGTTCAAATCATAGAAAGTTAGAGTGTCAGTCCTCTTGTACTTAAGTCGACATTGTGACTTTTGTATTAAATTCGGATGCAATTTCTGTGTTTCATCGTCAATAATAAGGTCCAAGGGATACAGTAAACCTGAAGTGAAGCATCGGAATCTAAAACTGGACTCACAGGAGAGGTTCAAATCATAGAATGTTAGAGCGTCAGTCCTCTTGTTTTTTAGTCGGCATTGTGCCTTTTGTATTAAATTCGGATGCAATTTCAGTGCTTCATCGTCAATAAGAAGGTCCAAGGGATACAGTGAACCTGATGTGAAGCATCGGAATCTGAGACTGGACTCACAGGAGAGGTTCAAATCAACGAAAGTTAGAGTCTCAGTATTCTTGTACTGAAGTCGGCATTGTGCCATTTGAAGTTCATTCCGATGCAATTTCTGTGCTTCATCGTCAGTAAGAATTTCCAAGGTACACAGAAAACCTGAAGTGAAGCATCGGAATCTAAAACTGGACGCACAGGAGAGGTTCATATCATAGAAAGTGAGAGTGTCAGTCCTCTTTTACTTAAGTCGCATTGTGCCTTTTGTATTAAATTCGGATGCAATTTCTGTGTGTCATCGTCAATAAGAAGGTCCAAGGGATACAGTAAACCTGAAGTAAGGCATCAAAATCTAAAACTGGACTCACATTACAGGTTCAAACAATAGAAAGCTAGAGTGTCAGTCCCCTTGTACTTAAGTCGGCATGGGCCTTTTGAACTTAATTCCGATGCAATTTCTGTGCTTCATCGTCAATAAGACGGTCCAAGGTACACAGTAAACCTGAAGTGAAAAATCGGATTCCAAAACTTGACTCACAGGAGAGGTTCAAATCATAGAAAGTTAGAGTATCAGTCCTCTTGTACTTAATTCGGCATTGTGCCTTTTGAAATTAATTCCGATGCAATTTCTGTGTTTCATCGTCAATACGAAGGTCCAAGGTATACAGTAAATCTGAAGTTAAGCATCGGAATCAAAACTGGACTCACAGGAGAGGTTCAAATCATACAAAGTTAGAGTGTCAGTCCTCTTGCACTTAAATCGGCATTGTGACTTTTGTATTAAATTCGGATGCAATTTCTGTGTTTCATCGTCAATATGAAGGTCCAAGGGATACAGTAAACCTGAAGTGAAGCTTCGGAATCTAAAACTGGTCTCACCGGAGAGGTTCAAATCATAGTAAGTTAGAGTGTCAGTCCTCTTGTACTTAACTCGGCATTGTGCCTTTTGTATTTAATTCGGATACAATTTCTGTGTTTGAACGTCAATAAGAAGGTCCAAGTTATACAGCAAACCTGAAGTGAAGCATCGGAATCTAAAACTAGACTCACAGGAGAGGTTCAAATCAAAGAAATTTAGAGTGTCCGTCCTCTTGTACTTAAGTCGGCATTGTGCTATTTTGAATTAAATCCGATGCAATATCTGTGTTTCATCGTCAATAAGAAGGTCCAAGGTATACAGTAAACCTGAAGTGAAGCATCGGAATCTAAAACTGGACTCACTGGAGAGGTTCAAATCATAGAGAGTTAGAGTGTCAGTCCTATTGCAAGTAAGTCGGCATTGTGCCTTTTGTATTAAATTCGGATGCAATTCGTCTGTTTCATCGTCAATAAGAAGTTCCAAGGGATACAGTAAACCGGAAGTGAAGCATCGGAATCTAAAACTGGACTCACAGGAGAGGTTCAAATCATAGAAAATTAGAGTGTCAGTCCTCTTGTACTTATGTCGGCAATGTGCCTTTTGTATTACATTCGGATGCAGTTTCTGTGTTTCATCGTCAATAAGAAAGTCCAAGGGATACAGTATACCTGACGTGAAGCATCGGAATCTAAAACTGGACTCACAGGAGAGGTTCATATCTTAGAAAGTTAGAGGGTCAGTCCTCTAGTACTTAAGTCGGCATTGTGCCTTTTGTATCAAATTCGGATGCAATTTCTGTGTATCATCGTCAATAAGAAGGTCAAAGGGATACAGTAACCCTGAAGTGAAGCATCGGAATCTAAAGCTGGACTCACAGGAGAGGTTCAAATCATAGAAAGTTAGAGTGTCAGTCCTCCTGTACTCATCTCGGCATTGTGCATTCGTATTTAATTCCGATCGAATTTCTGTGCTTCATGGTCAATGAGAAGGTCCAAGGTACACAGTAAACCTGAAGTGAAGCATCGGAATCTAAAACTGGACTCACAGGAGAGGTACAAATCATAGACAGTTAGAGTATCAGTCCTCTTGTACTTAAGCCGACATTGTGCCTTTTGAATTTAATTCCGATGCAATTTCTGTGTTTCATCGTCAATACGAAGGTCCAAGGTATACAGTAAACCTGAAGTTAAGCATCGGAATCTAAAACTGGACTCACAGGAGAGGTTCAAATCATAGAAAGTTAGAGTGTCAGTCCTCTTGTACTTAAGTCGGCATTCTGTCATTTGTATTAAATTCGGATGCAATTTCTGTGTTTCATCGTCAATATGAAGGTCCAAGGGATACAGTAAACCTGAAGTGAAGCTTCGGAATGTAAAACTGGTCTCACAGGAGAGGTTCAAATCATAGAAAGAAAGAGTGTCAGTCCTCTTGTACTTAAGTCGGCATTGTGCCTTTTACGTTAAATTCGGATGCAATTTCTTTGTTTCATCGTCAATAAGAAAGTCCAAGAGATAGAGTAAACCCGAAGTGAAACATCGGAATGTAAAACTGGACTCACAGAAGAGGTTCAAATCATAGAAAGTTAGAGTATCAGTCCTCTTGTACTTAAGTCGGCATTATGCATTTTGAGTTTAATTCCGAAGCAATTTCTGTGTTTCATCGTCAATAAGAAGGTGCAAGGTATACAGTAAACCTGACGTGAAGCATTGGAATCTAAAACTGGACTCACAGGAGAGGTTCAAATCATAGAAAGTTAGAGTGTCAGTCCTCTTGCACTTGAGTCGGCATTGTGCCTTTTCTATTAAATTCGGATGCAATGTCTGTGTTTCTCGTCAATAAGAAGGTCCAAGGAATACAGTAAACCTGAAGTGAAGCATCGGAATCCAAAACTGGACTAACCGAAGAGGTTCTAATCATAAAAATTTAGAGAGCGTCAGTCCTCTTGTACTTAAGTCGGCATTGTGCATTTTGAATTAAATTCCGATGCAATTTCTGTGTTTCATCGTCAATAAGAAGGTGTAAGGTATACAGTAAACCTGAAGTGAAGCATCTGGATCTAAAACTGGACTCACAGGAGAGGTTCGAATCATAGAGGGTTAGAGTGTCAGTCCTATTGTAAGTAAGTCGGCATTGTGCCTTTTCTATTTAATTCCGATGCTATTTCTGTGTTTCATCGTCAATAAGAAGGTCCAAGGGATACAGTAAACCTGAAGTGAAGCATCGGAATCTAAAACTGGACTCACACGTAGGTTCAAACCATAGAACGTTAGAGCGTCATTCCTCTTGTACTTAAGTCGGCATTGTGCCTTTTGTATTAAATTCGGATGCAATTTCTGTGTTTCATCGTCATTAAGAAGGTCCAAGGGATACTGTGAACCTGAAGTGAAGCATCGGAATCTGAGACAGGACTCACAGGAGAGGTTCAAATCATAGAAAGTGAGAGTGTCGGTCCTCATTTACTTAAGTCGACATTGTGCCTTTTGAATTTAAATCCGATGCAATTTCTGTGCTTTTTCGTCACAAAGAAGGTCCAAGGCATGCAGTAAACCTGAAGTGAAGCATCGGAATCTAAAACTGGACTCGCATTACAGGTTCAAATCATAGAAAGTTAGAGTGTCAGTCCTCTTGTACTTACGTCGGCATTGTGCCTTTTGTATTAAATTCGGTTGCAATTTCTGTGTTTCATCGCAAATAAGAAGGTCCAAGGGATACAGTATACCTGAAGTGAACCTTCGGAATCTAAAACTGCAATCACCGGAGAGGTTCAAATCATAGTAAGTTAGAGTGTCAGTCCTCTTGTACTTAACTCGGCATTGTGCCTTTTGTATTAAATTGGGATACAATTTCTGTGTTTCAACGTCAATAAGAAGGTCTAAGGGATACAGTAAACCTGAAGTAAAGCATCGGAACCTAAAACTGGACTCGCAGGAGAGGTTCAAATCATAGAAAGTTAGAGTGTCAGTCCTCTTGTACTTAAGTCGGCATAGTGCCTTTTGAATTTAGTTCCGATGCAATTTCTGTGTTCCATCGTCAATAAGAAGGTCCAAGGTATACAGAAAAGCTGATGTGAACCATCGGAATCTGAAACTGGACTCACAGGAGAGGTTCAAATCGTAGGAAGTGAGAGTGTCAGTCCTCTTGTACTTAAGTCGGCATTGTGCCTTTTGTATTAAATTCGGATGCAATTTTTTGTGTTTCATCGTCAATAAGAAGGTCCAAGGGATAGAGTAAACCTGAAGTGAAACATCGGAATCTAAAACTGGACTCACAGGAGAGGTTCAAATCATAGAAAGTTAGAGTATCAGTCCTGTCGTACTTAAGCCGGCATTGTGCCTTTTGAATGTAATTCCGATGCAATTTCTGTGTTTCATCGTCAATACGAAAGCCCAAGGTATACAGTAAACCTGAAGTTAAGCATCGGAATCTAAAACTGGACTCACAGGAGAGGTTCAAATCATAGAGAGTTAGAGTGTCAGACCTATTGGAAGTAAGTCGGCATTGTGCCTTTTGTATTAAATTCGGATACAATTTCTGTGTTTCATCGTCAATAAGAAGGTCCAAGGGATACAGTAAACCTGATTTGAAGTTTCGGAATCTAAAACTGGACTCACAGGAGAGATTCAAATCATAGAAAGTTAGAGTGTCAGTCATCTTGTACTTAAGTCGGCATTGTGAATTTTGTATTAAATTCGGATACAATTTCTGTGTTTCATCGTGTATAAGAAGGTCCAAGGGATACAGTAAACCTGAAGTTAAGCATCGGAATCTAAAACTGGACTCACAGGAAAGGTTCAAATCATAGAAAGTTAGAGCGTCAGTCCTCTTGTACTTAAGTCGGCATTGTGCCTTTTGTATTAAATTCGGATGCAATTTCTGTGTTTCATCGTCATTAAGTAGGTCCAAGGGATACAGTGAACCTGAAGTGAAGCATCGGAATCTGAGACTGGACTCAAAGGAGAGGTTCAAATCATTGAAAGTGAGAGTGTCAGTCCTCTTTTACTTAAGTCGCATTGTGCATTTTGTATTACATTCGGATGCAATTTCTGTGTGTCATCGTCAATAAGTAGGTCCAAGGGATACAGTAAACCTGAAGTGAAGCTTCGGTATCTAAAACTGGTCTCACCGGAGAGGTTCAAATCATAGTAAGTTAGAGTGTCAGTCCTCTTGTACTTAACTCGGCATTGTGAATTTTGTATTAAAATCGGATACAATTTCTGTGTTTCAACGTCAATAAGAAGGTCTAAGGGATACAGTAAACCTGAAGTGAAGCATCGGAATCTAAAACTGGACCTTCAGGAGAGGTTCAAATCATAGAAAGTTAGAGTGTCAGCCCTCTTGTACTTAAGTCGGCATTGTGCATTTTGAATGTAATTCCGATGCTATTACTATGCTTCATCGTCAATAAGAAGGTCCAAGGTATACAGAAAAGCTGAAGTGGACCATCGGAATCAGAAACTGGACTCGGAGGAGAGATTCAAATCATACGAAATGAGAGTGTCAGTCCTCTTCTACTGAAGCCGGCATTGTGCCTTTTGTATTAAATTCGGTCGCAATTTCTGTGTTTCATCGTCAATAAGAGGGTCCAAGGGATACAGTAAACAAAAAGTGAAGCATCGGAATCTAAAACTGGACTCACAGGAGGGGTTCATGTCATAGAAAGTTAAAGTATCAGTCCTCTTATACTTAAGTAGGCATTGTGCCTTTTGTATTAAACTCGGATGCAATTTCTGTGCTTCATCGTTAAAAGAAGGTCCAAGGGATACAGTAAACCTGAAGTGAAGCATCGGAATCTAAAACTAGACTAACAGGAGTGGTTCAAAACATAGAAAGTTATAGTGTCAATCCTCCTGTACTGAAGTCGGCATTGTGCCTTTTGTATTAAATTCGGATGCATTTTCTGTGTTTCATCGTCAATAGGAAGGTCCAAGGGATACAGTATACATGAAGTGAAGCATCGGAATCTAAAACTGGATCCACAAGAGAGGTTCAAATCAAAGAAAGTTAGAGTGTCAGTCCTCTTGTACTTGAGTCGGCATTGTGCCTTTTCTATTAAATTCGGATGCAATGTCTGTGTTTCTCGTCAATAAGAAGGTCCAAGGGATACAGTTAACCTGAAGTGAAGCATCGGAATCTAAAACTGGATTTGCAGGATAGGTTCAAATCATAGAATGTTAGAGTGTCAGTCCTCTTATACTTCAGTCGGCAATGTGACTTTCGTATTAATATCTGTTGCAATTTCTGTCTTTCATCGTCAATAAGAAGGTCCAAGGGATACAGTAAACCTGAATTGAAGTTTTGGAATCTAAAACTGGACTCACAGGAGAGATTCAAGTCATAGAAAGTTAGAGTGTCAGTCCTCTAGTACTTAAGTCGGCATTGTGCCTTTAGTATTAAATTCGGATACAATTTCTGTGTTTCATCGTGTATAAGAAGGTCCAAGGGATACAGTTAACCTGAAGTGAAGCATCGGAATCTAAAACTGGATTTGCAGGATAGGTTCAAATCATAGAATGTTAGAGTGTCAGTCCTCTTATACTTCAGTCGGCAATGTGACTTTCGTATTAATATCTGTTGCAATTTCTGTGTTTCATCGTCAATAAGAAGGTCCAAGGGATACAGTAAACCTGAATTGAAGTTTTGGAATCTAAAACTGTACTCACAGGAGAGGTTCAAATCAAAGAAAGTGAGAGTGTCAGTCCTCTTGTACTTAAGTCGGCATTGAGCCTTTTGTATTCAATTCCGATGCAATTTCTGTGTTTCATCGTCAATAAGAAGGTGCAAGGCACACAGTAAACCTGAAGTGATGCATTGGAATCTAAAACTGGACTCACAGGAGAGATTCAAATGATAGAAAGTTAGAGTGTCAGTCCTCTTGTACTTAAGTCGGCTTTGTGGCAATTTAATTTAATTCCGATGCAATTCCTGTGCTTCATCGTCAATAGGATGGTCCAAGGTAAACAGTAAACCTGAAGTGAAGAATCGGAATCTAAAAATGGACTCACAGGAGAGGTTCAAATCATAGAGAGTTGAGTGTCAGTCCTATTGGAAGTAAGTCGGCATTGTGCCTTTTGTATTAAATTCGGATACAATTTCTGTGTTTGATCGTCAATAAGAAGGTCCAAGGGATACAGTAAACCTGATTTGAAGTTTCGGAATCTAAAACTGGACTCACAGGAGAGATTCAAATCATAGAAAGTTAGAGTGTCAGTCCTCTTGTACTTAAGTCGGCATTGTGAATTTTGTATTAAATTCGGATACAATTTCTGTGTTTCATCGTGTATAAGAAGGTCCAAGGGATACAGTAAACCTGAAGTTAAGCATCGGAATCTAAAACTGGACTCACAGGAAAGGTTCAAATCATAGAAAGTTAGAGCGTCAGTCCTCTTGTACTTAAGTCGGCATTGTGCCTTTTGTATTAAATTCGGATGCAATTTCTGTGTTTCATCGTCATTAAGTAGGTCCAAGGGATACAGTGAACCTGAAGTGAAGCATCGGAATCTGAGACTGGACTCAAAGGAGAGGTTCAAATCATAGAAAGTGAGAGTGTCAGTCCTCTTTTACTTAAGTCGCATTGTGCATTTTGTATTACATTCGGATGCAATTTCTGTGTGTCATCGTCAATAAGTAGGTCCAAGGGATACAGTAAACCTGAAGTGAAGCTTCGGTATCTAAAACTGGTCTCACCGGAGAGGTTCAAATCATAGTAAGTTAGAGTGTCAGTCCTCTTGTACTTAACTCGGCATTGTGAATTTTGTATTAAAATCGGATACAATTTCTGTGTTTCAACGTCAATAAGAAGGTCTAAGGGATACAGTAAACCTGAAGTGAAGCATCGGAATCTAAAACTGGACCTTCAGGAGAGGTTCAAATCATAGAAAGTTAGAGTGTCAGCCCTCTTGTACTTAAGTCGGCATTGTGCATTTTGAATGTAATTCCGATGCTATTACTATGCTTCATCGTCAATAAGAAGGTCCAAGGTATACAGAAAAGCTGAAGTGGACCATCGGAATCAGAAACTGGACTCGGAGGAGAGATTCAAATCATACGAAATGAGAGTGTCAGTCCTCTTCTACTGAAGCCGGCATTGTGCCTTTTGTATTAAATTCGGTCGCAATTTCTGTGTTTCATCGTCAATAAGAGGGTCCAAGGGATACAGTAAACAAAAAGTGAAGCATCGGAATCTAAAACTGGACTCACAGGAGGGGTTCATATCATAGAAAGTTAAAGTATCAGTCCTCTTATACTTAAGTAGGCATTGTGCCTTTTGTATTAAACTCGGATGCAATTTCTGTGCTTCATCGTTAAAAGAAGGTCCAAGGGATACAGTAAACCTGAAGTGAAGCATCGGAATCTAAAACTAGACTAACAGGAGTGGTTCAAAACATAGAAAGTTATAGTGTCAATCCTCCTGTACTGAAGTCGGCATTGTGCCTTTTGTATTAAATTCGGATGCATTTTCTGTGTTTCATCGTCAATAGGAAGGTCCAAGGGATACAGTATACATGAAGTGAAGCATCGGAATCTAAAACTGGATCCACAAGAGAGGTTCAAATCAAAGAAAGTTAGAGTGTCAGTCCTCTTGTACTTGAGTCGGCATTGTGCCTTTTCTATTAAATTCGGATGCAATGTCTGTGTTTCTCGTCAATAAGAAGGTCCAAGGGATACAGTTAACCTGAAGTGAAGCATCGGAATCTAAAACTGGATTTGCAGGATAGGTTCAAATCATAGAATGTTAGAGTGTCAGTCCTCTTATACTTCAGTCGGCAATGTGACTTTCGTATTAATATCTGTTGCAATTTCTGTCTTTCATCGTCAATAAGAAGGTCCAAGGGATACAGTAAACCTGAATTGAAGTTTTGGAATCTAAAACTGGACTCACAGGAGAGATTCAAGTCATAGAAAGTTAGAGTGTCAGTCCTCTAGTACTTAAGTCGGCATTGTGCCTTTAGTATTAAATTCGGATACAATTTCTGTGTTTCATCGTGTATAAGAAGGTCCAAGGGATACAGTTAACCTGAAGTGAAGCATCGGAATCTAAAACTGGATTTGCAGGATAGGTTCAAATCATAGAATGTTAGAGTGTCAGTCCTCTTATACTTCAGTCGGCAATGTGACTTTCGTATTAATATCTGTTGCAATTTCTGTGTTTCATCGTCAATAAGAAGGTCCAAGGGATACAGTAAACCTGAATTGAAGTTTTGGAATCTAAAACTGTACTCACAGGAGAGGTTCAAATCAAAGAAAGTGAGAGTGTCAGTCCTCTTGTACTTAAGTCGGCATTGAGCCTTTTGTATTCAATTCCGATGCAATTTCTGTGTTTCATCGTCAATAAGAAGGTGCAAGGCACACAGTAAACCTGAAGTGATGCATTGGAATCTAAAACTGGACTCACAGGAGAGATTCAAATGATAGAAAGTTAGAGTGTCAGTCCTCTTGTACTTAAGTCGGCTTTGTGGCAATTTAATTTAATTCCGATGCAATTCCTGTGCTTCATCGTCAATAGGATGGTCCAAGGTAAACAGTAAACCTGAAGTGAAGAATCGGAATCTAAAAATGGACTCACAGGAGAGGTTCAAATCATAGAGAGTTGAGTGTCAGTCCTATTGGAAGTAAGTCGGCATTGTGCCTTTTGTATTAAATTCGGATACAATTTCTGTGTTTCATCGTCAATAAGAAGGTCGAAGGGATACAGTGAACCTGAAGTGAAGCATCGGAATCTGAGACTGGACTCAAAGGAGAGGTTCAAATCATAGAAAGTGAGAGTGTCAGTCCTCTTTTACTTAAGTCGCATTGTGCATTTTGTATTACATTCGGATGCAATTTCTGTGTTTCATCGTCAATATGAAGGTGAAAGGTATACAGTAAACCTGAAGTGAAGCATCGCAATCTAGAACTAAACTCAAAGGACAGGTTCAAATCATAGAGAGTTAGAGTGTCAGTCCTATTGTAAATAAGTCGGCATTGTGCCTTCTGAATTTATTTCTAATGCAATTTCTGTGTTTCATCGTCAATAAGAAGGTGCAAGGTATACAGTAAACCTGAAGTGAAGCAATGGAATCTAAAACTGGACTCACAGGAGAGGTTCAAATCATAGAAAATTAGAGTGTCAGTCCTCTTGTACTTAAGTCGGCATTGTGCCTTTTATATAAAATTCGGATGCAATTTCTGTGTTTCATCGTCAATAAGAAGGTCCAAGGGATAGAGTAAACCTGAAGTGAAACATCGAAATCTAAAATTGGACTCACAGGAGAGGTTCAAATCATTGAAAGTTTGAGTGTCAGTCCTCTTCTACTGAAGCCGGCATTGTGTCTTTTGTATTAAATTCGGATGCAATTTCTATGTTTCATCGCCAATAAGAGGGTCCAAGGGATACAGTAAACAAAAAGTGAAGCATCGGAATCTAAAACCGGACTCACAGGAGAGGTTCAAATCATTGAAAGTTAGAGTATCAGTCCTATTGTACTTATGTCGGCATTGTGCCTTTTGAAATTAATTCCGATGCAATTTCTGTGTTTCATCATCAATACGAAGATCCAAGGTATACAGTAAATCTGAACTTAAGCATCGGAATCAAAACTGGGCTCACAGGAGAGGTTCAAATCATAGAAAGTTAGAGTGTCAGTGCTCTTGTACTTAAATCGGCTTTGTGACTTTTGTATTAAATTCGGATGCAATTTCTGTATTTCATCGTCAATATGAAGGTCCAAGGGATGCAGTAAACCTGAAGTGAAGCTTCGGTATCTAAAACTGGTCTCTCCGGAGAGGTTCAAATCATAGTAAGTTAGAGTGTCAGTCCTCTTGTACTTAAGTCGGCATTGTGCCTTTTGTATTAAATTCGGATACAATTTCTGTGTTTCAACGTCAATAAGAAGGTCTAAGGGATACAGTAAACCTGAAGTGAAGCATCGGAATCTAAAACTGGACCTTCAGGAGAGGTTCAGATCATAGAAAGTTAGAGTGTCAGTCCTCTTGTACTTAAGTCGGCATTGTGCATTTTGAATGTAATTCCGATGCCATTTCTGTGTTTCATCGTCAATAAGAAGGTCCAAGGTATACAGAAGAGCTGAAGTGAACCATCAGAATCAGAAACTGGACTCAGAGGAGAGGTTCAAATCATAGGAAATGAGAGTGTCAGTCCTCTTCTACTGAAGCCGGCATTGTGCTTTTGGATTAAATTCGGATGCAATTTCTGTGTTTCATCGTCAATAAGAGGGTCCAAGGTATACAGTAAACAAAAACTGAAGCATCGGAATCTAAAACTGGACTCACAGGAGGGTTTCAAATCATAGAAAGTTAAAGTATCAGTCCTCTTATACTTAAGTTGGCATTGTGCCTTTTGTATTAAATTCGGATGCAATTTCTGTGCTTCATCGTCAATAAGAAGGTCCAAGGGATACAGTAAACCTGAAGTGAAGCATCCGAATCTAAAACTAGACTCACAGGAGTGGTTCAAATTATAGAAAGTTATAGTGTCACTCCTCCTGTACTTAAGTCGGCATTGTGCCTTATGTATTAAATTCGGATGCAATTTCTGTGTTTCGTCGTCAATAGGAAGGTCCAAGGGATACAGTAAACTTGAAGTGTAGCATCGGAATCTAAAACTGGACTCACAGGAGAGGTTCAAATCAAAGAAAGTTAGAGTGTCCATCCTCTTGTACTGAAGTCGGCATTGTGCTATTTTGCATTTAATTCCGATGCAATATCTGTGTTTCATCGTCAATAAGAAGGTCCAAGGTATACAGTAAACCTGAAGTGAAGCATCGGAAGCTAAAACTGGACTCACAGGAGACTTTCAAATCATAGAAAGTTAGAGTGTCAGTCCTCTTGTACTTAAGTCGGCATTGTGCCTTTAGTATTAAATTCGGATACAATTTCTGTGTTTCATAGTGTATTAGAAGGTCCAAGGGATACAGTAAACCTGAAGTGAAGCATCGGAATCTAAAACTGGACTCACAGGAGAGGTTCAAATTATAGAAAGTTAGAGCGTCACTCCTCTTGTACTTAAGTCGGCATTGTGCCTTTTGTATTAAATTCGGATGCAATTTCTGTGTTTCATCGTCATTAAGTAGGTCCAAGGGATACAGTGAACCTGAAGTGAAGCATCGGAATCTGAGACTGGACTCACAGGAGAGGTTCAAATTATAGAAAGTGAGAGTGTCGGTCCTCTTGTACTTAAGTCGGCATTGTGCCTTTTGTATTCAATTCCGATGCAATTTCTGTGTTTCATCGTCAATAAGAAGGTGCAAGGCATACAGTAAACCTGAAGTGAAGCATTGGAATCTAAAACTGGAGTCACAGGAGAGATTCAAATGATAGAAAGTTAGAGTGTCAGTCCTCCTGTACTTAAGTCGGCATGGGCATTTTGAATTTAATTCCGATGCAATTTTTGTGCTTCATTGTCAAAAAGAAGGTCCATGGTATACAGTAAACCTGAAGTGTAACATCGGCATCAATAACTGGACTCACAGGAGAGGTTCAAAACATAGAAAGTTAGAGTGTCACTCCTCTTGTACTTAAGTCGGCATTGTGGCATCTTAATTTAATTCCGATGCAATTCCTGTGCTTCATCGTCAATAAGAAGGTCCAAGGTAAACAGTAAACCTGAAGTGAAGAATCGGAACCTAAAACTGGACTCACAGGAGAGGTTCAATTCATAGAAAGTTAGAGTATCAGTCCTCTTTTACTTATGTCGGCATTGTGCCTTTTGAATTTAATTCCGATGCAATTTATGTGTTTCATCGTCAATACGAAGGTCCAAGGTATACAGTAAATCTGAAGTTAAGCATCGGAGTCAAGACTGGACTCACAGGAGAGGTTCAAATCATAGAAAGTTAGAGTGTCAATCCTCTTGTACTTAAAACGCCATTGTGACTTTTGAATTAAATTCCGATGCAATTTCTGTGTTTCATCGTCAATATGAAGGTCCAAGGGATACAGTAAACCTGAAGTGAAGCATCGGAATCTAAAACTGGACTCACAGGAGAGGTTCAAATCATTAAATGTTAGAGCGTCAGTCCTCTTATACTTAATTTGGCATTGTGCTTTTTGTATTAAATTCGGATGCAATTTCTGTGTTTCATCGTTAATAAGAAGGTCCAAGGGATGCAGTAAACCTGAAGTGAAGCATCGGAATCTAAAACGGGACTCACAGGAGAGGTTCAAACCATAGAAAGTTAGAGTGTCAGTCCTCTTGTACTTAAGTCGGCATTGTGGCTTTTGAATTTAATTCCGATGCAATTTATGTGTTTCATCGTCAATAATAAGGTGCAAGGTATACAGTAAACCTGACGTGAAGCATTGGAATCTAAACTGGACTCACTGGAGAGGATCAAATCATAGAAGGTTAGAGTGTCAGTCCTCTTGTACTTGAGTCGGCATTGTGCCTTTTCTATTAAATTCGGATGCAATGTCTGTGTTTCTCGTCAATAAGAAGGTCCAAGGGATACAGTAAACCTGAAGTGAAGCATCGGAATCTAAAACTGGACAAACCGAAGAGGTTCTAATCATAGAAAGTTAGAGAGTGTCGGTCCCTTTGTACTTAAGTCGGCATTGTGCATTTTGGATTTAATTCCGAAGCAATTTCTGATTTTCATCGTCAGTAAGTAGGTGCAAGGTATACAGTAAACCTGAAGAGAAGCATCGGAATCTAAAACTTGACTCACAGGAGAGGTTCAAATCATAGATAATTAGAGTGTCAGTCCTCTTGTACTTAGGTCGGCATTGTGCCTTTTATATAAAATTCGGATGCAATTTCTGTGTTTCATCGTCAATAAGAAGGTCCAAGGGATACAGTAAACCTGAAGTGAAGCATCGAAATCTAAAACTGGACTCACAGGAGAGGTTCAAATCATTGAAAGTTAGAGTGTCAGTCCTCTTCTACTGAAGCCGGCATTGTGTCTTTTGTATTAAATTCGGATGCAATTTCTATGTTTCATCGCCAATAAGAGGGTCCAAGGGATACAGTAAACAAAAAGTGAAGCATCGGAATCTAAAACCGGACTCACAGGAGAGGTTCAAATCATAGAAAGTTAGAGTGTCAGTGCTCTTGTACTTAAATCGGCATTGTGACTTTTGTATTAAATTCGGATGCAATTTCTGTGTTTCATCGTCAATATGAAGGTCCAAGGGATACAGTAAACCTGAAGTGAAGCTTCGGTATCTAAAACTGGTCTCACCGGAGAGGTTCAAATCATAGTAAGTTAGAGTGTCAGTCCTCTTGTACTTAACTCGGCATTGTGCCTTTTGTATTAAATTCGGATACAATTTCTGTGTTTCAACGTCAATAAGAAGGTCTAAGGGATACAGTAAACCTGAAGTGAAGCATCGGAATCTAAACCTGGACCTTCAGGAGAGGTTCAGATCATAGAAAGTTAGAGTGTCAGTCCTCTTGTACTTAAGTCGGCATTGTGCATTTTGAATGTAATTCCGATGCCATTTCTGTGTTTCATCGTCAATAAGAAGGTCCAAGGTATACAGAAAAGCTGAAGTGAACCATCGGAATCAGAAACTGGACTCAGAGGAGAGGTTCAAATCATAGGAAATGAGAGTGTCAGTCCTCTTCTACTGAAGCCGGCATTGTGCTTTTGGATTAAATTCGGATGCAATTTCTGTGTTTCATCGTCAATAAGAGGGTCCAAGGGATACAGTAAACAAAAAGTGAAGCATCGGAATCTAAAACTGGACTCACAGGATAGTTTCAAATAATATAAAGTTAGAGTTTCAGTCTTCTTGGACTTAAGTCGGCATTGTGCCTTAAGAATTTAATTCCGATGCAATTTTTGTGCTTCATCGTCAAAAAGAAGCTTCAAGGGATACAGTAAACCTGAAGTAAATCATTTCAATCTAAAACTCGACTCACATTACAGGTTCAAATCATAGAAAGTTACAGTGTCAGTCCTCTTGTACTTAACTCGGCAATGTGCATTTGAATTTAACCCTGCTGTTCTGTTCACTTTTACTTGACATATATACTGTTCGGGTCAATATGACCCGACATATCAAAATGCTTTAGAAACATAAATTTTGGTACAGTTTTAGCTATCGACATTGTTGTTCTATTCCAGTACCTTGTTAGTAATAATAATAATAATAATAATAATAATAATAATGGTAATAATAATAATAATAACAATGCATACAACTTTATTGAGGGATATTTTTCATTTAAATATGCACATAAATTTGAAACAACAGACAGTTTCCATTACAGGCATTCAACTTAGAAAGCACTACAGTTTTTCCATACTTCTATTCTTATTGTTGACAGTTTAGACGTAAGTATTGACATTTTCTAACAACAGACAGTTGTCATTACAGATATTCATCTTAGAGCACACTACAGTACAGAACACACTACAGTTTTTTTATTACATTCCAACATAGAAAGCACTACAACTTTAGAATCCTCTCTTCTTACTGATTGTAGTTTAGGCACAAGTATTCACATAAATTTGAAACAACAGAATTTTCAATACAATCATCTTATAAAATACTACAGTTCTTTTCTTACTGCTTGCACTGTGGACACAAGTAGGTTACATGTTTCTTGCAAATATGTTTACTACATTTTCCACACACCATGTTTGTTTTATTGTCATTACTTGATGGACAGAACTTACAGCGTGCACGTTTTGTAGATTTTCTTGTTGTTACCGATTCTGACACACCACCCACATCATTCGGGTTTTGGATGCTTGTGACCATTCTCAAAGAATCTTCTGTTCTTGGGAAATGCGTTCTTGATGCAATATGTTCTTTTATCAGTGACTTTCCAAGTTCCTCCAAGAATATTCTCCTTCTAGTCAATTTGCTTGCATTCCAATTAGGGTCAACCGAAATCCACAAAACGTATGCATTATAAGCAGAAACATCAAGAATATTGTAGAAAACTATCATTGGCCACCTATTACTTTTTCGTTTGCATGTATATGTACCTAATAACTGATCAAGCGTGTCTACAGCACCTTTGGTTGAATTATAGTCCAAAATCATTTTTGGCTTCTTATCAGCCCTGTCACTGATTTCCGCATCATGGTGGAGAGTGCTCATAAGTACAACATTCTTGTGTCTCTTAGGAATATAATTAACCACAGTAGTGTCATTTGTGAAGTAAAATGAAGAGCTGTGTACCTCCTTGTTGGTCATTTTGTGTGGAAGCTCCGGCTTATTTTTCCGTATAGTTCCCAACATAGTCAATTTCCTTTTCAGAAGCAGCTGCCCCAAATTGTACGACGTAAAAAAGTTGTCACACGTGATATTCTGACCACGTAACTCAGAAGTGAGATCAGATACCACCCTCATTCCCTGATTTCTTTCTGGTGCCGCTCCACTCACCTTTCCTGTATAAATTTGGGCTTTCAGTACGTATGAAGTTTTGCTGTCACACATGGTCCATATTTTGATCCCATATTTTGCCGGTTTACTTGGGATATACTGCTTGAATGGACAGCGACCTCTAAATGCTACTAACTGCTCGTCAACAGTAACATTTTCTCCTGGATTATACAGTTTAGGAAGGACCTCTACCCACTTCTCCCAAATACTACGAATTGCGGCAAGTTTGTCAGTACGTCGTCTTTCCTCTCTAGTAGATTTCTTGTCAAATCGCAGGACACGTGATATCTTACAGAATGTTTCATGAGACATGGTTGCTCGAAATATGTTTCGCCCAGTATCTTTATCCCACAAACTTTTTGTAGACTCCCCATGAGATCGATATACACCCGCTAGGAGTAAGAGTCCTAAGTATGCATGGAAAACAGAACCATCAATATCTGTCCACTGTTCACCATAAACTCGCTGCCCTTCAATATTTGTCATCTCTATTATTTCATTTTGAAGCGCTGTGTGAAATACTGCTTCAAATGAACATTTTACATCAGATATTCTGCTGACTGCATACCTGGTAACTCCTGGGGTACTCTTGATGATGTTCGAAGCTGGTAGGCGACCATGTTGTGCTGGTGGATGCAACTGCCATTCTATATTCCCATTTTTAGAAAGAAAAGTCTCTACACTATTTTGTATGGGCTGTGGACTGTCGTAACTGTCATCGGAACACTCGCTTTCAGATGCATTGCTGATGTGATCTTCAAACTCAGAAAGTGATCCTTCATCTGGTGAGGCATTTACTATTTCTTCCAACTCACGATCATTCAATGGTCTCATCGCCATGGTGTCACAAGTCAAACTGGGCAGAAACAAAGCATTCCAATTATTGAGAACTGCCAATTATTATTTCCTGGGGAAAGCAACAAACAAGCCCATTGTTGTGAACGCATGGAGCTTTAGGTGATTGTTGAGAGTAAGTTGGAATGATGCAGTCACTATTCCCACACAACACAACAAAAATAATTTTCGCCATTTCCAGATTTTAGAAATAAATACGAGTTACACTAAACATATTTGTGTCGGGTCATTATGACCCGAACATTACATATGCAACTATTACAGTTGAAGCCCAAACTTCTTAAACTTTTTTAAAACCTTTTAAAACACATGCTGCTCATCCATTTTCAGACAAAGTCACAAAGTTTCATAAATATATATTGGTATTTACATAATGTAAAATAACGTTCATATTCGTTTCGGGTCATATAGACCCGAACAGAACAGCAGGGTTAATTCCGATGCAATTTCTGTGCTTCATCGTCAATAAGAAGGTCCAAGGTACACACTAAACCTGAAGTGAAGCATCGGAACCTAAAACTGGACTCACAGGAGAGGTTCAATTCATAGAAAGTTAGAGTATCAGTCCTCTTTTACTTATGTCGGCATTGTGCCTTTTGAATTTAATTCCGATGCAATTTATGTGTTTCATCGTCAATACGAAGGTCCAAGGTATACAGTAAATCTGAAGTTAAGCATCGGAGTCAAGACTGGACTCACAGGAGAGGTTCAAATCATAGAAAGTTAGAGTGTCAATCCTCTTGTACTTAAATCGCCATTGTGACTTTTGTATTAAAATCCGATCCAATTTCTGTGTTTCATCGTCAATATGAAGGTCCAAGGGATACAGTAAACCTGAAGTGAAGCATCGGAATCTAAAACTGGACTCACAGGAGAGGTTCAAATCATTAAAAGTTAGAGCGTCAGTCCTCTTGTACTTAAGCTAGCATTGTGCCTTTTGTATTAAATTCGGATTCAATTTCTGTGTTTCATCGTCAATAAGAGAGTCTAAGGGATACAGTAAACCTGAAGTGAAGCATTGGAATCTAAAACTGGACTCACAGGAGAGGTTCAAAACATAGAAAGTTAGAGTATTAGTCCTCTTATACTTAAGTTGCCATTGTGCCTTTTGTATTAAATTCGGATGCAATATCTGTGTTTCATCGTTAATAAGAAGGTCCAAGGGATGCAGTAAACCTGAAGTGAAGCATCGGAATCTAAAACTGGACTTACAGGAGAGGTTCAAATCATAGAAAGTTAGAGTGTCAGTCCTCTTGTACTTAAGTCGGCATTATGGCTTTTGAATTTAATTCCGATGCTATTTCTGTGTTTCATCGTCAATAATAAGGTGCAAGGTATACAGTAAACCTGACGTGAAGAATTGGAATCTAAAACTGGACTCACTGGAGAGGATCAAATCATAGAAGGTTAGAGTGTCAGTCCTCTTGTACTTGAGTCGGCATTGTGCCTTTTCTATTAAATTCGGATGCAATGTCTGTGTTTCTCGTCAATAAGAAGGTCCAAGGGATACAGTAAACCTGAAGTGAAGCATCGGAATCTAAAACTGGAGTAACCGAAGAGGTTCTAATCATAGAAAGTTAGAGAGTGTCGGTCCCTTTGTACTTAAGTCGGCATTGTGCATTTTGGATTTAATTCCGATGCAATTTCTGATTTTCATCGTCAATAAGAAGGTGCAAGGTATACAGTAAACCTGAAGAGAAGCATCGGAATCTAAAACTGGACTCACAGGAGAGGTTCAAATCATAGAGAGTTAGAGTGTCAGTCCTCTTGTACTTAAGTCGGCAATGTGCCTTTTGAATTTCATTCCGATGCAACTTCTGTGTTTCATCGTCAATACGAAGGTCCAAGGTATACAGTAAACCTGAAGTTTAGGATCGGAATCTAAAACTGGACTCACAGGAGAGGCTCAAATCATGGAAAGTTAGTGTGTCAGTCCTCTTGTACTTAAGTCGGCATTGCGCCTTTTATATTAAATTCCGATGCAATTTCTGTGTTTCAACGCCAATACGAAGGTCCAAGGGATAGAGTAAACCTGAACTGAAACATCGGAATGTAAAACTGGTCTCACAGGAGAGGTTCAAATCATTGAAAGTTAGAGTGTCAGTCCTCTTGTACTTAAGTCCGCATAGTGCCTTTTGAATTTAATTCCGATGCAATTTCTGTGTTTCATCGTCAATAAGAATTTCCAAGCTATACAGAAAAGCTGATGTGAACCATCGGAATCTGAAACTGGACTCACAGGAGAGGTTCAAATCGTAGGAAGTGAGAGTGTCAGTTCTCTTGAACTTAAGTCGGCATTGTGCCTTTTGTACTAAATTCGGATGCAATTTCTGTGTTTCATCATCAATAAGAAGGTCCAAGGGATACAGTAAACCTGAAGTGAACCATCGGAATCTAAAACTGGACTCACAGGAGAGGTACAAATCATTAAAAGTTAAGTGTCAGTCCTCTTGTACTTAAGCCGGCATTGTGCCTTTTGTATTAAATTCGGATTCAATTTCTGTGTTTCATCGTCAATAAGAAAGTCCAAGGGATACAGTAAACCTGAAGTGAAGCATCGGAATCTAAAACTGGACTCACAGGAGACGTTCAAATCATAGAAATTTAGAGTGTCAGTCCTCTTGTACTTAAGTCGGCATTGTGCCTTTTGTATTAAATTCGGATGCAATTTCTGTTTTTCATCGTCAATAGGAAGGTCCAAGGGATACAGTAAACTTAAAGTGAAGCATCGGAATCTAAAACTGGACCCACAAGAGTGGTTCAAATAATAGGAAGTTAGAGTGTCAGTCCTCATCTACTTAAGTCGGCATTGTGCCTTTTGAATTTAATTCCGATGCATTTTCTGTGCTTCATCGTCAATAAGAAGGTCCATGGTATACAGTAAACCTGAAGTGTAGCATCGGAATCTGAAACTGTACTCACAGGAGAGGTTCAAATCGTAGGAAGTGAGAGTGTCAGTTCTCTTGAACTTAAGTCGGCATTGTGCCTTTTGTATTAAATTCGGATGCAATTTCTGTGTTTCATCGTCAATAAGAAGGTCCAAGGTATACAGAAAACCTGAAGTGAAGCATCGGAAGCTAAAACTCGACTCACAGGAGAGGTTCAAATCATAGAAAGTTAGAGTGTCAGTCCTCTTGTACTTGAGTCGGCATTGTGCCTTTTCTATTAAATTCGGATGCAATGTCTATGTTTCTCGTCAATAAGAAGGTCCAAGGAATACAGTTAACATGAAGTGAAGCATCGGAATCTAAAACTGGATTTACAGGAGAGGTTCAAATCATAGAAAGTTAGAGTGTCAGTCCTCTTGTACTTAAGTCGGCATTGTGCCTTTAGTATTAAATTCGGATACAATTTCTGTGTTTCATCGTGAATAAGAAGGTCCAAGGGATACAGTAAACCTGAAGTGAAGCATCGGAATCTAAAACTGGACTCACAGGAGAGGTTCAAATTACAGAAAGTTAGAGCGTCACTCCTCTTGTGCTTAAGTCGGCATTGTGCCTTTTGTATTAAATTCGGATGCAATTTCTGTGTTTCATCGTCATTAAGTAGGTCCAAGGGATACAGTGAACCTGAAGTGAAGCATCGGAATCTGAGACTGAACTCACAGGAGAGGTTCAAATCATAGAAAGTGAGAGTGTCAGTCCTCTTTTACTTAAGTTGCATTGTGCATTTTGTATTAAATTCGGATGCAATTTCTGTGTGTCATCGTCAATAAGAAGGTCTAAGGGATACAGTAAACCTGAAGTGAACCATCGGAATCTAAAACTGGACTCACAGGAGAGGTTTAAATCATAGAAAGTGAGAGTGTCAGTCCTCTTGTACTTAAGGCGGCATTGTGCCTTTTGCATTCAATTCCGATGCAATTTCTGTGTTTCATCGTCAATAAGAAGGTGCAAGGCATACAGTAAACCTGAAGTGAAGCATTGGAATCTAAAACTGGACTCACAGGAGAGATTCAAATGATAGAAAGTTAGAGTGTCAGTCCTCCTGTACTTAAGTCGGCATGGCCATTTTGAATTTAATTCCGATGCAATTTTTGTGCTTCATTGTCAAAAAGAAGGTCCATGGTATACAGTAAACCTGAAGTGTAACATCGGCATCAAAAACTGGACTCACAGGAGAGGTTCAAAACATAGAAAGTTAGAGTGTCACTCCTCTTGTACTTAAGTCGGCATTGTGGCATTTTAATTTAATTCCGATGCAATTCCTGTGCTCCTTCGTCAATAAGAAGGTCCAAGGTAAACAGTAAACCTGAAGTGAAGAATCGGAATCTAAAACACGACTCACAGGAGAGGTTCAAATCATTGAAAGTGAGAGTGTCAGTCCTCTTGTACTTAAGTCGGCATTGTGTCTTTCGTATTAAATTCGGATGCAATTTCTGTGTATCATCGTCAATACGAAGGTCCAAGGGATACACGTAACCTGAAGTAAAGCATCGGAATCTAAAACTGGACTCACATGAGAGGTTCAAATAATATAAAGTTCGAGTGTCAGTCTTCTTGGACTTAAGTCGGCATTGTGCCTTAAGAATTTAATTCCGATGCAATTTTTGTGCTTCATCGTCAAAAAGAAGCTTCAAGGGATATAGTAAACCTGAAGTAAATCATTTCAATCTAAAACTGGACTCACATTACAGGTTCAAATCATAGAAAGTTAGAGTGTCAGTCCTCTTGTACTTAACTCGGCAATGTGCATTTGAATTTAATTCCGATGCAATTTCTGTGCTTCATCGTCAATAAGAAGGTCCAAGGTACACACTAAACCTGAAGTGAAGCATCGGAACCTAAAACTGGACTCACAGGAGAGGTTCAATTCATAGAAACTTAGAGTATCAGTCCTCTTGTACTTATGTCGGCATTGTGCCTTTTGAATTTAATTCCGATGCAATTTATGTGTTTCATCGTCAATACGAAGGTCCAAGGTATACAGTAAATCTGAAGTTAAGCATCGGAGTCAAAACTGGACTCACAGGAGAGGTTCAAATCATAGAAAGTTAGAGTGTCAATCCTCTTGTACTTAAGCTGGCATTGTGCCTTTTGTATTAAATTCGGATTCAATTTCTGTGTTTCATCGTCAATAAGAGAGTCCAAGGGATACAGTAAACCTGAAGTGAAGCATTGGATTCTAAAACTGGACTCACAGGAGAGGTTCAAACATAGAAAGTTAGAGTATCAGTCCTCTTATACTTAAGTTGGCATTGTGCCTTTTGTATTAAATTCGGATGCAATTTCTGTGTTTCATCGTTAATAAGAAGGTCCAAGGGATGCAGTAAACCTGAAGTGAAGCATCGGAATCTAAAACTGGACTCACAGGAGAGGTACAAATCATTAAAAGTTAAGGGTCAGTCCTCTTGTACTTAAGCCGGCATTGTGCCTTTTGTATTAAATTCGGATTCAATTTCTGTGTTTCATCGCCAATAAGAAAGTCCAAGGGATACAGTAAACCTCAAGTGAAGCATCGGAATCTAAAACTGGACTCACAGGAGACGTTCAAATCATAGAAAGTGAGAGTGTCAGTCCACTTGTACTTAAGCCGGCATTGTGCCTTTTGTATTAAATTCGGATTCAATTTCTGTGTTTAATCGTCAATAAGAGAGTCCAAGGGATACAGTAAACCTGAAGTGAAGCATCGGAATCTAAAACTGGACTCACAGGAGAGGTTCAAAACATTGAAAGTTAGAGTATCAGTCCTCTTATACTTAAGTTGGCATTGTGCCTTTTGTATTAAATTCGGATGCAATTTCAGTGTTTCATCGTTAATAAGAAGGTCCAAGGGATGCAGTAAACCTGAAGTGAAGCATCGGAATCTAATACTGGACTCACAGGAGAGGTTCAAATCATAGAAAGTTAGAGTGTCAGTCCTCTTGTACTTAAGTCGGCAATGTGCCTTTTGTATCAAATTTGTATGCATTTTCTGTGTTTCATCGTCAATATGAAAGTCCAAGGGATACAGTAAACCTGAAATGAAGCATCGAAATCTAAAACTGGACTCACAGGAGAGGTTCAAATCATAGAAAGTTATAGTGTCAATCCTGTAGTACCTAAGCCGGCATTGTGCCTTTTATATTAAATTCGGAAGCAATGTCTGTGTTTCATCGTCAATAAGAAGGTCCAAGGGATACAGTAAACCTGAAGTGAAGCAGCGGAATCTAAAACTGGACTCACAGGAGAAGTTCAAATCATAGAAAGTTAGAGTATCAGTCCTCTTGTACTTAAGTCGGCATTGTGACTTTTGTATTAAATTCGGATGCAATTTCTGTTTCATCGTCAATAAGAAGGTGCATGATTTACAGTAAACCTGAAGTGAAGCATCGGAATCTAAAACTGGACTCACAGGAGAGGTTCAAATCATAGAAAGTGAGAATGTCAGTCCTCTTGTACTGAAGTCGGCATTGTGCCTTTTGTATTAAATTCGGATGCAATCCATGTGTTTAATCATTAATTAGAAGGTCCAAGGGATACAGTAAACCTGAAGTGTAGCATCGGAATCTAAAACTGGACTAACCGAAGAGGTTCTAATCATAGAAAGTTAGAGAGTGTCGGTCCTTTTGTACTTAAGTCGGCATTGTGCATTTTGGATTTAATTCCGATGCAATTTCTGATTTTCATCGTCAATAAGAAGGTGCAAGGCATACAGTAATCCTGAAGAGAAGCATCGGAATCTAAAACTGGACTCACAGGAGAGGTTCAAATCATAGAGAGTTAGAGTGTCAGTCCTCTTGCACTTAAGTCGGCATAGTGCCTTTTGAATTTAATTCCGATGCAATTTCTGTGTTTCATCGTCAATAAGAAGGTCCAAGGTATACAGAAAAGCTGATGTGAACCATCGGAATCTGAAACTGGACTCACAGGAGAGGTTCAAATCGAAGGAAGTGAGAGTGTCAGTCCTCTTGTACTTAAGTCGGCATTGTGCCTTTTGTATTAAATTCGGATGCAATTTCTGTGTTTCATCGTCAATAAGAAGGTCCAAGGGATACAGTAAACCTGAAGTGAAGATCGGAATCTAAAACTGGACTCACAGGAGAGGTTCAAATCACTAAAAGTTAGAGTGTCAGTCCTCTTGTACTTAAGCCGGCATTGTGCCTTTTGTATTAATCTCGGATTCAATTTCTGTGTTTCATCGTCAATAAGAAAGTCCAAGGGATACAGTAAACCTGAAGTGAAGCATCGGAATCCTAAACTGGACTCACAGGAGACGTTCAAAACATAGAAAGTTAAAGTATCAGTCCTCTTATACTTAAGTTGGCATTGTGCCTTTAGTATTAAATTAGGGTGCAATTTCTGTGTTTCATCGTTAATAAGAAGGTCCAAGGGATGCAGTAAACCTGAAGTGAAGCATCGGAATTTAAAACTGGACTCACAGGAGAGGTTCAAATCATAAAAAGTTAGAGTGTCAGTCCTCTTGTACTTAAGTCGGCATTGTGCCTTTTGTATTGAATTTGTATGCATTTTCTGTGTTTCATCGTCAATATTAGAGTCCAAGGGATACAGTAAACCTGAAGTGAAGCATCGAAATCTAAAACTGGACTCACAGGAGAGGTTCAAATCTTAGCAAGTTATAGTTTTTTAGTCCTGTAGTACCTAAGTCGGCATTGTGCCTTTTATATTAAATTCGGAAGCAATGTCTGTGTTTCATCGTCAATAAGCAGGTCCAAGGGATACAGTAAACCTGAAGTGAAGCATCGGAATCTAAAACAGGACTAACCGAAGAGGTTCTAATCATAGAAAGTTAGTGAGTGTCGGTCCTTTTGTACTTAAGTCGGCATTGTGCATTTTGGATTTAATTCCGATGCAATTTCTGTGTTTCATCGCCAATAAGAAGGTGCAAGGTATACAGTAAACCTGAAGAGAAGCATCGGAATCTAAAGCTGGACTCAGAGGAGACGTTCAAATCATTGAAAGTTAGAGTGTCAGTCCTCTTGTACTTAAGCCGGCATTGTGCCTGTTCTATTAAATTCGGATGCAATCTATGTGTTTCATCATCATTAAGAAAGACCAGAGGATACAGTAAACCTGAAGTGAAGCATCGGAATCTAAAACTGGACTCACAGGAGAGGTTCAAATCATAGAAAGTTAGAGCGTCAGCCCTCTTGTATTTAAGTCGGCAATGTGCCTTTTTTATTATATTCGGATGCAATTTCTGAGTTTCATCGTCAATAAGAAAGACCAAGGGATACAGTATACCTGAAGTGAAGCATCGGATTCTAAAACTGGACTCACAGGACAGGTTCACATTATAGAAAGTTAGAGGGTCAGTCCTCTTGTACTTAAGTCGGCAATGTGCCCTTTGTATTAAATTCGGATGCAATTTCTGTGTTTCATCGTCAATAGGAAGGTCTAAGGTAGACAGTAAACCTGAAGTGAACCATCGAAATCTAAAAATGGACTCACAGGAGAGGTTCAACTTATAGAAAGTGAGAGTGTCAGTCCTCTTGTACTTAAGTCGGCATTGTGCCTTTTGAATTTAATTCCGATGCAATATCTGTGTTTCATCGTCAATACGAAGGTCCAAGGTATACAGTAAACCTGAAGTTAAGCATCGGAATCTAAAACTGGACTCACAGGAGAGGTTCAAATCATAGAAAGTTAGAGTGTCAGTGCTCTACTACTGAAGTCGGCATTGTGCCTTTTGTATTAAATTTGGATGCAATTTCTGTGTTTCATCGTCAATAAGAAAGTGCAAGGTATACAGTAAATCTGAAGTGAAGCATTGTAATCTAAAACTGGACTCACAGGAGAGGTTCAAATCATAGAAAGTGAGACTGTCAGTCCTCTTGTACTTATGCCGGCATTGTGCCTTTTGTATTAAATTCGGATGCAATTTCTGTGTTTCATCGTCAATAAGAAGGTGCAGGGTATACAGTAAACCTGAAATGACGCATTGGAATCTAAAACTGGACTCACTGGAGAGGTTCAAATCATAGAAAGTTAGAGTGTCAGTCCTCTTGTACTTAAGTCGGCATTGCGCCTTTTGTGTTAAATTCGGATGCAATGTCTGTGTTTCATCGTCAATAAGAAGGTCCAAGGGATACAGTAAACCTGAAGTGAAGCATCGGAATCTAAAACTGGACTCCCCGGAGAGGTTCTAATCATAGAAAGTTAGAGAGTGTCAGTCCTCTTGTACTTAAGTCGGCATTGTGCCTTTTATATTAAATTCGGATGCAATTTCTGTGTTTCATCGTCATTAAGAAGGTCCAAGGGATACATTAAACCAGAAGTGAAGCATCGGAATCTAAAACTGAACTCACAGGAGAAGTTCAAATAATAGAAAGTTAGAGTGTCAGTCCTCTTGTACTTAAGTCGGCATTGTGACATTTGTATTAAATTCGGATGCAATCCTTGTGTTTCATCATTAATTAGAAGGTCCAAGGGATACAGTAGACCTGAAGTGAAGCATCGGAATCTAAAACTGGACTCACAGGAGAGGTTCATATCACAGAAAATTAGAGTGTCAGTGCTCTACTACTGAAGTCGGCATTGTGCCTTTTGTATTAAATTCGTATGCAATTTCTGTGTTTCATCGTCAATAAGAATGTGCAAGGTATACAGTAAATCTGAAGTGAAGCATTGTAATCTAAAACTGGACTCACAGGAGTGGTTCAAATCATAGCAAGTTATAGTGTCAGTACTGTAGTACCTAAGTCGGCATTGTGCCTTTTATATTAATTTCGGAAGCAATGTCTGTGTTTCATCGTCAATAAGAAGGTCCAAGGGATACAGTAAACCTGAAGTGAAGCATCGGAATGTAAAACTGGACCCACAGGAGAGTTTCAAATCATAGAAAGTGAGAGTGTCAGTCCTCTTGTACTTAAGTCGGCATTGCGCCTTTTGTGTTAAATTCGGATGCAATGTCTGTGTTTCATCGTCAATAAGAAGGTCCAAGGGATACAGTAAACCTGAAGTGAAGCATCGGAATCTAAAACTGGACTCCCCGGAGAGGTTCTAATCATAGAAAGTTAGAGAGTGTCAGTCCTCTTGTACTTAAGTCGGCATTGTGCCTTTTTTATTAAATTCGGATGCTATTTCTGTGTTTCATCGTCATTAAGAAGGTCCAAGGGATACATTAAACCAGAAGTGAAGCATCGGAATCTAAAACTGGACTCACAGGAGAAGTTCAAATAATAGAAAGTTAGAGTGTTAGTCCTCTTGTACTTAAGTCGGCATTGTGACATTTGTATTAAATTCGGATGCAATATCTTTGTTTCATCGTCTATATGAAGGTCCAAGGGATACAGTAAACCTGAAGTGAAGCTTCGGTATGTAAAACTGGTCCCACAGGAGAGGTTCAAATCATAGAAAGTTAGAGTGTCAGTCCTCTTGTACTTAAGTCGGCATTGTGCCTTTTATATAAAATTCGGATGCAATTTCTGTGTTTCATCGTCAATAAGAAGGTCCAAGGGATACAGTAAACCTGAAGTGAAACATCGGAGTCTAAAACTGGACTCACAGGAGAGGTTCAAATCATAGAAAGTTAGAGTGTCAGTCCTCTTGTACTTAAGTCGGCATTGTGCATTTTGAATTTAATTCCGATCCAAATTCTGTGTTTCATCGTCAATAAGAAGGTCCAAGGTAGACAGTAAACCTGAAGTGAACCATCGGAATCTAAAAATGGACTCACAGGAGAGGTTCAACTCATAGAAAGTGAGAGTGTCAGTCCTCTTGTACTTAAGTCGGCATTGTGCTTTTTCTATTAAATTCGAATGCAATTTCTGTGCTTCATCGTCAATAAGAAGGTCGAAGGATACAGTAAACCTGAAGTGAAGCATCGGAAACTAAAACTCGACTCACAGGAGACGTTCAAATCATTGAAAGTTAGAGAGTCAGTTCTCTTGCACTTATGCCGGCATTGTGCCTTTTGTATTAAATTCGGATGCAATATCTGTGTTTCATCGTCAATAAGAAGGTCCAAGGGATACAGTATACCTGAAGTGAAGCATCGGAATCTAAAACTGGACTCCCCGGAGAGGTTCTAATCATAGAAAGTTAGAGAGTGTCAGTCCTCTTGTACTTAAGTCGGCATTGTGCCATTTGAATTTAATTCCGATGCGATTTCAGTGCTTCATCGTCAAAAAGAACGTCCAAGGGATACAGTAAACCTAAAGTGAAGCATCGGAATCTAAAACTGGACTCACATTAGAGGTTCAAATCATAGAAAGTTAGAGTGTCAGTCCTCTTGTACTTAAGCCGGCATTGTGCCTTTTGTATTAAATTCGGATGCAATCTATGTGTTTCATCATCATTAAGAAAGTCCAAGGGATACAGTAAACCTTAAGTGAAGCATCGGAATCTAAAGCTAGACTCACAGGAGAGGTTCAAATCATAGAAAGTTAGAGTGTCCGTCCTCTTGTACTCAACTCGGCATTGTGCATTCGAATTTAATTCCTTTCGAATTTCTGTGCTTAATCTTCAATGAGAAGGTCCAAGCTACACAGTAAACCTGAAGTGAAGCATCGGAATCTAAAACTGGACTCACAGGAGAGGTTCAAATCATAGAAAGTTAGAGTGTCAGTCCTCTTGTACTTAAGTCGGCATTGTGACATTTGTATTAAATTCGGATGCAATTTCTGTCTTTCATCGTCAATATGAAGGTCCAAGGGATACAGTAATCCTGAAGTGAAGCTTCGGAATGTAAAACTGGTCTCACAGGAGAGGTTCAAATCATAGAACGTTAGAGTGTCAGTCCTCTTGTACTTAAGACGGCATTGTGCCTTTTATATAAAATTCGGATGCAATTATTGTGTTTCATCACCAATAAGAAGGTCCAAGGGATAGAGTAAACCTGAAGTGAAACATCGGAGTCTAAAACTGGACTCACAGGAGAGGTTCAAATCATAGAAAGTTAGAGTGTCAGTCCTCTTGTACTTAAGTTGGCATTGTTCATTTGGAATTTAAATCCGATGCAATTTCTGTGTTTCATCGTCAATAAGAAGGTCCAAGGTAGGCAGTAAACCTCAAGTGAACCATCGGAATCTAAAACTGGACTCACAGGAGAGGTTCAACTCATAGAATGTGAGAGTGTCAGTCCACTTGTATATAAGTCGGCATTGTGCTTTTTCTATTAAATTCCGATGCAATTTCTGTGTTTCATCGTCAATAAGAAGGTCCAAGGATACAGTAAACCTGAAGTGAAGAATCGGAAAATAAAACTGGACTCACAGGAGACGTTCAAATTATAGAAAGTGAGAGTGTCAGTCCTCTTGTACTTATGTCGGCATTGTACCTTTTGTATTAAATTCCGATGCAATTTCTGTGTTTCATCGTCAATAAGAAGGTGCAGGGTATACAGTAAACCTGAAGTGAAGCATCGGAATCTAAAACTGGACTCACAGGAGAGGTTCAAATCATAGAAAGTTAGAGTGTCAGTCCTCTTGTACTGAAGTCGGCATTGTGCCTTTTGTGTTAAATTCGGATGCAATGTCTGTGTTTCTTCGTCAATAAGAAGGTCCAAGGGATACAGTAAACCTGAAGAGACGCATCGGAATCTAAAACTGGACTCCCCGGAGAGGTTCAAATCATAGAAAGTTAGAGTGTCAGTCCTCTTGTACTTAAGTCGGCATTGTGACTTTTGTATTAAATTCGGATGCAATTTCTGTGTTTCATCGTTAATAAGATTGTCAAAGGGATACAGTAAACCTGAAGTGAAGCATCGGAATCTAAAGGTGGACTCACAGGACAGGTTCAAATCATAGAAAGTTAGAGTGTCAGTCCTCTTGTACTCAACTCGGCATTGTGCATTCGAATTTCATTCCTTTCGAATTTCTGTGCTTCATCGTCAATGAGAAGGTCCAAGGTACACAGTTAACCTGAAGTGAAGCATCGGAATCAAAAACTGGACTCACAGGAGAGGTTCCATTCTTAGAAAGTTAGAGTGTCAGTCCTCTTGTACTTAAGTCGGCATTGTGCATTTTGTATTAAATTCGGATACAATTTCTGTGTTTCATCGTGTATAAGTAGGTCCAAGGGATACAGTAAACCTGAAGTGAAGCATCGGAAACTAAAACTGGACTCACAGGAGAGGTTCTAATCATAGAAAGTTAGAGTGTCAGTCCTCTTGTACCTAAGTCGGCATTGTGCCTTTTGTATGAAATTCGGATGCATTTTCTGTGTTTCATCGTCATTAAGTAGGTCCAAGGGATACAGTGAACCTGAAGTGAAGCATCGGAATCTGAGACTGGACTCACAGGAGAGGTTCAAATCATAGAAAGTGAGAATGTCTGTCCTCTTTTACTTAAGTCGCATTGTGCATTTTGTATTAAATTCGGATGCAATTTCTGTGTGTCATCGTCAATAAGAAGGTCCAAGGGATACAGTAAACCTGAAGTGAAACATCGGAATCTAAAACTGGACTCACAGGAGAGGTTCAAATCATAGAAAGTGAGAGTGTCAGTCCTCTTGTACTTAAGTCGGCATTGTGCCTTTTGTATTCAATTCCGATGCAATTTCTGTGTTTCATCGTCAATATGGAGGTGCAAGGCGTACAGTAAACCTGAAGTGAAGCATTGGAATCTAAAACTGGACTCACAGGAGTGATTCAAATGATAGAAAGTTAGCGTGTCAGGCCTCCTGCACTTAAGTCGGCATGGGCCTTTTGAATTTAATTCCGATGCAATTTTTGTGCTTCATCGTCAAAAAGAAGGTCCATGGTATACAGTAAACCTGAAGTGTAACATCGGCATCTAAAACTGGACTCACAGGAGAGGTTCAGAACATAGAAAGTTAGAGTGTCACTCCTCTTGTACTTAAGTCGGCATTGTGGCTTTTTAATTTAATTCCGATGCAATTCCTGTGCTTCATCGTCAATAAGAAGGTCCAAGGTAAACAGTAAACCTGAACTGAAGCATCGGAATCTAAAACTCGACTAACAGGAGAGGTTCAAATCATTGAAAGTGGGTTGTCAGTCCTCTTGTACTTAAGTCGGCATTGTGTCTTTTGTATTAGATTCGGATGTAATTTCTGTGTATCATCGTCAATAAGAAGGTCCAGGGGATACACTTAACCTGAAGTAAAGCATCGGAATCTAAAACTGGACTCACATGAGAGGTTCAAATAATATAAAGTTAGAGTGTCAGTCTTCTTGTACTTATGTCGGCATTGTGCCTTTTGAATTTAATTCCGATGAAATTTATGCGTTTCATAGTCAATACGAAGGTCCAAGGTATACAGTAAATCTGAAGTTAAGCATCGGAATCAAAACTGGACTCGCAGGAGAGGTTCAAATCATAGAAAGTGAGAGTGTCAGTCCTCTTGTACTTAAATCGCCATTGTGACTTTTGTATTAAATTCGGATGCAATTTTTTTGTTTCATCGTCAATATGAAGGTCCAAGGGATACAGTAAACCTGAAGTGAAGCATCGGAATCTAAAACTGGACTCACAGGAGGGGTTCAAATCATAGAAAGTTAGAGTGTCAGTCCTCTTGTACTTAAGTCGGTATAGTGCCTTTTGAATTTAATTCCGATGCAATTTCTGTGTTTCATCGTCAATAAGAAGGTCCAAGGTATACAGAAAAGCTGATGTGAACCATCGGAATCTGATACTGGACTCACAGGAGAGGTTCAAGTCATAGGAAGTGAGAGTGTCAGTCCTCTTGTACTTATGTCGGCATTGTGCCTTTTGTATTAAATTCGGATGCAATTTCTGTGTTTCATCGTCAATAAGAAGGTCCAAGGGATACAGTAAACCTGAAGTGAAGCATTGGAATCTAAAACTGGACTCACAGGAGAGGTTCAAATCAATGAAAGTTAGAGTGTCAGTCCTCCTGTACTTAAGTCGGCATTGTGCCTTTTGTATTAAATTCGGATTCAATTTCTGTGTTTCATCGTCAATAAGAAAATCCAAGGGATACAGTAAACCTGAAGTGAAGCATCGAAATCTAAAACTGGACTCACAGGAGAGGTTCAAATCATAGAAAGTTATAGTGTCGGACCTCTAGTACTTAAGTCGGCATTGTGCCTTTTATATTAAATTCGGAAGCAATGTCTGTGTTTCATCGTCAATAAGAAGGTCCAAGGGATACAGTAAACCTGAAGTGAAGCATCGGAATCAAAAACTGGACTCACAGGAGAGGTTCAAATCATAGAAAGTTAGAGTGTCAGTCCTCTTGTACTTAAGTCGGCATTATGCCTTTTGAATTTAATTCCGATGCAATTTCTGTGTTTCATCGTCAATAATAAGGTGCAAGGTATACAGTAAACCTGACGTGAAGCATTGGAATCTAAAACTGGACTCACTGGAGAGGATCAAATCATAGAAGGTTAGAGTGTCAGTCCTCTTGTACTTGAGTCGGCATTGTGCCTTTCCTATTAAATTCGGATGCAATGTCTGTGTTTCTCGTCAATAAGAAGTTCCAAGGGATACAGTAAACCTGAAGTGAAGCATCGGAATCTAAAACTGGACTAACCGAAGAGGTTCTAATCATAGAAAGTTAGAGAGTGTCGGTCCTTTTGTACTTAAGTCGGCATTGTGCATTTTGGATTTAATTCCGATGCAATTTCTGTGTTTCATCGTCAATAAGAAGGTCCAAGGGATACAGTAAACCTGAAGTGAAGCACCGGAATCTAAAACTGGACTCACAGGAGAGGTTCAAATCATAGAATGTTAGAGTGTCAGTCCTCTTGTACTGAAGTCGGCATTGTGCCTTTTGTATTAAATGCCGATGCAATATCTGTGTTTCATCGTCAATAAGATGGTCCTAGGGATACAGTAAACTGGAAGTGAAGCATCGGAATCTAAAACTGGACTCACAGGAGCGGTTCAAATCATAGAAAGTTAGAGTGTCAGTCCTCTTGTACTTAAGTCGGCATTGTGCCTTTTGTATTAAATTTGGATGCAATTTCTGTGTTTCATCGTCATTAAGAAGGTCCAAGGGATACTGCGAACCTGAAGTGAAGCATCGGAATCTGAGACTGGACTCACAGGAGAGGTACAAATCATAGAAAGTGAGAGTGTCAGTCCTCATTTACTTATGTCGCATTGTGCCTTTTCTATTAAATTCGGATGCAATTTCTGTGTGTCATCGTCAATAAGAAGGTCCAAGGGATACAGTAAACCTTAAGTGAAGCATCGGAATCTAAAACTGGACTCACAGGAGAGGTTCAAATCATAGAAAGTTAGAGTGTCAGTCCTCTTGTACTTAAGTCGACATTGTTCATTTTGAATTTAATTCCGGTGCAATTTCTGTGCTTCATCGTCAAAAAGAAGGTCCAAGGCATACAGTAAACCTGAAGTGAAGCATCGGAATCTAAAACTGGACTCACATTACAGGTTCATATCATAGGAAGTTAGAGTGTCAGTCCACTTGTACTTAAGTCGGCATTGTGCCTTTTGTATTAAATTCGGATGTAATTTCTGTGTTACATCGTTAATAAGAAGCTCCAAGGGATACAGTAAACCTGAAGTGAAGCATCGGAATCTAAAGCTGGACTCACAGGAGAGGTTCAAATCATAGAAAGTTAGAGTGTCAGTCCTCTTGTACTTAAGTCGGCAATGTGACTTTTGTATTATATTCGGTTGCAATTTCTGTGTTTCATCGTCAATAAGAAGGTCCAAGGGATACAGTAAACCTGAATTGTAGTTTCGGAATCTAAAACTGGACTCACAGGAGAGATTCAAATCACAGAAAGTAAGAGTGTCAGTCCTCTTGTACTTAAGTCGGCATTGTGCCTTTTGTATTAAATTCGGATACAATTTCAGTGTTTCATCGTGTATAAGAAGGTCCAAGGGATACAGTAAACCTGAAGTGAAGCATCGGAAACTAAAACTGGACTCACAGGAGAGGTTCAAATCAGAGAAAGTTAGAGCGTCAGTCCTCTTGTACTTAAGTCGGCATTGTGCCTTTTGTATTAAATTCGGATGCAATTTCTGTGTTTCATCGTCATTAAGTAGGTCTAAGGGATACAGTGAACCTGAAGTGAAGCATCGGAATCTGAGACTGGACTCACAGGAGAGGTTCAAATCATAGAAAGTGAGAGTGTCAGTCCTCTTTTACTTAAGTCGCATTGTGCATTTTGTATTAAATTCGGATGCATTTTCTGTGTGTCATCGTCCATAAGAAGGTCCAAGGGATACAGTAAACCTGAAGTGAACCATCGGAATCTGAAACTGGACTCACAGGAGAGGTTGAAATCATAGAAAGTGAGAGTGTCAGTCCTCTTGTACTTAAGTCGGCATTGTGCCTTTTGTATTCAATTCCGATGCAATTTCTGTGTTTCATCGTCAATATGAAGGTGCAAGGCATACAGTAAACCTGAAGTGAAGCATTGGAATCTAAAACTGGACTCAGAGGAGTGATTCAAATGATAGAAAGTTAGAGTGTCAGTCCTCCTGTACTTAAGTCGGCATGGGTCTTTTGAATTTAATTCCGATGCAATTTTTGTGCTTCATCGTCACAAAGAAGGTCCATGGTATACAGTAAACCTGAAGTGTAACATCGGCATCTAAAACTGGACTCACAGGAGAGGTTCAAAGCATAGAAAGTTAGAGTGTCACTCCTCTTGTACTTAAGTCGGCATTGTGGCTTTTTAATTTAATTCCGATTCAATTCCTGTGCTTCATCGTCAATAAGAAGGTCCAAGGTAAACAGTAAACCTGAAGTGAAGCATCGGAATCTAAAACTCGACTAACAGGAGAGGTTCAAATCATTGAAAGTGAGAGTGTCAGTCCTCTTGTACTTAAGTCGGCATTGTGACTTTTGTATTAGATTCGGATGCAATTTCTGTGTATCATCGTCAATAATAAGGTCCAGGGGATACACTTAACCTGAAGTAAAGCATCGGAATCTAAAACTGGACTCACATGAGAGGTTCAAATAATATAAACTTAGAGTGTCAGTCTTCTTGTACTTAAGTCGGCATTGTGCCATTTGAATTTATTTCCGATGCAATTTTTGTGCTTCATCGTCAAAAAGAAGGTCCAAGGGATACAGTAAACCTGAAGTAAATCATTTCAATCTAAAACTGGACTCACTTTACTGGTTCAAATCACAGAAAGTTACAGTGTCAGTCCTCTTGTACTTAAATCGCCATTGTGACTTTTGTATTAATTTCTCATGAAATTTCTGTGTTTCATCGTCAATATGATGGTCCAAGGGATAAAGTAAACATGAAGTGAAGCTTCGGAATGTAAAACTGGTCTCACAGGAGAGGTTCAAATCATAGAAAGTTAGTGTGTCAATCCTCTTGTACTTAACTCGGCATTGTGCCTTTTGTATTAAATTCGGATACAATTTCAGTGTTTCATCGTGTATAAGAAGGTCCAAGGGATGCAGTAAACCTGAAGTGAAGCATCGGAAACTAAAACTGGACTCACAGGAGAGGTTCAAATCATAGAAAGTTAGAGCGTCAGTCCTCTTGTACTTAAGTCGGCATTGTGCCTTTTGTATTAAATTCGGATACAATTTCTGTGTTTCATCGTCATTAAGTAGGTCTAAGGGGTACAGTGAACCTGAAGTGAAGCATCGGAATCTGAGACTGGACTCACAGGAGAGGTTCAAATCATAGAAAGTTAGAGTGTCAGTCTTCTTGTACTTAACTCGGCATTGTGACTTTTGAATTTAATTCCGATGCAATTTCTGTGTTTCGTCGTCAATACGAAGGTCCAAGATATACAGTAAACCTGAAGTTGAGCATCGGAATCTAAAACTGGACTCACAGGAGAGGTTCAAATCATAGAAAGTTAGAGTGTCAGTCCTCTTGTACTTAAGTCGGGAATGTGACTTTTGTATTAAATTCGGTTGCAATTTCTGTGTTTCATCGTCAATACGAATGTCCTAGGGATACAGTAAACCTGAATTGAAGTTTCGGAATCTAAAACTGGACTCACAGGAGAGATTCAAATCATAGAAAGTAAGAGTGTCAGTCCTCTTGTACTTAAGTCTGTATAGTGCCTTTTGAATTTAATTCCGATTCAATTTCTGTGTTTCATCGTCAATAAGAAGGTCCAAGGTATACAGAAATGCTGATGTGAACCATCGGAATCCGATACTGCACTCACAGGAGAGGTTCAAATCATAGGAAGTGAGAGTGTCAGTCCTCTTGTACTTAAGTCGGCATTGTGCCTTTTGTATTAAATTCGGATGTAATTTCTGTGTTACATCGTCAATAAGAAGCTCCAAGGGATACAGTAAACCTGAAGTGAAGCATCGGAATCTAAAGCTGGACTCACAGGAGAGGTTCTAATCATACAAAGTTAGAGTGTCAGTCTTCTTGTACTTAACTCGGCATTGTGACTTTTGAATTTAATTCCGATGCAATTTCTGTGTTTCGTCGTCAATACGAAGGTCCAAGATATACAGTAAACCTGAAGTTGAGCATCGGAATCTAAAACTGGACTCACAGGAGAGGTTCAAATCATAGAAAGTTAGAGTGTCAGTCCTCTTGTACTTAAGTCGGGAATGTGACTTTTGTATTAAATTCGGTTGCAATTTCTGTGTTTCATCGTCAATACGAATGTCCTAGGGATACAGTAAACCTGAATTGAAGTTTCGGAATCTAAAACTGGACTCACAGGAGAGATTCAAATCATAGAAATTAAGAGTGTCAGTCCTCTTGTACTTAAGTCGGCATTGTGCCTTTTGTATTAAATTCGGATACAATTTCAGTGTTTCATCGTGTATAAGAAAGTCCAAGGGATACAGTAAACCTGAAGTGAAGCATCGGAAACTAAAACTGGACTCACAGGAGAGGTTCAAATCATAGAAAGTTAGAGCGTCAGTCCTCTTGTACTTAAGTCGGCATTGTGCCTTTTGTATTAAATTCGGATACAATTTCTGTGTTTCATCGTCATTAAGTAGGTCTAAGGGATACAGTGAACCTGAAGTGAAGCATCGGAATCTGAGACTGGACTCACAGTAGAGGTTCAAATCATAGAAAGTGAGAGTGTCAGTCCTCTTTTACTTAAGTCGCATTGTGCATTTTGTATTAAATTCGGATGCAATTTCTGTGTGTCATCGTCAATAAGAAGGTCCAAGGGATGCAGTAAACCTGAAGTGAACCATCGGAATCTAAAACTGGACTCACAGGAGAGGTTGAAATCATAGAAAGTGAGAGTGTCAGTCCTCTTGTACTTAAGTCGGGATTGAGCCTTTTGTATTCAATTCCGATGCAATTTCTGTGTTTCATCGTCAATATGAAGGTGCAAGGCATACAGTAAACCTGAAGTGAAGCATTGGAATCTAAACCTGGACTCAGAGGAATGATTCAAATGATCGAAAGTTAGAGTGTCAGTCCTCCTGTACTTAAGTCGGCATAGGTCTTTTGAATTTAATTCCGATGCAATTTTTGTGCTTCATCGTCAAAAAGAAGGTCCATGGTATACAGTAAACCTGAAGAGTAACATCAGCATCTAAAACTGGACTCACAGGAGAGGTTCAAAGCATAGAAAGTTAGAGTGTCACTCCTGTTGTACTTAAGTCGGCATTGTGTCTTTTTAATTTAATTCCGATGCAATTCCTGTGCTTCATCGTCAATAAGAAGGTCCAAGGTAAACAGTAAACCTGAAGTGAAGCATCGGAATCTAAAACTCGACTAACAGGAGAGGTTCAAATCATTGAAAGTGAGAGTGTCAGTCCTCTTGTACTTAAGTCGGCATTGTGTCTTTTGTATTAGATTCGGATGCAATTTCTGTGTATCATCGTCAATAAGAAGGTCCAGGGGATACACTTAACCTGAAGTAAAGCATCGGAATCTAAAACTGGACTCACATGAGAGGTTCAAATAATATAAAGTTAGAGTGTCAGTCTTCTTGTACTTAACTCGGCAATGTGCATTTGAATTTAATTCCGATGCAATTTCTGTGCTTCATCGTCAATAAGAAGGTCCAAGGTACACAGTAAACCTGAAGTGAAGCATCGGAACCTAAAACTGGACTCACAGGAGAGGTTCAATTCATAGAAAGTTAGAGTATCAGTCCTCTTGTACTTATGTCGGCATTGTGCCTTTAAAATTTAATTCTGATGTAATTTATGTGATTCATCGTCAATACGAAGGTCCAAGGTATACAGTAAATCTGAAGTTCAGCATCGGATTCAAAACTGGACTCGCAGGAGAGGTTCAAATGATAGAAAGTGAGAGTGTCAGTCCACTTGTACTTAAATCGCCATTGTGACTTCTGTATTAAATACGGATGCAATTTCTGTGTTTCATCGTCAATATGAAGGTCCAAGGGATACAGTAAACCTGAAGTGAACCATCGGAATCTAAAACTGCTCTCACCGGAGAGGTTCAAATCATAGTAAGTTAGAGTGTCAGTCCTCTTGTACTTAACTCGGCATTGTGCCTTTTGTATTACATTCGGATACAATTTCTGTGTTTCAACGTCAATAAGGAGGTCTAAGGGATACAGTAAACCTAAAGTGAAGCATCGGAATCTAAAACTGACTCGCAGGAGAGGTTCAAATCATAGAAAGTTAGAGTGTCAGTCCTCTTGTACTTAAGTCGGTATAGTGCCTTTTGAATTTAATTCCGATGCAATATCTGTGTTTCATCGTCAATAAGAAGGTACAAGGTATACAGAAATGCTGATGTGCACCATCGGAATCTGATACTGGACTCACAGGAGAAGTTCAAATCATAGGAAGAGAGAGACTGTCAGTCCTCTTGTAATTAAGTCGGCATTGTGCCTTTTGTATTAAAATCGGATGCAATTTCTGTGTTTCATCGTCAATAGGAAGGTCCAAGGGATACAGTAAACCTGAAGTGAAGCATCGGAATCTAAAACTGGACTCACAGGAGAGGTTCAAATCATTGAAATTTAGAGTGTCAGTCCTCTTGTACTTAAGCCGGCATTGTGCCTTTTGTATTAAATTCGGATTCAATTTCTGTGTTTCATCGTCAATAAGAAAGTCCAAGGGATACAGTAAACCTGAAGTGAAGCATCGAAATCTAAAACTGGACTTACAGGAGAGGTTCAAATCATAGAAAGTTATAGTGTCGGACCTCTAGTACTTAAGTCGGCATTGTGCCTTTTATATTAAATTCGGAAGCAATGTCTGTGTTTCATCGTCAATAAGAAGGTCCAAGGGATACAGTAAACCTGAAGTGAAGCATCGGAATCTAAAACTGGACTCACAGGAGAGGTTCAAATCATAGAAAGTTAGAGTGTCAGTCCTCTTGTACTTAAGTCGGCATTGTGCCTTTTGTATTAAATTCGGATGCAATTTCTGTGTTTCATCGTCAATAAGAAGGTCCAAGGGATACAGTAAGCCTGAAGTGAAGCATCGGAATCTAAAACTGGATTCACAGGAGAGGTTCAAATCATAGAATGTTAGAGTGTCAGTCCCCTTGTACTTAAGTCGGCATTATGCCTTTTGTATTAAATTTGTATGCATTTTCTGTGTTTCATCGTCAATATTAAAGTCCAAGGGATACAGTAAACCTGAAGTGAAGCATCAGAATCTAAAACTGGACTCACAGGAGAGGTTCAAATCATAGAAAGTTAGAGTGTCAGTCCTCTTGTACTTAAGTCGGCATTGTGCCTTTAGTATTAAATTCGGATGCAATCTCTGTGTTTCATCATTAATAAGAAGGTCCAAGGGATACAGTAAACCTGAAGTGAAGCATCGGAATCTAAAACTGGACTAACCGAAGAGGTTCCAATCATAGAAAGTTAGAGAGTGTTGGTCCTTTTGTACTTATGTCGGCATTGTGCATTTTGGATTTAATTCCGATGCAATTTCTGTGTTTCATCGTCTATAAGAAGGTGCAAGGTATACAGTAAACCTGAAGTGAAGCTTCGGAATGTAAAACTGGTCTCACAGGAGAGGTTCAAATCATAGAAAGTTAGAGTGTCAGTCCTCTTGTACTTAAGTCAGCATTGTGTCTTTTGAATTTAATTCCGATGCAATTTCTGTGTTTCATCGTCAATTAGAAGGTCCAAGAAATACAGTAAACCTGAAGTGAAGCACTGGAATCTAAAACTGGACTCACAGGAGAGGTTCAAACCATTGAAAGTTAGAGTGTCAGTCGTCTTGTACTTAAGCCGGCATTGTGCCTTTTGTATTAAATTCGGAAGCAATCTCTGTGTTTCATCATCATTAAGAAAGTCCAAGGGATACAGTAACCCTGAAGTGAAGATTCGGAATCTAAAACTGGACACACAGGAGAGGTTCTAATCATAGAAAGTTAGAGTGTCAGTCCTCTTGTACTTAAGTCGGCATTGTGCCTTTTGTATTAAATTCGGACGCAATTTCTGTGTTTCATCGTCAATAAGAAGGTCCAAGGGATACAGTAAACCGGAAGTGAAGCATCGGAATCTAAAACTGGACTCACAGGAGAGGTTCAAATCAGTGAAATTTAGAGAGTCAGTCCTCATGTACTTAAGCCGGCATTGTGCCTTTGGTATTAAATTCGGATTCAATTTCTGTGTTTCATCGTCAATAAGATAGTCGAAGGGATACAGTAAACCTGAAGTGAAGCATAGAAATCTAAAACTGGACTCACAGGAGAGGTTCAAATCATAGAAAGTTATAGTGTCGGACCTCTAGTACTTAAGTCGGCATTGTGCCTTTTATATTAAATTCGGAAGCAATGTCTGTGTTTCATCGTCAATAAGAAGATCCAAGAGATACAGTAAACCTGAAGTGAAGCATTGGAATCTAAAACTGGACTCACAGGAGAGGTTCAAATCAGTGAAATTTAGAGAGTCAGTCCTCTTGTACTTAAGCCGGCATTGTGCCTTTGGTATTAAATTCGGATTCAATTTCTGTGTTTCATCGTCAATAAGATAGTCGAAGGGATACAGTAAACCTGAAGTGAAGCATAGAAACCTAAAACTGGACTCACAGGAGAGGTTCAGATCATAGAAAGTGAGAGTGTCAGTCCTCTTGTACTTAAGTCGGCATTGTGCCTTTAGTATTAAATTCGGATGCAATCTCTGTGTTTCATCATTAATAAGAAGGACCAAGGGATACAGTAAACCTGAAGTGAAGCATCGGAATCTAAAACTGGACTATCCGAAGAGGTTCCAATCATAGAAAGTTAGAGAGTGTCGGTCCTTTTGTACTTAAGTCGGCATTGTGCATTTTGGATTTAATTCCGATGCATTTTCTGTTTTTCATAGTCAATAAGAAGGGCAAGGTATACAGTAAACCTGAAGTGAAGCATCGGAATCTAAAACTGGACTCACAGGAGAGGTTCAAATCATTGAGAGTTAGAGTGTCAGTCCTCCTGTACTCATCTCGGCATTGTGTATTCGAATTTAATTCCGATCGAATTTCTGTGCCTCATCGTTAATGAGAAGGTCCAAGGTACACAGTAAACCTGAAGTGAAGCATCAGAACCTAAAACTGGACTCAAAGGAGAGGTTCAAATCATAGAATGTTAGAGTATCAGTCCTCTTGTACTTAAGCCGGCATTGTGCCTTTTGAATTTAATTCCGATGCAATTTCTGTGTTTCATCGTCAATACGAAGGTCCAAGGTATACAGTAAACCTGAAGTTAAGCATCGGAATCTAAAACTGGACGCACAGGAGAGGTTCAAATCATAGAAAGTTAGAGTGTCAGTCCTCTTGTACTTAAGTCGGCATTGTGACATTTGTATTAATTTCGGATGCAATATCTGTGTTTCACAGTCAATATGAAGGTCCAAGGGGTACAGTAAACCTGAAGTGAAGCTTCGGAATGTAAAACTGGTCTCACAGGAGAGGTTCAAATCATAGAAAGTTAGAGTGTCAGTCCTCTTGTACTTAAGTCAGCATTGTGTCTTTTGAATTTAATTCCGATGCAATCTCTGTGTTTCATCGTCAATTAGAAGGTCCAAGGGATACAGTAAACCTGAAGTGAAGCACCGGAATCTGAAACTGGACTCACAGGAGAGGTTTAAATCATTGAAAGTTAGAGTGTCAGTCCTCTTGTACTTAAGCCGGCATTGTGCCTTTTGTATTAAATTCGGAAGCAATCTCTGTGTTTCATCATCATTAAGAAAGTCCAAGGGATACAGTAACCATGAAGTGAAGATTCGGAATCTAAAACTGGACTCACAGGAGAGGTTCAAATCATAGAAAGTTAGAGTGTCAGTCCTCTTGTACTTAAGTCGGCAATGTGACTTTTGTATTAAATTCGGTTGCAATTTCTGTGTTTCATCGTCAATAAGAAGGTCCAAGGGATACAGTAAACCTGAATTGAAGTTTCGGAAACTAAAACTGGACTCACAGGAGAGATTCAAATCATAGAAAGTAAGAGTGTCAGTCCTCTTGTACTTAAGTCGGCATTGTGCCTTTTGTATTAAATTCGGATACAATTTCAGTGTTTCATCGTGTATAAGAAGGTCCAAGGGATACAGTAAACCTGAAGTGAAGCATCGGAAACTAAAACTGGACTCACAGGAGAGGTTCAAATCATAGAAAGTTAGAGCGTCAGTCCTCTTGTACTTAAGTCGGCATTGTGCCTTTTGTATTAAATTCGGATGCAATTTCTGTGTTTCATCGTCATTAAGTAGGTCTAAGGGATACAGTGAACCTGAAGTGAAGCATCGGAATCTGAGACTGGACTCACAGGAGGGGTTCAAATCATAGAAAGTGAGAGTGTCAGTCCTCTTTCACTTAAGTCGCATTGTGCATTTTTATTAAATTCGGATGCAATTTCTGTGTGTCATCGTCAATAAGAAGGTCCAAGGGATACAGTAAACCTGAAGTGAACCATCGGAATCTAAAACTGGACCCACAGGAGAGGATGAAATCATAGAAAGTGAGAGTGTCAGTCGTCGTGTACTTAAGTCGGCATTGTGCCTTTTGTATTAAATTTGTATGCATTTTCTGTGTTTCATCGTCAATATGAAAGTCCAAGGGATACAGTAAACCTGTAGTGAAGCATCAGAATCTAAAACTGGACTCACAGGAGAGGTTCAAATCATTGAAATTTAGAGTGTCAGTCCTCTTGTACTTAAGTCGGCATTGTGCCTTTTGTAATTAATTCGGATGCAATTTCTGTGTTTCATCGTCAATAAGAAGGTGCATGGTATACAGTAAACCTGAAGTGAAGCATCGGAATCTAAAACTGGACTCACAGGAAAGGTTCAGATCATAGAAAGTGAGAGTGTCAGACCTCTTGTACTTAAGTCGGCATTGTGCCTTTAGTATTAAATTCGGATGCAATCTCTGTGTTTCATCGTCAATAAGAAGGTCCAAGGGATACAGTAAACCTGAAGTGAAGCATCGGAATCTAAAACTGGACTCAAAGGGGAGGTTCAAATCATAGAAAGTTAGAGTAGCAGTCCTCTTGTACTTAAGCCGGCATTGTGCCTTTTGAATTTAATTCCGATGCAATTTCTGTGTTTCATCGTCAATACGAAGGTCCAAGGTATACAGTAACCCTGAAGTTAAGCATCGGAATCTAAAACTGAACTCACAGGAGAGGTTCAAATCATAGAAAGTTAGAGTGTCAGTCCTCTTTTACTTAAGTCGGCATTGTGACATTTGTATTAATTTCGGATGCAATATCTGTGTTTCATCGTCAATATGAAGGTCCAAGGGATACAGTAAACCTGAAGTGAAGCTTCGCAATGTAAAACTGGTCTCACAGGAGAGGTTCAAATTATAGAAAGTTAGAGTGTCAGTCTTCTTGTACTTAAGTCAGCATTGTGTCCTTTGAATTTAATTCCGATGCAATTTCTGTGTTTCACCGTCAATTAGAGGGTCCAAGGGATACAGTAAACCTGAAGTGAAGCAACAGAATCTAAAACTGGACTCACAGGAGAGGTTCAAATCATTGAAAGTTAGAGTGTCAGTCCTCTTGTACTTAAGCCGGCATTGTGCCTTTTGTATTTAATCCGGAAGCAATCTCTGTGTTTCATCATCATTAAGAAAGTCCAAGGGATATAGTAACCCTGAAGTGAAGATTCGGAATCTAAAACTGGACACACAGGAGAGGTTCTAATCATAGAAAGTTAGAGTGTCAGTCCTCTTGTACCTAAGTCGGCATTGTGCCTTTTGTATTAAATTCGGATGCAATTTCTGTGTTTCATCATCAATAAGAAGGTCCTAGGGATACAGTAAACCGGAAGTGAAGCATCGGAATCTAAAACTGGACTCACAGGAGAGGTTCAAATCATTGAAAGTTAGAGTGTCAGTCCTCTTGTACTTAAGCCGGCATTGTGCCTTTTGTATGAAATTCGGATGCAATCTCTGTGTTTCATCATCATTAAGAAAGTCCAAGGAATACAGTAAACCTGAAGTGAAGCATTGGAATCTAAAACTGGACTCACAGGAGAGGTTCTAATCATAGAAAGTTAGTGTGTCAGTCCTCTTGTACTTAATTCGGCATTGTGCCTTTTGTATTAAATTCGGATGCAATTTCTGTGTTTCATCGTCAATAAGAAGGTCCAAGGGATACAGTAAACCGGAAGTGAAGCATCGGAATCTAAAACTGGACTCACAGGAGAGGTTCAAATCATAGAAAGTTAGAGTGTCAGTCCTCTTGTACTTAAGTCGGCAATGTGCCTTTTGTATTAAATTCGGATGCAATCTCTTTGTTTCATCATTAATAACAAGGTCCAAGGGATACAGTAAACCTGAAGTGAAGCATCGGAATCAAAAACTGGACTCACAGGAGTGGTTCAAATCATAGAAAGTTAGAGTGTCAGTCCTCTTGTACTTAAGTCGGCATTATGCCTTTTGAATTTAATTCCGATGCAATTTCTGTGTTTCATCGTCAATAATAAGGTGCAAGGTATACAGTAAACATGACGTGAAGCATTGGAATCTAAAACTGGACTCACTGGAGAGGATCAAATCATAGAAGTTTAGAGTGTCAGTCCTCTTGTACTTGAGTCGGCATTGTGCCTTTTCTATTAAATTCGGATGCAATGTCTGTGTTTCTCGTCAATAAGAAGGTCCAAGGGATACAGTAAATCTGAAGTGAAGCATCGGAATCTAAAACTGGACTAACCGAAGAGGTTCTAATCATAGAAAGTTAGAGAGTGTCAGTCCTCTTGTACTTAAGTCGGCATTGTGACATTTGTATTACTTTCGGATGCAATATCTGTGTTTCATCGTCAATATGAAGGTCCAAGGGATACAGTAAACCTGAAGTGAAGCTTCGGAATGTAAAACTGGTCTCACAGGAGAGGTTCAAATCATAGAAAGTTAGAGTGTCAGTCCTCTTGTACTTAAGTCAGCATTGTGTCTTTTGAATTTAATTCCGATGCAATTTCTGTGTTTCATCGTCAATTAGAAGGTCCAAGGGATACAGTAAACCAGAAGTGAAGCACCGGAATCTAAAACTGGACTCACAGGAGAGGTTCATATCATTGAAAGTTAGAGTGTCAGTCCTCTTGTACTTAAGCCGGCATTGTGCCTTTTGTATTAAATTCGGATGTAATCTCTGTGTTTCATCATCATTAAGAAAGTCCAAGGGATACAGTAAAACTTAAGTGAAGCATCGGAATCTAAATCTGGACACACAGGAGAGGTTGTTAATCATAGAAAGTTAGAGTGTCAGTCCTCTTGTACTTAAGTCGGCATTGTGCCTTTTGTATTAAATACGGATGCAATTTCTGTGTTTCATCGTCAATAAGAAGGTCCAAGGGATACAGTAAACCGGAAGTGAAGCATCGGAATCTAAAACTGGACTCACAGGAGAGGTTCAAATCATAGAAAGTTAGAGTGTCAGTCCTCTTGTACTTAAGTCGGCATTGTGCCTTTGGATTATATTCGGATGCAATTTCTGTGTTTCATCGTCAATAAGATGGTCCAAGGGATACAGTAAACCTGAAGTGACGCATCGGAATCTAAAACTGGACTCACAGGAGCGGTTCAAATCTTAGAAAGTTGGAGTGTCAGTCCTCTTTTACTTAAGTCAGCATTGTGTCTTTTGAATTTAATTCCGATGCAATTTCTGTGTTTCATCGTCAATAAGAAGGTCCAAGGGATACAGTAAACCTGAAGTGAGGCACCGGAATCTAAAACTGGACTCACAGGAGAGGTTCAAATCATTGAAAGTTAGTGTGTCAGTCCTCTTGTACTTAATTCGGCATTGTGCCTTTTGTATTAAATTCGGATGCAATTTCTGTGTTTCATCGTCAATAAGAAGGTCCAAGGGATACAGTAAACCGGAAGTGAAGCATCGGAATCTAAAACTGGACTCACAGGAGAGGTTCAAATCATAGAAAGTTAGAGTGTCAGTCCTATTGTACTTAAGTCAGCAATGTGCCTTTTGTATTAAATTCCGATGCAATTTCTGTGTTTCATCGTCAATAAGAAAGTCCAAGGGATACAGTATACCTGTAGTGAAGCATCGGAATCTAAAACTGGACTCACAGGACAGGTTCATATCATAGAAAGTTAGAGGGTCAGTCCTCTAGTACTTAAGTCGGCAATGTGCCTTTTGTATTAAATTCGGATGCAATTTCTGTGTTTCATCGTCAATAAGATGGTCCAAGGGATACAGTAAACTGGAAGTGAAGCATCGGAATCTAAAACAGGACTCACAGGAGAGGGTCAAATCATAGAAAGTTAGAGTGTCAGTCCTCTTGTACTTACGTCAGCATTGTGTCTTTTGAATTTAATTCCGATGCAATTTCTGTGTTTCATCGTCAATTAGAAGGTCCAAGGGATACAGTAAACCTGACGTGAAGCACCGGAATCTAAAACTGGACTCACAGGAGAAGTTCTAATCATAGAAAGTTAGAGTGTCAGTCCTCTTGTACTTAAGTCGGCATTGTGCCTTTTGTATTAAATTCGGATGCAATTTCTGTGTTTCATCGTCAATAAGAAGGTCCAAGGGATACAGTAAACCGGAAGTGAAGCATCGGAATCTAAAACTGGACTCACAGGAGAGGTTCAAATCATAGAAATTTAGAGTGTAAGTCCTCTTGTACTTAAGTCGGCATTATGCCTTTTGAATTTAATTCCGATGCAATTTCTGTGTTTCATCGTCAATAATAAGGTGCAAGGTATACAGTAAACATGACGTGAAGCATTGGAATCTAAAACTGGACTCACTGGAGAGGATCAAATCATAGAAGTTTAGAGTGTCAGTCCTCTTGTACTTGAGTCGGCATTGTGCCTTTTCTATTAAATTCGGATGCAATGTCTGTGTTTCTCGTCAATAAGAAGGTCCAAGGGATACAGTAAATCTGAAGTGAAGCATCGGAATCTAAAACTGGACTAACCGAAGAGGTTCTAATCATAGAAAGTTAGAGTGTGTCAGTCCTCTTGTACTTAAGTCGGCATTGTGACATTTGTATTACTTTCGGATGCAATATCTGTGTTTCATCGTCAATATGAAGGTCCAAGGGATACAGTAAACCTGAAGTGAAGCTTCGGAATGTAAAACTGGTCTCACAGGAGAGGTTCAAATCATAGAAAGTTAGAGTGTCAGTCCTCTTGTACTTAAGTCAGCATTGTGTCTTTTGAATTTAATTCCGATGCAATTTCTGTGTTTCATCGTCAATTAGAAGGTCCAAGGGATACAGTAAACCAGAAGTGAAGCACCGGAATCTAAAACTGGACTCACAGGAGAGGTTCATATCATTGAAAGTTAGAGTGTCAGTCCTCTTGTACTTAAGCCGGCATTGTGCCTTTTGTATTAAATTCGGATGTAATCTCTGTGTTTCATCATCATTAAGAAAGTCCAAGGGATACAGTAACCCTTAAGTGAAGCATCGGAATCTAAAACTGGACACACAGGAGAGGTTGTTAATCATAGAAAGTTAGAGTGTCAGTCCTCTTGTACTTAAGTCGGCATTGTGCCTTTGGATTAAATTCGGATGCAATTTCTGTGTTTCATCGTCAATAAGATGGTCCAAGGGATACAGTAAACCTGAAGTGACGCATCGGAATCTAAAACTGGACTCACAGGAGCGGTTCAAATCTTAGAAAGTTGGAGTGTCAGTCCTCTTTTACTTAAGTCAGCATTGTGTCTTTTGAATTTAATTCCGATGCAATTTCTGTGTTTCATCGTCAATAAGAAGGTCCAAGGGATACAGTAAACCTGAAGTGAGGCACCGGAATCTAAAACTGGACTCACAGGAGAGGTTCAAATCATTGAAAGTTAGTGTGTCAGTCCTCTTGTACTTAATTCGGCATTGTGCCTTTTTTATTAAATTCGGATGCAATTTCTGTGTTTCATCGTCAATAAGAAGGTCCAAGGGATACAGTAAACCGGAAGTGAAGCATCGGAATCTAAAACTGGACTCACAGGAGAGGTTCAAATCATAGAAAGTTAGAGTGTCAGTCCTATTGTACTTAAGTCAGCAATGTGCCTTTTGTATTAAATTCCGATGCAATTTCTGTGTTTCATCGTCAATAAGAAAGTCCAAGGGATACAGTATACCTGTAGTGAAGCATCGGAATCTAAAACTGGACTCACAGGACAGGTTCATATCATAGAAAGTTAGAGAGTCAGTCCTCTAGTACTTAAGTCGGCAATGTGCCTTTTGTATTAAATTCGGATGCAATTTCTGTGTTTCATCGTCAATAAGATGGTCCAAGGGATACAGTAAACTGGAAGTGAAGCATCGGAATCTAAAACAGGACTCACAGGAGAGGGTCAAATCATAGAAAGTTAGAGTGTCAGTCCTCTTGTACTTACGTCAGCATTGTGTCTTTTGAATTTAATTCCGATGCAATTTCTGTGTTTCATCGTCAATTAGAAGGTCCAAGGGATACAGTAAACCTGACGTGAAGCACCGGAATCTAAAACTGGACTCACAGGAGAAGTTCTAATCATAGAAAGTTAGAGTGTCAGTCCTCTTGTACTTAAGTCGGCATTGTGCCTTTTGTATTAAATTCGGATGCAATTTCTGTGTTTCATCGTCAATAAGAAGGTCCAAGGGATACAGTAAACCGGAAGTGAAGCATCGGAATCTAAAACCGGACTCACAGGAGAGGTTCAAATCATAGAAAGTTAGAGTGTCAGTCCTCTTGTACTGAAGTCGGCAATGTGCTTTTTGTATTAAATTCGGATGCAATTTCTGTGTTTCATCGTCAATAAGAAAGTCCAAGGGATACAGTATACCTGTAGTGAAGCATCGGAATCTAAAACTGGACTCACAGGACAGGTTCATATCACAGAAAGTTAGAGGGTCAGTCCTCTAGTACTTAAGACGGCAATATGCCCTTTGTATTAAATTCGGATGCAATTTCTGTGTTTCATCGTCAATAAGAAGGTCAAAGGGATACAATAACCCAGAAGTGAAGCATCAGAATCTAAATCTGGACTCACAGGAGAGGTTCAAATCATAGGAAGTTAGAGTGTCAGTCCTCCTGTACTCATCTCGGCATTGTGCATTCGAATTTAATATGATCGAATTTCTGTGCTTCATCGTCAATGAGAAGGCCCAAGGTACACAGTAAACCTGAAGTGAAGCATCGGAATCTAAAACTGGACTCACATTAGAGGTTCAAATCATAGAAAGTTAGAGTGTCAGTCCTCTTGTACTTAATTCGGCATTGTGCATTTTGTATTAAATTCGGATGCAATTCCTGTGTTTCATCGTCTATCAGAAGGTCCAAGGTACACAGTAAGCCTGAAGTGAAGCATCGGAATCTAAAACTGGACTCACAGGAGAGGTTCAAATCATAGAAAGTTAGAGTATCTGCCCTCTTGCCCTAAAGCCGGCATTGTGCTTTTGAATTTAATCCCCATGCAATTTCTGTGTTTCATCGTCAATACGACGGTCCAAGGTATACAGTAAACCTGAAGTTAAGCAACGGAATCTAAACATGGACTCACAGGAGAGGTTCAAATCATAGAAAGGTAGAGTGTCAGTCTTCTTGTACTTAAGTCGGCACTGTGACATTTGTATTAAATTCGGATGCAATTTCTTTGTTTCATCGTCAATATGAAGGTCCAAGGGATACAGCAAACCTGAAGTGAAGCATCGGAATCTAAAACTGGACTCACAGGAGAGGTTCAAATCATAGAAGCTAGAGTGCCAGTCCTCTTGTACTTAAGTCGGCATTGTGCCTTTTGTATTAAATTTGGATGCAATTTCTGTGTTCCATCGTCAATAAGAAGGTCCAAAGGAAACAGTAAACCGGAAGTGGAGCATCGGAATCTAAAACTGGACTCACAGGAGAGGTTCAAATCATAGAAAGTTAGAGTGTCAGTCCTCTTGTACCTAAGTCGGCATTGTGCCTTTTGTATTAAATTCGGATGCAATTTCTGTGTTCCATCGTCAATAAGAAAGTCCAAGGGATACAGTAAACCTGAAGTGAAGCATCGGCATCTAAAACTGGACTCACAGGAGAGGTTCAAATCATAGAAAGTTAGAGTGTCAGTCCTCTTGTACTTAAGTCGGCATTGTGCCTTTTGTATTAAATTCCGATGCAATTTCTGTGTTTCATCGTCAATAAGAAGGTGCAGGGTATACAGTAAACCTGAAGTGAAGCATTGGAATCTAAAACAGGACTCACAGGAGAGGTTCAAATCATACAAAGTTAGAGTGTCAGTCCTCTTGTACTTAAGCCGGCATTGTCCTTTTTGTGTTAAATTCGGATGCAATGTCTGTGTTTCATCGTCAACAAGAAGGTCCAAGGGATACAATAAACCTGAAGTGAACCATCGGAATTTAAAACTTGTCTCACCGGAGAGGTTCTAATCATAGAAAGTTAGAGAGTGTCAGTCCTCTTGTACTTAAGTCGGCATTGTGCTTTTTAAATTTAATTCCGATGCAATTTCTGTGCTTCATCGTCAATAAGAAGGTCCATGGTATACAGCAAACCTGAAGTGTAACATCGGCATCTAAAACTGGACTCACAGGAGAGGTTCAAATCATAGAAAGTTAGAGTGTCACTCCTCTTGTACTTAAGTCGGCATTGTGGCTTTTTAATTTAATTCCGATGCAATTCCTGTGTTTCATCGTCAATAAGAAGGTCCAAGGGATACAGTAAACCTGAAGCGAAGCACCGGAATCTAAAACTGGACTCACACTAGAGGTTCAAATCATAGAAAGTTTGAGTGTCAGTCCTCTTGTACTTAAGTCGGCAATGTGCCTTTTGTATTAAATTCGGATGCAATTTCTGAGTTTCATCGTCAATAAGAAAGTCCAAGGGATACAGTATACCTGAAGTGAAGCATCGGAATCTAAAGCTGGACTCACAGGACAGGTTCATATCTTAGAAAGTTAGAGGGTCAGTCCTCTAGTACTTAAGTCGGCAATGTGCCCTTTGTATTAAATTCGGATGCAATTTCTGTGTTTCATCGTCAATAAGAAGGTCAAAGGGATTCAATAACCCTGAAGAGAAGCATCGGAATGTAAAGCTGGACTCACTGGAGGGGTTCAAATCATAGAAAGTTTGAGGGTCAGTCCTCTTGTACTAAATTCGTCATTGTGCCTTTTGAATTTAATTCCGATGCAATTTCTGTGCTTCATCGTCAAAAAGAACGTCCAAGGGATACAGTAAACCTGAAGTGAAGCATCGGAATCTAAAACTCGACTCACATTAGAGGTTCAAATCATAGAAAGTTAGAGTGTCAGTCCTCTTGTACTTAAGTCGGCATTGTGACTTTTGTATTAAATTCGGATGCAATTTCTGTGTTTCATCGTCAATAAGAAGGTCAAAGGGATACAGTAAACCTGAAGTGAAGCATCGGAATCTAAAGCTGGACTCACAGGAGAGGTTCAAATCATAGAAAGTTAGAGTGTCAGTCCTCTTGTACTCAAATCGGCATTGTGCATTCGAATTTAATTCCGATGCAATTTCTGTGCTTCATCGTCAAAAAGAACGTCCAAGGGATACAGTAAACCTGAAGTGAAGCATCGGAATCTAAAACTGGACTCACATTAGAGGTTCAAATCATAGAAAGTTAGAGTATCTGCCCTCTTGCACTAAAGCCGGCATTGTGCCTTTTGAATTTAATTCCGATGCAATTTCTGTGTTTCATCGTCAATACGACGATCCAAGGTATACAGTAAACCTGAAGTGAAGCATCGGAATCTAAACCTGGACTCACAGGAGAGGTTCAAATCATAGAAAGGTAGAGCGTCAGTCTCCTTGTACTTAAGTAGGCACTGTGACATTTGTATTAAATTCGGATGCAATTTCTTTGTTTCATCGTCAATATGAAGGTCCAAGGGATACAGTAAACCTGAAGTGAAGCATCGGAATCTAAAACTGGACACACAGGAGAGGATCCAATCATTGAAAGTTAGAGTGTCAGTCCTCTTGTACTTAAGCCAGCATTGTGCATTTTGTATTAATTTCGGATGCATTTTCTGTGTTTCATCGTCAATAAGAAAGTCCAAGGGATACAGTAAACCTGAAGTGAAGCATCGGAATCTAAAACTGGACTCACAGGAGAGGTTCGAATCATAGAAAGTTAGAGTATCTGCCCTCTTGCCCTAAAGCCGGCATTGTGCTTTTGAATTTAATCCCCATGCAATTTCTGTGTTTCATCGTCAATACGACGGTCCAAGGTATACAGTAAACCTGAAGTTAAGCATCGGAATCTAAAGCTGGACTCACAGGAGAGGTTCAAATCATAGAAAGGTAGAGTGTCAGTCTTCTTGTACTTAAGTCGGCACTGTGACATTTGTATTAAATTCGGATGCAATTTCTTTGTTTCATCGTCAATATGAAGGTCCAAGGGATACAGCAAACCTGAAGTGAAGCATCGGAATCTAAAACTGGACACACAGGAGAGGATCAAATCATTGAAAGTTAGAGTGTCAGTCCTCTTGTACTTAAGCCGGCATTGTGCATTTTGTATTAATTTCAGATGCAATTTCTGTGTTTCATCGTCAATAAGAAAGTCCAAGGGATACAGTAAACCTGAATTGAAGCATCGGAATCTAAAACTGGACTCACAGGAGAGGTTCAAATCATAGAAGCTAGAGTGCCAGTCCTCTTGTACTTAAGTCGGCATTGTGCCTTTTGTATTAAATTTGGATGCAATTTCTGTGTTCCATCGTCAATAAGAAGGTCCAAAGGAAACAGTAAACCGGAAGTGGAGCATCGGAATCTAAAACTGGACTCACAGGAGAGGTTCAAATCATAGAAAGTTAGAGTGTCAGTCCTCTTGTACCTAAGTCGGCATTGTGCCTTTTGTATTAAATTCGGATGCAATTTCTGTGTTTCATCGTCAATAAGAAAGTCCAAGGGATACAGTAAACCTGAAGTGAAGCATCGGCATCTAAAACTGGACTCACAGGAGAGGTTCAAATCATAGAAAGTTAGAGTGTCAGTCCTCTTGTACTTAAGTCGGCATTGTGCCTTTTGTATTAAATTCCGATGCAATTTCTGTGTTTCATCGTCAATAAGAAGGTGCAGGGTATACAGTAAACCTGAAGTGAAGCATTGGAATCTAAAACAGGACTCACAGGAGAGGTTCAAATCATACAAAGTTGGAGTGTCAGTCCTCTTGTACTTAAGCCGGCATTGTCCTTTTTGTGTTAAATTCGGATGCAATGTCTGTGTTTCATCGTCAATAAGAAGGTCCAAGGGATACAATAAACCTGAAGTGAAGCATCGGAATTTAAAACTGGACTCACCGGAGAGGTTCTAATCATAGAAAGTTAGAGAGTGTCAGTCCTCTTGTACTTAAGTCGGCATTGTGCTTTTTAAATTTAATTCCGATGCAATATCTGTGCTTCATCGTCAATAAGAAGGTCCATGGTATACAGCAAACCTGAAGAGTAACATCGGCATCTAAAACTGGACTCACAGGAGAGGTTCAAATCATAGAAAGTTAGAGTGTCAGTCCTCTTGTACTTAAGCCGGCATTGTCCTTTTTGTGTTAAATTCGGATGCAATGTCTGTGTTTCATCGTCAATAAGAAGGTTCAAGGGATACAATAAACCTGAAGTGAAGCATCGGAATTTAAAACTGGACTCACCGGAGAGGTTCTAATCATAGAAAGTTAGAGAGTGTCAGTCCTCTTGTACTTAAGTCGGCATTGTGCTTTTTAAATTTAATTCCGATGCAATTTCTGTGCTTCATCGTCAATAAGAAGGTCCATGGTATACAGCAAACCTGAAGTGTAACATCGGCATCTAAAACTGGACTCACAGGAGAGGTTCAAATCATAGAAAGTTAGAGTGTCACTCCTCTTGTACTTAAGTCGGCATTGTGGCTTTTTAATTTAATTCCGATGCAATTCCTGTGTTTCATCGTCAATAAGAAGGTCCAAGGGATACAGTAAACCTGAAGCGAAGCACCGGAATCTAAAACTGGACTCACACTAGAGGTTCAAATCATAGAAAGTTTGAGTGTCAGTCCTCTTGTACTTAAGTCGGCAATGTGCCTTTTGTATTAAATTCGGATGCAATTTTTGAGTTTCATCGTCAATAAGAAAGTCCAAGGGATACAGTATACCTGAAGTGAAGCATCGGAATCTAAAGCTGGACTCACAGGACAGGTTCATATCTTAGAAAGTTAGAGGGTCAGTCCTCTAGTACTTAAGTCGGCAATGTGACCTTTGTATTAAATTCGGATGCAATTTCTGTGTTTCATCGTCAATAAGAAGGTCAAAGGGATTCAATAACCCTGAAGAGAAGCATCGGAATCTAAAGCTGGACTCACTGGAGGGGTTCAAATCATAGAAAGTTTGAGTGTCAGTCCTCTTGTACTAAAGTCGTCATTGTGCCTTTTGAATTTAATTCCGATGCAATTTCTGTGCTTCATCGACAAAAAGAACGTCCAAGGGATACAGTAAACCTGAAGTGAAGCATCGGAATCTAAAACTCGACTCACATTAGAGGTTCAAATCATAGAAAGTTAGAGTGTTAGTCCTCTTGTACTTAAGTCGGCATTGTGACTTTTGTACTAAATTCGGATGCAATTTCTGTGTTTCATCGTCAATAAGAAGGTCAAAGGGATACAGTAAACCTGAAGTGAAGCATCGGAATCTAAAGCTGGACTCACAGGAGAGGTTCAAATCATAGAAAGTTAGAGTGTCAGTCCTCTTGTACTCAAATCGGCATTGTGCATTCGAATTTAATTCCGATGCAATTTCTGTGCTTCATCGTCAAAAAGAACGTCCAAGGGATACAGTAAACCTGAAGTGAAGCATCGGAATCTAAAACTGGACTCACATTAGAGGTTCAAATCATAGAAAGTTAGAGTATCTGCCCTCTTGCACTAAAGCCGGCATTGTGCCTTTTGAATTTAATTCCGATGCAATTTCTGTGTTTCATCGTCAATACGACGGTCCAAGGTATACAGTAAACCTGAAGTGAAGCATCGGAATCTAAACCTGGACTCACAGGAGAGGTTCAAATCATAGAAAGGTAGAGCGTCAGTCTCCTTGTACTTAAGTAGGCACTGTGACATTTGTATTAAATTCGGATGCAATTTCTTTGTTTCATCGTCAATATGAAGGTCCAAGGGATACAGTAAACCTGAAGTGAAGCATCGGAATCTAAAACTGGACACACAGGAGAGGATCCAATCATTGAAAGTTAGAGTGTCAGTCCTCTTGTACTTAAGCCAGCATTTTGCATTTTGTATTAATTTCGGATGCATTTTCTGTGTTTCATCGTCAATAAGAAAGTCCAAGGGATACAGTAAACCTGAAGTGAAGCATCGGAATCTAAAACTGGACTCACAGGAGAGGTTCAAATCATAGAAGCTAGAGTGCCAGTCCTCTTGTACTTAAGTCGGCATTGTGCCTTTTGTATTAAATTTGGATGCAATTTCTGTGTTCCATCGTCAATAAGAAGGTCCAAGGGAAACAGAAAACCGGAAGTGGAGCATCGGAATCTAAAACTGGACTCACAGGAGAGGTTCAAATCATAGAAAGTTAGAGTGTCAGTCCTCTTGTACCTAAGTCGGCATTGTGCCTTTTGTATTAAATTCGGATGCAATTTCTGTGTTTCATCGTCAATAAGAAGGTGCAGGGTATACAGTAAACCTGAAGTGAAGCATTGGAATCTAAAACTGGACTCACAGGAGAGGTTCAAATCATACAAAGCTAGAGTGTCAGTCCTCTTGTACTTAAGTCGGCATTGTGCTTTTTGTGTTAAATTCGGATGCAATGTCTGTGTTTCATCGTCAATAAGAAGGTCCAAGGGATACAATAAACCTGAAGTGAAGCATCGGAATCTAAAACTGGACTCACCGGAGAGGTTCTAATCATAGAAAGTTAGAGAGTGTCAGTCCTCTTGTACTTAAGTCGGCATTGTGCTTTTTGAATTTAATTCCGATGCAATATCTGTGCTTCATCGTCAATAAGAAGGGCCATGGAATACAGTAAACCTGAAGTGTAACATCGGCATCTAAAACTGGACTCACAGGAGAGGTTCAAATCATAGAAAGTTAGAGTGTCACTCCTCTTGTACTTAAGTCAGCATTGTGGCTTTTTAATTTAATTCCGATGCAATTCCTGTGTTTCATCGTCAATAAGGAGGTCCAAGGTATACAGTAAACCTGAAGTGAAGCATCGGAATCTAAAACTCGACTCACAGGAGTGGTTTAAATCATTGAAACTTAGAGTGTCAGTCCCCTTGTACTTAAGTCGGCATTGTGCCTTTTGTATTAAATTCGGATGCAATTTCTGTGTTTCATCGTCAATAAGGAGGTCCAAGGGATACATTATACCAGAAGTGAAGCATCGGAGTCTAAAACTGGACTCACAGGAGAAGTTCAAATAATAGAAAGTTAGAGTGTCAGTCCTCTTGTACTTAAGTCGGCATTGTGCCTTGTGAATTTAATTCCGATGCAATTTCTGTGCTTCATCGTCAAAAAGAACGTCCAAGGGATACAGTAAACCTGAAGCGAAGCACCGGAATTTAAAACTGGACTCACACTAGAGGTTCAAATCATAGAAAGTTAGAGTTTCAGTCCTCTTGTACTAAAGTCGGCAATGTGCCTTTTGTATTAAATTCGGATGCAATTTCTGAGTTTCATCGTCAATAAGAAAGTCCAAGGGATACAGTATACCTGAAGTGAAGCATCGGAATCTAAAACTGGACTCAGAGGACAGGTTCATATCATAGAAAGTTAGAGGGTCAGTCCTCTAGTACTTAAGTCGGCAATGTGCCCTTTGTATTAAATTCGGATGCAATTTCTGTGTTTCATCGTCAATAAGAAGGTCAAAGGGATTCAATAACCCTGAAGTGAAGATTCGGAATCTAATGCTGGACTCACAGGAGAGGTTCAAATCATAGAAAGTTAGAGTGTCAGTCCTCCTGTACTCATCTCGGCATTGTGCATTCGAATTTAATCTGATCGAATTTCTGTGCTTCATCGTCAATGAGAAGGTCCAAGGTACACAGTAAACCTGAAGTGAAGCATCGGAATCTAAAACTGGACTCAAAGGAGAGGTTCAAATCATAGAAAGGTAGAGTGTCAGTCCTCTTGTACTTAAGTCGTCATTGTGCCTTTTGAATTTAATTCCGATGCAATTTCTGTGTTTCATCGTCAATAAGAAGGTGCAGGGTATACAGTAAACCTGAAGTGAAACATCTGAATCTAAACCTGGACTCACAGGAGAGGTTCAAATCATAGAAAGGTAGAGTGTCAGTCTTCTTGTACTTAAGTCGGCACTGTGACATTTGTATTAAATTCGGATGCAATTTCTTTGTTTCATCGTCAATATGAAGGTCCAAGGGATACAGTAAACCTGAAGTGAAGCATCGGAATCTAAAACTGGACACACAGGAGAGGATCAAATCATTGAAAGTTAGAGTATCAGTCCTCTTGTACTTAAGTCGGCATTGTGAATTTTGTATTAAATTTGGATGCAATTTCTGTGTTCCATCGTCAATAAGAAGGTCAAAGGGATACAATAAACCTGAAGTGAAGCATCGGAATCTAAAGCTGGACTCACCGGAGAGGTTCTAATCATAGAAAGTTAGAGAGTGTCAGTCCTCTTGTATATAAGTCGGCATTGTGCTTTTTGAATTTAATTCCGTTGCAATTTCTGTGCTTCATCGTCAATAAGAAGGTCCATGGTATACAGTAAACCTGAAGTGTAACATCGGCATCTAAAACTGGACTCACAGGTGAGGTTCAAATCATAGAAAGTTAGAGTGTCACTCCTCTTGTACTTAAGTCGACATTGTGGCTTTTTAATTTAATTCCGATGCAATTCCTGTGTTTCATTGTCAATAAGAAGGTCCAAGGGATACATTAAACCAGAAGTGAAGCATCGGAATCTAAAACTGGACTCACATTAGAGGTTCAAATCATAGAAAGTTAGAGTGTCAGTCCTCTTGTACTTAAGTCAGCAATGTGCATTTTGTATTAAATTCGGATGCAATTTCTGTGTTTCATCGTCAATAAGAAAGTCCAAGGGATACAGTAACCCTGAAGTGAAGCACCGGAATCTAAAACTGGACTCACAGGAGAGGTTCAAATCATTGAAAGTTAGAGTGTCAGTCCTCTTGTACTTAAGCCGGCATTGTGCCATTTGTATTAAATTCGGATGCAATCTCTGTGTTTCATCATCATTAAGAAAGTCCAAGGGATACAGTAAACCTAAAGTGAAGCATCGGAAACTAAAACTGGACTCACAGGAGAGGTTCAAATCATAGAAAGTTAGAGTGTCAGTCCTCCTGTACTCATCTCGGCATTGTGCATTCGAATTTAATTCCGATTGAATTTCTGTGCTTCATCGTCAATGAGAAGGTCCAAGGTACACAGTAAACCTGAAGTGAAGCATCGGAATCTAAAACTGGACTCACAGGAGAGGTTCAAATCATAGAAAGTTAGAGTGTCAGTCCTCTTGTACTTAAGTCGGCATTGTGCCTTTTTTATTAAATTCCGATGCAATTTCTGTGTTTCATCGTCAATAAGAAGGTGCAGGGTATACAGTAAACCTGAAGTGAAGCATTGGAATCTTAAACTGGACTCACAGGAGAGGTTCAAATCATAGAAAGTTAGAGTGTCAGTCCTCTTGTACTTAAGTCGGCATTGTGCTTTTTGTGTTAAATTCGGATGCAATGTCTGTGTTTCATCGTCAATAAGAAGGTCCAAGGGATACAGTAAACCGGAAGTGAAGCATCGGAATCTAAAACTGGACTCACAGGAGAGGTTCATATCATAGAAATTTAGAGTGTCAGTCCTCTTGTACTTAAGTCGGCATTATGCCTTTTGTGTTAAATTCCGATGCAATTTCTGTGTTTCATCGTCAATAAGAAGGCCCAAGGGTTACATTAAACCAGAAGTGAGGCATCGGAATCCAAAACTGGACACACAGGAGAAGTTCAAATAATAGAAAGTTAGAGTGTCAGTCCTCTTGTACTTAAGTCGGCATTAAGCATTTTGAATTTAATTCCGATGCAATTTCTGTGCTTCATCGTCAAAAAGAACGTCCAAGGGATACAGTAAACCTGAAGTGAAGCATCGGAATCTAAAACTGGACTCACATTAGAGGTTCAAATCATAGAAAGTTAGAGTGTTAGTCCTCTTGTACTTAAGTCGGCATTGTGCCTTTTGTATTAAATTCGGATGCAATTTCAGTGTTTCATCGTCAATAAGAAGGTCAAAGGGATACAGTAAACCTGAAGTGAAGCAACGGAATCTAAAGCTGGACTCACAGGAGAGGTTCAAATCATAGAAAGTTAGAGTGTCAGTCCTCTTGTACTCAACTCGGCATTGTGCATTCGAATTTAATTCCTTTCGAATTTCTGTGCTTCATCGTCAATGAGAAGGTCCAAGGTACACAGTAAACCTGAAGTGAAGCATCGGAATCTAAAACTGGACTCACAGGGGAGGTTCAAATCATAGAAAGTTAGAGTATCTGCCCTCTTGTACTTAAGCCGGCATTGTGCCTTTTGAATTTAATTCCGATGCAATTTCTGTGTTTCATCGTCAATACGAAGGTCCAAGGTATACAGTAAACCTGAAGTTAAGCATCGGAATCTAAAACTGGACTCACAGGAGAGGTTCAAATCAAAGACACTTAGAGTGTCAGTCTTCTTGTACTTAAGTGGGCACTGTGACGTTTGTATGAAATTCGGATGCAATTTCTTTGATTCATCGTCAATATGATGGTCCAAGAGATACAGTAAACCTGAAGTGAAGCATCGGAATCTAAAACTGGACTCACAGGAGAGGATCAAATCATTGAAAGTTAGAGTGTCAGTCCTCTTTTACTTCAGCCGGCGTTGTGCATTTTCTATTAATTTCGAATGCAATTTCTGTGTTTCATCGTCAATAAGAAAGTCCAAGGGATACAGTAAACCTGAAGTGAAGCATCCGAATCGAAAACTGGACTCACAGGAGAGGTTCAAATCATAGAAGTTAGAGTAACAGTCCTCTTGTACTTAAGTCGGCATTGTGCCTTTTGTATTAAATTTGGATGCAGCTTCTGTGTTTCATCGTCAATAAGAAGGTCCAAGGGAAACAGTAAACCGGAAGTGGAGGATCGGAATCTAAAACTGGACTCACAGGAGAGGTTCAAATCATAGAAAGTTAGAGTGTCAGTCCTCTTGTACTTAAGTCGGCATTGTGCCTTTTGTATTAAATTGAGATGCAATTTCTGTGTTCCCATCGTCAATAAGAAAGTCCAAGGGATACAGTAAACCTGAAGTGAAAGCATCGGAATCTAAAACTGGACTTACAGGAGAGGTTCAAATCATAGAATGTTACAGTGTCAGTCCTCTTGTACTTAAGTCGTCAATGTGCCTTTTGTATCAAACTCGGATGCAAATTCTGTGTTTCATCGTCAATAAGAAAGTCCAAGGGATACAGTATACGTGAAGTGAAGCATCGGAATCTAAAAGTGGACTCACAGGAGAGGTTCAAATCATAGAAAGTTAGAGTGTCACTCCTCTTGTACTTAAGTCGGCATTGTGGCTTTTTTAATTTAATTCCGATGCAAATCCTGTGTTTCATCGTCAATAAGAAGGTCCACGGTATACAGTAAACCTGAAGTGAAGCATCGGAATCTAAAACTCAACTCACAGGAGTGGTTTAAATCATTGAAACTTAGAGTGTCAGTCCCCTTGTACTTAAGACGGCATTGTGCCTTTTGAATTTAATTCCGATTGCAATTTCTGTGCTTCATCATCCATAAGAAGGTCCATGGTATACAGTAAACCTGAAGTGTAACTTCGGCATCTAAAACTGGACTCACAGGAGAGGTTCAAATCATAGAATGTTAGAGTGTCACTCCTCTTGTACTTAAGTCGGCATTGTGCCTTTTGAATTTAATTCCGACTCAATTTCTGTGCTTCATCGTCAAAAAGAACGTCCAAGGGATACAGTAAACCTGAAGTGAAGCATCGGAATCTAAAACTGGACTCACATTAGAGGTTCAAATCATAGAAAATTAGAGTGTCAGTCCTCTTGTACTTAAGTCGGCAATGTGCCTTTTGTATTAAATTCGGAAGCAATTTCTGTGTTTCATCGTCAATAAGAAAGTCCAAGGGATACAGTATACCTGAATTGAAGCATCGGAATCTAAAACTGGACTCACAGGAGAGGTTCATATCATAGAAAGTTAGAGGGTCAGTCCTCTAGTACTGAAGTCGGCATTGTGCCTTTTGTATTAAATTCGGATGCAATTTCCGTGTTTCATCGTCAATAAGAAGGTGCAGGGTTATACAATAAACCTGAAGTGAAGCATCGGAAACAAAAACTGGACTCACAGGAGAGTTCAAATCATTGAAAGTTAGAGTGCCAGTCCACTTGTACTTAAGTCGGCATTGTGCTTTTTGTGTTAAATTCGGATGCAATGTCTGTGTTTCATCGTCAATAAGAAGGTCCAAGGGATACAGTAAACCTGAAGTGAAGCAACGGAATCTAAAGCTGGACTCACAGGAGAGGTTCAAATCATAGAAAGTTAGAGTGTCAGTCCTCTTGTACTCAACTCGGCATTGTGCATTCGAATTTAATTCCTTTCGAATTTCTGTGCTTCATCGTCAATGAGAAGGTCCAAGGTACACAGTAAACCTGAAGTGAAGCATCGGAATCTAAAACTGGACTCACAGGGGAGGTTCAAATCATAGAAAGTTAGAGTATCTGCCCTCTTGTACTTAAGCCGGCATTGTGCCTTTTGAATTTAATTCCGATGCAATTTCTGTGTTTCATCGTCAATACGAAGGTCCAAGGTATACAGTAAACCTGAAGTTAAGCATCGGAATCTAAAACTGGACTCACAGGAGAGGTTCAAATCAAAGACACTTAGAGTGTCAGTCTTCTTGTACTTAAGTGGGCACTGTGACGTTTGTATGAAATTCGGATGCAATTTCTTTGATTCATCGTCAATATGATGGTCCAAGGGATACAGTAAACCTGAAGTGAAGCATCGGAATCTAAAACTGGACTCACAGGAGAGGATCAAATCATTGAAAGTTAGAGTGTCAGTCCTCTTTTACTTCAGCCGGCGTTGTGCATTTTGTATTAATTTCGAATGCAATTTCTGTGTTTCATCGTCAATAAGAAAGTCCAAGGGATACAGTAAACCTGAAGTGAAGCATCCGAATCGAAAACTGGACTCACAGGAGAGGTTCAAATCATAGAAGTTAGAGCAACAGTCCTCTTGTACTTAAGTCGGCATTGTGCCTTTTGTATTAAATTTGGATGCAGCTTCTGTGTTTCATCGTCAATAAGAAGGTCCAAGGGAAACAGTAAACCGGAAGTGGAGGATCGGAATCTAAAACTGGACTCACAGGAGAGGTTCAAATCATAGAAAGTTAGAGTGTCAGTCCTCTTGTACTTAAGTCAGCATTGTGCCTTTTGTATTAAATTGAGATGCAATTTCTGTGTTTCATCGTCAATAAGAAGGTGCAGGGTATACAGTAAACCTGAAGTGAAGCATTGGAATCTAAACCTGGACTTCCAGGAGAAGTTCAAATCATAGAAAGTTAGTGTGTCAGTCCTCTTGTACTTAAGTCGGCATTGTGCCTTTTGTGTTACATTCGGATGCAATGTCTGTGTTTCATCGTCAATAAGAAGGTCCAAATGATACAGTAAACCTGAAGTGAAGCATCGGAATCTAAAACTGGACTCACCGGACAGGTTCTAATCATAGAAAGTTAGAGAGTGTCAGTCCTCTTGTACTTAAGTCGGCACTGTGCCTTTTGAATATAATTCCGATGCAATTTCTGTGCTTCATCGTCAATATGAAGGTCCATGGTATACAGTAAACCTGAAGTGTAACATCGGCATCTAAAACTGGACTCACAGGAGAGGTTCATATCATAGAAAGTTAGAGTGTCACTCCTCTTGAACTTAAATCGAAATTGTGGCTTTTTAATTTAATTCCGATGCACTTCCTGTGTTTCATCGTCAATAAGAAGGTCCAAGGTATACAGTAAACCTGAAGTGAAGCATCGGAATCTAAAACTCGACTCACAGGAGTGGTTTAAATCATTGAAATTTAGAGTGTCAGTCCCCTTGTACTTAAGCCGGCATTGTGCTTTTGTATTAAATTCGGATGCAATTTCTGTGTTTAATCGTCAATAAGAAGGTCCAAGGGATACAGTAAACCTGAAGTGAAGAATCCGAATCTAAAACTGGACTCACAGGAGAGGTTCAAATCATAGAAGTTAGAGTGCCAGTCCTCTTGTACTTAAGTCGGCATTGTGCCTTTTGTATTAAATTTGGATGCAATTTCTGTGTTTCATCGTCAATAAGAAGGTCAAAGGGATACAGTAAACCTGAAGTGAAGCAACGGAATCTAAAGCTGGACTCACAGGAGAGGTTCAAATCATAGAAAGTTAGAGTGTCAGTCCTCTTGTACTCAACTCGGCATTGTGCATTCGAATTTAATTCCTTTCGAATTTCTGTGCTTCATCGTCAATGAGAAGGTCCAAGGTACACAGTAAACCTGAAGTGAAGCATCGGAATCTAAAACTGGACTCACAGGGGAGGTTCAAATCATAGAAAGTTAGAGTATCTGCCCTCTTGTACTTAAGCCGGCATTGTGCCTTTTGAATTTAATTCCGATGCAATTTCTGTGTTTCATCGTCAATACGAAGGTCCAAGGTATACAGTAAACCTGACGTTAAGCATCGGAATCTAAAACTGGACTCACAGGAGAGGTTCAAATCAAAGAAAGTTAGAGTGTCAGTCTTCTTGTACTTAAGTGGGCACTGTGACGTTTGTATGAAATTCGGATGCAATTTCTTTGTTTCATCGTCAATATGATGGTCCAAGGGATACAGTAAACCTGAAGTGAAGCATCGGAATCTAAACCTGGACTCACAGGAGAGGATCAAATCATTGAAAGTTAGAGTGTCAGTCCTCTTGTACTTCAGCCGGCATTGTGCATTTTGTATTAATTTCGAATGCAATTTCTGTGTTTCATCGTCAATAAGAAAGTCCAAGGGATACAGTAAACCTGAAGTGAAGAATCCGAATCTAAAACTGGACTCACAGGAGAGGTTCAAATCATAGAAGTTAGAGTGCCAGTCCTCTTGTACTTAAGTCGGCATTGTGCCTTTTGTATTAAATTTGGATGCAATTTCTGTGTTTCATCGTCAATAAGAAGGTCCAAGGGAAACAGTAAACCGGAAGTGGAGGATCGGAATCTAAAACTGGACTCACAGGAGAGGTTCAAATCATAGAAAGTTAGAGTGTCAGTCCTCTTGTACTTAAGTCGGCATTGTGCCTTTTGTATTAAATTGAGATGCAATTTCTGTGTTTCATCGTCAATAAGAACGTCCAAGGGATACAGTAAACCTGAAGTGAAGCATCGGAATCTAAAACTGGACTTACAGGAGAGGTGCAATTCATAGAATGTTACAGTGTCAGTCCTCTTGTACTTAAGTCGGCAATGTGCCTTTTGTATTAAATTCGGATGCAATTTCTGTGTTTCATCGTCAATAAGAAAGTCCAAGGGATACAGTGTACCTGAAGTGAAGCATCGGAATCTAAAACTGGACTCACAGGAGAGGTTCAAATCATAGAAAGTTAGAGTGGCACTCCTCTTGTACTTAAGTCGGCATTGTGGCTTTTTAATTTAATTCCGATGCAAATCCTGTGTTTCATCGTCAATAAGAAGGTCCAAGGTAGACAGTAAACCTGAAGTGAAGCATCGGAATCTAAAACTCAACTCACAGGAGTGGTTTAAATCATTGAAACTTAGAGTGTCAGTCCCCTTGTACTTAAGTCGGCATTGTGCCTTTTGTATTTAATTCGGATGCATTTTCTGTGTTTCATCGTCAATAAGAAGATCCAAGGGATACACTAAACAAGAAGTGAAGCATCGGAATCTAAAACTGGACTCACAGGAGAAGTTGAAATAATAGAAAGTTAGAGTGTCAGTCTTCTTGTACTTAAGTCGGCATTGTGCCTTTTGAATTTAATTCCGACGCAATTTCTGTGCTTCATCGTCAAAAAGAACGTCCAAGGGGTACAGTAAACCTGAAGTGAAGCATCGGAATCTAAAACTGGACTCACATTAGAGGTTCAAATCATAGAAAGTTAGAGTATCAGTCCTCTTGTACTTAAGTCGGCATTGTGAATTTTGTATTAAATTTGGATGCAATTTCTGTGTTCCATCGTCAATAAGAAGGTCAAAGGGATACAATAAACCTGAAGTGAAGCATCGGAATCTAAAGCTGGACTCACCGGAGAGGTTCTAATCATAGAAAGTTAGAGAGTGTCAGTCCTCTTGTACTTAAGTCGGCATTGTGCTTTTTGAATTTAATTCCGTTGCAATTTCTGTGCTTCATCGTCAATAAGAAGGTCCATGGTATACAGTAAACCTGAAGTGTAACATCGGCATCTAAAACTGGACTCACAGGTGAGGTTCAAATCATAGAAAGTTAGAGTGTCACTCCTCTTGTACTTAAGTCGACATTGTGGCTTTTTAATTTAATTCCGATGCAATTCCTGTGTTTCATTGTCAATAAGAAGGTCCAAGGGATACATTAAACCAGAAGTGAAGCATCGGAATCTAAAACTGGACTCACATTAGAGGTTCAAATCATAGAAAGTTAGAGTGTCAGTCCTCTTGTACTTAAGTCAGCAATGTGCATTTTGTATTAAATTCGGATGCAATTTCTGTGTTTCATCGTCAATAAGAAAGTCCAAGGGATACAGTAACCCTGAAGTGAAGCACCGGAATCTAAAACTGGACTCACAGGAGAGGTTCAAATCATTGAAAGTTAGAGTGTCAGTCCTCTTGTACTTAAGCCGGCATTGTGCCTTTTGTATTAAATTCGGATGCAATCTCTGTGTTTCATCATCATTAAGAAATTCCAAGGGATACAGTAAACCTAAAGTGAAGCATCGGAAACTAAAAATGGACTCACAGGAGAGGTTCAAATCATAGAAAGTTAGAGTGTCAGTCCTCCTGTACTCATCTCGGCATTGTGCATTCGAATTTAATCCCGATTGAATTTCTGTGCTTCATCGTCAATGAGAAGGTCCAAGGTACACAGTAAACCTGAAGTGAAGCATCGGAATCTAAAACTGGACTCACAGGAGAGGTACAAATCATAGAAAGTTAGAGTGTCAGTCCTCTTGTACTTAAGTCGGCATTGTGCCTTTTTTATTAAATTCCGATGCAATTTCTGTGTTTCATCGTCAATAAGAAGGTGCAGGGTATACAGTAAACCTGAAGTGAAGCATTGGAATCTTAAACTGGACTCACAGGAGAGGTTCAAATCATAGAAAGTTAGAGTGTCAGTCCTCTTGTACTTAAGTCGGCATTGTGCTTTTTGTGTTAAATTCGGATGCAATGTCTGTGTTTCATCGTCAATAAGAAGGTCCAAGGGATACAATAAAACTGAAGTGAAGCATCGGAATCTAAAACTGGACTCACCGGAGAGGTTCTAATCATAGAAAGTTAGAGAGTGTCCGTCCTCTTGTACTTAAGTCGGCATTGTGCTTTTTGAATTTAATTCCGATGCAATTTCTGTGCTTCATCATCCATAAGAAGGTCCATGGTATACAGTAAACCTGAAGTGTAACATCGGCATCTAAAACTGGACTCACAGGAGAGGTTCAAATCATAGAATGTTAGAGTGTCACTCCTCTTGTACTTAAGTCGGCATTGTGCCTTTTGAATTTAATTCCGATGCAATTTCTGTGCTTCATCGTCAAAAAGAACGTCCAAGGGATACAGTAAACCGGAAGTGAAGCACCGCAATCTAAAACTGGACTCACATTAGAGGTTCAAATCATAGAAAGATAGAGTGTCAGTCCTCTTGTACTTAAGTCGGCAATGTGCCTTTTGTATTAAATTCGGATGCAATTTCTGTGTTTCATCGTCAATAAGAAAGTCCAAGGGATACAGTATACCTGAAGTGAAGCATCGGAAACTAAAACTGGGCTCACAGGAGACGTTCAAATCATTGAAAGTTAGAGTGTCAGTCCTCTTGCACTTAAGCCCGCATTCTGCCTTTTGTATTAAATTCGGATGCAATATCTGTGTTTCACAGTCAATAAGAAAGTCCAAGGGATACAGTATACCTGAAGTGAAGCATCGGCATCTAATACTGGACTCACAGGAGAGGTTCATATCATAGAAAGTTAGAGTGTCAGTCCTCTACTACTGAAGTCGGCATTGTGCCTTTTGTATTCAATTCGGATGCAATTTCTGTGTTTCATCGGCAATACGAAGGTGCATGGTATACAGTAAACCTGAAGTGAAGCATTGGAATCTAAACCTGGACTTGCAGGAGAGGTTCAAATCATAGAAAGTTAGTGTGTCAGACCTCTTGTACTTAAGTCGGCATTGTGCCTTTTGTCTTAAATTCGGATGCAATGTCTGTGTTTCATCGTCAATAAGAAGGTCCAAGGGATACAGTAAACCGGAAGTGAAGCATCGGAATCTAAAACTGGACTCACAGGAGAGGTTCATATCATAGAAATTTAGAGTGTCAGTCCTCTTGTACTTAAGTCGGCATTATGCCTTTTGTGTTAAATTCCGATGCAATTTCTGTGTTTCATCGTCAATAAGAAGGTGCAGGGTATACAGTAAACCTGAAGTGAAGCATTGGAATCTAAACCTGGACTTCCAGGAGAAGTTCAAATCATAGAAAGTTAGTGTGTCAGTCCTCTTGTACTTAAGTCGGCATTGTGCCTTTTGTGTTAAATTCGGATGCAATGTCTGTGTTTCATCGTCAATAAGAAGGTCCAAATGATACAGTAAACCTGAAGTGAAGCATCGGAATCTAAAACTGGACTCACCGGACAGGTTCTAATCATAGAAAGTTAGAGAGTGTCAGTCCTCTTGTACTTAAGTCGGCACTGTGCCTTTTGAATATAATTCCGATGCAATTTCTGTGCTTCATCGTCAATATGAAGGTCCATGGTATACAGTAAACCTGAAGTGAAGCATCGGAATCTAAAACTCGACTCACAGGAGTGGTTTAAATCATTGAAATTTTGAGTGTCAGTCCCCTTGTACTTAAGCCGGCATTGTGCTTTTGTATTAAATTCGGATGCAATTTCTGTGTTTAATCGTCAATAAGAAGGTCCAAGGGTTACATTAAACCAGAAGTGAAGCATCGGAATCCAAAACTGGACTCACAGGAGAAGTTCAAATAATAGAAAGTTAGAGTGTCAGTCCTCTTGTACTTAAGTCGGCATTGTGCCTTTTGAATTTAATTCCGATGCTATTTCTGTGCTTCATCGTCAAAAAGAACGTCCAAGGGATACAGTAAACCTGAAGTAAAGCATCGGAATCTAAAACTGGACTCACATTACAGGTTCAAATCATAGAAAGTTAGAGTGTCAGTCCTCTTGTACTTAAGTCGGCATTGTGCATTTTGTATTAAATTCGGATGCAATTTCTGTGTCTCATCGTCAATAAGAAGGTCAAAGGGATACAGTAAACCTGAAGTGAAGCAACGGAATCTAAAGCTGGACTCACAGGAGAGGTTCATATCATAGAAAGTTAGAGTGTCAGTCCTCTTGTCCTCAACTCGGCATTGTGCATTCGAATTTAATTCCTTTCGAATTTCTGTGCTTCATCGTCAATGAGAAGGTCCAAGGTACACAGTAAACCTGAAGTGAAGCATCGGAATCTAAAACTGGACTCACAGGGGAGGTTCAAATCATAGAAAGTTAGAGTATCTGCCCTCTTGTACTTAAGCCGGCATTGTGCCTTTTGAATTTAATTCCGATGCAATTTCTGTGTTTCATCGTCAATACGAAGGTCCAAGGTATACAGTAAACCTGAAGTTAAGCATCGGAATCTAAAACTGGACTCACAGGAGAGGTTCAAATCAAAGAAAGTTAGAGTGTCAGTCTTCTTGTACTTAAGTGGGCACTGTGACGTTTGTATGAAATTCGGATGCAATTTCTTTGTTTCATCGTCAATATGATGGTCCAAGGGATACAGTAAACCTGAAGTGAAGCATCGGAATCTAAAACTGGACTCACAGGAGAGGATCAAATAATTGAAAGTTAGAGTGTCAGTCCTCTTGTACTTCAGCCGGCATTGTGCATTTTGTATTAATTTCGAATGCAATTTCTGTGTTTCATCGTCAATAAGAAAGTCCAAGGGATACAGTAAACCTGAAGTGAAGAATCCGAATCTAAAACTGGACTCACAGGAGAGGTTCAAATCATAGAAGTTAGAGTGCCAGTCCTCTTGTACTTAAGTCGGCATTGTGCCTTTTGTATTAAATTTGGATGCAATTTCTGTGTTTCATCGTCAATAAGAAGGTCCAAGGGAAACAGTAAACCGGAAGTGGAGGATCGGAATCTAAAACTGGACTCACAGGAGAGGTTCAAATCATAGAAAGTTAGAGTGTCAGTCCTCTTGTACTTAAGTCGGCATTGTGCCTTTTGTATTAAATTGAGATGCAATTTCTGTGTTTCATCGTCAATAAGAACGTCCAAGGGATACAGTAAACCTGAAGTGAAGCATCGGAATCTAAAACTGGACTTACAGGAGAGGTGCAATTCATAGAATGTTACAGTGTCAGTCCTCTTGTACTTAAGTCGGCAATGTGCCTTTTGTATTAAATTCGGATGCAATTTCTGTGTTTCATCGTCAATAAGAAAGTCCAAGGGATACAGTGTACCTGAAGTGAAGCATCGGAATCTAAAACTGGACTCACAGGAGAGGTTCAAATCATAGAAAGTTAGAGTGGCACTCCTCTTGTACTTAAGTCGGCATTGTGGCTTTTTAATTTAATTCCGATGCAAATCCTGTGTTTCATCGTCAATAAGAAGGTCCAAGGTATACAGTAAACCTGAAGTGAAGGATCGGAATCTAAAACTCAACTCACAGGAGTGGTTTAAATCATTGAAACTTAGAGTGTCAGTCCCCTTGTACTTAAGTCGGCATTGTGCCTTTTGTATTTAATTCGGATGCATTTTCTGTGTTTCATCGTCAATAAGAAGATCCAAGGGATACACTAAACAAGAAGTGAAGCATCGGAATCTAAAACTGGACTCACAGGAGAAGTTGAAATAATAGAAAGTCAGAGTGTCAGTCTTCTTGTACTTAAGTCGGCATTGTGCCTTTTGAATTCAATTCCGACGCAATTTCTGTGCTTCATCGTCAAAAAGAACGTCCAAGGGATACAGTAAACCTGAAGTGAAGCATCGGAATCTAAAACTGGACTCACATTAGAGGTTCAAATCATAGAAAGTTAGAGTGTCAGTCCTCTTGTACTTAAGTCGGCAATGTGCCTTTTGTATTAAATTCGGTTGCAATTTCTGTGTTTCATCGTCAATAAGAAAGTCCAAGGGATACAGTATACCTGAAGTGAAGCATCGGAATCTAAAACTGGACTCACAGGAGAGGTTCATATAATAGAAAGTTAGCGGGTCAGTCCTCTAGTACTGAGGTCGGCATTGTGCCTTTTGAATATAATTCCGATGCAATTTCTGTGCTTCATCGTCAATAAGAAGGTCCATGGTATACAGTAAACCTGAAGTGTAACATCCGCATCTAAAACTGGACTCACAGGAGAGGTTCAAATCATAGAAAGTTAGTGTGTCACTCCTCTTGTACTTAAATCGGAATTGTGGCTTTTTAATTTAATTCCGATGCAATTCCTGTGTTTCATCGTCAATAAGAAGGTCCAAGGTATACAGTAAACCTGAAGTGAAGCATCGGAATCTAAAACTCGACTCACAGGAGTGGTTTAAATCAATGAAATTTAGAGTGTCAGTCCTCTTGTACTTAAGTCGGCATTGTGCCTTTTGTATTAAATTGAGATGCAATTTCTGTGTTTCATCGTCAATATGAACGTCCAAGGGATACAGTAAACCTGAAGTGAAGCATCGGAATCTAAAACTGGACTTACAGGAGAGGTGCAATTCATAGAATGTTACAGTGTCAGTCCTCTTGTACTTAAGTCGGCAATGTGCCTTTTGTATTAAATTCGGATGCAATTTCTGTGTTTCATCGTCAATAAGAAAGTCCAAGGGATACAGTGTACCTGAAGTGAAGCATCGGAATCTAAAACTGGACTCACAGGAGAGGTTCAAATCATAGAAAGTTAGAGTGGCACTCCTCTTGTACTTAAGTCGGCATTGTGGCTTTTTAATTTAATTCCGATGCAAATCCTGTGTTTCATCGTCAATAAGAAGGTCCAAGGTATACAGTAAACCTGAAGTGAAGCATCGGAATCTAAAACTCAACTCACAGGAGTGGTTTAAATCATTGAAACTTAGAGTGTCAGTCCCCTTGTACTTAAGTCGGCATTGTGCCTTTTGTATTTAATTCGGATGCATTTTCTGTGTTTCATCGTCAATAAGAAGATCCAAGGGATACACTAAACAAGAAGTGGAGCATCGGAATCTAAAACTGGACTCACAGGAGAAGTTGAAATAATAGAAAGTTAGAGTGTCAGTCTTCTTGTACTTAAGTCGGCATTGTGCCTTTTGAATTTAATTCCGACGCAATTACTGTGCTTCATCGTCAAAAAGAACGTCCAAGGGATACAGTAAACCTGAAGTGAAGCATCGGAAACAAAACCTGGACTCACAGGAGAGTTCAAATCATTGAAAGTTAGAGTGCCAGTCCTCTTGTACTTAAGCTGGCATTGTGCCTTTTGTATTACATTCGGATGCAATTTCTGTGTTTCAGCGTCAAGAAGAAAGTACAAGGGATACAGTAAACCTGAAGTGAAGCATCGGAATCTAAAACTGGACTTACAGAAGAGGTTCAATTCATAGAATGTTACAGTGTCAGTCCTCTTGTACTTAAGTCGGCATTGTGCTTTTTGTATTAAATTCGGATGCAATTTCTGTGTTTCATCGTCAGTAAGAAGGTGCATCGTATACAGTAAATCTGAAGTGAAGCATTGTAATCTAAAACTGGACTCACAGGAGAGGTTCAAATCATAGAAAGTGAGAGTGTCAGTCCTCTTGTACTTATGTCGGCATTGTGCCTTTTGTATTAAATTCGGATGCAATTTCTGTGTTTCATCGTCAATAAGAAGGTCCAAGGGATACAGTAAACCGGAAGTTAAGCATCGGAATCTAAAACTGGACTCACAGGAGAGGTTCATATCATAGTAATTTAGAGTGTCAGTCCTCTTGTACTTAAGTCGGCTTTATCCCTTTTGTATTAAATTCTGATGCAATTTCTGTGTTTCATCGGCAATAAGAAGGTGCAGGGTATACGGTAAACCTGAAGTGAAGCATCGGAATCTAAAACTGGACTTACAGGAGAGGTTCAAATCATAGAAAGTTAGAGTGTCAGTCCTCTTGTACTTAAGTCGGCATTGTGCCTTTTGTGTTAAATTCGGATGCAATGTCTGTGTTTCATCGTCAATAAGAAGGTCCAAGGGATACAGTAAACCTGAAGTGAAGCATCAGAATCTAAAACTGGACTCACCTAAGAGAGGTTCTAATCATAGAAAGTTAGAGTGTGTCAGTCCTCTTGTACTTAAGTCGGCATTGTGCCTTTTGAATATAATTCCGATGCAATTTCTGTGCTTCATCGTCAATAAGAAGGTCCATGGTATACAGTAAACCTGAAGTGTAACATCGGCATCTAAAACTGGACTCACAGGAGAGGTTCAAATCATAGAAAGTTAGTGTGTCACTCCTCTTGTACTTAAATCGGAATTGTGGCTTTTAAATTTAATTCCGATGCAATTCCTGTGTTTCATCGTCAATAAGAAGGTCCAAGGTATACAGTAAACCTGAAGTGAAGCATCGGAATCTAAAACTCGGCTCACAGGAGTGGTTTAAATCATTGAAATTTAGAGTGTCTGTCCCCTTGTACTTAAGCCGGCATTGTGCCCTTTTGTATTAAATTCGGATGCAATTTCTGTGTTTCATCGTCAATAAGAAGGTCCAAGGGATACATTAAACCAGAAGTGAAGCATAGGAATCTAAAACTGGACTCACAGGAGAAGTTCAAGTAATAGAAAATTAGTGTGTCAGTCCTCTTGTACTTAAGTCGGCATTGTGCCTTTTGAATTTAATTCCGATGCAATTTCTGTGCTTCATCGTCAAAAAGACGTCCAAGGGATACAGTAAACCTGAAGTGAAGCATCAGAATATAAAACTGGACTCACCTGAGAGGTTCTAATCATAGAAAGTTAGAGAGTGTCAGTCCTCTTGTACTTAAGTCGGCATTGTGCCTTTTGAATTTAATTCCGATTGAATTTCTGTGCTTCATCGTCAATGAGAATTTCCAAGGTACACAGTAAACCTGAAGTGAAGCATCGGAATCTAAAACTGGACTCACAGGAGAGGTTCAAATCATAGAAAGTTAGAGTGTCAGTCCTCTTGTACTTAAGTCGGCATTGTGCCTTTTGTGTTAAATTCGGATGCAATGTCTGTGTTTCATCGTCAATAAGAAGGTCCAAGGGATACAGTAAACCTGAAGTGAAGCATCAGAATCTAAAACTGGACTCACCTAAGAGAGGTTCTAATCATAGAAAGTTAGAGTGTGTCAGTCCTCTTGTACTTAAGTCGGCATTGTGCCTTTTGAATATAATTCCGATGCAATTTCTGTGCTTCATCGTCAATAAGAAGGTCCATGGTATACAGTAAACCTGAAGTGTAACATCGGCATCTAAAACTGGACTCACAGGAGAGGTTCAAATCATAGAATGTTAGAGTGTCACTCCTCTTGTACTTAAGTCGGCATTGTGCCTTTTGAATTTAATTCCGATGCAATTTCTTTGCTTCATCGTCAAAAAGAACGTCCAAGGGATACAGTAAACCTGAAGTGAAGCACCGCAATCTAAAACTGGACTCACATTAGAGGTTCAAATCATAGAAAGATAGAGTGTCAGTCCTCTTGTACTTAAGTCGGCAATGTGCCTTTTTATTAAATTCGGATGCAATTTCTGTGTTTCATCGTCAATAAGAAAGTCCAAGGGATACAGTATACTTGAAGTGAAGCATCGGAATCTAAAACTTGACTCACAGGAGAGGTTCATATCATAGAAAGTTAGAGGGTCAGTCCTCTAGTACTTAAGTCGGCATTGTGCCTTTTGTATTAAATTCGGATGCTATTTCTGTGTTTCATCGTCAGTAAGAAGGTAAAGGGATACAGTAACCCTGAAGTGAAGCATTGGAATCTAAAGCTGGACTAACAGGAGAGGTTAGAATCATAGAAAGTTAGAGTGTCAGTCCTCTTGTACTTAAGCCGGCATTGTGCCTTTTGAATATAATTCCGATGCAATTTCTGTGTTTCATCGTCAATACGAAGGTCCAAGGTAGTTAGAGTGTCAGTCCTCTTGTACTTAAGTCGGAATTGTGCCTTTTGTATTACATTTGGATGTAATTTCTGTGTTTCATCGTCAAGAAGAAAGTCCAAGAGATACAGTAAACCTGAAGTGAAGCATCGGAAACTAAAACTGGGCTCACAGGAGACGTTCAAATCATTGAAAGTTAGAGTGTCAGTCCTCTTGCACTTAAGCCGGCATTGTGCCTTTTGTATTAAATTCGGATGGAATATCTGTGTTTCACCGTCAATAAGATAGTCCAAGGGATACAGTATACCTGAAGTGAAGCATCGGAATCTAAAACTGGACTCACTGGAGAGGTTCATATCATAGAAAGTTAGAGTGTCAGTCCTCTACTACTGAAGTCGGCATTGTGCCTTTTGTATTAAATTCGGATGCAATTTCTGTGTTTCATCGTCAATACGAAGGTGCATGGTATACAGTAAATCTGAAGTGAAGCATTGGAATCTAAACCTGGACTTACAGGAGAGGTTCAAATCATAGAAAGTTAGTGTGTCAGTCCTCTTGTACTTAAGTCGGCATTGTGCCTTTTGTGTTAAATTCGGATGCAATGTCTGTGTTTCATCGTCAATAAGAAGGTCCAAGGGATACAGTAAACCGGAAGTGAAGCATCGGAATCTAAAACTGGACTCACAAGAGAGGTTCATATCATAGAAATTTTGAGTGTCAGTCCTCTTGTACTTAAGTCGGCATTATGCCTTTTGTGTTAAATTCCAATGCAATTTCTGTGTTTCATCGTCAATAAGAAGGTGCAGGGTATACAGTAAACCTGAAGTGAAGCATTGGAATCTAAACCTGGACTTACAGGAGAGGTTCAAATCATAGAAAGTTAGTGTATCAGTCATCTTGTACTTAAGTCGGCATTGTGCCTTTTGTGTTAAATTCGGATGCAATGTCTGTGTTTCATCGTCAATAAGAAGGTCCAAGGGATACAGCAAACCTGAAGTGAAGCATCGGAATCTAAAACTGGACTCACCGGAGAGGTTCTAATCATAGAAAGTTAGAGAGTGTCAGTCCTCTTGTACTTAAGTCGGCATTGTGCCTTTTGAATATAATTCCGATGCAATTTCTGTGCTTCATCGTCAATATGAAGGTCCATGGTATACAGTAAGCCTGAAGTGTAACATCGGCATCTAAAACTGGACTCACAGGAGAGGTTCATATCATAGAAAGTTAGAGTTTCACTCCTCTTGTACTTAAATCGAAATTGTGGCTTTTTAATTTAATTCCGATGCAATTCCTGTGTTTCAACGTCAATAAGAAGGTCCAAGGTATACAGTAAACCTGAAGTGAAGCATCGGAATCTAAAACTCGACTCACAGGAGAAGTTCAAATAATAGAAAGTTAGAGTGTCAGTCCTCTTGTACTTAAGTCGGCATTGTGCCTTTTGAATTTAATTCCGATGCAATTTCTGTGCTTCATCGTCAAAACGAACGTCCAAGGGATACAGTAAACCTGAAGTGAAGCATCGGAATCTAAAACTGGACTCACATTACAGGTTCAAATCATAGAAAGTTAGAGTGTCAGTCCTTTAGTACTTAAGTCGGCATTGTGCCTTTTGTATTAAATTCGGATGCAATTTCTGTGTTTCATCGTCAATAAGAAGGTCAAAGGGATACAGTAAACCTGAAGTGAAGCAACGGAATCTAAAGCTGGACTCACAGGAGAGGTTCAAATCATAGAAAGTTAGAGTGTCAGTCCTCTTGTACTCAATTCGGCATTGTGCATTCGAATTTAATTCCTTTTGAATTTCTGTGCTTCATCGTCAATGAGGAGGTCCAGGGTACACAGTAAACCTGAAGTGAAGCATCGGAATCTAAAACTGGACTCACAGGGGAGGTTCAAATCATAGAAAGTTAGAGTATCTGCTCTCTTGTACTTAAGCCGGCATTGTGCCTTTTGAATTTAATTCCGATGCAATTTCTGTGTTTCATCGTCAATACGAAGGTCCAAGGTAAACAGTAAACCTGAAGTTAAGCATCGGAATCTAAAACTGGACTCACAGGAGAGGTTCAAATCAAAGAAAGTTAGAGTGTCAGTCTTTTTGTACTTAAGTGGGCACTGTGACGTTTGTATGAAATTCGGATGCAATTTCTTTGTTTCATCGTCAATATGATGGTCCAAGGGATACAGTAAACCTGAAGTGAAGCATCGGAATCTAAAACTGGACTCACAGGAGAGGATCAAATCATTGAAAGTTAGAGTGTCAGTCCTCTTGTACTTCAGCCGGCGTTGTGCATTTTGTATTAATTTCGAATGCAATTTCTGTGTTTCATCGTCAATAAGAAAGTCCAAGGGATACTGTAAACCTGAAGTGAAGCATCCGAATCTAAAACTGGACTCACAGGAGAGGTTCAAATCATAGAAACTGAGAGTGTCAGTCCTCTTGTACTTATGTCGGCATTGTGCCTTTTGTATTAAGTTTGGATGCAATTTCTGTGTTTCATCGTCAAGAAGAAAGTCCAAGGGATACAGTAAACCTGAAGTGAAGCTTCGGAATCTAAAACTGGACTTACTGGAGAGGTTCAATTCATTGAAAGTTAGTGTGTCAGTCCTCTTGCACTTAAGCCGGCATTGTGCCTTTTGTATTAAATTCGGATGCAATATCTGTGTTTCACCGTCAATAAGAAAGTCCAAGGGATACAGTATACCTGAAGTGAAGCATCGGAATCTAAAACTGGACTCACAGGAGAGGTTCATATCATAGAAAGTTAGAGTGTCAGTCCTCTACTACTGAAGTCGGCATTGTGCTTTTTGTATTAAATTCGGATGCAATTTCTGTGTTTCATCGTCAATACGAAGGTGCATGGTATACAGTAAATCTGAAGTGAAGCATTGGAATCTAAACCTGGACTTACAGGAGAGGTTCAAATCATAGAAAGTTAGTGTGTCAGTCCACTTGTACTTAAGTCGGCATTGTGCCTTTTGTGTTAAATTCGGATGCATTGTCTGTGTTTCATCGTCAATAAGAAGGTCCAAGGGATACAGTAAACCGGATGTGAAGCATCGGAATCTAAAACTGGACTCACAGGAGAGGTTCATATCATAGAAATTTAGAGTGTCAGTCCTCTTGTACTTAAGCCGGCATTATGCCTTTTGTGTTAAATTCCGATGCAATTTCTGTGTTTCATCGTCAATAAGAAGGTGCAGGGTATACTGTAAACCTGAAGTGAAGCATCGGAATCTAAAACTGGGCTCACCGGAGAGGTTCTAATCATAGAAAGTTAGAGAGTGTCAGTCCTCTTGTACTTCAGTCGGCATTGTGCCATTTGAATATAATTCCGATGCAATTTCTGTGCTTCATCGTCAATAAGAAGGTCCATGGTATACAGTAAACCTGAAGTGTAACATCGGCATCTAAAACTGGACTCACAGGAGAGGTTCATACCATAGAAAGTTAGAGTGGCATTCCTCTTGTACTTAAATCAAAATTGTGGCTTTTTAATTTAATTCCGATGCAATTCCTGTCTTTCATCGTCAATAAGAAGGTCCAAGGTATACAGTAAACCTGAAGTGAAGCATCGGAATCTAAAACTCGACACACAGGAGTGGTTTAAATCATTGAAATTTAGAGTGTCAGACACTTGTACATAAGCCGGCTATGTGCCTTTTGTATTAAATTCGGATGCAATTTCTGTGTTTCATCGTCAATAAGAAGGCCCAAGGGTTACATTAAACCAGAAGTGAGGCATCGGAATCCAAAACTGGACACACAGGAGAAGTTCAAATAATAGAAAGTTAGAGTGTCAGTCCTCTTGTACTTAAGTCGGCATTAAGCATTTTGAATTTAATTCCGATGCAATTTCTGTGCTTCATCGTCAAAAAGAACGTCCAAGGGATACAGTAAACCTGAAGTGAAGCATCGGAATCTAAAACTGGACTCACATTAGAGGTTCAAATCATAGAAAGTTAGAGTGTTAGTCCTCTTGTACTTAAGTCGGCATTGTGCCTTTTGTATTAAATTCGGATGCAATTTCAGTGTTTCATCGTCAATAAGAAGGTCAAAGGGATACAGTAAACCTGAAGTGAAGCAACGGAATCTAAAGCTGGACTCACAGGAGAGGTTCAAATCATAGAAAGTTAGAGTGTCAGTCCTCTTGTACTCAACTCGGCATTGTGCATTCGAATTTAATTCCTTTCGAATTTCTGTGCTTCATCGTCAATGAGAAGGTCCAAGGTACACAGTAAACCTGAAGTGAAGCATCGGAATCTAAAACTGGACTCACAGGGGAGGTTCAAATCATAGAAAGTTAGAGTATCTGCCCTCTTGTACTTAAGCCGGCATTGTGCCTTTTGAATTTAATTCCGATGCAATTTCTGTGTTTCATCGTCAATACGAAGGTCCAAGGTATACAGTAAACCTGAAGTTAAGCATCGGAATCTAAAACTGGACTCACAGGAGAGGTTCAAATCAAAGACACTTAGAGTGTCAGTCTTCTTGTACTTAAGTGGGCACTGTGACGTTTGTATGAAATTCGGATGCAATTTCTTTGATTCATCGTCAATATGATGGTCCAAGAGATACAGTAAACCTGAAGTGAAGCATCGGAATCTAAAACTGGACTCACAGGAGAGGATCAAATCATTGAAAGTTAGAGTGTCAGTCCTCTTTTACTTCAGCCGGCGTTGTGCATTTTCTATTAATTTCGAATGCAATTTCTGTGTTTCATCGTCAATAAGAAAGTCCAAGGGATACAGTAAACCTGAAGTGAAGCATCCGAATCGAAAACTGGACTCACAGGAGAGGTTCAAATCATAGAAGTTAGAGTAACAGTCCTCTTGTACTTAAGTCGGCATTGTGCCTTTTGTATTAAATTTGGATGCAGCTTCTGTGTTTCATCGTCAATAAGAAGGTCCAAGGGAAACAGTAAACCGGAAGTGGAGGATCGGAATCTAAAACTGGACTCACAGGAGAGGTTCAAATCATAGAAAGTTAGAGTGTCAGTCCTCTTGTACTTAAGTCGGCATTGTGCCTTTTGTATTAAATTGAGATGCAATTTCTGTGTTCCATCGTCAATAAGAAAGTCCAAGGGATACAGTAAACCTGAAGTGAAGCATCGGAATCTAAAACTGGACTTACAGGAGAGGTTCAAATCATAGAATGTTACAGTGTCAGTCCTCTTGTACTTAAGTCGTCAATGTGCCTTTTGTATCAAACTCGGATGCAAATTCTGTGTTTCATCGTCAATAAGAAAGTCCAAGGGATACAGTATACGTGAAGTGAAGCATCGGAATCTAAAAGTGGACTCACAGGAGAGGTTCAAATCATAGAAAGTTAGAGTGTCACTCCTCTTGTACTTAAGTCGGCATTGTGGCTTTTTTAATTTAATTCCGATGCAAATCCTGTGTTTCATCGTCAATAAGAAGGTCCACGGTATACAGTAAACCTGAAGTGAAGCATCGGAATCTAAAACTCAACTCACAGGAGTGGTTTAAATCATTGAAACTTAGAGTGTCAGTCCCCTTGTACTTAAGTCGGCATTGTGCCTTTTGAATTTAATTCCGATGCAATTTCTGTGCTTCATCATCCATAAGAAGGTCCATGGTATACAGTAAACCTGAAGTGTAACTTCGGCATCTAAAACTGGACTCACAGGAGAGGTTCAAATCATAGAATGTTAGAGTGTCACTCCTCTTGTACTTAAGTCGGCATTGTGCCTTTTGAATTTAATTCCGACTCAATTTCTGTGCTTCATCGTCAAAAAGAACGTCCAAGGGATACAGTAAACCTGAAGTGAAGCATCGGAATCTAAAACTGGACTCACATTAGAGGTTCAAATCATAGAAAATTAGAGTGTCAGTCCTCTTGTACTTAAGTCGGCAATGTGCCTTTTGTATTAAATTCGGAAGCAATTTCTGTGTTTCATCGTCAATAAGAAAGTCCAAGGGATACAGTATACCTGAATTGAAGCATCGGAATCTAAAACTGGACTCACAGGAGAGGTTCATATCATAGAAAGTTAGAGGGTCAGTCCTCTAGTACTGAAGTCGGCATTGTGCCTTTTGTATTAAATTCGGATGCAATTTCCGTGTTTCATCGTCAATAAGAAGGTGCAGGGTATACAATAAACCTGAAGTGAAGCATCGGAAACAAAAACTGGACTCACAGGAGAGTTCAAATCATTGAAAGTTAGAGTGCCAGTCCACTTGTACTTAAGTCGGCATTGTGCTTTTTGTGTTAAATTCGGATGCAATGTCTGTGTTTCATCGTCAATAAGAAGGTCCAAGGGATACAGTAAACCTGAAGTGAAGCAACGGAATCTAAAGCTGGACTCACAGGAGAGGTTCAAATCATAGAAAGTTAGAGTGTCAGTCCTCTTGTACTCAACTCGGCATTGTGCATTCGAATTTAATTCCTTTCGAATTTCTGTGCTTCATCGTCAATGAGAAGGTCCAAGGTACACAGTAAACCTGAAGTGAAGCATCGGAATCTAAAACTGGACTCACAGGGGAGGTTCAAATCATAGAAAGTTAGAGTATCTGCCCTCTTGTACTTAAGCCGGCATTGTGCCTTTTGAATTTAATTCCGATGCAATTTCTGTGTTTCATCGTCAATACGAAGGTCCAAGGTATACAGTAAACCTGAAGTTAAGCATCGGAATCTAAAACTGGACTCACAGGAGAGGTTCAAATCAAAGACACTTAGAGTGTCAGTCTTCTTGTACTTAAGTGGGCACTGTGACGTTTGTATGAAATTCGGATGCAATTTCTTTGATTCATCGTCAATATGATGGTCCAAGGGATACAGTAAACCTGAAGTGAAGCATCGGAATCTAAAACTGGACTCACAGGAGAGGATCAAATCATTGAAAGTTAGAGTGTCAGTCCTCTTTTACTTCAGCCGGCGTTGTGCATTTTGTATTAATTTCGAATGCAATTTCTGTGTTTCATCGTCAATAAGAAAGTCCAAGGGATACAGTAAACCTGAAGTGAAGCATCCGAATCGAAAACTGGACTCACAGGAGAGGTTCAAATCATAGAAGTTAGAGCAACAGTCCTCTTGTACTTAAGTCGGCATTGTGCCTTTTGTATTAAATTTGGATGCAGCTTCTGTGTTTCATCGTCAATAAGAAGGTCCAAGGGAAACAGTAAACCGGAAGTGGAGGATCGGAATCTAAAACTGGACTCACAGGAGAGGTTCAAATCATAGAAAGTTAGAGTGTCAGTCCTCTTGTACTTAAGTCAGCATTGTGCCTTTTGTATTAAATTGAGATGCAATTTCTGTGTTTCATCGTCAATAAGAAAGTCCAAGGGATACAGTAAACCTGAAGTGAAGCATCGGAATCTAAAACTGGACTTACAGGAGAGGTTCAAATCATAGAATGTTACAGTGTCAGTCCTCTTGTACTTAAGTCGTCAATGTGCCTTTTGTATCAAACTCGGATGCAAATTCTGTGTTTCATCGTCAATAAGAAGGTCCAAGGGATACAGTATACGTGAAGTGAAGCATCGGAATCTAAAAGTGGACTCACAGGAGAGGTTCAAATCATAGAAAGTTAGAGTGTCACTCCTCTTGTACTTAAGTCGGCATTGTGGCTTTTTTAATTTAATTCCGATGCAAATCCTGTGTTTCATCGTCAATAAGAAGGTCCACGGTATACAGTAAACCTGAAGTGAAGCATCGGAATCTAAAACTCAACTCACAGGAGTGGTTTAAATCATTGAAACTTAGAGTGTCAGTCCCCTTGTACTTAAGTCGGCATTGTGCCTTTTGAATTTAATTCCGATGCAATTTCTGTGCTTCATCATCCATAAGAAGGTCCATGGTATACAGTAAACCTGAAGTGTAACATCGGCATCTAAAACTGGACTCACAGGAGAGGTTCAAATCATAGAATGTTAGAGTGTCACTCCTCTAGTACTTAAGTCGGCATTGTGCCTTTTGAATTTAATTCCGACTCAATTTCTGTGCTTCATCGTCAAAAAGAACGTCCAAGGGATACAGTAAACCTGAAGTGAAGCATCGGAATCTAAAACTGGACTCACATTAGAGGTTCAAATCATAGAAAATTAGAGTGTCAGTCCTCTTGTACTTAAGTCGGCAATGTGCCTTTTGTATTAAATTCGGAAGCAATTTCTGTGTTTCATCGCCAATAAGAAAGTCCAAGGGATACAGTATACCTGAATTGAAGCATCGGAATCTAAAACTGGACTCACAGGAGAGGTTCATATCACAGAAAGTTAGAGGGTCAGTCCTCTAGTACTGAAGTCGGCATTGTGCCTTTTGTATTAAATTCGGATGCAATTTCCGTGTTTCATCGTCAATAAGAAGGTGCAGGGTATACAATAAACCTGAAGTGAAGCATCGGAAACAAAAACTGGACTCACAGGAGAGTTCAAATCATTGAAAGTTAGAGTGCCAGTCCACTTGTACTTAAGCCGGCATTGTGCCTTTTGTATTACATTCGGATGCAATTTCTGTGTTTCAGCGTCAAGAAGAAAGTACAAGGGATACAGTAAACCTGAAGTGAAGCATCGGAATCTAAAACTGGACTTACAGGAGAGGTTCAAATCATAGAAAGTTAGAGTGTCAGTCCTCTTGTACTTAAGTCGGCATTGTGCTTTTTGTGTTAAATTCGGATGCAATGTCTGTGTTTCATCGTCAATAAGAAGGTCCAAGGGATACAGTAAACCTGAAGTGAAGCAACGGAATCTAAATCTGGACTCACAGGAGAGGTTCATATCATAGAAAGATAGAGGGTCAGTCCTCTAGTACTTAAGTCGTCATTGTGCCTTTTGTATTAAATTCGGATGAAATTTCCGTGTTTCATCGTCAATAAGAAGGACCAAGGATACAATAAACCTGAAGTGAAGCATCGGAAACAAAAACTGGACTCACAGGAGAGTTCAAATCATTGAAAGTTAGAGTGTCGGTCCTCTTGTACTTAAGCCGGCATTGTGCCTTTTGTATTACATTCGGATGCAATTTCTGTGTTTCATCGTCAAGAAGAAAGTCCAAGGGATACAGTAAACCTGAAGTGAAGCATCGGAATCTAAAACTGGAATAACAGGAGAGGTTCAATTCATAGATAGTTACAGTGTCAGTGCTCTTGCACTTAAAGCCGGCATTGTGCTTTTTGTATTAAATTCGGATGCAATTTCTGTGTTTCATCGTCAATAAGAAGGTCCAATTATACAGTAAACCTGAAGTGAAGCATCGGAAACTAAAACTGGACTCACAGGAGACGTTCAAATTATTGAAAGTTACAGTGTCAGTCCTCTTGCACTTAAGCCGGCATTGTTCCTTTTGTATTAAATTCGGATGCAATATCAGTGTTTCATCGTCAATAAGAAAGTCCAAGAGATACAGTATACCTGAAGAGAAGCATCGGAATCTAAAACTGGACTCACAGGAGAGGTTCATATCATAGAAAGTTAGAGTGTCAGTCCTCTACTACTGAAGTCGGCATTGTGCCTTTTGTATTAAATTCGGATGCAATTTCTGTGTTTCATCGTCAATACGAAGGTCCAAGGGATACAGTAAACCTGAAGTGAAGCATCGGAATCTAAAACTGGACTCACCGGAGAGGTTCTAATCATAGAATGTTAGAGAGTGGCAGACCTCTTGTACTTAAGTCGGCATTGTGCCTTTTGAATATAATTCCGATGCAATTTCTGTGCTTCATCGTCAATAAGAAAGTCCATGGTATACAGTAAACCTGAAGTGTAACATCGGCATCTAAAACTGGACTCACAGGAGAGGTTCAAATCATAGAAAGTTAGAGTGTCAGTCCTCTTGTACTTAAGTCGGCATTGTGACATTTGTATTAAATTCGGATGCAATATCTATGTTTCATCGTCAATATGAAGGTCCAAGGGATAGAGTAAACCTGAAGCGAAGCTTCGGAATGTAAAACTGATCTCACAGGAGAGGTTCAAATCAAAGAAAGTTAGAGTGTCAGTCCTCTTGTACTTAAGTCGGCATTGTACCTTTTATATTAAATTCGGATGCAATATCTGTGTTTCATCGTCAATAAGAAGGTCCGAGGGAAAGAGTAAACCTGAAGTGAAACATCGGAATCTAAAACTGGACTCACAGGAGAGGTTCAAATCATAGAATGTTAGAGTGTCAGTCCTCTTGTACTTAAGTCGGCATTCTTCCTTTTGAATTTAATTCCGATGCAATTTCTGTGTTTCATCGTCAATATGAACGTCCAAGGTATACAGTAAACCTGAAGTGAACCATCGGAATCCAAAACTGGACTCACAGGAGAGGTTCAAATCATAGAAAGTGAGAGTGTCAGTCCTCTTGTACTTAAGTCGGCATTATGCCTTTGGTATTGAATTCGGACGCAATTTCTGTGTTCCATCGTCAATAAGAAGGTCCAGGGGATACAGTAAACCTGAAGTGAAGCACCGGAATCTAAAACTGGACTCACAGGAGAGGTTCAAATCATAGAAAGTTAGAGTGTCAGTCCTCTTGTACTTAAGTCGGCATTGTGCCTTTTGTATTAAATTCGGATGCAATTTCTGTGTTTCATCGTCAATAAGAAGGTCCAAGGGATACAGTAAACCGGAAGTAAAGCATCGGAATCTAAAACTGGACTCACAGGAGAGGTTCAAAACATAGAAAATTAGAGTGTCAGTCCTCTTGTACTTAAGTCGGCAATGTGCCTTTTGTATTAAATTCGGATGCAATTTCTGTGTTTCATCGTCAATAAGAAAGTCCAAGGGATACAGTATACCTGAAGTGAAGCATCGAAAACTAAAACTGGACTCACAGGACAGGTTCACATCAAAGAAAGTTAGAGGGTGAGTTCTCTAGTACTTAAGTCGGCATTGTGCCTTTTGTATTAAATTCGGATGCAATTTCTGTGTTTCATCGTCAATCAGAAGGTCAAAGGGATACAATAACCCTGAAGTGAAGCATCGGAATCTAAAGCTGGACTCACAGGAGAGGTTCAAACCATAGAAAGTTAGAGTATCAGTCCTCTTGTATATAAGTCGGCATTGTGCTTTTTGTATTAAATTCGGATGCAATTTCTGTGTTTCATCGTCAATAAGAAGGTCCAAGGATACAGTAAACCTGAAGTGAAGCATCGGAAACTAAAACTGCACTCACAGGAGACGTTCAAATCATTGAAAGTTAGAGTGTCAGTCCTCTTGCACTTAAGCTGGCATTGTGCCTTTTGTATTAAATTCGGATGCAATATCTGTGTTTCATCGTCAATAAGAAGGTCAAAGGGATACAGTAACCCTGAAGTGAAGCATTGGAATCTAAAGCTGGACTAACAGGAGAGGTTCAAATCATAGAAAGTTAGAGTGTCAGTCCTCCTGTACTCATCTCAGCATTGTGCATTCGAATTTAATTCCGATCGAATTTCTGTGCTTCATCGTCAATGAGAAGGTCCAAGGTACACAGTAAACCTGAAGTGAAGTATCTGAATCTAAAACTGGACCCACAGAAGAGGTTCAAATCATAGAAAGTTAGAGTATCTGTCCTCTCGTACTTAAGCCGGCATTGTGCCCTTTGAATTTAATTCCGATGCAATTTCTGTGTTTCATCGTCAATACGAAGGTCCAAGGTATACAGTAAACCTGAAGTTAAGCATCGGAATCTAAAACTGGTCTCACAGGAGAGGTTCAAATCATAGAAAGTTAGAGTGTCAGTCCTCTTGTACTTATGTCGCCATTGTGACATTTGTATTAAATTCGGATGCAATATCTGTGTTTCATCGTCAATATGAAGGTCCAAGGGATACAGTAAACCTGAAGTGATGCTTCGGAATGTAAAACTGGTCTCACAGGAGAGGTTCAAATCAAAGAAAGTTAGAGTGTCAGTCCTCTTGTACTTAAGTCGGCATTGTACCTTTTATATTAAATTCGGATGCAATATCTGTGTTTCATCGTCAATAAGAAGTCCGAGGGATAGAGTAAACCTGAAGTGAAACATCGGAATCTAAAACTGGACTCACAGGAGAGGTTCAAATCATAAAAAGTTAGAGTGTCAGTCCTCTTGTACTTAAGTCGGCATTCTGCCTCTTGAATTTAATTCCGATGCAATTTCTGTGTTTCATCGTCAATATGAATGTCCAAGGTATACAGTAAACCTGAAGTGAACCATCGGAATCCAAAACTGGACTCACAGGAGAGGTTCAAATCATAGAAAATGAGAGTGTCAGTCCTTTTGTACTTAAGTCGGCATTATGCCTTTGGTATTGAATTCGGATGCAATCTCTGTGTTCCATCGTCATTAAGAAAGTCCAAGGGATACAGCAAACCAGAAGTGAAGCATCGGAATCTAAAACTAGACTCACAGGAGATGTTCAAACCATAGAAAGTTAGAGTGTCACTCCTCTTGTACTTAAGTCGGCATTGTGCCTTTTGTATTAAATTCGGATGCAATTTCTATGTTTCATCGTCAATAAGAAGGTCCAAGGGATACAGTAAACCGGAAGTAAAGCATCGGACTCTAAAACTGGTCTCACAGGAGAGGTTCAAATCATAGAAAGTTAGAGTGGCGGACCTCTTGTACTTAAGTCGGCAATGTGCCTTTTGTATTAAATTCGGATCCAATTTGTGTGTTTCATCGTCAATAGGAAAGTCCAAGGGATACAGTATACCTGAAGTGAAGCATCGAAATCTAAAACTGGACTCACAGGACAAGTTTTCATCAAAGAAAGTTAGAGGTTGTGTCCTCTAGTATTTAACCCGGCATTGTTCCTTATGTATTAAATTCGGTAGCAATTTCTGTGTTTCATCGTCAATAAGAAGGTCAAAGGGATACAATAACCGTAAAGTAAAGCATCGGAATCTAAAGCTGGACTGACAGGAGAGGTTCAAATCATAGAAAGTTAGAGTATCAGTCCTCTTGTACTTAAGTCGACATTGTGCTTTTTCTATTAAAATCGGATGCAATTTCTGTGTTTCATCGTCAATAAGAAGGTCCAAGGATACAGTAAACCAGAAGTGAAGCATCGGAAACTAAAACTGGCCTCACAGGAGAGGTTCAAATCATTGAAAGTTACAGTGTCAGTCCTCTTGTACTTAAGCCGGCATTGTACCTTTTGTATTACATTCGGATGCAATTTCTGTGTTTCATCGTCAATAAGAAGGTCAAAGGGATACAATAACCGTGAAATGAAGCATCGGAATCTAAAGCTGGACTCACAGGAGAGGTTCAAATCATAGAAAGTTAGAGAATCAGTCCTCTTGTACTTAAGTCGGCATTGTGCTTTTTGCATTAAATTCGGATGCAATTTCTGTGTTTCATCGTCAATATGAAGGTCCAAGGATACAGTAAACCTGAAGTGAAGCATCGGAAACTAAAACTGGACTGACAGGAGAGGTTCAAATCATTGAAAGTTAGAGTGTCAGTCCTGTTGTACTTAAGCCGGCATTGTGCATTTTGAATATAATTCCGATGCAATTTCTGTGCTTCATCGTCAATAAGAAAGTCCATGGTATACAGTAAACCTGAAGTGTAACATCGGCATCTAAAACTGGACTCACAGGAGAGGTTCAAATCATAGAAAGTTAGAGTGTCACTCCTCTTGTACTTAAATCGGAATTGTGGCTTTTTAATTTAATTCCGATGCAATTCCTGTGTTTCATCGTCAATAAGAAGGTCCAAGGTATACAGTAAACTTGAAGTGAAGCATCGGAATCTAAAACTCGACTCACAGGAGTGGTTTAAATCATTGAAATTTAGAGTGTCAGTCCCTTGTACTTAAGCCGGCATTGTGCCATTTGTATTAAATTCGGATGCAATTTCTGTGTTTCATCGTCAATAAGAAGGTGAAAGGGATACAGTAACCCTGAAGTGAAGCATTGGAATCTAAAGCTGGACTAACAGGAGAGGTTCAAATCATAGAATGTTAGAGTGTCAGTCCTCCTGTACTCATCTCAGCATTGTGCATTCGAATTTAATTCCAATCGAATTTCTGTGCTTCATCGTCAATGAGAAGGTCCAAGTTACACAGTAAACCTGAAGTGAAGCATCGGAATATAAAACTTGACCCACAGAAGAGGTTCAAATCATAGAAAGTTAGAGTGTCAGTCCTCTTGTACTTAAGTCGGCATTGTGACATTTGTATTAAATTCGGATGCAATATCTATGTTTCATCGTCAATATGAAGGTCCAAGGGATAGATATAAAATAAATAAAATAAAATAAAATTAAATTAAATATTAATTATTTTTATCTGTCTGATTGGCTCTCCTATGAGTCGTCAGGTTTTGATTATTCGGTATCAGACGCTTGACAATGGCTTTTTCGTAAAGGCAATGTTACTCGTAGTTGACCGTGAAATAAAACTGAAATAATCGGACTTCGTAATTAAATCGATTCCAAAGACTGCTGCGGTAGGTGCGGACTCATAAACTAAATCTCAATATTACAATAATTTGCCAGCCATGCCAAAACGTCGTACAGAGGTGATTGTCTACTAAACAAAAAATTACACAGTTAGTTAAATCAGATATATTCAATGAATAAGCCTACAGTTCATAATCCTACTTACTTTTATAAATATAAATTCTTTACAGAATCGAGTGCCTAGTATGGTTGCAACTCGCAGTAATTTTCTATATCATGAAATATGGCGGTGTGCCAGACAATAAACTAAAATACGTGCTTCTCGCACCACATCAACGAGAGCTCTTCTTTTTTTTTTTAATCAAACATACGACTAACGAAAATGTACTTTTGTTTTATCAGCGACACAGCGCTGCAGTTGTGTGCCATAGGCTTTATTTATTTGTCACTGATTATTTATTTAATTAATATCTCGCGTTTCCGAGGAAACTCACGCTCGGCATGCAAATGTGCGTTTATATTGCCCCCTGAATTGCGAGGCGAAAGGACACACCTGCAGGCGAGCAATTCACCTAAAGGCACAAGAAAATCTAAGTTATCTACAACTATTTACATGACTTACATTATACTGTATATTATACACAAAATTTGAATGACGCGCGTGCGCCGAAAAAGTTCTTATGTTGGCAAAACAGAGTGCGCGCATGCGCAGAAGCGTCTGTGTAACTACGGCACTGCCGTTATTTCGTAAATTTAGATCACGCGGCACAGTATTGCAGTTCATATTGTTCGTGTGCGCGCGCATTTTTTAGTCGTTGCACAAAGAAAATATTCCACCAAGATTACATATGAAGACTACATTCTATGACAGGTAACTTAGTTTTAAAATTACAATATTTGTTATAATACAATACAACTTTAGATTGTTGAATGTTCTTAGTTACATAGCATTGCAATGAAATGCTTCAAAGAAAAATGTCCGTATTTTTCAGGTGCGTTGACCTATACACATGGTGTCGTTATCACAGTTCATATTCATCTGCTGCACAATAATTTTTTACAGGTTAGTATCGTCGTGGTAAAGTTTTTTTTTTCACAGTAACATCGTTGTATAACAACGTGATTGATACATAAGCATGTCCATTTCCTATTTCCATTATAGTCGTTGTGATGCAGTTCGTTGTGACAAAAAGCATTGTTTATTACAGATCAGACGTGACCCGTCGAGTAATTGGTCCACGTGCAGTTCGTTTTTTTTTTTTACATTCCGTGGAAGCTTGGTTGCAGAACCTCGGACGGCACATAGCTGGCGTCGATCCTTGGACAGTCCAGGTAAGAGTGTCCGTCACATTTCGAGAACATTTCATTCCCTGAAGTTCCAATCAAAACTCTTCCACCCGTCGTGTTGTTTTCTGGACAGGCACTTTGTGTCCATTTAATCCAGTTAACATCTTGAAGTTGGGTACTGTAGTAATGTCACTAGACGATGCACGAATTATTCACTTCACATTTTCAGTTTTTTTGCTGAATATAGCTCACCTAAATGTTCGTTAATGTCCGTGAACAGAGGTTCACTATGCAATGTCTTTTTGGCACTCGTTTTGTTAAAATTTTTACATGATACATCAGTTAAAAAAAAAAGTGATTATACATACACACGTCACATATTTTCTTAGCATAAACATAATACAGTTGCACATAAACATGTTTACATCATCATTACATAACTATAGGTTATTACATTGTGTCACATTTGATTACATGAATTGCATCCTCTTTAGCGGTTTTGCTGGGATATTATCGATGTTTTTTGTGATGTCATCTGAAATTAAGATAGGTTAGACACAACATTCATTACATCAGTAGGCAAGACCAGGCGTTTTCACTACTCAATAAATATTCAAAATAGTAAGAGAGAGAAAATGTTCGATTCCTCGCGTTTTGTGCGTGTGTGTAGTGTGTCTGTGTGGCCTTGACTACTGGTAGATGCTTTTCTTGCTGAGAGATGTGCGTCTAATCTATTTCTCGAAGTAAAAGATCGCTTCACAGATGACGTCTGTCGGTTCGTCAGGTGTCATAGCAAGTCAGTGGTACCTACAGTCACAAATATTCCGTGAAAAATTTATATATCATTCACTGCTACGTAATCATAAATTTTACTTTAATATTCAGTCTTCTCGGTGGAGCCGCGGCGTTGAAAGAAAAGTTCTTCTGTCTTCAACTGCGACTCTGGAACCGCTGAAATGAAAATTTCTATACTACTTATAATCTATGTTGTAATTTGTTTTAGTTCTTGCCACACAGCAGGTCGTTGAGATAACGGTACGTTATATGTCTTATGGTAGAAGATCTTGTGAGGCTTAACTTCAATCTTGTACACACACGTGTTGATAACACCTAATCGTTTGGTAAAAACTTGTAAATATTTGGATAACACTTCCTGTAGTTTTATACGTTCATGTACACTGAGAGCTGTAGCTTCACTTATCTTATGATCAAGCAATGTTTTCAAGTCCATTAGCTCTGTGTCAGATGAGTGTGTTTGCATGTCTTGAATGTCTTTGTCAAGTACTAACTGAACCATGTACCCTGTACAGTGTTTGTCATGCTTTAGAGTTCTCCTGTCCAAATCAATAATAATTACCCTGCTTTTATCATTTAAAATACATTTACCTTTGGAGAAGTCTATAATGCAGTCCTTCTCGCTCATAATATCTATTCCTAATATGCAATTAGTCACAAGGTTTTGTACAACCAGGAATGGCCATTGTACGGTTCCATTACCTATTTTAACGTTTACAAAAACTTGCTTCGTAACCCTACATGACTTATTACCTAGTGCAGTAGTTATTTTACAGTTTTGGGCAGGAAACTCAGGCACAGGTTCCAATTCACACATCTTTTTATAAAAATTAAAAGATAAAACGCTCACAGCTGCACCTGTATCTAGGATAATAGTAGTTGGAATCCCACCTACTACACCAGTAGTGGATGCTAAAACAATTTCATTTGTGTTTAAACGACATTGTGTACTGTCTTGTAAAAGTTCATCTGATACATTGTTATTGTGGTTGTATCTTATAAATAAAACAGGTAGTTTTTGTTTAGAATTACTCGGCATATCATTATTCTGTTGTTCAAGTGTGGTGTCAAATAACTGATTAACATTGAAGCCGCCCCCCAAGGATTCTTCAGCCACGACCTGGGGCAAAGTAGTGACTGTTTCTAGTTTGTTGGATTATCATTTGTACTAGGTACTGACACAGATTGAGGTTGTGCATCAGGTGTCATTTCTATTATATTCACATTCGGATATTGCCTATTATGATCTCCAAACTTTTGCGGTTGTTGTTGCTATTGCGCATTATAACTTACCTGTCGGTCGTAAGGTATGCTCCAATTTTGACCTGGTGGCTGCTGTGGTAAAGCAGAGTTTGAATGAAAGTACTGATCGTTACGAGTCCAACCTTGATGCTGTCTTGGCTCGTAGTTATTATTATTTCTATTTCTGTTTGTGTTTTTGTTATTACCTTTGTATCCGTTGTTACCGTTGCAGTTATTACCGCGGTGCCTTTTGTATGGATTGCCGCATGAAATGTTATTACTGTTGTAACTATTGTTCGTATTGGAATACGCGTGTTGATTTTGATTTCCGTACTGAGACGGCATGTGAGTTTGCTGTTTTTGTTGTACCGCGTATCCAACTGTGGGCGCGCCAGAATTGTGTTGGCAAGCCTGCATGTTTTGCATACCACTAGTGTAAACATTGTGGCTGCTGTTTTGCCGCGCGAAGCGCTGATCTTCAAGTAACATGTCAACCGAATCTAAAGCTGTTAAAAAATAATCTGAATCGTCATCCGGGATATGTAGAAGTTTTTCCTTAATGTTGAAAGGCAATTTGGCCTTCAACGCTCGGAGTATATCACGTGTTGCGACTGGTTCGTCTAAAAAATGTCCCATGTTCAAGTATTTTTCAAAATATCTGCGTAAGTTACCATTTTTACTGTTAAAAGTTTCAGGTTCTAAAATTTGTCTCCTGAGTCGCTCCTGGACGGATTGCGACCAGAATTTGTTCAGAAAGGCACGCTCAAACTCACTGTACGTGGTACATACGTCAGCTTGACTGTATGCCCAGACAGCTGCATCGCCTTGGATGTAACCGACAATATATGAAATCTTTTTCCGGTCACTCCAAGTGCGTGGAAATGCGTTACTAAAAGATTTAAGAAAAATCACCGGATGAATGGTTCGTTTCTCTGGGATAAAAGCCTGAAATTGCCTGTGTTTTATTAAGCTTTCTTCTTCCTTTGCATTATGATATGGATTTGTTCCACTGTAATTACTGCAATGCTCAGCTGGCGAGTAATTACGATAATGTTGCTGTGGTTTACCATGATAATAGCTTGTGTTTGTGGTTGCACGTCGTGGTATGTGTTGTAGTCGTGGTGTGTTTTGTTCTTGTGTGTTTGTGGTGTGCGGTATGTGTGCGTCATACTCGAATGTATATTGGTTTCTGAACTGTACATTTTGACTGATATTTTCGTTACATTCAGACTGTGGTTGATCGGTGAATTGTCTCATGGGTGCAGTGACGGATTGTACTGCGTCACTAATCAGCTGTTTGTTATTAGTGATGTATTCCGCTACGGAGTCGTGCACAATTGTTGGTAAATTTTCACGTATGCATCTATCAAAATGTTTGTCTTTGTTCTCTACCCAATCATGAAATTCTTTATTAATATTTTGAAAATGAGCTGTGGCATCAGATTGTAAGATGTCAGTCAGGTGTTGTTCAACATCGTCAAATTTATTCTGCACGTCAGTAATTCGTTTTTCAAGGTTGTCGTGTACTGAAGGATATGTTTGAATTTGTTCAGTAAGAGCTTCACACGTGACATTAAGGTTTTTTAATTGTTTCTGTAAAAGTGCTACGTCATTTGTAGTCTTTTCTTGTCTCGTATTAAGCTTGGAAAATTTCGTACTGAGTTCAGTCATCTGTTCGGTCAGTGTGGCGTCTATAAGTTCCACACGTTTACACAAAGTGTCATTACATGCCTTGATTGCTATGAGATCAGATTTAATTTCGTCATTTTGTGTCTTTAACTGTTCATTTTGTGTCTTTAAGGTTGCCATGTTTTCCGCGTTCTGCATCCTTAAGGTTGCCATATTTTCTGCGTTTTGTTTCATTAGCATTTGTAACATGTTGGCAATGTTTACTGTTTGCAAGGTCTCTGCCCCCGCCGCGTCATTAGACGTGACGTCATGTATTAACATGGGCTCTGACTGAGACTTTGAAATTTTTGTGGTGGACGGCCTATTGTCAAAATTTCCGTTGACACTTGCGTCAATATTTGATGTATCGTCACTACCGGTTGCTGTCGTAAAGTCATTTTCTAACATTTGTCTCTCGTCCGAGTCGGATTGCGTCTGAATAGTACGTCTTTGCTGTTCCATTTTTGCGTATTGTTTTCTAGTTATTACCATGCCACACGTGCTATATATTTCAAGAAATTAATGTTTGACACTGGTTTTAAAATAAAATGCAGTTGAGCATGAATCGGTCGTAGCAACAATGGCTGTCTGTTAATTTAAAAATATAAACTGAATTTGAGATTATTGGTAATGGCTGCTGGCCATGTTACATGATATCGTACAGAAGTCGGCCGTATTGTACACTCGTGTATTGGTATTGTTGCATACGTTATTGTTTAAGGAAAAATACTGAGAATGGAATTTATCACTGAAACTGTTATGCGGAAAAGAAACACTACAGAATTTTACTGAAAAGCTAATACACTGAATTATACGTCTGGTCAAGCCTGCTAATGCAAAGATGCTGCGTCTTACCTTATTTTGCTGGAAGCTTCTTTGCGTCTTCCCGCAAAATTTTATAATTGGCAAATATCTTCTGATTTTTTTATTTCTCATATAGTCAAGTCCAGGACCAGAAGGTTGATTTTTCACATGAAACAAAGAGAACAATGTAACAAATGACAAAATAACAAGTCCGACACGCAGTCGCCAATATAAAATAAATAAAATAAAATATTAATTAAATTAAATATTAATTATTTTTATCTGTCTGATTGGCTCTCCTATGAGTCGTCAGGTTTTGATTATTCGGTATCAGACGCTTGACAATGGCTTTTTCGTAAAGGCAATGTTACTCGTAGTTGACCGTGAAATAAAACTGAAATAATCGGACTTCGTAATTAAATCGATTCCAAAGACTGCTGCGGTAGGTGCGGACTCATAAACTAAATCTCAATATTACAATAATTTGCCAGCCATGCCAAAACGTCGTACAGAGGTGATTGTCTACTAAACAAAAAATTACACAGTTAGTTAAATCAGATATATTCAATGAATAAGCCTACAGTTCATAATCCTACTTACTTTTATAAATATAAATTCTTTACAGAATCGAGTGCCTAGTATGGTTGCAACTCGCAGTAATTTTCTATATCATGAAATATGGCGGTGTGCCAGACAATAAACTAAAATACGTGCTTCTCGCACCACATCAACGAGAGCTCTTCTTTTTTTTTTTAATCAAACATACGACTAACGAAAATGTACTTTTGTTTTATCAGCGACACAGCGCTGCAGTTGTGTGCCATAGGCTTTATTTATTTGTCACTGATTATTTATTTAATTAATATCTCGCGTTTCCGAGGAAACTCACGCTCGGCATGCAAATGTGCCTTTATATAGAGTAAACCTGAAGCGAAGCTTCGGAATGTAAAACTGGTCTCACAGGAGAGGTTCAAATCAAAGAAAGTTAGAGTGTCAGTCCTCTTGTACTTAAGTCGGCATTGTACCTTTTATATTAAATTCGGATGCAATATCTGTGTTTCATCGTCAATAAGAAGGTCCGAGGGAAAGAGTAAACCTGAAGTGAAACGTCGGAATCTAAAACTGGACTCACAGGAGAGGTTCAAATCATAGAAAGTTAGAGTGTCAGTCCTCTTGTACTTAAGTCGGTTTTCTTCCTTTTGAATTTAATTCCGATGCAATTTCTGTGCTTCATCGCCAATATGAACGTCCAAGGTATACAGTAAACCTGAAGTGAACCATCGGAATCCAAAACTGGACTAACAGGAGAGGTTCAAATCATAGAAAGTGAGAGTGTCAGTCCTCTTGTACTTAAGTCGGCATTATGCCTTTGGTATTGAATTCGGATGCAATTTCTGTGTTCCATCGTCAATAAGAAGGTCCAGGGGATACAGTAAACCTGAAGTGAAGCACCGGAATCTAAAACTGGACTCACAGGAGAGGTTCAAATCATAGAAAGTTAGAGTGTCAGTCCTCTTGTACTTAAGTCGGCATTGTGCCTTTTGTATTAAATTCGGATGCAATTTCTGTGTTTCATCGTCAATAAGAAGGTCCAAGGGATACAGTAAACCGGAAGTAAAGCATCGGAATCTAAAACTGGACTCACAGGAGAGGTTCAAAACATAGAAAATTAGAGTGTCAGTCCTCTTGTACTTAAGTCGGCAATGTGCCTTTTGTATTAAATTCGGATGCAATTTCTGTGTTTCATCGTCAATAAGAAAGTCCAAGGGATACAGTATACCTGAAGTGAAGCATCGAAAACTAAAACTGGACTCACAGGACAGGTTCACATCAAAGAAAGTTAGAGGGTGAGTTCTCTAGTACTTAAGTCGGCATTGTGCCTTTTGTATTAAATTCGGATGCAATTTCTGTGTTTCATCGTCAATCAGAAGGTCAAAGGGATACAATAACCCTGAAGTGAAGCATCGGAATCTAAAGCTGGACTCACAGGAGAGGTTCAAATCATAGAAAGTTAGAGTATCAGTCCTCTTGTACTTAAGTCGGCATTGTGCTTTTTGTATTAAATTCGGATGCAATTTCTGTGTTTCATCGTCAATAAGAAGGTCCAAGGATACAGTAAACCTGAAGTGAAGCATCGGAAACTAAAACTGCACTCACAGGGGACGTTCAAATCATTGAAAGTTAGAGTGTCAGTCCTCTTGCACTTAAGCTGGCATTGTGCCTTTTGCATTAAATTCGGATGCAATATCTGTGTTTCATCGTCAATAAGAAGGTCAAAGGGATACAGTAACCCTGAAGTGAAGCATTGGAATCTAAAGCTGGACTAACAGGAGAGGTTCAAATCATAGAAAGTTAGAGTGTCAGTCCTCCTGTACTCATCTCAGCATTGTGCATTCGAATTTAATTCCGATCGAATTTCTGTGCTTCATCGTCAATGAGAAGGTCCAAGGTACACAGTAAACCTGAAGTGAAGTATCTGAATCTAAAACTGGACCCACAGAAGAGGTTCAAATCATAGAAAGTTAGAGTATCTGTCCTCTCGTACTTAAGCCGGCATTGTGCCCTTTGAATTTAATTCCGATGCAATTTCTGTGTTTCATCGTCAATACGAAGGTCCAAGGTATACAGTAAACCTGAAGTTAAGCATCGGAATCTAAAACTGGTCTCACAGGAGAGGTTCAAATCATAGAAAGTTAGAGTGTCAGTCCTCTTGTACTTATGTCGCCATTGTGACATTTGTATTAAATTCGGATGCAATATCTGTGTTTCATCGTCAATATGAAGGTCCAAGGGATACAGTAAACCTGAAGTGATGCTTCGGAATGTAAAACTGGTCTCACAGGAGAGGTTCAAATCAAAGAAAGTTAGAGTGTCAGTCCTCTTGTACTTAAGTCGGCATTGTACCTTTTATATTAAATTCGGATGCAATATCTGTGTTTCATCGTCAATAAGAAGTCCGAGGGATAGAGTAAACCTGAAGTGAAACATCGGAATCTAAAACTGGACTCACAGGAGAGGTCAAATCATTGAAAGTTAGAGTGTCAGTGCTGTTGTACTTAAGCCGGCATTGTGCATTTTGAATATAATTCCGATGCAATTTCTGTGCTTCATCGTCAATAAGAAAGTCCATGGTATACAGTAAACCTGAAGTGTAACATCGGCATCTAGAACTGGACTCACAGGAGAGGTTCAAATCATAGAAAGTTAGAGTGTCAGTCCTCCTGTACTCATCTCAGCATTGTGCATTCGAATTTAAATCCAATCGAATTTCTGTGCTTCATCGTCAATGAGAAGGTCCAAGTTACACAGTAAACCTGAAGTGAAGCATCGGAATCTAAAACTGGACCCACAGAAGGGGTTCAAATCATAGAAAGTTAGAGTGTCAGTCCTCCTGTACTTAAGTCGGCATTGTGACATTTGTATTAAATTCGGATGCAATCTCTATGTTTCATCGTCAATATGAAGGTCCAAGGATTAGAGTAAACCTGAAGCGAATCTTCGGAATGTAAAACTGGTCTCACAGGAGAGGTTCAAATCAAAGAAAGTTAGAGTGTCAATCCTCTTGTACTTAAGTCGGCATTGTACCTTTTATATTAAATTCGGATGCAATATCTGTGTTTCATCGTCAATAAGAAGGTCCGAGGGAAAGAGTAAACCTGAAGTGAAACATCGGAATCTAAAACTGGACTCACAGGAGAGGTTCAAATCATAGAAAGTTAGAGTGTCAGTCCACTTGTACTTAAGTCGGCATTCTTCCTTTTGAATTTAATTCCGATGCAATTTCTGTGTTTCATCGTCAATATGAACGTCCAAGGTATACAGTAAACCTGAAGTGAACCATCGGAATCCAAAACTGGACTCACAGGAGAGGTTCAAATCATAGAAAGTGAGTGTGTCAGTCCTCTTGTACTTAAGTCGGCATTATGCCTTTGGTATTGAATTCGGATGCAATTTCTGTGTTCCATCGTCAATAAGAAGGTCCAGGGGATACAGTAAACCTGAAGTGAAGCACCGGAATCTAAAACTGGACTCACAGGAGAGGTTCAAATCATAGAAAGTTAGAGTGTCAGTCCTCTTGTACTTAAGTCGGCATTGTGCCTTTTGTATTAAATTCGGATGCAATTTCTGTGTTTCATCGTCAATAAGAAGGTCCAAGGGATACAGTAAACCGGAAGTAAAGCATCGGAATCTAAAACTGGACTCACAGGAGAGGTTCAAAACATAGAAAATTAGAGTGTCAGTCCTCTTGTACTTAAGTCGGCAATGTGCCTTTTGTATTAAATTCGGATGCAATTTCTGTGTTTCATCGTCAATAGGAAAGTCCAAGGGATACAGTATACCTGAAGTGAAGCATCGAAAACTATAACTGGACTCACAGGACAGGTTCACATCAAAGAAAGTTAGAGGGTGAGTTCTCTAGTACTTAAGTCGGCATTGTGCCTTTTGTATTAAATTCGGATGCAATTTCTGTGTTTCATCGTCAATCAGAAGGTCAAAGGGATACAATAACCCTGAAGTGAAGCATCGGAAACTAAAGCTGGACTCACAGGAGAGGTTCAAATCATAGAAAGTTAGAGTATCAGTCCTCTTGTACTTAAGTCAGCATTGTGCTTTTTGTATTAAATTCGGATGCAATTTCTGTGTTTCATCGTCAATAAGAAGGTCCAAGGATACAGTAAACCTGAAGTGAAGCATCGGAAACTTAAACTGGACTCACAGGAGACGTTCAAATCATTGAAAGTTAGAGTGTCAGTCCTCTTGCACTTAAGCTGGCATTGTGCCTTTTGTATTACATTCGGATGCAATATCTGTGTTTCATCGTCAATAAGAAGGTCAAAGGGATACAGTAACCCTGAAGTGAAGCATTGGAATCTAAAGCTGGACTAACAGGAGAGGTTCAAATCATAGAAAGTTAGAGTGTCAGTCCTCCTGTACTCATCTCAGCATTGTGCATTCGAATTTAATTCCGATCGAATTTCTGTGCTTCATCGTCAATGAGAAGGTCCAAGGTACACAGTAAACCTGAAGTGAAGTATCTGAATCTAAAACTGGACCCACAGAAGAGGTTCAAATCATAGAAAGTTAGAGTGTCAGTCCTCTTGTACTTAAGTCGGCATTCTGCCTCTTGAATTTAATTCCGATGCAATTTCTGTGTTTCATCGTCAATATGAATGTCCAAGGTATACAGTAAACCTGAAGTGAACCATCGGAATCCAAAACTGGACTCACAGGAGAGGTTCAAATCATAGAAAATGAGAGTGTCAGTCCTTTTGTATTTAAGTCGGCATTATGCATTTGGTATTGAATTCGGATGCAATTTCTGTGTTCCATCGTCAATAAGAAGGTCCCAGGGATACAGTAAACCTGAAGTGAAGCACCGAAATCTAAAACTGGACTCACAGGAGAGGTTCAAATCATTGATAGTTAGAGTGTCAGTCCTCTTGTACTTAAGCCGGCATTCTGCCTTTTGTATTAAATTCGGATGCAATCTCTGTGTTCCATCGTCATTAAGAAAGTCCAAGGGATACAGCACACCAGAAGTGAAGCATCGGAATCTAAAACTAGACTCACAGGAGAGGTTCAAACCATAGAAAGTTAGAGTGTCACTCCTCTTGTACTTAAGTCGGCATTGTGCCTTTTGTATTAAATTCGGATGCAATTTCTGTGTTTCATCGTCAATAAGAAGGTCCAAGGGATACAGTAAACCGGAAGTAAAGCATCGGACTCTAAAACTGGTCTCACAGGAGAGGTTCAAATCATAGAAAGTTAGAGTCTCAGTCCTCTTGTACTTAAGTCGGCAATGTGCCTTTTGTATTAAATTCGGATCCAATTTGTGTGTTTCATCGTCAATAGGAAAGTCCAAGGGATACAGTATACCTGAAGTGAAGCATCGAAATCTAAAACTGGACTCACAGGACAAGTTTTCATCAAAGAAAGTTAGAGGTTGTGTCCTTTAGTACTTAAGCCGGCATTGTTCCTTTGTATTAAATTCGGTAGCAATTTCTGTGTTTCATCGTCAATAAGAAGGTCAAAGGGATACAATAACCGTAAAGTGAAGCATCGGAATCTAAAGCTGGACTCACAGGAGAGGTTCAAATCATAGAAAGTTAGAGTATCAGTCCTCTTGTACTTAAGTCGGCATTGTGCTTTTTTTATTAAATTCGGATGCAATTTCTGTGTTTCATCGTCAATAAGAATGTCCAAGGATACAGTAAACCAGAAGTGAAGCATCGGAAACTAAAACTGTCCTCACAGGAGAGGTTCAAATCATTGAAAGTTAGAGTGTCAGTCCTCTTGTACTTAAGCCGGCATTGTGCCTTTTGTATTACATTCGGATGCAATTTCTGTGTTCATCGTCAATGAGAAGGTCAAAGGGATACAATAACCGTGAAGTGAAGCATCGGAATCTAAAGCTGGAGTCACAGGAGAGGTTCAAATTATAGAAAGTTAGAGTATCAGTCCTCTTGTACTTAAGTGGGCATTGTGCTTTTTGCATTAAATTCGGATGCAATTTCTGAGTTTCATCGTCAATGAGAAGGTCCAAGGATACAGTAAACCTGAAGCGAATCATCGGAAACTAAAACTGGACTCACAGGAGAGGTTCAAATCATTGAAAGTTAGAGTGTCAGTCCTCTTGTACTTAAGCCGGCATTGTGCATTTAGTATTACATTCGGATACAATTTCTGTGTTTCATCGTCAAGAAGAAAGTCCAAGGGATACAGTAAACCTGAAGTGAAGCATCGGAATCTATAACTTCACTTACAGGAGACGTTCGATTCATAGAAAGTTACAGTGTCAGTCCTCTTGTACTTAAGTCGGCATTGTGCTTTTTGTATTAAATTCGGATGCAATTTCTGTGTTTCATCGTCAATAAGAAGGTCCAAGGATACAGTAAACCTGAAGTGAAGCAGCGGAAGCTAAAACTGGACTCACAAGAGACGTTCAAATCATTGAAAGTTAGAGTGTCAGTCCTCTTGCACTTAAGCCGGCATTGTGCCTTTTGTATTAAATTCGGATGCAATATCTGTGTTTCATCGTCAATAAGAAAGTCCAAGGGATACAGTATACCAGAAGTGAAGCATCGGAATCTAAAACTGGACTCACAGGAGAGGTTCAAATCATAGAAAGTTAGAGTGATAGTCTTCCTGTACTTAAGTCGTCACTGTGACATTTGTATGAAATTCGGATGCAATTTCTTTGTTTCATCGTCAATATGAAGGTCCAAGGGTTACAGTAAACCTGAAGTGAAGCATCGGAATCTAAAACTGGACTCACAGGAGAAGTTGAAATAATAGAAAGTTAGAGTGTCAGTCCTCTTGTACTTAAGTCGGCATTGGCCTTTTGAATTTAATTCCGATGCAATTTCTGTGCTTCATCGTCAAAAAGAACGGCCAAGGGATACAGTAAACCTGAAGTGAAGCATCGGAAACTAAAACTGGACTCACAGGAGAGGTTCATATCATATTAAGTTAGAGGGCCAGTCCTCTAGTACTTAAGTCATCATTGTGCATTTTGTATTAAATTCGGATGCAATTTCTGTGTTCCATCGTCAATAAGAAGGTGGAAGGGAAACAGTAAACCGGAAGTGGAGCAACGGAATCTAAAACTGGACTCACAGGAGAGGTTCAAATCATAGAAAGTTAGAGTGTCAGTCCTCTTGTACTTAAACCGGAATTGTGCCTTTTGTATTAATTTCGGATGCAATTTCTGTGTTTCATCGTCAATAAGAAGGTGCAGGGTATACATTAAACCTGAAGTGAAGCATTGGAATCTAAAACTGGACTCACAGGAGAGGTTCAAATCAGAGAAAGTTAGAGTGTCAGTCCTCTTGTACTCACCTCGGCATTGTGCATTCGAATTTGATTCCTTTCGATTTTCTGTGCTTCATCGTCAATGAGAAGGTCCAAGGTACACAGTAAACCTGAAGTGAAGCATCGGAATCTAAAACTGGACTCACAAGAGTGGTTCAAATCATAGAAAGTTCGAATATCTGCCCTCTTGTACTTAAGCCGGCATTGTGCCTTTTGAATTTAATTTCGATGCAATTTCTGTGTTTCATCGTCAATACGAAGGTCAAAGGTATACAGTAAACCTGAAGTTAAGCATCGGAATCTAAAACTGGACTCACAGGAAAGATTCAAATCTTAGAAAGTTAGAGTGTCAGTCTTCTTGTACTTAAGTCGGCATTGTGACATTTGTATTAAATTCGGATGCAATATCTGTGTTTCATCGTCAATATGAAGGTCCAAGCGATACAGTATACCTGAAGTGAAGCATCGGAATCTAAAACTGCACTCACAGGAGAGGATCATATCATCGAAAGTTAAAGTGTCAGTCCTCTTGTACTTAAGCCGGCATTGTGCCTTTTATATTAAATTCGGATGCAATTTCTGTATTTCATCGTCAATAAGAAGGTCCAAGGGAAACAGTAAACCGGAAGTGGAGCATCGGAATCTAAAACTGGACTCACAGGAGAGGTTCAAATCATAGAAAGTTAGAGTGTCAGTCCTCTAGTACTTAAGTCGGCAGTGTGCCTTTTGTATTAAATTCGGATTCATTTTCTGTGTTTCATCGTCAATAAGATAGTCAAAGGGATACAGTAAACCTGAAGTGAAGCATCGGAATCTAAAGCTGGACTCACAGGAGAGGTTCAAATCATAGACAGTTAGAGTGTCAGTCCTCTTGTACTCAACTCGGCATTGTGCATTCGAATTTAATTCCGATCGAATATCTGTGCTTCATCGTCAATGAGAACGTCCAAGGTACACAGTAAACCTGAAGTGAAGCATCGGAATCTAAAACTGGACTCACAGGAGAGGTTCAAATCACAGAAACTTGGAACATCTGCCCTCTTGTACTTAAGCCGGCATTGTGCATTTTGAATTTATTTCCGATGCAATTTCTGTGTTTCATCGGCAATACGAAGGTCCAAGGTAAACAGTAAACCTGAAGTTAAGCATCGGAATCTAAAACTGGACTCACAGGAGAGGTTCAAATCATAGAAAGTTTGAGTGTCAGTCTTCTTGTACTTAAGTCGGCATTGTGTCATTTGTATTAAATTCGGATGCAATTTCTGTGTTTCATCGTCAATATGACGGTCCAAGGGATACAGTAAACCTGAACTGAAGCATCGGAATCTAAAACTGGACTCACAGGAGAGGATCAAATCATTGAAAGTTAGAGTGTCAGTCCTCTTGTACTTAAGCCGGCATTGTGCCTTTTGTATTAAATTCGGATGCAATTTCTGTGTTTCATCGTCAATAAGAATGTCCAAGGGATACAGTAAACCTGAAGTGAAGCATCGGAATCTAATACTGGACTCACAGGAGAGGTTCAAATCATAGAAGTTAGGGTGCCAGTCCTCTTGGACTTCAGTCGGCATTGTGAGTTTTGTATTAAATTTGGATGCAATTTCTGTATTTCATCGTCAATAAGAAGGTCCAAGGGAAACAGTAAACCGGAAGTGGAGCATCGGAATCTAAAACTGGACTCACAGGAGAGGTTCAAATCATAGAAAGTTACAGTGTCACTCCTCTTGTACTTAAGTCGGCATTGTGCCTTTTGTATTAAATTGCGATGCAATTTCTGTGTTTCATCGTCAATAAGAAGGTCCAAGGGATACAGTACACCTGAAGTGAAGCATCGGAATCTAAAACTGGACTCACCGGAGAGGTTCTAATCATAGAAAGTTAGAGAGTGTCAGTCCTCTTGTACTTAAGTCGGCATTGTGCCTTTTGAATTTAATTCCGATGCAATTTCTGTGCTTCATCGTCAAAAAGAACGTCCAAGGGATACAGTAAACCTGAAGTGAAGCATCGGAAACTAAAACTGGACTCACAGGAGAGGTTCAAATCATTGTAAGTTAGAGTGTCAATCCTCTTGTACTTAAGCCGGCATTGTGCATTTTGTATTACATTCGGATGCAATTTCTGTGTTTCGTCGTCAAGAAGGAAGTCCAAAGGATACATTAAACCAGAAGTGAAGCATCGGAATCTAAAACTGGACTCACAGGAAAGAATCAAATCTTAGAAAGTTAGAGTGTCAGTCTTCTTGTACTTAAGTCGGCATTGTGACATTTGTATTAAATTCGGATGCAATATCTGTGTTTCATCGTCAATATGAAGGTCCAAGGGATACAGTATACCTGAAGGGAAGCATCGGAATCTAAAACTGGACTCACAGGAGAGGATCATATCATAGAAAGTTAGAGTGTCAGTCCTCTTGTACTTAAGCCGGCATTGTGCTTTTTATATTAAATTCGGATGCAATTTCTGTATTTCATCGTCAATAAGAAGGTCCAAGGGAAACAGTAAACCGGAAGTGGAGCATCGGAATCTAAAACTGGACTCACAGGAGAGGTTCAAATCATAGAAAGTTTGAGTGTCACTCCTCTAGTACTTAAGTCGGCAGTGTGCCTTTTGTATTAAATTCGGATTCATTTTCTGTGTTTCATCGTCAATAAGAAAGTCAAAGGGATACAGTAAACCTGAAGTGAAGCATCGGAATCTAAAGCTGGACTCACAGGAGAGGTTCAAATCATAGACAGTTAGAGTGTCTGTCCTCTTGTACTCAACTCGGCATTGTGCATTCGAATTTAATTCCGATCGAATATCTGTGCTTCATCGTCAATGACAACGTCCAAGGTACACAGTAAACCTGAAGTGAAGCATCGGAATCTAAAACTGGACTCACAGGAGAGGTTCAAATCACAGAAACTTGGAATATCTGCCCTCTTGTACTTAAGCCGGCATTGTGCCTTTTGAATTTATTTCCGATGCAATTTCTGTGTTTCATCGGCAATACGAAGGTCCAAGGTAAACAGTAAACCTGAAGTTAAGCATCGGAATCTAAAACTGGACTCACAGGAGAGGTTCAAATCATAGAAAGTTAGAGTGTCAGTCTTCTTGTACTTAAGTCGGCATTGTGACATTTGTATTAAATTCGGATGCAATTTCTGTGTTTCATCGTCAATATGACGGTCCAAGGGATACAGTAAACCTGAACTGAAGCATCGGAATCTAAAACTGGACTCACAGGAGAGGATCAAATCATTGAAAGTTAGAGAGTCAGTCCTCTTGTACTTAAGCCGGCATTGTGCCTTTTGTATTAAATTCGGATGCAATTTCTGTGTTTCATCGTCAATAAGAATGTCCAAGGGATACAGTAAACCTGAAGTGAAGCATCGGAATCTAATACTGGACTCACAGGAGAGGTTCAAATCATAGAAGTTAGGGTGCCAGTCCTCTTGGACTTCAGTCGGCATTGTGAGTTTTGTATTAAATTTGGATGCAATTTCTGTATTTCATCGTCAATAAGAAGGTCCAAGGGAAACAGTAAACCGGAAGTGGAGCATCGGAATCTAAAACTGGACTCACAGGAGAGGTTCAAATCATACAAAGTTAGAGTGTCAGTCCTCTTGTACTTAAGTCGGCATTGTGCCTTTTGTATTAAATTCGGATTCATTTTCTGTGTTTCATCGTCAATAAGAAGGTCAAAGGGATACTGTAAAATTGAAGTGAAGCATCGGCATCTAAAGCTGGACTCACAGGAGAGGTTCAGATCATAGAAAGTTAGAGTGTCAGTCCTCTTGTACTCAACTCGGCATTGTGCATTCGAATTTAATTCCTTTCGAATTTCTGTGCTTCATCGTCAATGAGAAGGTCCAAGGTACACAGTAAACCTGAAGTGAAGCATCGGAATCTATAACTGGACTCACAGGAGAGGTTCAAATCATAGAAAGTTAGAGGATCTGCCCTCTTGTACTTAAGCCGGCATTGTGCCTTTTAAATTTAATTCCGATGCTATTTCTGTGTTTCATCGTCAATAAGAAAGTCCAAGGGATACAGTAAACCTGAAGTGAAGCATCGGAATCTAAAGCTGGACTCACAGGAGAGGTTCAAATCATAGAATTTAGAGTGCCACTCCTCTTGTACTTAAGTCGGCATTGTGCCTTTTGTATTAAATTCGTATGCAATGTCTGTGTTTCATCGTTAATAAGAAAGTCCAAGGGATACAGTAAACCTGAAGTGAAGCATCGGAATCTAAAACTGGACTCCCCGGAGAGGTTCCAATCATAGAAAGTTAGAGAGTGTCAGTCCTCTTGTACTTAAGACGGCATTGAGCCTTTTGAATTTAATTCCGATGCAATTTCTGTGCTTCATCGTCAATAAGAAGGTCCATGGTATACAGTAGACCTGAAGTGTAACATCGGCATCTAAAACTGGACTCACAGGATAGGTTCAAATCATAGAAAGTTAGAGTGTCACTCCTCTTGTACTTAATTCGGCATTGTGGCTTTTTAATTTAATTCCGATGCAATTCCTGTGTTTCATCGTCAATAAAAAGGTCTAACGTGTACAGTAAACCTGAAGTGAGGCATCGGAATCTAAAACTGGACTCTCAGGAGAGGTTCAAATCATTGAAATTTAGAGTGTCTGTCCCCTTGTACTTAAGTCGGCATTGTGCTTTTCGTATTAAATTCGGATGCTATTTCTGTGTTTCATCGTCAATAAGAAGGTCCAAGGGATACATTAAACCAGACGTGAAGCATCGGAATCTATAACTGGACTCACAGGAGAAGTTCAAATAATAGAAATTTAGAGAGTCAGTCCCCTTGTACTTAAGTCGGCATTGTGCCTTTTGAATTTAATTCCGATGCAATTTCTGTGTTTCATCGTCAATACGAAAGTCAAAGGTATACAGTAAACCTGAAGTTAAGCATCGGAATCCAAAACTGGACTAAAAGCAGAGGATCAAATCATAGAAAGTAAGAGTGTCAGTCCTCTTTTACTTAATTTATCATTGTGACATTTGTATTGAATTCTAATGCAATATCTGTGTTTCATCGTCAATATGAAGGCCCTAGGGATACATTAATCCTGAAGTGAAGCATCGGAACCTAAAACTGGACTCACAGGAGAGGTTCAAATCATAGAAAGTTAGAGTGTCAGTCTTCTTGTACATAACTCGGCATTGTGATATTTGTACTAAATTCGGATGAAATTTCTGTGTTTCATCGTCAATATGAAGGTCCAAGGGATACAGTAAACCTGAAGTGAAGCAACGGAATCTAAAACTGGACTCACAGGAGAGGTTCAAATCATAGAAAGTTAGAGTATCTGCCCTCTTGTACTTAAGCCGGCATTGTGCCTTTTAAATTTAATTCCGATGCTATTTCTGTGTTTCATCGTCAATACGAAGGTCAAAGGGATACAGTAAACCTGAAGTTAAGCATCGAAATCTAAAACTGCACTCACAGGAGAGGTTCAAATCATAGAAAGTTAGAGTGTCAGTCTTCTTGTACTTAACTCGGCATTGTGACATTTGTACTAAATTCGGATGCAATTTCTGTGTTTCATCGTCAATATGAAGGACTAAGGGATACAGTAAACCTGAAGTGAAGCATCGGAATCTAAAACTGGACTCACAGGACAGGATCAAAACATTGAAAGTTAGAGTGTCAGTCCTCTTGTACTTAAGCCGCCATTGTGCCTTTTGTATTAAATTCGGATGCAATTTCTGTGTTTCATCGTCAATAAGAAAGTCCAAGAGATACAGTAAACCTGAAGTGAAGCATCGGAATCTAAAGCTGGACTCACAGGAGAGGTTCAAATCATTGAAGTTAGAGTGCCACTCCTCTTGTTCTTAAGTCGGCATTGTGCTTTTTTGTATTAAATTCGGATGCAATTTCTGTATTTCATCGTCAATAAGAAGGTCCAAGGGAAACAGTAAACCGGAAGTGGAGCATCGGAATCTAAAACTGGACTAACAGGAGAAGTTCAAATCATAGAAAGTTAGAATGTCAGCCCTCTAGTACTTAATTCGGCATTGTGCCTTTTGTATTAAATTCGGATTCATTTTCTGTGTTTCATCGTCAATACGAATGTCAAAGGCATACAGTAAACCTCAAGTTAGGCATCGGAATCTACAACTGGACTCACAGGAGAGGTTCAAATCATTGAAAGTTAGAGTGTCAGTCTTCTTGTACTTAAGTCGGCATTGTGACATTTGTATTAAATTCGGATGCAATTTCTGTGTTTCATCGTCAACATGAAGGTCCAAGGGATACAGTAAACCTGAAGTGAAGCATCGGAATCTAAAACTGGACTCACAGGAGAGGATCAAATCATTGAAATTTAGAGTGTCAGTGTCTTGTACTTAAACCGGCATTGTGCCTTTTGTATTAAATTTTGATGCAATTTCTGTGTTTCATCGTCAATAAGAAAGTCCAAGGGATACAGTTAACCTGAAGTGAAGCATCGGAATCTAAAGCTGGACTCGCAGGAGAGGTTCAAATCATAGACTTTAGAGTGCCACTCCTTTTGTACTTAAGTCGGCATTGTGCCTTTTGTATTAAATTCGTATGCAATGTCTGTGTTTCATCGTTAATAAGAAAGTCCAAGGGATACAGTAAACCTGAAGTGAAGCATCAGAATCTAAAACTGGACTCACCGGAGAGGTTCCAATCATAGAAAGTTAGAGAGTGTCAGTCCTCTTGTACTTAAGTCGGCATTGAGCCTTTTGAATTTAATTCCGATGCAATTTCTGTGCTTCATCGTCAATAAGAAGGTCTATGGTATACAGCAAACCTGAAGTGTAACATCGGCATCTAAAACTGGACTCACAGGATAGGTTCAAATCATAGGAAGTTAGAGTGTCACTCCTCTTGTACTTAAGTCGGCATTGAGGCTTTTTAATTTAATTCCGATGCAATTCCTGTGTTTCATCGTCAATAAAAAGGTCCAAGGTATACAGTAAACCTGAAGTGAGGCATCGGAATCTAAAACTGGACTCACAGCAGAGGATCAAATCATAGAAAGTAAGAGTGTCAGTCCTCTTGTACTTAAGTTATCATTGTGACATTTGTATTAAATTCTAATGCAATATCTGTGTTTCATCGTCAATATGAAGGTCCTAGGGATACATTAATCCTCAAGTGAAGCATCGGAACCTAAAACTGAACTCACAGGAGAGGTTCAAATCATAGGAAGTTAGAGTGTCAGTCTTCTTGTACTTAACTCGGCATTGTGACATTTGTACTAAATTCGGATGCCATTCTGTGTTTCATCGTCAATATGAAGGTCTAAGGGATACAGTAAACCTGAAGTGAAGCATCGGAATCTAAAACTGGACTCACAGGAGAGGATCAAATCATTGAAAGTTAGAGTGTCAGTCCTCTTGTACTTATGCCGGCATTGTGCCTTTTGTATTAAATTCGGATGCAATTTCTGTGTTTCATCGTCAATAAGAAAGTCAAAGGGATACAGTAAACCTGAAGAGAAGCATCGGAATCTAAAGGTGGACTCACAGGAGAGGTTCAAATCATAGAATTTAGAGTGCCACTCCTCTTGTACTTAAGTCGGCATTGTGCCTTTTGTATTAAATTCGGATGCAATTTCTGTATTTCATCGTCAATAAGAAGGTCCAAGGGAAACAGTAAACCGGAAGTGGAGCATCGGAATCTAAAACTGGACTCACAGGAGAGGTTCAAATCATAGAATGTTAGAATATCTGCACTCTTGTACTTAAGCCGGCATTGTGCCTTTTGAATTTAATTCCGATTCAATTTCTGTGTTTCATCGTCAATACGAAGGTCCAAGGTATGCAGTAAACCTGAAGTTAAGCATCGGAATCTAAAACTGGACTCACAGGAGAGGTTGAAATCTTAGAAAGTTAGAGTGTCAGTCTTCTTGTACCTAAGTTGGCATTGTGACATTTGTATTAAATTCGGATGCAATTTCTGTGTTTCATCGACAATATGAAGGTCCAAGGGATACAGTAAACCTGAAGTGAAGCATCGGAATCTAAAACTGGACTCGCAGGAGAGGATCGAATCATTGAAAGTTAGAGTGTCAGTCCTCTATTACTTAAGCCGGCATTGTGCCTTTTGTATTAAATTCGGATGCAATTTCTGTGTTTCATCGTCAATAAGAATGTCCAAGGGATACAGTAAACCTGAAGTGAAACATCGGAATCTAAAACTGGACCCACAGGAGAGGTTCAAATCATAGAAGTTAGAGTGCCAGTCCTCTTGTACTTAAGTCGGCATTGTGCCTTTTGTATTAAATTCGGATGCAATTTCTGTATTTCATCGTCAATAAGAAGGTCCAAGGAAAACACTAAACCGGAAGTGAAGCATCGGAATTTAAAACTGGACTCACAGGAGAGTTTCGAATCGTAGAGACTTAGAGTGTCTGTCCTCTAGTACTTAAGTCGGCATTGTGCCTTTCGTATTAAATTCGGATTCATTTTCTGTGTTTCATCGTCAATACGAAGGTCAAAGGGATACAGTAAACCTGAAGTTAAGCATCGGAATCTAAAACTGGACTCACAGGAGAGGTTCAAATCATAGAAAGTTAGAGTGTCAGTCTTCTTGTACTTAAGTCGGCATTGTAACATTTGTATTAAATTCGGATGCGATTTCTGTGTTTCATCGTCAATATGAAGGTTAAAGGGATACAGTAAACCTGAAGTGAAGCATCGGAATCTCAAACTGGACTCAAAGGAGAGGATCAAATCATTGAAAGTTAGAGTGTCAGTCCTCTTGTACTTAAGCCGGCATTGTGCCTTTTGCATTAAATTCGGATGCAATTTCTGTGTTTCATTGTCAATAAGACAGTCCAAGGGATACAGTAAGCCTGAAGTGAAGCATCGGAATCTAAAGCTGGACTCACAGGAGAGGTTCAAATCATAGAAGTTAGAGTGGCACTCCTCTTGTACTTAAGTCGGCATTGTGCCTTTTGTATTAAATTCGGATGCAATTTCTGTATTTCATCGTCAATAAGAATTTCCAAGGGAAACAGTAAACCGGAAGTGGAGCATCGGAATCTAAAACTGGACTCACAGGAGAAGTTCAAATCATAGAAAGTAAGAATGTCAGCCCTCTAGTACTTAATTCGGCATTGTGCCTTTTGTATTAAATTCGGATTCATTTTCTGTGTTTCATCGTCAACAAGAAGGTCAAAGGGATACAGTAAACCTGAAGTGAAGCATCGGAATCTAAAGCTGGACTCACAGGAGAGGTTCAAATCATAGACAGTTAGAGCGTCAGTCCTCTTGTACTCAACTCGGCATTGTGCATTCGAATTTAATTCCCATCGAATATCTGTGCTTCATCGTCAATGAGAAGGTCCAAGGTACACAGTAAACCTGAAGTGAAGCATCGGAATCTAAATCTGGACTCACAGGAGAGATTCAAATCATAGAAACTTAGAATATCTGCCCTCTTGTACTTAAGCCGGCTTTGTGCCTTTTGAATTTAATTCCGATGCAATTTCTGTGTTTCATCGTCAATACGAAGGTCCAAGGTAAACAGTAAACCTGAAGTTAAGCATCGGAATCTAAAACTGGACTCACAGGAGAGGTTCACATCATTGAAAGTTAGAGTGTCAGTGTTCTTGTACTTAAGTCGGCATTGTGACATTTGTATTAAATTCGGATGCAATTTCTGTGTTTCATCGTCAATATGACGGTAAAAGGGATACAGTAAACCTGAAGTGAAGCATCGGAATCTAAAACTGGACTCACAGGAGAAGATCGAATCATTGAAAATTAGAGTGTCAGTCCTCTTGTACTTAAGCCGGCATTGTGCCTTATGTATTAAATTCGGATGCAATTTCTGTGTTTCATCGTCAATAAGAAAGTCCAAGGGATACAGTCATCCTTAAGTGAAGCATCGGAATCTAAAGCTGGACTCACAGGAGAGGTTCAAATCATAGAATTTAGAGTGCCACTCCTCTTGTACTTAAGTCGGCATTGTTCCTTTTGTATTAAATTCGTATGCAATGTCTGTGTTTCATCGTTAATAAGAAAGTCCAAGGGATACAGTAAACCTGAAGTGAAGCATCGGAATCTAAAACTGGACTCACCGGAGAGGTTCTAATCATAGAAAGTTAGAGAGTGTCAGTCCTCTTGTACTTAAGTTGGCATTGAGCCCTTTGAATTTAATTCCGATGCAATTTCTGTGCTTCATCGTCAATAAGAAGGTCCCTGGTATACAGTAAACCTGAAGTGAGGCATCGGAATCTAAAACTGGACTCACAGCAGAGGATCAAATCATAGAAAGTAAGAGTGTCAGTCCTCTTGTACTTAAGTTATCATTGTGACATTTGTATTAAATTCTAATGCAATATCTGTGTTTCATCGTCAATATGAAGGTCCTAGGGATACATTAATCCTCAAGTGAAGCATCGGAACCTAAAACTGAACTCACAGGAGAGGTTCAAATCATAGGAAGTTAGAGTGTCAGTCTTCTTGTACTTAACTCGGCATTGTGACATTTGTACTAAATTCGGATGCCATTCTGTGTTTCATCGTCAATATGAAGGTCTAAGGGATACAGTAAACCTGAAGTGAAGCATCGGAATCTAAAACTGGACTCACAGGAGAGGATCAAATCATTGAAAGTTAGAGTGTCAGTCCTCTTGTACTTATGCCGGCATTGTGCCTTTTGTATTAAATTCGGATGCAATTTCTGTGTTTCATCGTCAATAAGAAAGTCAAAGGGATACAGTAAACCTGAAGAGAAGCATCGGAATCTAAAGGTGGACTCACAGGAGAGGTTCAAATCATAGAATTTAGAGTGCCACTCCTCTTGTACTTAAGTCGGCATTGTGCCTTTTGTATTAAATTCGGATGCAATTTCTGTATTTCATCGTCAATAAGAAGGTCCAAGGGAAACAGTAAACCGGAAGTGGAGCATCGGAATCTAAAACTGGACTCACAGGAGAGGTTCAAATCATAGAATGTTAGAATATCTGCACTCTTGTACTTAAGCCGGCATTGTGCCTTTTGAATTTAATTCCGATTCAATTTCTGTGTTTCATCGTCAATACGAAGGTCCAAGGTATGCAGTAAACCTGAAGTTAAGCATCGGAATCTAAAACTGGACTCACAGGAGAGGTTGAAATCTTAGAAAGTTAGAGTGTCAGTCTTCTTGTACCTAAGTTGGCATTGTGACATTTGTATTAAATTCGGATGCAATTTCTGTGTTTCATCGACAATATGAAGGTCCAAGGGATACAGTAAACCTGAAGTGAAGCATCGGAATCTAAAACTGGACTCGCAGGAGAGGATCGAATCATTGAAAGTTAGAGTGTCAGTCCTCTATTACTTAAGCCGGCATTGTGCCTTTTGTATTAAATTCGGATGCAATTTCTGTGTTTCATCGTCAATAAGAATGTCCAAGGGATACAGTAAACCTGAAGTGAAACATCGGAATCTAAAACTGGACCCACAGGAGAGGTTCAAATCATAGAAGTTAGAGTGCCAGTCCTCTTGTACTTAAGTCGGCATTGTGCCTTTTGTATTAAATTCGGATGCAATTTCTGTATTTCATCGTCAATAAGAAGGTCCAAGGAAAACACTAAACCGGAAGTGAAGCATCGGAATTTAAAACTGGACTCACAGGAGAGTTTCGAATCGTAGAGACTTAGAGTGTCTGTCCTCTAGTACTTAAGTCGGCATTGTGCCTTTCGTATTAAATTCGGATTCATTTTCTGTGTTTCATCGTCAATACGAAGGTCAAAGGGATACAGTAAACCTGAAGTTAAGCATCGGAATCTAAAACTGGACTCACAGGAGAGGTTCAAATCATAGAAATTTAGAGTGTCAGTCTTCTTGTACTTAAGTCGGCATTGTAACATTTGTATTAAATTCGGATGCGATTTCTGTGTTTCATCGTCAATATGAAGGTTAAAGGGATACAGTAAACCTGAAGTGAAGCATCGGAATCTCAAACTGGACTCAAAGGAGAGGATCAAATCATTGAAAGTTAGAGTGTCAGTCCTCTTGTACTTAAGCCGGCATTGTGCCTTTTGCATTAAATTCGGATGCAATTTCTGTGTTTCATTGTCAATAAGACAGTCCAAGGGATACAGTAAGCCTGAAGTGAAGCATCGGAATCTAAAGCTGGACTCACAGGAGAGGTTCAAATCATAGAAGTTAGAGTGGCACTCCTCTTGTACTTAAGTCGGCATTGTGCCTTTTGTATTAAATTCGGATGCAATTTCTGTATTTCATCGTCAATAAGAATTTCCAAGGGAAACAGTAAACCGGAAGTGGAGCATCGGAATCTAAAACTGGACTCACAGGAGAAGTTCAAATCATAGAAAGTAAGAATGTCAGCCCTCTAGTACTTAATTCGGCATTGTGCCTTTTGTATTAAATTCGGATTCATTTTCTGTGTTTCATCGTCAACAAGAAGGTCAAAGGGATACAGTAAACCTGAAGTGAAGCATCGGAATCTAAAGCTGGACTCACAGGAGAGGTTCAAATCATAGACAGTTAGAGCGTCAGTCCTCTTGTACTCAACTCGGCATTGTGCATTCGAATTTAATTCCCATCGAATATCTGTGCTTCATCGTCAATGAGAAGGTCCAAGGTACACAGTAAACCTGAAGTGAAGCATCGGAATCTAAATCTGGACTCACAGGAGAGATTCAAATCATAGAAACTTAGAATATCTGCCCTCTTGTACTTAAGCCGGCTTTGTGCCTTTTGAATTTAATTCCGATGCAATTTCTGTGTTTCATCGTCAATACGAAGGTCCAAGGTAAACAGTAAACCTGAAGTTAAGCATCGGAATCTAAAACTGGACTCACAGGAGAGGTTCACATCATTGAAAGTTAGAGTGTCAGTGTTCTTGTACTTAAGTCGGCATTGTGACATTTGTATTAAATTCGGATGCAATTTCTGTGTTTCATCGTCAATATGACGGTAAAAGGGATACAGTAAACCTGAAGTGAAGCATCGGAATCTAAAACTGGACTCACAGGAGAAGATCGAATCATTGAAAATTAGAGTGTCAGTCCTCTTGTACTTAAGCCGGCATTGTGCCTTATGTATTAAATTCGGATGCAATTTCTGTGTTTCATCGTCAATAAGAAAGTCCAAGGGATACAGTCATCCTTAAGTGAAGCATCGGAATCTAAAGCTGGACTCACAGGAGAGGTTCAAATCATAGAATTTAGAGTGCCACTCCTCTTGTACTTAAGTCGGCATTGTTCCTTTTGTATTAAATTCGTATGCAATGTCTGTGTTTCATCGTTAATAAGAAAGTCCAAGGGATACAGTAAACCTGAAGTGAAGCATCGGAATCTAAAACTGGACTCACCGGAGAGGTTCTAATCATAGAAAGTTAGAGAGTGTCAGTCCTCTTGTACTTAAGTTGGCATTGAGCCCTTTGAATTTAATTCCGATGCAATTTCTGTGCTTCATCGTCAATAAGAAGGTCCCTGGTATACAGTAAACCTGAAGTGAGGCATCGGAATCTAAAACTGGACTCTCAGGAGAGGTTCAAATCATTGAAATTTAGAGTGTCAGTCCCCTTGTACGTAAGTCGGCATTGTGTCTTTTGAATTTAATTCCGATGCAATTTCTGTGTTTCATCATCAATACGAAAGTCCAAGGTATACAGTAAACCTGAAGTTAAGCATCGGAATCCTAAACTGGACTCACAGCAGAGGATCAAATCATAGAATGTAAGAGTGTCAGTCCTCTTGTACTTAAGTTATCATTGTGACATTTGTATTAAATTCTAATGCAATATCTGTGTTTCATCGTCAATATGAAGGTCCTAGGGATACATTAATCCTGAAGTGAAGCATCGGAACCTAAAAGTGGACTCACAGGAGAGGTTCAAATCATAGAAAGTAAGAGTGTCAGTCTTCTTGTACTTAAGCCTGCATTGTCCCTTTTGAATATATTTCCGATGCAAATTCTGTGTTTCATCGTCAATAAGAAGGTCCAAGGGATACAGTAAAACTTAAGTGAAGCATCGGAATCTAAAACTGGACTCACAGGAGAGGTTCTAATCATAGAATGTTAGAGTGTCAGTCCTCTTTTACTTAAGTCGGCATTGTGCCTATTGTATTAATTTCGGATGCAAATTCTGTGTTTCATCGTCAATAAGACGGTCCAAGGGATACAGTAAACCTGAAATGAAGCATCGGAATCTAGAACTGGACTTACAGGAGAGGTTCAAATCATAGAAAGTAAGAGTGTCAGTCCTCTTGTACTTAAGTCGCCATTGTGATGTTTGTAATAAGTTCGGATGCAATTTCTGTGTTTCATCGTCAATAAGAAGGTCCAAGGGATACAGTAAACCTGAAGTGAAGCATCGGAATCTACAACTGGACTCACAGGAGTGGTTCAAATCATAGAAAGTTAGAGTGTCAGTCCCCTTGTACTTAAGTCGGCATTGTGCCTTTTGTATTAAATTCCGATGCAATATCTGTGTTTCATCGTCAATAAGAAGGTGGAAGGTATACAGTAAACCTGAAGTGAAGCATCGGAACCTAAAACTGGACTCACAGGAGAGGTTCAAATCATAGAAAGTGAGAGTGTTAGTCCTCTTTTACCTAAGTCGGCATTGTGCCTTTTGAATTTAATTCCGATGCAATTTCTGTGTTTCATCGTCAATAAGTAGGTCCAGGGGATACAATAAACCTGAAGTGAAGCATCGGAATCTAAAACTGGACTCACAGGAGAGGGTCAAATCATAGAAAGTAAGAGTGTCAGTCCTCTTCTACTCAAGTCGGCATAGTGCCATTTGTATTAAATTCGGATGCAATTTCTGTGTTTCATCGTCAATAAGAAGGTCCAACGGATACTGTAAACCTGAAATGAAGCATCGGAATCTATAACTGGACTCACAGGAGAGATTCAAATCATAGAAACTTAGAGTGTCACTCCTCTTGTACTTAAGTCGGTATTGTGCATTTTGTATTAAAATCGGATACAATTTCTGTGTCTCATCGTCAATAAGAAGGTCCTATGGATACAGTAAACCTTAAGTGAAGCATCGGAATCTGAAACTGGGGTCGCAGGAGAGGTTCAAATCATATTAAGTTAGAGTGTCAGTCCTCTTTTACTTAATTCGGCATTGTGCGTTTTGTATTAAATTCCGATGCAATATCTGTGTTTCATCGTCAATAAAGAGTTGCAAGGTATACAGTAAACCTGATGTGAAGCTTCGGAATCTAAAACTTGTCTCACAGGAGAGGTTCAAATCATAGAAAGTGAGAGTGTCAGTGCTCTTGTACTTAAGTCGGCATTGTGCCATTTGTATTAAATTCGGATGCAATTTCTGTGTTTCATCGTCAATGAGAAGGTCCAAGGGATACAGTAAACCTGAAGTGAAGCATCGGAATCTAAACCTGGACTCACAGGAGAGGTTCAAATAATAGAAAGTTAGAGTGTCACTCCTCCTGTACTTAAGTCGGTATTGTGCCTTTTGTATTAAATTCGGATGCAATTTCTGTGTCTCATCGTCAAGAAGAATGTCGAAGGGATACAGTAAACCTGAAGTGAAGCATCGGAATCTAAAACTGGACTCACAGGAGAAGTTCAAATCATAGAAAGTTAGAATGTCAGTCCTCTTGTACTTAAGTCGACATTGTGGCATTTGTATTAAATTCGAAAGCAATTTCTGTGTTTCATCGTCAATAAGAAGGTCCAAATGATACAGTAAACCTGAAGTGAAGCTTCGGAATCTAAAACTGGACTCACAGGAGAGGTTCAAATCGTAGAAAGTTAGAGTGTCACTCCTCTTGTACTTAAGTCGGTATTCTGCCCTTTGTATTAAATTCGGATGAAATTTCTGTGTTTCATCGTCAATAGGAAGGTCCAAGGGATACAGTAAACCTGATGTGAAGCATCGCAATCTAATACTCGACTCACAGGAGAGGTTCGAATCATAGAAAGTTAGAGTGTCAGTCCTCTTGCACTGAAGTCGGCATTGTGCCTTTTGAATTTAATTCCGATGCAATTTCTGAGTTTCATCGTCAATAAGGAGGTGCAAGGTATACAGTAAACCTGATGTGAAGCTTCGGAATCTAAAACTTGACTCACTGGAGAGGTTCAAATCATAGAAAGTGAGAGTGTCAGTGCTCTTGTACTTAAGTCGGCATTGTACATTTTGAATTTAATCCCGATGCAATTTATGTGTTTCATCGTCTATACGAAGGTCCAAGGTATACAGTAAACCTGAAGTGAAGCATCGGAATCTAAAACTGGACTTACAGGAGAGGTTCAAATCATAGAAAGTTTGTGTGTCAGTCCTCTTTTACTTAAGTCGGCATTGTGCGTTTTGTATTAAATTCCGATGCAATTTCTGTGTTTCATCGTTAATAAGAAGGTCCAAGGTATACAGTAAACCTGAAGTGAAGCATCGGAATCTAAAACTGGACTCACAGGAGGGGTTCAAATCATATAAAGTTAGAGTGTCAGTCCTCTTTTACTTAAGTCGGCATTGTGCATTTTGTATTAAATTCCGATGCAATTTCTGCGTTTCCTCGTCAATAAGAAGGTGCAGGGTATACAGTAAACCTGAAGAGAAGCATCGAAATCTAAAACTGGACTCACAGGAGAGTTTCAAGTCATAGAAAGTGAGAGTGTCATTCCTCTTGTACTTAAGTCGGCATTGTGCCTTTTTAATTTCATTCCGATGTGTTTCATCGTCTTTAAGAAGGTGCAAGGTATCCAGTAAACTTGAAGTGAAGCATCGGAATCTAAAACGAATCACAGGAGAGGTTCAAAGCATAGAAAGTGAGAGTGTCAGTCCTCTTGTACTTTAGTTGCCATTGTGATTTTTGTAATAAATTTGGATGCAATTTCTGTGTTTCATCGTCAATAAGAAGGTCCAAGGGATACAGTAAACCTGAAGTGAAGCATCGGAATCTACAACTGGACTCACAGGAGAGGTTCAAATCATAGAATGTTAGTGTGTCAGTCCTCTTGTACTTAAGTCGGCCTTGTGCCGTTTGTATTAAACTCCGATGCAATATCTGTGTTTCGTCGTCAATAAGAAGGTACAAGGTATATAGTAATCCTGAAGTGAAGCATCGGAATCTAAAACTGGACTCACTGGAGAGGTTCAAATCATAGAAAGTGAGAGTGTCAGGCCTCTTGTACTCAAGTCGGCATTGTGCCAATTGTATTAAATTCGGATGCAATTTCTGTGTTTCATCGTCAATAAGAAGGTCCAAGGGATATTGTAAACCTGAAATGAAGCATCGGAATCTAAAACTGGACTCACAGGAGAGATTCAAATCATAGAAAGTTAGAGTGTCACTCCTCTTGTACTTAAGTCGGCATTCTGCCTTTCGTAATAAATTCGGATGCAATTTCTGTGTTTCATCGTCAATAAGAAGGTCCAAGGGATACAGTAAACCTGAAGTGAAGCATCAGAATCTAAAACTGGACTCACAGAAGAGGTTCAAATTATAGAAAGTTAGAGTGTCAGTTCCCTTGCACTTAAGTCGGCATTGTGCCTTTTGAATTTTATTCCGATGCAATTTCTGAGTTTCATCGTCAATAAGAAGGTGCAAGGTATACAGTAAACCTGAAGTGAAGCATCGGAAGCTTAAACTGGACTCACAGGAGAGGCTCAAATCATAGTAAGGGAGAGTGTCAGGAATTTTTTACTTCAGTCGGCATTGTGCCTTTTGTATTAAATTCGGATGCAATATCTGTGTTTCATCGTCAATAAGAGGGTCCAAGGGATACAGTAAATCTGAAGTGAAACATTTGAATCTAAAACTGGACTCACAGGAGAGGTTCAAATCATAGAAAGTTAGAGTGTCAGTCCTCTTGTACTTAAGTCGGCATTGTGCCTTTTGTATTAAATTCAGATGCTATTTCTGTGTTTCATCGTCACTAAGAAGGTCAATGGAATACAGTAAACCTGAAGTGAAGCGTCGGAATCTAAAGCTGAACTCACAGGAGAAGTTCAAATCATAGAAAGTTAGAGTGTCAGTCCTCTTGTACTCACCTCGGCATTGTGCATTCGAATTTAATTCCTTTCGATTTTCTGTGCTTCATCGTCAATGAGAAGGTCCAAGGTACACAGTTAACCTGAAGTGAAGCATCGGAATCTAAAACTGGACTCACAGGAGAGGTTCAAATCATAGAAAGTTAGAGTATCTGCCCTCTTGTACTTAAGCCGGCATTGTGCCTTTTGAATTGAATTCCGATGCAATTTCTGTGTTTCATCGTCAATACGAAAGTCCAAGGTATACAGTAAACCTGAAGTTAAGCATCGGAATCTAAAACTGGACTCACAGGAGAGGTTCAAATCATAGAAAGTTAGTGTGTCAGTCTTCTTGTACTTAAGTTGGCAATGTGACATTTGTATTAAATTCGGATGCAATTAATGTGTTTCATCGTCAATATGAAGGTCCAAAAGATACAGTAAACCTGAAGTGAAGCATCGGAATCTAAAACTGGACTCACAGGAGAGGATCAAATCATTGAAAGTTAGAGTGTCAGTCCTGTTGTACTTAAGCCGGCTTTGTGCCTTTTGTATTTAATTCGGATGCTATTTCTGTGTTTCATCGTCAATACGAATGTCCAAGGGATACAGTAAACCTGAAGTGAAGCATCGGAATCTAAAACTGGACTCACAGGAGAGGTTCAAATCATAGAAGTTAGAGTGTCAGTCCTCTTGTACTTACGCCGGCATTGTGCAGTTTGTATTAATTTCGGATGCAATTTCTGTGTTTCATTGTCAATAAGAAGGTGCAGGGTATACAGTAAACCTGAAGTGAAGCATTGGAATCTAAAACTGGACTCACAGGAGAGGTTCAAATCATTGAAAGTTAGAGTGTCAGTCTTCTTGTACTTAAGTCGGCGTTGTGCTTTTTGTATTAAATTCGGATGCAATGTCTGTGTTTCATCGTCAATAAGAAGGTCCAAAGGATACAGTAAACCTGAAGTGAAGCATCGGAATCTAAAACTGGACTCACAGGAGAAGTTCAAATAATAGAAAGTTAGTTTGTCAGTCCACGTGAACTTAAGTCGGCATTGTGCCTTTTGAATTTAATTCCGATGCAATTTCTGTGTTTCATCGTCAAAAAGAACGTCCAAGGGATACAGTAAACCTGAAGTGAAGCATCGGAATCTAAAACTGGACTCACATTAGAGGTTCAAATCATAGAAAGATTGTGTGTCAGTCCCCTTGTACTTAAGTCGGCGTTGTGCCTTTTGAATTTAATTCCGATGCAATTTCTGTGTTTCATCGTCAATACGAAAGACCAAGGTATACAGTAAACCTGAAGTTAAGCATCGCAATCCAAAACTGGACTCACAGCAGAGGATCAAATCATAGAAAGTAAGAGTGTCAGTCTTCTTGTACTTAAGCCGGCATTGTGCCTTTTGAATTTAGTTCCGATGCAAATTCTGTGTTTCATCGTCAATAAGAAGGTCCAAGGGATACAGTAAACCTTAAGTGAAGCATCGGAATCTATAACTGGGCTCACAGGAGAGGTTCAAATCATAGAAAGTGAGAGTGTCAGTCCTCTTTTACTTAAGTCGGCATTGTGCCTATTGTATTAAGTTCTGATACAAATTCTGTGTTTCATCGTCAATAAGACGGTCCAAGGCATACAGTAAACCTTAAGTGAAGCATTGGAATCTAGAACTGGACTTACAGGAGAGGTTCAAATCATAGAAAGTGAGAGTGTCAGTCCTCTTGTACTTAAGTCGGCATTGTGCCTTTCGAATTTAATTCCGATGCAATTTCTGTGTTTCATCGTCATTAAGATGGTGCAAGGTATACAGTAAACCTGAAGTGAAGCATCGGAATCTAAAACTGGAATCACAGGAGAGGTTCAAAACATAGAAAGTGAGATTGTCAGTCCTCTTGTACTTAAGTCGCCATTGTGATTTTTGTATTAAATTCGGATGCAATTTCTGTGTTTCATCGTCAATACGAAGGTCCAAGGGATAAAGTAAACCTGAAGTGAAGCATCGGAATCTAAAACTGGGCTCACAGGAGAGGTTCAAATCATAGAAAGTGAGAGTGTTAGTCCTCTTTTACCTAAGTCGGCATTGTGCCTTTTGAATTTAATTCCGATGCAATTTCTGTGTTTCATCGTCAATAAGTAAGTCCAAGGGATACAATAATCCTGAAGTGAAGCATCGGAATCTAAAACTGGACTCACAGGAGAAGGTCAAATCATAGAAAGTGAGAGTGTCAGTCCTCTTGTACTCAAGTCGGCATAGTGCCATTTGTATTAAATTCGGATGCAATTTCTGTGTTTCATCGTCAATAAGAAGGTCCAACGGATACTGTAAACCTGAAATGAAGCATCGGACTCTATAACTGGACTCACAGGAGAGATTCAAATCATAGAAACTTAGAGTGTCACTCCTCTGGGACTTACGTCGGTATTGTGCATTTTGTATTAAAATCGGATGCCATTTCTGTGTTTCATCGTCAATAAGAAGGTCCAAGTGATACAGTAAACCTTAAGTGAAGCATCGGAATCTGAAACTGGACTCGCAGGAGAGGTTCAAATCGTAGAATGTTAGAGTGTAAAATGCTCTTTTACTTAAGTCGGCATTCTGCCTTTTGTATTAAATTCGGATGCAATTTCTGTGTCTCATCGTCTATAAGAAGGTCGAAGGTATACAGTAAACCTGAAGTGAAGCATCAGAATCGAAAACTGGACTCAGAGGAGAGGTTCAAATCATAGAAAGTTAGAGTGTCAACCCTCTTTTACTTAAGTCGGCATTGTGCCTTTTGTATTAAATTCCGATGCAATATCTGTGTTTCTTCGTCAATATGAAGGTAATAGGGATACATTAATCCTGAAGTGAAGCATCGGAACCTAAAACTGGACTCACAGGAGAGGTTCAAATCATAGAAAGTAAGAGTGTCAGTCTTCTTGTACTTAAGCCGGCATTGTGCCTTTTGAATTTAGTTCCGACGCAAATTCTGTGTTTCATCGTCAATAAGAAGGTCCAAGGGATACAGTAAACCTTAAGTGAAGCATCGGAATCTAAAACTGGACTCACAGGAGAGGTTCAAATCATAGAATGTTAGAGTGTCAGTCCTCTTTTACTTAAATCGGCATTGTGCCTATTGTATTAATTTCGGATGCAAATTCTGTGTTTCATCGTCAATAAGACGGTCCTAGGGATACAGTAAACCTGAAGTGAAGCATCGGAATCTAGAACTGGACTTACATGAGAGGTTCAAATCATAGAAAGTGAGAGTGTCAGTCCTCTTGTACTTAAGTCGGCATTGTGCCTTTCGAATTTAATTCCGATGCAATTTCTGTGTTTCATCGTCATTAAGATGGTGCAAGGTAAACAGTAAACCTCAAGTGAAGCATCGGAAGCTAAAACTGGAATCACAGGAGAGGTTCAAAACATAGAAAGTGAGAGTGTCAGTCCTCTTGTACTTAAGTCGCCATTGTGATTTTTGTAATAATATCGGATGCAATTTCTGTGTTTCATCGTCAATACGAAGGTCCAAGGGATAAAGTAAACCCGAAGTGAAGCATCGGAATCTATAACTGGGCTCACAGGAGAGGTTCAAATCATAGAAAGTGAGAGTGTTAGTCCTCTTTTACCTAAGTCGGCATTGTGCCTTTTGAATTTAATTCCGATGCAATTTCTGTGTTTCATCGTCAACAAGTTGGTCCAAGGGATACAATAAACCTGAAGTGAAGCATCGGAATCTAAAACTGGACTCACAGGAGAGGATCAAATCATAGAAAGTGAGAGTGTCAGTCCTCTTGTACTCAAGTCGGCATAGTGCCATTTGTATTAAATTCGGATGCAATTTCTGTGTTTCATCGTCAATAAGAAGGTCCAACGGATACTGTAAACCTGAAATGAAGCATCGGAATCTAAAACTGGACTCACAGGAGAGATTCAAATCATAGAAACTTAGAGTGTCACTCCTCTTGGACTTACGTCAGTATTGTGCAATTTGTATTAAAATCGGATGCAATTTCTGTGTTTCATCGTCAATAAGAAGGTCCAAGGGATACAGTAAACTTTAAGTGAAGCATCGGAATCTGAAACTGGACTCGCAGGAGAGGTTCAAATCATAGAATGTTAAAGTGTAAAATGCTCTTTTACTTAAGTCGGCATTCTGCTTTTGTATTAAATTCGAATGCAATTTCTGTGTCTCATCGTCAATAAGAAGGTCGAAGGGATACAGTAAACCTGAAGTGAAGCATCAGAATCGAAAACTGGACTCACAAGAGAGGTTCAAATCACAGAAAGTTAGAGTGTCAGTCCTCTTGTACTTAAGTCGGCATTGTGCCTTTTGTATTAAATTCCGATGCAATATCTGTGTTTCTTCGTCAATAAGGAGGTGCAAGGTGTACAGTAAACCTGATGTGAAGCATCGGAATCTAAAACTGGACTCACAGGAGAGGTTCAAATCGTAGAAAGTGAGAGTGTCAGTGCTCTTGTACTTAAGTCGGCATTGTGCCATTTGTATCAAGTTCGGATGCAATTACTGTGTTTCATCGTCAATAAGACGGTCCAAGGGATACAGTAAACCTGAAGTGAAGCATCGGAATCTGAACCTGGACTCACAGGAGAGGTTCAAATCATATAAAGTTAGAGTGTCACTCCTGTTGTACTTAAGTCGGTATTGTGCCTTTTGTATTAAAATCGGATGCAATTTCTGTGTTTCATCGTCAATAAGATGGTCGAAGGGATACAGTAAACCTGAAGTGAAGCATCGGAATCTAAAACTTAACTCACAGGAGAGGTTCAAATCATAGAAAGTTAGAATGTCAGTCCTCTTGCACTTAAGACGACATTGTGCCATTTGTATTAAATTCGAATGCAATTTCTGTGTTTCATCGTCAATAAGAAGGTCCAAGGGATACAGTAAACCTTAAGTGAAGCATCGGAATCTAAAACTGGACTCACAGGAGAGATTCAAAACATAGAAAGTTAGAGCGTCACTCCTCTTTTACTTAAGTCGGTATTGTGCCCTTTGTATTAAATTCGGATGAAATTTCTGTGTTTCATCGTCAATAAGAAGGTCCAAGGGATACAGTAAACCTGAAGTGAAGCATCAGAATCTAAAACTGGACTCACCGGAGAGGTTCTAATCAAGGAAAGTTATAGTGTCAGTCATCTTGTACTTAAGTCGGCATTGTGCCTTTTGTATTAAATTCGTATGCAATGTCTGTGTTTCGTCGTCAATAAGAAGGTCCAAGGGATACAGTTAACCTGAAGTGAAGCATCAGAATCTAAAACTGGACTCACCGGAGAGGTTCTAATCATAGAAAGTAAGAGAGTGTCAGTCCTCTTGTACTTAAGTCGGCATTGTGCCTTTTGAATTTATTTCCGATGCAATTTCTGTGCTTCATCATCAATAAGAAGGTCCATGGTATACAGTAAACCTGAAGTGTAACATTGGCATCTAAAACTGGACTTACAGGAGAGGTTCACATCATAGAAAGTTAGAGTGTCAGTCCTCTTGTACTCAACTCGGCATTGTGCATTCGAATTTAATTCCGATCGAATTTCTGTGCTTCATCGTCAATGAGAAGGTCCAAGGTACACTGTAAACCTGAAGTGAAGCATCGGAATCTAAAACTGGACTCACAGGAGCGGTTCAATTCATAGAAAGTTAGAATGTCAGTCCTCTTGTACTTAAGTCGACATTGTGCCATTTGTATTAAATTCGAAAGCAATTTCTGTGTTTCATCGTCAATAAGAAGGTCCAAATGATACAGTAAACCTGAAGTGAAGCTTTGGAATCTAAAACTGGACTCACAGGAGAGTTTCAAGTCATAGAAATCTAGAGTGTCACTCCTCTTGTACTTAAGTCGGTATTGTGTCCTTTGTATTAAATTCGGATGAAATTTCTGTGTTTCATCGTCAATAAGAAGGTCCAAGGGATACAGTAAACCTGAAGTGAAGCATCGCAATCTAAAACTCGACTCACAGGAGAGGTTCGAATTAAAGAAAGTTAGAGTGTCAGTCCTCTTGCACTCAAGTCGGCATTGTGCTTTTTGAATTTAATTCCGATGCAATTTCTGAGTTTCATCGTCAATAAGAAGGTGCAAGGTATACAGTAAACCTGAAGTGAAGCATCGGAATATTAAACTGGACTCACAGGAGAGGATCAAATAATAGAAAGTGAGAGTGTCAGTAATTTTCTACTTCAGTCGACATTGTGCCTTTTGTATTAAATTCGGATGCAAATTCTGTGTTTCATTGTCAATAAGAAGGTCCAAGGGATACAGTAAACCTGAAGTGAAACATCGGAATCTAAAACTGGACTCACAGGAGAGGTTCAAGTCATAGAAAGTGAGAGTGTCAGTCCACTTGTACTTAAGTCGGCATTGTGCCTTTTGAATTTAATTCCGATGGAATTTCTGTGTTTCATCGTCAATACGAAGGGCCAAGGTATACAGTAAACCTGAAGTTAAGCATCGGAATCTAAAACTGGACTCACAGGAGGGGTTCAAATCATAGAAAGTTAGTGTGTCAGTCCTCTAGCATTTATGTTGGCATTGTGACATTTGTACTAAATTCCAATGCAATTTCAGTGTTTCATCGTCAATGTGAAGGTCCTAGGGATACATTAATCCTGAAGTGATTCATCGGAATCTAAAACTGGACTCACAGGAGAGGTTCAAATCATTAAAAGTAAGAGTGTCAGTCCTCTTGTACTTAAGCCGGCATTGTGCCTTTTGAAGTTAGATCCGATGCAAATTCAGTGTTTCATCGTCAATAAGAAGGTCCAAGGGAGACAGTAAACCTTAAGTGAAGCATCGGAATCTAAAACTGGACTCACAGGAGAGGTTCAAATCATAGAATGTTAGGGTGTCAGTCCTCTTTTACTTAGGTCGACATTGTGCCTATTGTATTAAATTCGGATGCAATATCTGTGTTTCATCGTCAATAAGAAGGTCCAAGGTATACAGTAAACCTGAAGTGAAGCATCGGAATCTAAAACTGGACTTACAGGAGAGGTTCAAATCATAGAAAGTTTGTGTGTCAGTCCTCATCTACTTAAGTCGTCATTGTGCCTTTTGTATTAAATTCCGATGCAATTTCTGTGTTTCATCGTCAATAAGGAGGTCCAATGTATACAGAAAACCTGAAGTGAAGCATCGGAATCTAAATCTGGACTCACAGGAGAGGTTCAAATCATATAAAGTTAGAGTGTCAGTCCTCTTTTACTTAAGTCGGCATGGTGTATTTTGTATTAAATTGCGATGCAAATTCTGTTTTTCATCATCAATAAGAAGGTCCAAGGTATACAGTAAACATGAAGTGAAGCATCGGAATCTAAAACTGGACTCACAGGAGAGGTTCAACTCATAGAAAGTGAGAGTGTCAGTCCTCTTGTACTTATGTCGGCATTGTGACTTTTGTATTAAATTCGGATGCAAATTCTGTGTTTCATTGTCAATACGAAGGTCCAAGGGATACAGTAAACCTGAAGTGAAGCATCGGAATCTAAAACTGGACTCACAGGAGAGATTCAAGTCATAGAAAGTGAGAGTGTCAGTCCCATTGTACTTAAGTCGGCATTGTGCCTTTTGAATTTAATTCCGATGCAATTTCTGTGTTTCATCGTCAATACGAAGGTCCAAGGTATACAGTAAACCTGAAGTTAAGCATCGGAATCTAAAACTGGACTTACAGGAGAGGTTCAATCATGGAAAGTTTGTGTGTCAGTCCTCTTTTACTTAAGTCGGCATCGTGCGTTTTGTATTAAATTCCGATGCAATTTATGTGTTTCATCGTCAATAAGAAGGTCCAAGGTATACAGTAAACCTGAAGTGAAGCATCGGAATCTAAAACTGGACTCACAGGAGGGGTTCAAATCATATAAAGTTAGAGTGTCAGTCCTCTTGTACTTAAGTCGGCATTGTGCCTTTTTAATTTAATTCCGATGCAATTTCTGTGTTTCATCGTCATTAAGAAGGTGCAAGGTATCCAGTAAACTTGAAGTGAAGCATCGGAATCGAAAACTGGAATCACAGGAGAGGTTCAAAGCATAGAAAGTGAGAGTGTCAGTCCTCTTGTACTTTAGTTGCCATTGTGATTTTTGTAATAAATTTGGATGCAATTTCTGTGTTTCATCGTCAATAAGAAGGTCCAAGGGATACAGCAAACCTGAAGTGAAGCATCGGAATCTACAACTGGACTCACAGGAGAGGTTCAAATCATAGAAAGTTAGTGTGTCAGTCCTCTTGTACTTAAGTCGGCATTGTGCCTTTTGTATTAAATTCCGATGCAATATCTGTGTTTCATCGTCAATAAGAAGGTACAAGGTATACAGTAAACCTGAAGTGAAGCATCGGAATCTAAAACTGGACTCACAGGAGAGGTTCAAATCATAGAAAGTGAGAGTGTCAGGCCTCTTGTACTCAAGTCGGCATAGTGCCATTTGTATTAAATTCGGATGCAATTTCTGTGTTTCTTCGTCAATTAGAAGGTCCAAGGGATACTGTAAACCTGAAATGAAGCATCGGAATCTAAAACTGGACTCACAGGAGAGATTCAAATCATAGAAAGTTACAGTGTCACTCCTCTTGTACTTAAGTCGGCATTCTGCCTTTCGTAATAAATTCGGATGCAATTTCTGTGTTACATCGTCAATAAGAAGGTCCAAGGGATACAGTAAACCTGAAGTGAAGCATCAGAATCTAAAACTGGGCTCACAGGAGAGGTTCAAATCATAGAAAGTTAGAGTGTCAGTCCACTTGGACATAAGTCGGCATTGTGCCTTTTGAATTTAATTCCGATGCAATTTCTGAGTTTCATCATCAATAAGAAGGTGCAAGGTATACAGTAAACCTGAAGTGAAGCATCGGAATCTTAAACTGGACTTACAGGACAGGTTCAAATCATTGAAAGTGAGAGTGTCAGGAATTTTTTACTTCAGTCGACATTGTGCCTTTTGTATTAAATTCGGATGCAATTTCTGTGTTTCATCGTCAATAAGAGGGTCCAAGGGATACAGTAAATCTGAAGTGAAACATCGGAATCTAAAACTGGACTCACAGGAGAGGTTCAAATCATAGAAAGTGAGAGTGTCAGTCCTCTTGTACTTAAGTCGGCATTGTGACTTTTGTATTACATTCGGATGCAAATTCTGTGTTTCATTGTCAATAAGAAGGTCCAAGGGATACAGTAAACCTGAAGAGAAGCATCGGAATCTAAAACTGGACTCACAGGAGAGGCTCAAGTCATAGAAAGTGAGAGTGTCAGTCCCCTTGTACTTAAGTCGGCATTGTTGCTCTTGAATTTAGTTCCGATGCAAATTCTGTGTTTCATCGTCAATAAGAAGGTCCAAGTGATACAGAAAACCTTAAGTGAAGCATCGGAATCTAAAACTGGACTCACATTAGAGGTTCAAATCATAGAATGTTAGAGTGTCAGTCCTCTTGTACTTATGTCGGCATTGTGCCTTTTGTATTAAATTCGGATGCTATTTCTGTGTTTCATTGTCAATACGAATGTCCAAGGGATACAGTAAACCTGAAGTAAAGCATCGGAATCTAAAACTGGACTCACAGGAGAGATTCAAGTCATAGAAAGTGAGAGTGTCAGTCCCATTGTACTTAAGTCGGCATTGTTTTTTTTGAATGTAATTCCGATGCAATTTCTGTGTTTCATCGTCAATACGAAGGTCCAAGGTATACAGTAAACCTGAAGTTCAGCATCGGAATCTAAAACTGGACTTACAGGAGAGGTTCAAATCATGGAAAGTTTGTGTGTCAGTCCTCTTTTACTTAAGTCGGCATTGTGCGTTTTGTATTAAATTCCGATGCAATTTCTGTGTTTCATCGTCAATAAGAAGGTCCAAGGTATACAGTAAACCTGAAGTGAAGCATCGGAATCTAATACTGGACTCACAGGAGGGGTTCAAATCATATAAAGTTAGAGTGTCAGTCCTCTTTTACTTAAGTCGGCATTCTGCATTTTGTATTAAATTCCGATGCAATTTCTGTGATTCATCGTCAATAAGAAGGTGCAAGCTATACAGTAAACCTGAAGTGAAGCATCGGAATCTAAAACTGGACTCACAGGAGAGGTTCAAGTCATAGAAAGTGAGAGTGTCAGTCCTCTTGTACTTAAGTCGGCATTGTGCCTTTTTAATTTAATTCCGGTGCAATTTCTGTGTTTCATCGTCATTAAGAAGGTGCAAGGTATCCAGTAAACTTGAAGTGAAGCATCGGAATCTAAAACTGGAATCACAGGAGAGGTTCAAAGCATAGAAAGTGAGAGTGTCAGTCCTCTTGTACTTTAGTTGCCGTTGTGTTTTTTGTAATAAATTTGGATGCAATTTCTGTGTTTCATCGTCAATAAGAAGGTCCAATGGATACAGCAAACCTGAAGTGAAGCATCGGAATCTACAACTGGTCTCACAGGAGAGGTTCAAATCATAGAAAGTTAGTGTGTCAGTCCTCTTGTACTTAAATCGGCATTGTGCCTTTTGTTATAAATTCCGATGCAATATCTGTGTTTCATCGTCAATAAGAAGGTACAAGGTATACAGTAAACCTGAAGTGAAGCATCGGAATCTAAAACTGGACTCACAGGAGAGGTTCAAATCATAGAAAGTGAGAGTGTCAGGCCTCTTGTACTCAAGTCGGCATAGTGCCATTTGTATTAAATTCGGATGCAATTTCTGTGTTTCATCGTCAATTAGAAGGTCCAAGGGATACTGTAAACAAGAAATGAAGCATCGGAATCTAAAACTGGACTCACAGGAGAGATTCAAATCATAGAAAGTTAGAGTGTCACACCTCTTGTACTTAAGTCGGCATTCTGCCTTTCGTAATAAATTCGGATGCAATTTCTGTGTTTCTTCGTCAATAAGAAGGTCCAAGGGATACAGTAAACCTGAAGTGAAGCATCAGAATCTAAAACTGGGCTCACAGGAGAGGTTCAAATCATAGAAAGTTAGAGTGTCAGTCCACTTGGACTTAAGTCGGCATTGTGCCTTTTGAATTTAATTCCGATGCAATTTCTCAGTTTCATCGTCAATAAGAAAGTGCAAGGTATACAGTAAACCTGAAGTGAAGCATCGGAATCTTAAACTGGACTTACAGGAGAGGTTCAAATCATAGAAAGTGAGAGTGTCAGGAATTTTTTACTTCAGTCGACATTGTGCCTTTTGTATTAAATTCGGATGCAATTTCTGTGTTTCATCGTCAATAAGAGGGTCCAAGGGATACAGTAAATCTTAAGTGAAACATCGGAATCTAAAACTGGACTCACAGGATAGGTTCAAATCATAGAAAGTGAGAGTGTCAGTCCTCTTGTACTTAAGTCGGCATTCTGACTTTTGTATTACATTCGGATGCAAATTCTGTGTTTCATTGTCAATAAGAAGGTATAAGGGATACAGTAAACCTGAAGAGAAGCATCAGAATCTAAAACTGGACTCACAGGAGAGGTTCAAGTCATAGAAAGTGAGAGTGTCAGTCCCCTTGTACTTAAGTCGGCATTGTTGCTCTTGAATTTAGTTCCGATGCAAATTCTGTGTTTCATCGTCAATAAGAAGGTCCAAGTGATACAGAAAACCTTAAGTGAAGCATCGGAATCTAAAACTGGACTCACATTAGAGGTTCAAATCATAGAAAGTTAGAGTGTCAGTCCTCTTGTACTTATGTCGGCATTGTGCCTTTTGTATTAAATTCGGATGCTATTTCTGTGTTTCATCGTCAATAAGAAGGTCAACGGCATACAGTGAACCTGAAGTGAAGCATCGGAATCTAAAGCTGAACTCACAGGAGAAGTTCAAATCATAGAAAGTTAGAGTGTCAGTCCTCTTGTACTCACCTCGGCATTGTGCATTCGAATTTAATTCCTTTCGATTTTCTGTGCTTCATCGTCAATCAGAAGGTCCAAGGTACACAGTAAACCTGAAGTGAAGCATCGGAATCTAAAACTGGACACACAGGAGAGGTTCAAATCATAGAAAGTTAGAATATCTGCCCTCTTGTACTTAAGCCGGTATTGTGCCTTTGAATTTAATTCCGATGCAATTTCTGTGTTTCATCGTCAATACGAAGGTCCAAGGTATACAGTAAACCTGACGTTAAGCATCGGAATCTAAAACTGGTCTCACAGGAGAGGTTCAAATCATAGAAAGTTAGAGTGTCAGTCTTCTTGTACTTAAGTCGGCAATGTGACATTTGTATTAAATTCGGATGCAATTTCTGTGTTTCATCGTCAATATGAAGGTCCAAAAGATACAGTAAACCTGAAGTGAAGCATCGGAATCTAAAACTGGACTCACAGGAGAGGATTAAATCATTGAAAGTTAGAGTGTCAGTCCTGCTGTACTTAAGCCGGCATTGTGCCTTTTGTATTTAATTCGGATGCAATTTCTGTGTTTCATCGTCAATAAGAATGTCCAAGGTATACAGTAAACCTGAAGTGAAGCATCGGAATCTAAAACTGGACTCACAGGAGAGGTTCAAATCATAGAAGTCAGAGAGTCAGTCCTCTTGTACTTAAGCCGGCATTGTGCCGTTTGTATTAATTTCGGATGCAATTTCTGTGTTTCATCGTCAGTAAGAAGGTGCAGGGTATACAGTAAACCTGAAGTGAAGCATTGGAATCTAAAACTGGACTCACAGGAGAGGTTCAAATCATTGAAAGTCAGAGTGTCAGTCTTCTTGTACTTAAGTCGGCATTGTGCTTTTTGTATTACATTCGGATGCAATGTCTGTGTTTCATCGTCAATAAGATGGTCCAAAGGATACAGTAAACATGAAGTGAAGCATCGGAATCTAATACTGGACTCACCGGAGAGGTTGTAATCATAGAAAGTTAGAGAGTGTCACTCCTCTTGTACTTAAGTCGGCATTGTGCCTTTTAAATTTAATTCCAATGCAATTTCTGTGCTTCATCGTCAATAAGAAGATCCATGGTATACAGTAAACCTGAAGTGTAACATCGGCATCTAAAACTGGACTCACACGAGAGGTTCAAATCATAGAATGTTAGAGTGTCACTCCTCTTGTACTTAAGTCGGCATTGTGGCTTTTTAATTTAATTCCGATGCAATTCCTGTGTTTCATCGTCAATAAGAAGGTCAAAGGTATACAGTAAACCTGAAGTGAAGCATCGGAATCTAAAACTCGACTCACAGGAGTGGTTTAAATCATAGATATTTTGAGTGTCAGTCCCCTTGTACTTACGCCGGCATTGTGCTTTTTGTATTAAATTCGCATGCAATTTCTGTGTTTCATCGTCAATAAGAAGGTCCAAGGGATACATTAAACCAGAAGTGAAGCATCGGAATCTAAAACTGGACTCACAGGAGAAGTTCAAATAATAGAAAGTTAGTTTGTCAGTCCGCTTGAACTTAAGTCGGCATTGTGCCTTTTGAATTTAATTCCGATGCAATTTCAGTGCTTCATCGTCAAAAAGAACGTCCAAGGGATACAGTAAACCTGAAGTGAGGCATCGGAATCTAAAACTGGACTCACATTAGAGGTTCAAATCATAGAAAGTAAGAGTGTCAGTCCTCTTGTACCTAAGCCGGCATTGTGCCTTTTGAATTTAGTTCCGATGCAAATTCTCTTTTTCATCGTCAATAAGAAGAACCAAGGGATACAGTAAACCTTAAGTGAAGCATCGGAATCTAAAACTCGACTCACAGGAGAGGTTCAAATCATAGAATGTTAGAGTGTCAGTCCTCTTTTACTTAAGTCGGCATTGTACCTATTGTATTAAATTCGGATGCAAATTCTGTGTTTCATTGTCAATAAGAAGGTCCTAGGGATACAGTAAACCTGAAGTGAAGCATTGGAATCTAAAACTGGACTCACAGGAGAGATTCAAGTCATAGAAAGTGAGAGTGTCAGTCCCATTGTACTTAAGTCGGCATTGTGCCTTTTGAATTTAATTCCGATGCAATTTCTGTGTTTCATCGTCAATACGAAGGTCCAAGGTATACAGTAAACCTGAAGTTAAGCATCGGAATCTAAAACTGGACTTACAGGTGAGGTTCAAATCACAGAAAGTTAGAGAGTCAGTCCTCCTGTACTTAAGTTGGCATTGTGACATTTGTATTAAATTCTAATGGAATTTCTGTGTTTCATCGTCAATATGAAGGTCCTAGGGATACATTAATCCTGAAGTGAAGCATCGGAATCTAAAACTGGACTCACAGGAGAGGTTCAAATCATAGAAAGTAAGAGTGTCAGTCCTCTTGTACCTAAGCCGGCATTGTGCCTTTTGAATTTAGTTCCGATGCAAATTCTCTGTTTCATCGTCAATAAGATGAACCAAGGGATACAGTAAACCTTAAGTGAAGCATCGGAATCTGAAACTCGACTCACAGGAGAGGTTCAAATCATAGAATGTTAGAGTGTCAGTCCTCTTTTACTTAAGTCGGCATTTTACCTATTGTATTAAATTCGGATGCAATTTCTGTGTTTCATCGTCAATAAGAAGGTCCAAGGTATACAGGAAAACGAGAAGTGAAGCATTGGAATCTAAAACTGGACTCACAGGAGAGATTCAAGTCATAGAAAGTGAGAGTGTCAGGCCCATTGTACTTAAGTCGGCATTGTGCCTTCTGAATTTAATTCCGATGCAATTTCTGTGTTTCATCGTCATTAAGAAGGTGCAAGGTATCCAGTAACCCTGAAGTGAAGCATCGGAATCTAAAACTGGAATCACAGGAGAGATTCAAAGCATAGAAAGTGAGAGTGTCAGTCCTCTTGTACTTTAGTTGCCATTGTGATTTTTGTAATAAATTTGGATGCAATTTCTTTAATTCATCGTCAATAGAAGGTCCAAGGGATACAGTAAACCTGAAGTGAAGCATCGGAATCTACAACTGGACTCACAGGAGAGGTTCAAATCATAGAAAGTTAGTGTGTCAGTCCTCTTGTACTTAAGTTCGCATTGTGCCTTTTGTATTAAATTCCGATGCAATATCTGTTTTGCATCGTCAATAAGAAGGTACAAGGTATACAGTAAACCTGAAGTGAAGCATCGGAATCTAAAAGTGGACTCACAGGAGAGGTTCAAATCATAGAAAGTGAGAGTGTTAGGCCTCTTGTACTCAAGTCGGCATAGTGCCATTTGTATTAAATTCGGATGCAATTTCTGTGTTTCATCGTCAATAAGAAGGTTCAAGGTATACAGTAAACCTGAAGAGATGCATCGGAATCTTAAACTAGACTCACATTAGAGGTTCAAATCATAGAAAGTGAGAGTGTCAGGAATTTTTTACTTCAGTCGACATTGTGCCTTTTGTATTAAATTCGGATGCAATTTCTGTGTTTCATCGTCAATAAGAGGGTCCAAGGGATACAGTAAATCTGAAGTGAAACATCGGAATCTAAAACTGGACTCACAGGAGAGGTTCAAATCATACAAAGTGTCAGTCCTCTTGTACTTAAGTCGGCATTGTGACTTTTGTATTAAATTCGGATGCAAATTCTGTGTTTCATTGTCAATAAAAAGGTCCAAGGGATACAGTAAACCTGAAGAGAAGCATCGGAATCTAATACTGGACTCACAGGAGAGGTTCAAGTCATAGAAAGAGAGAGTGTCAGTCCCCCTGTACTTAAGTCGGCATTGTGGCTTTTGAATTTAATTCCGATGCAATTTCTGTGTTTCATCGTCAATACGAAGGTCCAAGTTATACAGTAAACCTGAAGTTAAGCATCGGAATCTAAAACTGGACTCACAGGAGAGGTTCAAATCACAGAAAGTTAGAGTGTCAGTCCTGTTGTACTTAAGTTGGCATTGTGACATTTGCATTAAATTCTAATGCAATTTCTGTGCTTCATCGTCAATATGAAGGTAGTAGGGATACATTAATCCTGAAGTGAAGCATCGGAATCTAAAACTGGACTCACAGGAGAGGTTCAAATCATAGAAAGTAAGAGTGTCAGTCCTCTTGTACTTAAGCCGGCATTGTGCCTCTTGAATTTAGTTCCGATGCAAATCCTGTGTTTCATCGTCAATAAGAAGGTCAATGGGATACAGTAAACCTGAAGTGAAGCATCGGAAACTAAAGCTGAACTCACAGGAGAAATTCAAATCATAGAAAGTTAGAGTGTCAGTCCTCTTGTACTCACCTCGGCATTGTGCATTCGAATTTAATTCCTTTCGATTTTCTGTGCTTCATCGTCAATGAGGAGGTCCAAGGTACACAGTAAACCTGAAGTGAAGCATCGGAATCTAAAACTGGACTCACAGGAGAGGTTCAAATCATAGAAAGTTAGAATATCTGCCCTCTTGTACTTAAGCCGGCATTGTGAATTTTGAATTTAATTCCGATGCAATTTCTGTGTTTCATCGTCAATACGAAGGTCCAAGGTATACTGTAAACCTGAAGTTAAGCATCGGAATCTAAAACTGGACTCACAGGAGAGATTCAAATCATGGAAAGTTAGAGTGTCAGTCCTCTTGTACTTAAGAAGGCATTGTGCCGTTTGTATTAATTTCGGATGCAATTTCTGTGTTTCATCGTCAATAACAAGGTGCAGGGTATACAGTAAACCTGACGTGAAGCATTGGAATCTAAAACTGGACTCACAGGAGAGGTTCAAATCATAGAAAGTTAGAGTGTCAGTCCTCTTGTACTTAAGTCGGGATTGTGCCTTTTGTATTAAATTCGGATGCTATTTCTGTGTTTCATCTTCAATAAGAAGGTCAATGGGATACAGTAAACCTGAAGTGAAGCATCGGAATCTAAAGCTGAACTCACCGGAGAAGTTCAAATCATAGAAAGTTAGAGTGTCAGTACTCTTGTACTCACCTCTGCATTGTGCATTCGAATTTGATTCCTTTCGATTTTCTGTGCTTCATCGTCAATGAGAAGGTCCAAGGTGCACAGTAAACCTGAAGTGTAGCATCGGAATCTAAAATCGGACTCACAGGAGAGGGTCAAATCATAGAAAGTTAGAATATCTGCCCTCATGTACTTAAGCCGGCATTGTGCCTTTTGAATTTAATTCCGATGCAATTTCTGTGTTTCATCGTCAATACGAAGGTCCAAGGTATACAGTAAACCTGAAGTTAAGCAACGGAATCTAAAACTGGACTCACAGGAGAGGTTCTAATCTTAGAAAGTTAGAGTGTCAGTCTTCTTGTACTTAAGTCGGCATTGTGACATTTGTATTAAATTCGGATGCAATTTCTGTGTTTCATCGTCAATAACAAGGTGCAGGGTATACAGTAAACCTGACGTGAAGCATTGGAATCTAAAACTGGACTCACAGGAGAGGTTCAAATCATAGAAAGTTAGAGTGTCAGTCCTCTAGTACTTAAGTCGGCATTGTGCCTTTTGTATTAAATTCGGATTCATTTTCTGTGTTTCATCGTCAATAAGAAGGTCAAAGGGATACAGTAAACCAGAAGTGAAGCATCGGAATCTAAAGCTGAACTCACAGGAGAAGTTCAAATCATAGAAAGTTAGAGTGTCAGTCCTCTTGTACTCAACTCGGCAATGTGCATTCGAATTTAATTCCTTTCGAATTTCTGTGCTTCATCGTCAATGAGAAGGTCCAAGGTACACAGTAAACGTGAAGTGAAGCATCGGAATCTAAAACTTGACTCACAGGAGAGGTTCAAATCATAGAAAGTTAGAGTATCTGCCCTCTTGTACTTAAGCCGGCATTGTGCCTTTTACATTTAATTCCGATGCTATTTCTCTGTTTCATCGTCAATACGAAGGTCAAAGGGATACATTAAACCTGAAGTTAAGCATCGGAATCTATAAGTGGTCTCATAGGAGAGGTTTGAATTATCGAAAGTTAGAGTGTCAGTCTTCTTGCACTTAACTCGGCATTGTGACATTTGTATTAAATTCGGATGCAATTTCTGTGTTTCATCGTCAATATGAAGGTCTAAGGGATAGAGTAAACCTGAAGTGAAGCATCGGAATCTAAAACTGGACTCACAGGAGAAGATCAAATCATTGAAAGTTAGAGTGTCAGTCCTCTTGTACTTCAGCCGGCATTGTGCCTTTTGTATTAAATTCGGATGCAATTTCTGTATTTCATCGTCAATAAGAAGGTCCAATGGAAACAGTAAACCGGAAGTGGAGCATCGGAATCTAAAACTGGACTCACAGGAGAGGTTCAAATCATAGAAACTTAGACTGCCACTCCTCTTGTACTTAAGTCGGCATTGTGCCTTTTGTATTAAATTCGGATGCAATTTCTGTATTTCATCGTCAATAAGAAGGTCCAAGGGAAACAATAAACCGGAAGTGGAGCGTCGGAATCTAAAACTGGACTCACAGGAGAGTTTCAAATCATAGAAAGTTAGAGTGTCAGTCCTCTTGTACTTAAGTCGGTATTGTGCCTTTTGAATTTAATTCCGATGCAATTTCTGTGTTTCATCGTCAATACGAAGGTCCAAGGTATACAGTAAACCTGAAGTTAAGCATCGGAATCCAAAACTGGACTCACAGCAGAGGATCAAATCACAGAAAGTAAGAGTGTCAGTCCCCTTGTACTTAAGTTATCATTGTGACATTTGTATTAAATTCTAATACAATTTCTGTGTTTCATCGTCAATATGAAGGTCCTAGGGATACGTTAATCCTGAGGTGAAGCATCGGAACCTAAAACTGGACTCACAGGAGAGGTTCAAATCATAGAAAGTAAGAGTGTCAGTCTTCTTGTACTTAAGCCGGCATTGTGCCTTTTGAATTTAGTTCCGATGCAAATTCTGTGTTTCATCGTCAATAAGAAGGTCCAAGGGAAACAGTAAACCTTAAGTGAAGCATCGGAATCTAAAACTGGACTCACGGGAGAGGTTCAAATCATAGAATGTTAGAATGTCAGTCCTCTTTTACTTAAGTCGGCATTGTGACTTTTGTATTAAATTCGGATGCAAATTCTGTGTTTCATCGTCAATAAGAAATTCCAAGGGATACAGTAAACCTGAAGTGAAGCATCGGAATCTAAAACTGGACTTACAGGAGCGGTTTAAATCATAGTAAGTGAGAGTGTCAGTCCTCTTGTACTTAAGTCGGCACTGTGCCTTTCGAATTCAATTCCGATGCAATATCTGTGTTTCATCGTCATTAAGATGGTGCAAGGTATACAGTAAACCTGAAGTGAAGCATCGGAATCTAAAACTGGAATCACAGGAGAGGTTCAAAGCATAGAAAGTGAGAGTGTCAGTCCTCTTGTACTTAAGTCGCCATTGTGATTTTTGTAATAAATTCGGATGCTTTTCTGTGTTTCATCGTCAATAAGAAGGTCCAAGGGATACAGTAAACCTGAAGTGAAGCATCGGAATCTACAACTGGACTCACAGGAGTGGTTCAAATCATAGAAAGTTAGAGTGTCAGTCCCCTTGTACTTAAGTCGGCATTGTGCCTTTTGTATTAAATTCCGATGCAATATCTGTGTGTCATCGTCAATAAGAAGGTGCAACGTATACAGTAAACCTGAAGTGAAGCATCGGAATCTAAAACTGGACTCAAAGGAGAGGTTCAAATCATAGAAAGAGAGAGTGTTAGTCCTCTTTTACTTAAGTCGGCATTGTGCCTTTTGAATTTTATTCCGAAGCAATTTCTGTGTTTCATCGTCAATACGAAGGTCCAAGGGATACAATAAACCTGAAGTGAAGCATCGGAATCTAAAACTGGACTCACAGGAGAGGGTCAAATCATAGAAAGTGAGAGTGACAGTCCTCTTGTACTCAAGTCGGCATAGTGCCATTTGTATTAAATTCGGATGCAATTTCTGTGTTTCATCGTCAATAAGAAGGTCCAACGGATACTGTAAACCTGAGATGAAGCATCGGAATCTAAAACTGGACTCACAGGAGAGATTCAAATCATAGAAAGTTAGAGTGTCACTCCTCTTGTACTTAAGTCGGTATTGTGCATTTTGTATTAAATTCGGATGCAATTTCAGTGTTACATCGTCAATAAGAAGGTCCAAGGGATACAGTAAACCTTAAGTGAAGCATCGGAATCTGAAACTGGACTCGCAGGAGAGGTTCAAATCATAGAATGTTAGAGTGTAAATCCTCTTTTACTTAAGTCGGCATTCTGCCTTTTGTATTAAATTCGGATGCAATTTCTGTGTTTCATTGTGAATAAGAAGGTCCAAGGGATACAGTAAACCTGAAGTGAAGCATCAGAATCTAAAACTGGACTCACAGGAGAGGTTCAAATCATAGAAAGTTAGAGTGTCAACCCTCTTTTACTTAAGTCGGCATTGTGCCTTTTGTATTAAATTCCGATGCAATATCTGTGTTTCATCGTGAATAAGAAGGTACTAGGTATACAGTAAACCTGAAGTGAAGCATCGGAATCTAAAACTGGACTCGAAGGAGAGATTCAAATCATAGAAAGTTAGAGTGTCAATCCTCTTGTACTTCAGTCGGCATTCTGCCATTTGTAATAAATTCGGATTCAATTTCTGTGTTTCATCGTCAATAAGAAGGTCCAACGGATACAGTAAACCTGAAGTGAAGCATCAGAATCTAAAACTGGACTCACAGGAGTGGTTCAAATCATAGAAAGTTAGAGTGTCAGTCCTCTTGCACTTAAGTCGGCATTGTGGCTTTTGAATTTAATTCCGATGCAATTTCTGTGTTTCATCGTCAATACGAAGGTCCAAGGTATACAGTAAACCTGAAGTTAAGCATCGGAATCTAAAACTGGACTCACAGGAGAGGTTCAAATCACAGAAAGTTAGAGTGTCAGTCCTCCTGTACTTAAGTTGGCATTGTGACATTTGTATTAAATTCTAATGCAGTTTCTGTGTTTCATCGTCAATAAGAAGGTCCAAGGGATACTGTAAACCTGAAATGAAGCATCGGAATCTAAAACTGGACTCACAGGAGAGATTCAAATCATAGAAAGTTAGAGTGTCACTCCTCTTGTACTTAAGTCGGCATTCTGCCCTTTGTAATAAATTCGGATTCAATTTCTGTGTTTCATCGTCAATAAGAAGGTCCAACGGATACAGTAAACCTGAAGTGAAGCATCAGAATCTAAAACTGGACTCACAGGAGAGGTTCAAATCATAGAAAGTTAGAGTGTCAGTCCTCTTGCACTTAAGTCGGCATTGTGCCTTTTGAATTTAATTCCGATGCAACTTCTGAGTTTCATCGTCATTAAGAAGGTGCAAGGTATACAGTAAACCTGAAGTGAAGCTTCGGAATCTTAAACTGGACTCACAGGAGAGGTTCAAATCATAGAAAGTGAGAGTGTCAGGAATTTTTTACTTCAGTCGGCATTGTGCCTTTTGTATTAAATTCGGATGCAATTACTGTGTTTCATCGTCAATAAGAGGGTCCAAGGGATACAGTAATCCTGAAGTGGAACATCGGAATCTAAAACTGGACTCACATTAGAGGTTCAAATCATAGAAAGTTAGAGTGTCAGTCCTCTTGTACTTAAGTCGGCATTGTGGCTTTTGAATTTAATTCCGATGCAATTTCTGTGTTTCATCGTCAATACGAAGGTCCAAGGTATACAGTAAACCTGAAGTTAAGCATCGGAATCTAAAACTGGACTCACAGGAGAGGTTCAAATCACAGAAAGTTAGAGTGTCAGTCCTCTTGTACTTAAGTTGGCATTGTGACATTTGTATTAAATTCTAATGCAGTTTCTGTGTTTCATCGTCAATAAGAAGGTCCAAGGGATACTGTAAACCAGAAATGAAGCATCGGAATCTAAAACTGGACTCACAGGAGAGATTCAAATCATAGAAAGTTAGAGTGTCACTCCTCTTGTACTTAAGTCGGCATTGTGACTTTTGTATTAAATTCGGATGCAAATTCTGTGTTTCATTGTCAATAAGAAGGTCCAAGGGATACAGTAAACCTGAAGAGAAGCTTCGGAATCTAAAACTGGACTCACAGGAGGGGTTCAAGTCATAGAAAGTGAGAGTGTCAGTCCCCTTGTACTTAAGTCGGCATTGTGGCTTTTGAATTTAAATCCGATGCAATTTCTGTGTTTCATCGTCAATACGAAGGTCCAAGGTATACAGTAAACCTGAAGTTCAGCATCGGAATCTAAAACTGGACTCACAGGAGAGGTTCAAATCACAGAAAGTTTGAGTGTCAGTCCTCTTGTACTTAAGTTGGCATTGTGACATTTGTATTAAATTCTAATGCAATTTCTGTGTTTCATCGTCAATATGAAGGTAGTAGGGATATATTAATCCTGAAGTGAAGTATCGGAATCTAAAACTGGACTCACAGGAGAGGTTCAAATCATAGAAAGTAAGAGTGTCAGTCCTCTTGTACTTAAGCCGGCATTGTGCCTCTTGAATTTAGTTCCGATGCAAAACCTGTGTTTCATCGTCAATAAGAAGGTCCAAGTGATACAGTAAACCTTAAGTGAAGCATCGGAATCTAAAACTGGACTCACATTAGAGGTTCAAATCATAGAAAGTTAGAGTGTCAGTCCTCTTGTACTTAAGTCGGCATTGTGCCTTTTGTATTAAATTCGGATGCTATTTCTGTGTTTCATCGTCAATAAGAAGGTCAATGGGATACAGTAAACCTGAAGTGAAGCATCGGAATCTAAAGCTGAACTCACAGGAGAAGTTGAAATCATAGAAAGATAGAGTGTCAGTCCTCTTGCACTCACCTCGGCATTGTGCATTCGAATTTGATTCCTTTCGATTTTCTGTGCTTCATCGTCAATGAGAAGGTCCAAGGTACACAGTAAACCTGAAGTGTAGCATCGGAATCTAAAACTGGACTCACAGGAGAGGTTCAAGTCATAGAAAGTTAGAATATCTGCCCTCATGTACTTAAGCCGGCATTGTGTCTTTTGAATTTAATTCCGATGCAATTTCTGTGTTTCATCGTCAATACGAAGGTCCAAGGTACACAGTAAACCTGAAGTTAAGCATCGGAATCTAAAACTGGACACACTGGAGAGGTTTAAATCTTAGAATGTTAGAGTGTCAGTCTTCTTTTACTTAAGTCGGCATTGTAACATTTGTATTAAATTCGGATGCAATATCGGTGTTTCATCGTCAATAAGAAGGGCCAAGGGAAAAAGTAAACCGGAAGTGGAGCATCGGAATCTAAAACTGGACTCACAGGAGAGGTTCAAATCATAGAAAGTTAGAGTGTCAGTCCTCTAGTACTTAAGTCGGCATTGTGCCTTTTGTATTAAATTTGGATTCATTTTCTGTGTTTCATCGTCAATAAGAAGGTCAAAGGGATACAGTAAAAATGAAGTGAAGCATCGGAATCTAAAGCTGGACTCACAGGAGAGGTTCAAATCATAGAAAGTTAGAGTGTCAGTCCTCTTGTACTCAACTCGGCAATGTGCACTCGAATTTAATTCCTTTCAAATTTCTGTGCTTCATCGTCAATGAGAAGGTCCAAGGTACACAGTAAACCTGAAGTGAAGCATCGGAATCTAAAACTGGACTCACAGGAGAGGTTCAAATCATAGAAAGTTAGAGTATCTGCCCTCTTGTACTTAAGCCGACATTGTGCCTTTTAAATTTAATTCCGATGCTATTTCTCAGTTTCATCGTCAATACGAAGGTCAAAGGGATACAGTAAACCTGAAGTTAAGCATCGGAATCTAAAAGTGGACTCATAGGAGAGGTTCAAATCATCGAAAGTTAGAGTGTCAGTCTTCTTGTACTTAACTCGGCATTGTGCCTTTTGTATTAAATTCGGATGCAATTTCTGTGTTTCATCGTCAATAAGAAAGTCCAAGGGATACAGTAAACCTGAAGTGAAGCATCGGAATCTAAAGCTGGACTCACAGGAGATGTACAAATCATAGAAGTTAGAGTGCCACTCCTCTTGTACTTAAGTCGGCATTGTGCCTTTTGTATTAATTTCGGATACAATTTCTGTATTTCATCGTCAATAAGAAGGTCCAAGGGAAACAGTAAACCGGAAGTGGAGCATCGGAATCTAAAACTGGACTCACAGGAGTGGTTCAAATCATAGAAAGTTAGAATATCTGCCCTCTTGTACTTAAGCCGGCGTTGTGCCTTTTGAATTTAATTCCGATGCAATTTCTGTGTTTGATCGTCAATACGAAGGTCCAAGGTATACAGTAAACCTGAAGTTAAGCATCGGAATCTAAAACTGGACTCACAGGAGAGGTTCAAATCTTAGAAAGTTAGAGTGTCAGTCTTCTTGTACTTAAGTTGGCATTGTGACATTTGTATTAAATTCGGATGCAATATCTGTGTTTCATCGTCAATATGAAGGTCCAAGGGATACAGTAAACCTGAAGTGAAGCATCGGAATCTATAACTGGACTCACAGGAGAGGATCAAATCATTGAAAGTTCGAGTGTCAGTCCTCTATTACTTAAGCCAGGATTGTGCCATTTGTATTAAATTCGGATGCAATTTCTGTGTTTCATTGTTAATAAGAATGTCCAAGGGATACAGTAAACCTGAAGTGAAGCATCGGAATCTAAAACTGGACCCACAGGAGAGGTTCAAATCATAGAAGTTAGAGTGCCAGTCCTCTTGTACTTAAGTCGGCATTGTGCCTTTTGTATTAAATTCGGACGCAATTTCTGTATTTCATCGTCAATAACAAGGTCCAAGGGAAACAGTAAACCGGAAGTGGAGCATCGGAATCTAAAACTGGACTCACAGGAGAGGTTCGAATCATAGAAAGTTAGAGTGTCAGTCCTCTAGTACTTAAGTCGGCATTGTGCCGTTTGTATTAAATTCGGATTCGTTTTCTGTGTTTCATCGTCAATAAGAAGGTCAAAGGGATACAGTAAACCTGAAGTGAAGCATCGGAATCTAAAGCTGGACTCACAGGAGAGGTTCAAATCATAGAAAGTTAGAGTGTCAGTCCTCTTGTACTCAACTCGGCATTGTGCATTCGAATTTAATTCCTTTCGAATTTCTGAGCTTCATCGTCAATGAGAAAGTCCAAGGTATACAGTAAACCTGAAGTGAAGCATCGGAATCTAAAACTGGACTCACAGGAGAGGTTCAAATCATAGAAAGTTAGAGTGTCTGCCCTCTTGTACTTAAGCCGGCATTGTGCATTTTCAATTTAATTCCGATGCTATTTGTGTGTTTCATCGTCAATACTAAGGTCAAAGAGATACAGTAAACCAGAAGTTAAGCATCGGAATCTAAAATTGGACTCACAGGAGAGGTTCAAATCATAGAATGTTAGAGTGTCAGTCTTCTTGTACTTAAGTCGGCATTGTGACATTTGTATTAAATTCGGATGCAATTTCTGTGTTTCATCGTCAATATGAAGGTCTAAGGGACACAGTAAACCTGAAGTGAAGCATCGGAATCTAAAACTGGACTCACAGGAGAGGTTCAAATCATTGAAAGTTTGAGTGTCAGTCTTGTACTTAAGCCGGCATTGTGCGTTTTGTACTAAATTCGAATGCAATTTCTGTGTTTCCTCGTCAATAAGAAAGTCCAAGGGATACAGTAAACCTGAAGTGAAGCATCGGAATCTAAAGCTGGACTCACAGGAGAGGTTCAAATCATAGAAGTTAGAGTGCCACTCCTCTTGTACTTAAGTCGGCATTGTGCCTTTTGTATTAAATTCGGATGCAATTTCTGTATTTCATCGTCAATAAGAAGGTCCAAGGGAAACAGTAAACCGGAAGTGGAGCATCGGAATCTAAAACTGGTCTCACAGGACAGTTTCAAATCATAGAATGTTAGAGTGTCAGCCCTCTAGTACTTAAGTCGGCATTGTGCATTTTGTATTAAATTCGGATTCATTTTCTGTGTTTCATCGTCAATAAGAAAGTCAAAGGGATACAGTAAACCTGAAGTGAAGAATCGGAATCTAAAGCTGGACTCACAGGAGAGGTTCAAATCATAGAAAGTTAGAGTGTAAGTCCTCTTGTACTCAACTCGGCATTGTGCATTCGAATTTAATTCCGATCGTATTTCTGTGCTTCATCGTCAATGAGAAGGTCCAAGGTACACAGTAAACCTGAAGTGAAGCATCGGAATCTAAAACTGGACTCACAGGAGAGGTTCAAATCATAGAAACTTAGAATATCTGCCCTCTTGTACTTAAGCCGGCATTGTGCCTTTTGAATTTAATTCCGATGCAATTTCTGTGTTTCATCGTCAATACGAAGGTCCAAGGTAAACAGTAAACCTGAAGTTAAGCATCGGAATTTACAACTGGACTCACAGGAGAGTTTCAAATCATAGAAAGTTAGAGTGTCAGTCTTCTTGTACTTAAGTCGGCATTGTGACATTTGTATTAAATTCGGATGCAATTTCTGTGTTTCATCGTCAATATGAAGGTCCAAGGGATACAGTAAACCTGAAGTGAAGCATCGGAATCTAAAACTGGACTCACAGGAGAGGTTCAAATGATTGAAAGTTAGAGTGTCAGTCCTCTTGTACTTAAGCCGGCATTGTGCCTTTTGTATTAAATTCGGATGCAATTTCTGTGTTTCGTCGTCAATAAGAATGTGCAAGGGATACAGTAAACCTGAAGTGAAGCATCGGAATCTAAAACTGGACTCACAGGAGAGGTTCAAATCATACAAGTTAGGGTGCCAGTCCTCTTGTACTTAAGTCAGCATTGTGCCTTTTGTATTAAATTCGGATGTAATTTCTGTATTTCATCGTCAATAAGAAGGTCCAAGGGAAATAGTAAACCGGAAGTGGAGCAACGGAATCTAAAACTGGACTCACAGCTGAGGTTCAAGTCATAGAAAGTTAGAGTGTCAGTCTTCTTGTACTTAAGTCGGCATTGTGACATTTGTATTAAATTCGGATGCAATTTCTGCGTTTCATCGTCAATATGAAGGTCCAAGGGATACAGTAAACCTGAGGTGAAGCATCGGAATCTAAAACTGGACTCACAGGAGAGGATCAAATCATTGAAAGATAGAGTGTCAGTCCTCTTGTACTTAAGCCGGCATTGTGCCTTTTGTATTAAATTCGGATGCAATTTCTGTGTTTCATCGTTAATAAGAAAGTCCAAGGGATACAGTAAACCTGAAGTGATGCATCGGAATCTAAAGCTGGACTCACAGGAGAGGTCCAAATCATAGAATGTAGAGTGCCACTCCTCTTGTACTTAAGTCGGCATTGTGCCTTTTGTATTAAATTCGTATGCAATGTCTGTGTTTCATCGTCAATAAGAAGGTCCATGGTATACAGAAAACCTGAAGTGTAACATCGGCATCTAAAACTGGACTCAAAGGATAGGTTCAAATCATAGAAAGTTAGAGTGTCACTCCTCTTGTACTTAAGTCGGCATTGTGGCTTTTTAATTTAATTCCGATGCAATTCCTGTGTTTCATCGTCAATAAAAATGTCCAAGGTATACAGTAAACCTGATGTGAAGCATCGGAATCTAAAACTGGACTCTCAGGAGAGGTTCAAATCATTGAAATTTAGAGTGTCAGTCCCCTTGTACTTAAGTCGGCATTGTGCTTTTCGTATTAAATTCGGATGCTGTTTCTGTGTTTCATCGTCAATAAGAAGGTCCAAGGGATACATTACACCAGAAGTGAAGCATCGGAATCTAAAACTGGACTCACAGGAGAAGTTCAAATAATAGAAATTTAGAGTGTCAGTCCTCTTGTACTTAAGTCGTCATTGTGCCTTTTGAATTTAATTCCGATGCAATTTCAGTGTTTCATCGTCAATACGAAGGTCCAAGGTATACAGTAAACCTGAAGTTAAGCATCGGAATCCAAAACTGGACTCGCAGCAGAGGATCAAATCATAGAAAGTAAGAGTGTCAGTCCTCTTGTACTTAATTTATCATTGTGACATTTGTATTAAATTCTAATGCAATATCTGTGTTTCATCGTCAATATGAAGGTCCTAGGGATATATTAATCCTGAAGTGAAGCATCGGAACCTAAAACTGGACTCACAGGAGAGGTTCAAATCATAGAAAGTAAGAGTGTCAGTCTTCTTGTACTTAGGCCGGCATTGTGCCTTTTGAATTTAGTTCCGATGCAAATTCTGTGTTTCATCGTCAATAAGAAGGTCCAAGGGAAACAGTAAACCTTAAGTGAAGCATCGGAATCTAAAACTGGATTCACAGGAGAGGTTCAAATCATAGAATGTTAGAGTGTAAATCTTCTTTTACTTAAGTCGGCATTCTGCCTTTTGTATTAAATTCGGATGCAATTTCTGTGTTTCTTCGTCAATAAGAAGGTCCAAGGGATACAGTAAACCTGAAGTGAAGCATCAGAATCTAAAACTGGACCCACAGGCGAGGTTCAAATCATAGAAAGTTAGAGTGTCAACCCTCTTTTACTTAAGTCGGCATTGTGCCTTTTGTATTAAATTCCGATGCAATATCTGTGTTTCTTCGTCAATAAGGAGGTGCAAGGTATACAGTAAACCTGATGTGAAGCATCGGAATCTAAAACTGGACTCACAGGAGAGGTTCAAATCATAGAAAGTGAGAGTGTCAGTGCTCTTGTACTTAAGTCGGCATTGTGCCATTTGTATCAATTTCGGATGCAATCTCTGTGTTTCATCATCAATAAGACGATCCAAGGGATACAGTAAACATGAAGTGAAGCATCGGAATCTGAACCAGGACTCACAGGAGAGGTTCAAATCATAGAAAGTTAGAGTGTCACTCCTCTTGTACTTAAGTCGGTATTGTGCCTTTTGTATTAAATTCGGATGCAATTTCTGTGTTTCATCGTCAATAAGAAGGTCGTAGGGATACAGTAAACCTGAAGTGAAGCATCGGAATCTAAAATTGGACTCACAGGAGAGGTTTTGAATCATAGAAAGTTAGAATGTCAGTCCTCTTGTACTTAAGTCGACATTGTGCCATTTGTATTAAATTCGAAAGCAATTTCTGTGTTTCATCGTCAATAAGAAGGTCCAAGGTATACAGTAAACCTGAAGTGAAGCTTCGGAATCTAAAACTGGACTCACAGGAGAGGTTCAAATCATAGAAAGTTAGAGTGTCACTCCTCTTGTACTTAAGTCGGTATTGTGCCCTGTGTATTAAATTCGGATGAAATTTCTGTGTTTCATCGTCAATAAGAAGGTCCAAGGGATACAGTAAACCTGAAGTGAAGCATCGCAATCTAAAACTCGACTCACAGGAGAGGTTCGAATCATAGAAAGTTAGAGTGTCAGTCCTCTTGCACTTAAGTCGGCATTGTGCCATTTGCATTAATTTCGGATGCAATTTCTGTGTTTCATCGTCAATAAGAAGGTCGCAGGGATACAGTAAACCGGAAGTGAAGCATCGGAATCTAAAACTGGTCTCACAGGAGAGGTTTTGAATCATAGAAAGTTACAATGTCAGTCCTCTTGTACTTATGTCGACATTGTGCCATTTGTATTAAATTCGAAAGCAATTTCTGTGTTTCATCGTCAATAAGAAGGTCCAAGGGATACAGTAAACCTGAAGTGAAGCTTCGGAATCTAAAACTTGACCCACAGGAGAGGTTCAAATCATAGAAAGTTAGAGTGTCACTCCTCTTGTACTTAAGTCGGTATTGTGCCCTTTGTATTAAATTCGGATGACATTTCTGTGTTTCATCGTCAATAAGAAGGTCCAAGGGATACAGTAAACCTGAAGTGAAGCTTCGGAATCTAAAACTGGACTCACAGGAGAGGTTCAAATCATAGAAAGTTAGAGTGTCACTCCTCTTGTACTTAAGTCGGTATTGTGCCCTTTGTATTAAATTCGGATCAAATTTCTGTGTTTCATCGTCAATAAGAAGGTGCAAGGTGTACAGTAAACCTGAAGTGAAGCATCGGAATCCTAAACTGGACTCACACGAGAGGTTCAAATAATAGAAATTGAGAGTGTCAGTAATTTTTTACTTCAGTCGACATTGTGCCTTTTGTATTAAATTCGGATGCAATTTCTCTGTTTCATCGTCAATAAGAGGGTCCAAGGGATACAGTAATTCTGAAGTGAAGCATCGGAATCTAAAACTGGACTCACAGGAGAGGTTCAAATCATAGAAAGCGAGAGTGTCAGTCGTCTTGTACTTCAGTCGGCATTGTGCCTTTTGTATTAAATTCGGATGCAAATTCTGTGTTTCATTGTCAATAAGAAGGTCCAAGGGATACAGTAAACCTGAAGTGAAGCATCGGAATCTAAAACTGGACTCACAGGAGAGGTTCAAATCATAGAAAGTTAGAGTGTCAGTACTCTTGCATTTAAGTTGGCATTGTGACATTTGTATTAAATTCTAATGCAATTTCAGTGTTTCATCTTCAATGTGAGGGTCCTAGGGATACATTAATCCTGAAGAGAAGCATTGGAATCTAAAACTGGACTCACAGGAGGGGTTCAAATCATAGAAAGTAAGAGTGTCAGTCCTCTTGTACTTAAGCCGGCATTGTGCCTTTTGAAGTTAGTTCCGATGCAAATCCTGTGTTTCATCGTCAATAAGAAGGTCCAAGGGATACAGTAAACCTTAAGTGATGCATTGGAATCTAAAACTGGACTCAAAGGAGAGGTTCAAATCATAGAATGATAGAGTGTCAGTCCTCTTTTACTTAAGCCGGCATTGTGCCTATTGTATTAAATTCGGATGCAATATCTGTGTTTCATCGTCACTAATAAGGTCCAAGGGATACAGTAAACCTGAAGTGAAGCATCGGAATCTAAAATTGGACTTAAAGGAGAGGTTCAAATCATAGAAAGTTTGTGTGTCAGTCCTCATCTACTTAAGTCGGCATTGTGCCATTTGAATTTAATTCCGATGCAATTTCTGTGTTTCTTCGTCATTAAGAAGGTGCAAGGTATACAGTAAACCTGAAGTGAAGCATCGGAATCTAAAACTGGACTCACAGGAGAGGTTCAAAGCATAGAAAGTGAGAGTGTCAGTCCTCTTGTACTTTAGTTGCCATTGTGATTTTTGTAATAAATTTGGATGCAATTTCTGTATTTCATCGTCAATACGAAGGTCCAACGTATACAGTAAACCTGAAGTTAAGCATCGGAATCTAAAACTGGACTCACAGGAGAGGTTCAAATCATAGAACGTTAGAGTGTTAGTCCTCTTGTACTTAAGTTGGCATTGTGACATTTGTATTAAATTCTAATGCAATTTCTCTGTTTCATCGTCAATATGGGGGGTCCTAGGGATACATTAATCCTGAAGTGAAACATCGGAATCTATAACTGGACTCACAGGAGAGGTTCAAAACATAGAAAGTAAGAGTGTCAGTCCGCTTGTACTTAAGCCGGCATTGTGCCTTTTGAATTTAGTTCCGATGCAAATTCTGTGTTTCATCGTCAATAAGACGGGCCAAGGGATACAGTAAACCTGAAGTGAAGCATCGGAATCTAAACCTGGACTCACAGGAGAGGAACAAATCATAGAAAGTTAGAGTGTCACTCCTCATGTACTTAAGTCGGTATTGTGCCTTTTGTATTAAATTCGGATGCAATTTCTGTGTTTCATCGTCAATAAGACGGGCCAAGGGATACAGTAAACCTGAAGTGAAGCATCGGAATCTAAAACTGGACTCACAGGAGAGGTTCAAAACATAGAAAGTAAGAGTGTCAGTCCTCTTGTACTTAAGCCGGCATTGTGCCTTTTGAATTTAGTTCCGATGCAAATTCTGTGTTTCATCGTCAATAAGAAGGTCTAAGGGATACAGTAAAACTTAAGTGAAGCATCGGAATCTGAAACTGGACTTACAGGAGAGGTTCAAATCATAGAATGTTAGAGTGTCAGTCCTCTTTTACTTAAGTCGGCATTGTGCCTATTGTATTAAATTCGGATGCAATTTCTGTGTTTCATCGTCAATAAGAAGGTTCAAGGGATACAGTAAACCTGAAGTAGAGCATCGGAATCTAAAACTGGACTTACAGGAGGGGTTCAAATCATAGAAAGTTTGTGTGTCAGTCCTCTTTTACTTAAGTCGGCATTGTGCCTTTTGTATTAAATTCCGATGCAATTTCTGTGTTTCATCGTCAACAAGAAGGTCCAAGGTATACAGTAAACCTGAAGTGAAGCATCCGAATCTAAAACTGGGCTCACAGGAGAGGTTCAAATCATATAAAGTTAGAGTGTCAGTCCTCTTTTACTGAAGTCGGCATTGTGCATTTTGTATTAAATTCCGATGCAATTACTGTTTTCATCGTCAATAAGAAGGTGCAAGGAATACATTAAACCTGAAGTGAAGCATCGGAATCTAAAACTGGACTCACAGGAGAGGTTCAAGTCATAGAAAGTGAGAGTGTCAGTCCTCTTGTACTTAAGTCGGCATTGTGCCTTTTGAATTTAATTCCGATACAATTTCTGTGGTTCATGGTCAATAAGAAGGTCCAAGGGATACTGTAAACCTGAAGTGAACCATCATAATCTAAAACTGGTCTCACAGGAGAGGTTCAAATCATAGAAATTTAGAGTGTCAGTCCTCTTTTATTTAAGTCCGTATTGTGCGTTTTGTATTATATTCCGATGCAATATCTGTGTTTCATCGTCAATAAGGAGGTGCAAGGTATACAGTAAACCTGATGTGAAGCTTCGGAATCTAAAACTGGACTCACAGGAGAGGTTCAAATCATAGAAAGTGAGAGTGTCAGTGCTCTTGTACTTAAGTCGGCATTGTGCCATTTGTATTAATTTCGGATGCAATTTCTGTGTTTCATCGTCAATAAGACGGGCCAAGGGATACAGTAAACCTGAAGTGAAGCATCGGAATCTAAACCTGGACTCACAGGAGAGGAACAATTCATAGAAAGTTAGAGTGTCACTCCTCTTGTACTTAAGTCGGAATTGTGCCTTTTGTATTAAATTCGGATGCAATTTCTGTGTTTCATCGTCAATAAGAAGGTCGTAGGGATACAGTAAACCTGAAGTGAAGCATCGGAATCTAAAACTGGCATCACAGGAGAGGTTTTGAATCATAGAAAGTTAAAATGTCAGTCCTCTTGTATTTAAGTCAACATTGTGCCATTTGTATTAAATTCGAAAGCAATTTCTGTGTTTCATCGTCAATAAGAAGGTCCAAGGGATACAGTAAACCTGAAGTGAAGCTTCGGAATCTAAAACTGGACTCACAGGAGAGGTTCAAATCATAGAAAGTTAGAGTGTCAGTACTCTTGCATTTAAGTTGGCATTGTGACATTTGTATTAAATTCTAATGCAATTTCTGTGTTTCATCTTCAATGTGAAGGTCCTAGGGATACATTAATCCTGAAGAGAAGCATCGGAATCTAAAACTGGACTCACAGGAGGGGTTCAAATCATAGAAAGTAAGAGTGTCAGTCCTCTTGTACTGAAGCCAGCATTGTGCCTTTTGAAGTTAGTTCCGATGCAAATCCTGTGTTTCATCGTCAATAAGAAGGTCCAAGGGATACAGTAAACCTTAAGTGATGCATCGGAATCTAAAACTGGACTCAAAGGAGAGGTTCAAATCATTGAATGATAGAGTGTCAGTCCTCTTTTACTTAAGCCGGCATTGTGCCTATTGTATTAAATTCGGATGCAATATCTGTGTTTCATCGTCAATAATAAGGTCCCAGGGATACAGTAAACCTGGAGTGAAGCATCGGAATCTAAAATTGGACTTAAAGGAGAGATTCAAATCATATAAAGTTAGAGTGTCAGTCCTCTTTTACTTATGTCGGCATTGTGTATTTTGCATTAAATTCCGATGCAAATTCTTTGTTTCATCGTCAATAAGAAGGTGCAAGGTATACAGTAAACCTGAAGTGAAGCATCGGAATCTAAAACTGGACTCACAGGAGAGGTTCAAAGCATAGAAAGTGAGAGTGTCAGTCCTCTTGTACTTAAGTCGGCATTGTGACTTTTGAATTAAATTCGGATACAAATTCTGTGTTTCATTGTCAATAAGAAGGTCCAAGGGATACAGTAAACCTGAAGTGAAGCATCGGAATCTAAAACTGGTCTCACAGGAGAGATTCAAGTCATAGAAAGTGAGAGTGTCAGTCCCATTGTACTTAAGCCGGCATTGTGCCTATTGAATTTAGTTCCGATGCAAATTCTGTGTTTCATCGTCAATAAGAAGAACCAAGGGATACAGTAAACCTTAAGTGAAGCATCGGAATCTAAAACTCGACTCACATGAGAGGTTCAAATCATAGAATGTTAGAGTGTCAGTCCTCTTTTTTTTATTAAGTCGGCATTGTGCCTATTGTATTAAATTCGGATGCAATTTTTGTGTTTCATCGTCAATAAGAAGGTCCAAGGGATACAGTAAACCTCAAGTGAAGCATCGGAATCTAAAACTGGAGTCACAGGAGAGGTTCAAGTAATAGAATATGAGAGTGTCAGTCCTCTTGTACTTAAGTCGGCATTGTGCCATTTGAATTTAATTCCGATGCAATTTCTGTGTTTCAGCGTCATTAAGAAGGTGCAAGGTATACAGTAAACCTGAGGTGAAGCATCGGAATCTAAAACTGGACTCACAGGAGAGGTTCAAAGCATAGAAAGTGAGAGTGTCAGTCCTCTTGTACTTTAGTTGACATTGTGATTTTTGTAATAAATTTGGATGCAATTTCTGTATTTCATCGTCAATAAGAAGGTCCAAGAAATACAGTAAACCTGAAGTGAAGCATCGAAATCTACAACTGGACTCACAGGAGCGGTTCAAATCATAGAAAGTTAGAGTGTCAGTCCTCTTGTACTTAAGTCGGCATTGTGGCTTTTGAATTTAATTCCGATGCATTTTCTGTGTTTCATCGTCAATTCGAATGTCCAAGGTATACCGTAAACCTGAATCTTAAGCATCGGAATCTAAAACTGGACTCACAGGAGAGGTTCAAATCACAGAAAGTTAGTGTGTCAGTCCACTTCTACTTAAGTTGGCATTGTGACATTTGTATTAATTTCTAATGCAATTTCTGTGTTTCATCGTCAATATGAAGGTCCTAGGGATACATTAATCCTGAAGTGAAGCATCGGAATCTAAAACTGGACTCACAGGAGAGGTTCAAATCATAGAAAGTAAGAGTGTCAGTCCTCTTGTACTTAAGCCGGCATTGTGCCTCTTGAATTTAGTTCCGATGCAAATTCTGTGTTTCATCGTCAATAAGAAGGTCCAAGTGATACAGTAAACCTTAAGTGAAGCTTCGGAATCTAAAACTCGGTTCACAGGAGAGGTTCAAATCATAGAATGTTAGAGTGTCAGTCCTGTTTTACTTATGTCGGCATTGTTCCTATTGTATTAAATTCGGATGCAATTTCTGTGTTTCATCGTCAATAAGAAGGTCCAAGGGATACAGTAAACCTGAAGTGAAGCATCGGAATCTAAAACTGGAATTACAGGAGAGGTTCAAATCATAGAAAGTTTGTGTGTCAGTCCTCTTTTACTTAAGTCGGCATTGTGCCTTTTGTATTAAATTCCGATGCAATTTCTGTGTTTCATCGTCAATAAGAAGGTATAAGGTATACAGTAAACCTGAAGTGAAGCATCGGAATCTAACACTGGACTCACAGGAGAGGTTCAAATCATATAAAGTTAGAGTGTCAGTCCTCTTTTACTTAAGTCGGCATTGTGCATTTTGTAATAAATTCGGATGCAATTTCTGTGTTTCATCGTCAATAAGAGGGTCCAAGGGATACAGTAAACCTGAAGTGAAACATCGGAATCTAAAACTGGACTCACAGGTGAGGTTCAAATCATAGAAAGTGAGAGTGTCTGTCCTCTTGTACTTAAGTCGGCATTGTGACTTTTGTATTAAATTCGGATGCAAATTCTGTGTTTCATCGTCAACAACAAGGTCCAAGGGATACAGAAAACCTGAAGTGAAGCATCGGAATCTACAGCTGGACTCACAGGAGATGTTCAAATCATAGAAAGTTAGAGTGTCACTCCTCTTGTGCTTAAGTCGGCATTCTGCCTTTTGAATTTAGTTCCGATGCAAATTCTGTGTTTCATCGTCAATAAGAAGGTCTAAGGGATACAGTAAACCTTAAGTGAAGCATCGGAATCTGAAACTGGACTTACAGGAGATGTTCAAATCATAGAAAGTTAGAGTGTCACTCCTCTTGTACTTAAGTCGGCATTGTGCCATTTGTATTAAATTCGGATGCAATTTCTGTGTTTCATCGTCAATAAGAAGGTCCAATGGATACAGTAAACCTGAAGTGAAGCATCGGAATCTAAACATGGACTCACAGGAGAGGTTCAAATCATAGAAAATTAGGGTGTCACTCCTCTTGTACTTAAGTCGGTATTGTGCCTTTTGTATTAAATTCGGATGCAATTTCTGTGTTTCATCGTCAATAAGAAGGTCGTAGGGATACAGTAAACCTGAAGTGAAGCATCGGAATCTAAAACTGGACTCACAGGAGAGGTTTTGAATCATAGAAAGTTACAATGTCAGTCCTCTTGTACTTAAGTCGACATTGTGCCATTTGTATTAAATTCGAAAGCAATTTCTGTGTTTCATCGTCAATAAGAAGGTCCAAGGGATACAGTAAACCTGAAGTGAAGCTTCGGAATCTAAAACTGGACTCACGGGAGAGGTTCAAATCATAGAAAGTTAGAGTGTCACTCCTCTTGTACTTAAGTCGGTATTGTGAGCTTTGTACTATATTCGGATGAAATTTCTGTGTTTCAACGTCAATAAGAAGGTCCAAGGGACACAATAAAGCTGAAGTGACGCATCGCAATCTAAAACTCGACTCACAGGAGAGGTTCGAATCATAGAAAGTTAGAGTGTCAGTCCTCTTGCACTTAAGTCGGCATTGTGCCTTTTGAATTTAATTCCGATGCAATTTCTGAGTTTCATCGTCAATAAGAAGGTGCAAGGTGTACAGTAAACCTGAAGTGAAGCATCGGAATCTTAAACTGGACTCACAGGAGAGGTTCAAATAATAGAAAGTGACAGTGTCAGTCATTTTTTACTTCAGTCGACATTGTGCCTTTTGTATTAAATTCGGATGCAATATCTCTGTTTCATCGTCAATAAGAGGGTCCAAGGGATACAGTAATTCTGAAGTGAAGCAGCGGAATCTAAAACTGGACTCACAGGAGAGGTTCAAATCATAGAAAACGAGAGTGTCAGACGTCTTGTACTTCAGTCGGCATTGTGCCTTTTGTATTAAATTCAGATGCAAATTCTGTGTTTCATTGTCAATAAGAAGGCCCAAGGGATACAGTAAACCTGAAGTGAAGCATCGGAATCTAAAACCGGACTCACAGGAGACGTTCAAATCATAGAAAGTAAGAGTGTCAGTCCTCTTTTACTTAGGTCGGCATTGTGTATTTTGTATTAAATTCCGATGTAAATTCTGTGTTTCATCGTCAATAAGAAGGTGCAAGGTATACAGTAAACCTGAAGTGAAACATCGGAATCTAAAACTGGACTCACAGGAGAGGTTCAAGTCATAGAATGATAGAGTGTCAGTCCTCTTTTACTTAAGTCGGCATTGTGCCTATTGTATTAAATTCGGATGCAATATCTGTGTTTCATCGTCAATAAGAAGGTCCAAGGGATACAGTAAACCTGAAATGAAGCATCGGAATCTAAAACTGGACTTAAAGGAGGGGTCCAAATCATTGAAAGTTTGTGTGTCAGTCCTCATCTACTTAAGTCGGCATTGTGCCTTTTGTATTAAATTCCGATGCAATTTCTGTGTTTCATCGTCAATAAGGAGGTCCAAGGTATACAGTAAACCTGAAGTGAAGCATCGGAATCTAAAACTGGACTCACAGGAGAGGTTCAAATCATATAAAGTTAGAGTGTCAGTCCTCTTTTACTTAGGTCGGCATTGTGTATTTTGTATTAAATTCCGATGCAAATTCTGTGTTTCATCGTCAATAAGAAGGTGCAAGGTATACAGTAAACCTGAAGTGAAACATCGGAATCTAAAACTGGACTCACAGGAGAGGTTCAAGTCATAGAAAGTGAGAGTGTCAGTCCTCTTGTACTTAAGTCGGCATTGTGACTTTAATATTAAATACGGATGCAAATTCTGTGTTTCATTGTCAATAAGATGGTCCAAGGGATACAGTAAACCCGAAGTGAAGCATCGGAATCTAAAACTGGACTCACAGGAGAGATTCAAGTCATAGAAAGTGAGAGTGTCAGTCCCATTGTATTTAAGCCGGCATTGTGCCTATTGAATTTAGTTCCGATGCAAATTCTGTGTTTCATCGTCAATAAGAAGAACCAAGGGATACAGTAAACCTTAAGTGAAGCATCGGAATCTAAAACTCGACTCAAAGGAGAGGTTCAAATCAACGAATGTTAGAGTGTCTGTCCTCTTTTAATTAAGTCGGCATTGTGCCTATTGTATTAAATTCGGATGCAATTTCTGTGTTCCATCGTCAATAACAAGGTCCAAGGTATACAGTAAACCTGAAGTGAAGCATCGGAATCTAAAACTGGACTCACAAGAGAGGTTCTAATCATATAAAGTTAGAGTGTCAGTCCTCCTTTACTTAAGTCGGCATTGTGCATTTTGTATTAAATTCCGATGCAATTTCTGTGTTTCATCGTCTATAAGAAGGTGCAAGGTATACAGTAAACCTGAAGTGAAGCATCGGAATCTAAAACTGGACTCACAGGAGAGGTTCAAGACATAGAAAGTGAGAGTGTCAGTCCTCTTGTACTTAAGTCGGCATTGTGCCTTTTGAATTTAATTCCGATGCAATTTCTGTGTTTCATCGTCATTAAGAAGGTGCAAGGTATACAGTAAACCTGAAGTGAAGCATCGGAATCTAAAACTGGACTCACAGGAGAGGTTCAATCACAGAAAGTTAGTGTGTCAGTCCACTTGTACTTAAGTTGGCATTGTGACATTTGTATTAAATTCTAATGCAATTTCTGTGTTTCATCGTCAATATGAAGGTCCTAGGGATACATTAATCCTGAAGTGAAGCATCGGAATCTAAAACTGGACTCACAGGAGATTTTCAAATCATAGAATGTTAGAGTGTCAGTCCTCTTTTACTTATGTCGGCATTGTTCCTATTGTATTAAATTCGGATGCAATTTCTGTGTTTCATCGTCAATAAGAAGGTCCAAGGGATACAGTAAACCTTAAGTGAAGCATCGGAATCTAAAACTCGACTCAAAGGAGAGGTTCAAATCATAGAATGTTAGAGTGTCTGTCCTCTTTTAATTAAGTCGGCATTGTGCCTTTTGTATTAAATTCCGATGCAATTTCTGTGTTTCATCGTGAATAAGAAGGTATAAGGTATACATTAAACCTGAAGTGAAGCATCGGAATCTAAGACTGGACTCACAGGAGAGGTTCAAATCATATAAAGTTAGAGTGCCAGTCCTCTTTTACTTAAGTCGGCATTGTGCATTTTGTATTAAATTCGGATGCAATTTCTGTGTTTCATCGTCAATAAGAGGGTCCAAGGGATACAGTAAACCTGAAGTGAAACATCGGATTCTAAAACTGGACTCACAGGTGAGGTTCAAATCATAGAAAGTGAGAGTGTCTGTCCTCTTGTACATAAGTCGGCATTGTGACTTTTGTATTAAATTCGGATGCAAATTCTGTGTTTCATCGTCAATAACAAGGTCCAAGGGATACAGAAAACCTGAAGTGAAACATCGGAACCTACAGCTGGACTCACAGGAGAGGTTCAAATCATAGAAAGTTAGAGTGTCACTCCTCTTGTGCTTAAGTCGGCATTCTGCCTTTTGTATTAAATTCGGATGCAATTTCTGTGTTTCGTCGTCAATAAGAAGGTAGAGGGGAAACAGTAAACCGGAAGTGGAGCATCGGAATCTAGAACTGGACTCACAGGAGAGGTTCAAATCATAGAAAGTTAGAATATCTGCCCTCTTGTACTTAAGCCGGCATTGTGCCTTTTGAATTTAATTCCGATGCAATTACTGTGTTTCATCGTCAATACGAAGGTCCAAGGTATACAGTAAACCTGAAGTGAAGCATCGGAATCTAAAGCTGGACTCACAGGAGAGGTTCAAATCATTGAAAGTTAGAGTGTCAGTCCTCTTGTACTCAACTCGGCATTGTGCATTCGAATTTAATTCCTTTCGTATTTCTGTGCTTCATCGTCAATGAGAAGGTCCAAGGTACACAGTAAACCTGAAGTGATGCATCGGAATCTAATACTGGACTCACAGGAGAAGTTCAAATCTTAGAAAGTTAGAGTTTCAGTCTTTTTGTACTTAAATCGGCATTGTGACATTTGTATTAAATTCGGACGCAATTTCTGTGTTTCATCGTCAATATGAAGGTCTAAGGGATACAGTAAACCTGAAGTGAAAGATCGGAATCTAAAACTGGCCTCACAGGAGAGGATCAAATCATTGAAAGTTAGAGTGTCAGTCCTCTATTACTTAAGCCGGCATTGTGCCTTTTGTATTAAATTCGGATGCAATTTCTGTGTTTCATCGGCAATAAGAATGTAAAAGGCATACAGTAAACCTGAAGTGAAGCATCGGAATCTAAAATTGGACTCACAGGAGAGGTTCAAATCATAGAAGTTAGGGTGCCAGTCCTCTTGTACTTATGTCGGCATTGTGCCTTTTGTATTAAATTCGGATGCAATTTCTGTATTTCATCGTCAATAAGAAGGTCCAAGGGAAACAGTAAACCGGAAGTGGAGCATCGGAATCTAAAACTGATCTCACAGGAGATTTTCAAATCATAGAAAGTTAGAGTGTCAGTCGTCTAGTACTTCAGTCGGCATTGTGCCTTTTGTATTACATTCGGATACAGTTTCTGTGTTTCATCGTCAATAGGAAGGTTAAAGGGATTCAGTAAACCTGAAGTGAAGCATCGGAATCCAAAGCTGGACTCACAGGAGAGGTTCAAATCATAGAAAGTTAGAGTGTCAGTCCTCTTGTACTCAACTCGGCATTGTGCATTCGAATTTAATTCCTTTCGAATTTCTGTGCTTCATCGTCAATGAGAAGGTCCAAGGTACACAATAAACCTGAAGTGAAGCATCGGAATCTAAAACTGGTCTCACAGGAGAGGTTCAAATCATCGAAAGTTAGAATATCTGCCCTCTTGTACTTAAGCCGGCATTGTGCCTTTTAAATTTAATTCCGATGCTATTTCTGTGTTTCATCGTCAATACGAAGGTCAAAGGGATACGGTAAACCTGAAGTTAAGCAACGGAATCTAAAACTGGACTCACAGGAGAGGTTCAAATCATAGAAAGTTAGAGTTTCAGTCTTTTTGTACTTAAATCGGCATTGTGACACTTGTATTAAATTCGGACGCAATTTCTGTGTTTCATCGTCAATATGAAGGTCTAAGGGATACAGTAAACCTGAAGTGAAGCATCGGAATCTAAAACTGGACTCACAGGGGAGGATTGAATCATTGAAAGTTAGAGTGTCACTCCTCTTGTACTTAAGCCGGCATTGTGCTTTTTGTATTAAATTCGGATGCAATTTCTGTGTTTCATCGTCAATAAGAAGGTCCAAGGGATATATTAAACCAGAAGTGAAGCATCGGAATCTAAAACTGGACTCACAGGAGAAGTTCAAATAATAGAAAGTTAGTTTGTCAGTCCACTTGTACTTAAGTCGGCATTGTGCCTTTTAAATTTAATTCCGATGCAATTTCTGTGCTTCATCGTCAAAAAGAACGTCCAAGGGATACAGTAAACCTGAAGTGAAGCATCGGAATCTAAAACTGGACTCACAGGGGAGGATCGAATCATTGAAAGTTAGAGTGTCACTCCTCTTGTACTTAAGCCGGCATTGTGCTTTTTGTATTAAATTCGGATGCAATTTCTGTGCTTCATCGTCAAAAAGAACGTCCAAGGGGTACAGTAAACCTGAAGTGAAGCATCGGAATCTAAAACTGGACTCACAGGAGAGGTTTTGAATCATAGAAAGTTACAATGTCAGTCCTCTTGTACTTAAGTCGACATTGTGCCATTTGTATTAAATTCGAAAGCAATTTCTGTGTTTCATCGTCAATAAGAAGGTCCAAGGGATACAGTAAACCTGAAGTGAAGCTTCGGAATCTAAAACTGGACTCACGGGAGAGGTTCAAATCATAGAAAGTTAGAGTGTCACTCCTCTTGTACTTAAGTCGGTATTGTGAGCTTTGTACTATATTCGGATGAAATTTCTGTGTTTCAACGTCAATAAGAAGGTCCAAGGGATACAATAAACCTGAAGTGACGCATCGCAATCTAAAACTTGACTCACAGGAGAGGTTCGAATCATAGAAAGTTAGAGTGTCAGTCCTCTTGCACTTAAGTCGGCATTGTGCCTTTTGAATTTAATTCCGATGCAATTTCTGAGTTTCATCGTCAATAAGAAGGTGCAAGGTGTACAGTAAACCTGAAGTGAAGCATCGGAATCTTAAACTGGACTCACAGGAGAGGTTCAAATAATAGAAAGTGACAGTGTCAGTCATTTTTTACTTCAGTCGACATTGTGCCTTTTGTATTAAATTCGGATGCAATATCTCTGTTTCATCGTCAATAAGAGGGCCCAAGGAATACAGTAATTCTGAAGTCAAGCATCGGAATCTAAAACTGGACTCACAGGAGAGGTTCAAATCATAGAAAACGAGAGTGTCAGTCGTCTTGTACTTCAGTCGGCATTGTGCCTATTGTATTAAATTCGGATGCAATATCTGTGTTTCATCGTCTATAAGAAGGTCCAAGGGATACAGTAAACCTGAAGTGAAGCATCGGAATCTAAAACTGGACTCACAGGAGAGGTTCAAATCATAGAATGTTAGAGTGTCTGTCCCTCTTTAATTAAGTCGGCATTGTGCCTATTGTATTAAATTCGGATGCAATTTCTGTGTTCCATCGTCAATAAGAAGGTCCAAGGTATACAGTAAACCTGAAGTGAAGCATCGGAATCTAAAACTGGACTCACAAGAGAGGTTCTAATCATATAAAGTTAGAGTGTCAGTCCTCCTTTACTTAAGTCGGCATTGTGCATTTTGTATTAAATTCCGATGCAATTTCTGTGTTTCATCGTCTATAAGAAGGTGCAAGGTATACAGTAAACCTGAAGTGAAGCATCGGAATCTAAAACTGGACTCACAGGAGAGGTTCAAGACATAGAAAGTGAGAGTGTCAGTCCGCTTGTACTTAAGTCGGCATTGTGCCTTTTGAATTTAATTCCGATGCAATTTCTGTGTTTCATCGTCATTAAGAAGGTGCATGGTATACAGTAAACCTGAAGTGAAGCATCAGAATCTGAAACTGGACTCACAGGAGAGGTTCAAAGCATAGAAAGTGAGAGTGTCAGTCCTCTTGTACTTTAGTTGCCATTGTGATTTTTGTAATAAATTTGGATGCAATTTCTGTGTTTCATCGTCAATAAGAAGGTCCAAGGGATACAGTAAACCTGAAGTGAAGCATCGGAATCTACAACTGGACTCACAGGAGAGGTTCAAATCATAGAAATTTAGAGTGTCAGTCCTCTTGTACTTAAGTCGGCATTGTGCCTTTTGCATTAAATTCCGATGCAATATCTGTGTTTCATCGTCAATAAGAAGGTACAAGGTATACAGTAAACCTTAAGTGATGCATCGGAATCTAAAACTGGACTCACAGGAGAGGTTCAAATCATAGAAAGTTAGAGTGTCAGTCCTCTTGTACTTAAGTCGGCATTGTGACTTTTGTATTAAATTCGGATGCAAATTCTGTGTTTCATTGTCAATAAGAAGGTCCAAGGGATACAGTAACCTTGAAGAGAAGCATCGGAATCTAAAACTGGACTCACAGGAGAGGTTCAAGTCATAGAAAGTGAGAGTGTCACTCCCCTTGTACTTAAGTCAGCATTGTGGCTTTTGAATTTAATTCCGATGCATTTTCTGTGTTTCATCGTCAATACGAAAGTCCAAGGTATACCGTAAACCTGAATTTTAAGCATCGGAATCTAAAACTGGACTCACAGGAGAGGTTCAATCACAGAAAGTTAGTGTGTCAGTCCATTTGTACTTAAGTTGGCATTGTGACATTTGTATTAAATTCTAATGCAATTTCTGTGTTACATCGTCAATATGAAGGTCCTAGGGATACATTAATCCTGAAGTGAAGCATCGGAATCTAAAACTGGACTCACAGGAGAGGTTCAAATCATAGAATGTTAGAGTGTCAGTCCTCTTTTACTTATGTCGGCATTGTTCCTATTGTATTAAATTCGGATGCAATTTCTGTGTTTCATCGTCAATAAGAAGGTCCAAGGGATACAGTAAACCTGAAGTGAAACATCGGATTCTAAAACTGGACTCACAGGAGAGGTTCAAATCATAGAAAGTTAGAGTGTCAGTCTTCTTGTACTTAAGTCGGCATTGTGACATTTGTATTAAATTCGAATGCAATTTCTTTGTTTCATCGTCAATATGAAGATCCAAGGGATAGAGTTAACCTGAGGTGAAGCATCGGAATCTAAAACTGGACTCACAGGAGAGGATCAAATCATTGAAAGTTAAAGTGTCAGTCCTCTTGTACTTAAGCCGGCATTGTGCCTTTTGTATTAAATTCGGATGCAATTTCTGTGTTTCATCGTCAATAAGAAAGTCCAAGGGATACAGTAAACCTGCAGTGAAGCATCGGAATCTAAAGCTGGACTCACAGGAGAAGTTCAAATCATAGAATTTAGAGTGCCACTACTCTTGTACTTAAGTCGGCATTGTGCCTTTTGTATTAAATTCGTATGCAATGTCTGTGTTTCATCGTCAATAAGAAGGTCCAAGGGATACAGTAAACCTGAAGTGAAGCATCGGAATCTAAAACTGGACTCACCGGAGAGGTTCTAATCATAGAAAGTTAGAGAGTGTCAGTCCTCTTGTACTTAAGTCGGCATTGAGCCTTTTGAATTTAATTCCGATGCAATTTCTGTGCTTCATCGACAATAAGAAGGTCCATGGTATACAGTAAACCTGAAGTGTAACATCGGCAATTAAAACTGGACTCACAGGGTAGGTTCAAATCATAGAAAGTTAGAGTGTCACTCCTCTTGTACTTAAGTCGGCATTGTGGCTTTTTAATTTAATTCCGATGCAATTCCTGTGTTTCATCGTCAATAAAAAGGTCCAAGGGATACAGTAAACCTTAAGTGAAGTATCGGAATCTAAAACTGGACTCACAGCAGAGGATCAAATCATAGAAAATAAGAGTGTCAGTCCTCTTGTACTTAAGTTATCATTGTGACATTTGTATTAAATTCTAATGCAATATCTGTGTTTCATCGTCAATATGAAGGTCCTAGGGATACATTAATCCTGAAGTGAAGCATCGGAACCTAAAACTGGACTCACAGGAGAGGTTCAAATCATAGAAAGTTAGAGTGTCAGTCTTCTTGTACTTAAGCCGGCATTGTGCCTTTTGAATTTAGTTCCGATGCAAATTCTGTGTTTCATCGTCAATTAGAAGGTCCAAGGGATACAGTAAACCTGAAGTGAAGCATCGGAATTTAAAACCGGAATCACAGGAGAGGTTCAAAACATAGAAAGTGAGAGTGTCAGTCCTCTTGTACTTAAGTCACCATTGTGATTTTTGTAATAAATTCGGATGCAATTTCTGTGTTTCATCGTCAATAAGAAGGTCCAAGGGATACAGTAAACCTGAAGTGAAGCATCGGAATCTACAACTGGACTCACAGGAGTGATTCAAATCATAGAAAAATAGAGTGTCAGTCCCCTTGTACTTAAGTCGGCATTGTGCCTTTTGTATTAAATTCCGATGCAATATCTGTGTTTCATCGTCAATAAGAGGGTGCAAGGTATACAGTAAACCTGAAGTGAGGCATTGGAATCTAATACTGGACTCACAGGAGAGGTTCAAATCATAGAAAGTGAGAGTGTTAGTCCTCTTTTTCTTAAGTCGGCATTGTGCCTTTTGAATTTAATTCCGATGCAATTTTTGTGTTTCATCGTCAATAAGAAGGTCCAACGGATACTGTAAACCTGAAATGAAGCATCGGAATCTAAAACTGGACTCACAGGAGAGATTCAAATCATAGAAAGTTAGAGTGTCACTCCTCTTGTACTTAAGTCGGTATAGTGCATTTTTTATTAAATTCGGATGCAATTCCTGTGTTTCATCGTCAATAAGAAGGTCCAAGGGATACAGTAAACCTTAAGTGAAGCATCGGAATCTGAAACTGGACTCGCAGGAGAGGTTCAAATCATAGAATGTTAGAGTGTAAATCCTCTTTTACTTAAGTCGGCATTGTGCCTTTTGTATTAAATTCCGATGCAATATCTGTGTTTCTGCGTCAATAAGGAGGTGCAAGGTATACAGTAAGCCTGATGTGAATCATCGGAACCTAAAACTGGACTCACAGGAGAGGTTCAAATCATAGAAAGTGAGAGTGTTAGTGCTCTTGTACTTAAGTCGGCATTGTGCCATTTGTATTAAATTCGGATGCAATTTCTGTGTTTCATCGTCAATAAGACGGTCCAAGGGATACAGTAAACCTGAAGTGAAGCATCGGAATCTGAACCTGGACTCACAGGAGAGGTTCAAATCATAGAAAGTTAGAGTGTCACTCCTCTTGTACTTAAGTCGGTATTGTGCCTTTTGTATTAAATTCGGATGCAATTTCTGTGTTCCATCGTCAATAAGAAGGTCGAAGGGATACAGTAAACCGGAAGTGAAGCATCGGAATCTAAAACTTAACTCACAGGAGAGGTTCAATTCATAGGAAGTTAGAATGTCAGTCCTCTTGTACTTAAGTCGACATTGTGCCATTTGTATTAAATTCGAATGCAATTTCTGTGTTTCATCGTCAATATGAAGGTCCAAGGGATACAGTAAACCTGAGGTGAAGCATCGGAATCTAAAACTGGACTCACAGGAGAGGATCAAATCATTGAAAGTTAAAGTGTCAGTCCTCTTGTACTTAAGCCGGCATTGTGCATTTTGTATTAAATTCGGATGCAATTTCTGTGTTCATCGTCAATAAGAAAGTCCAAGGGATACAGTAAACCTGAAGTGAAGCATCGGAATCTAAAGCTGGACTCACAGGAGAAGTTCAAATCATAGAATTTAGAGTGCCACTCCTCTTGTACTTAAGTCGGCATTGTGCCTTTTGTATTAAATTCGTATGCAATGTCTGTGTTTCATCGTCAATAAGAAGGTCCAAGGCATACAGTAAACCTGAAGTGAAGCATCGGAATCTAAAACTGGACTCACCGGAGAGGTTCTAATCATAGAAAGTTAGAGAGTCTCAGTCCTCTTGTTCGTAAGTGGGCATTGAGCCTTTTGAATTTAATTCCGATGCAATTTCTGTGCTTCATCGTCTATAAGAAGGTCCATGGTATACAGTAAACCTGAAGTGTAACATCGGCATCTAAAACTGGACTCACAGGATAGGTTCAAATCATAGAAAGTTAGTGTGTCACTCCTCTTGTACTTAAGTCGGCATTGTGGCTTTTTAATTTAATTCCGATGCAATTCCATTGTTTCATCGTCAATAAAAAGGTCCAAGGTATACAGTAAACCTAAAGTGAAGCATCGGAATCTTAAACTAGACTCTCAGGAGAGGTTCAAATCATTGAAATTTAGAGTGTCAGTCCCCTTGTACTTAAGTCGGCATTGTGCTTTTCGTATTAAATTCGGAAGCTATTTCTGTGTTTCATCGTCAATAAGAAGGTCCAAGGGATACATTAAACCAGAAGTGAAGCATCGGAATCTAAAACTGGACTCACAGGAGAGGTTCAAATAATAGAAATTTAGAGTGTCAGTCCCCTTGTACTTAAGTCGGCATTGTGCTTTTCGTATTAAATTCGGAAGCTATTTCTGTGTTTCATCGTCAATAAGAAGGTCCAAGGGATACATTAAACCAGAAGTGAAGCATCGGAACCTAAAACTGGACTCACAGGAGAGGTTCAAATCATAGAAAGTAAGAGTGTCAGTCTTCTTGTACTTAAGCCGGCATTGTGCCTTTTGAATTTAGTTCCGATGCAAATTCTGTGTTTCATCGTCAATAAGAAGGTCCAAGGGATACAGTAAACCTTAAGTGAAGTATCAGAATCTAAAACTGGACTCACAGGAGAGGTTCAAATCATAGAATGTTAGAGTGTCAGTCCTCTTTCACTTAAGCCGGTATTGTGCCTATTGTATTAAATTCGGATGCAAATTCTGTGTTTCATCGTCAATAAGAAGGTCCAAGGGATACAGTAAACTTGAAGTGAAGCATCGGAATCTAAAACTGGACTTACAGGAGAGGTTCAAATCATAGAAAGTGAAAGTGACAGTCCGCTTGTACTTAAGTCGGCATTGTGCCTTTCGAATTTAATTCCGATGCAATTTCTGTGTTTCATCGTCATTAAGATGGTGCAAGGTATACAGTAAACCTGAAGTGAAGCATCGGAATTTAAAACTGGAATCACAGGAGAGGTTCAAAGCATAGAAAGTGAGAGTGTCAGTCCTCTTGTACTTACGTCACCATTGTGATTTTCGTAATAAATTCGGATGCAATTTCTGTGTTTCATCGTCAATAAGAAGGTCCAAGGGATACAGTAAACCTGAAGTGAAGCATCGGAATCTACAACTGGACTCACAGGAGTGGTTCAAATCATAGAAAGTTAGAGTGTCAGTACCCTTCTACATAAGTCGGCATTGTGCCTTATGTATTAAATTCCGATGCAATATCTGTGTTTCATCGTCAAGAAGAAGGTGCAAGGTATACAGTAAACCTGAAGTGAAGCATCGGAATTTAAAACTGGAATCACAGGAGAGGTTCAAAACATAGAATGTGAGAGTGTCAGTCCTCTTGTACTTAAGTCACCATTGTGATTTTTGTAATAAATTCGGATGCAATATCTGTGTTTCATCGTCAATAAGTAGGTCCAAGGGATACAATAAACCTGAAGTGAAGCATCGGAATCTAAAACTGGACTCACAGGAGAGGGTCAAATCATAGAAAGTGAGAGTGTCAGTCCTCTTGTACTCAAGTCGGCATAGTGCCATTTGTATTAAATTCGGATGCAATTTCTGTGTTTCATCGTCAATAAGAAGGTCCAACGGATACTGTAAACCTGAAATGAAGCATCGGAATCTAAAACTGGACTCACAGGAGAGATTCATATCATAGAAAGTTAGCGTGTCACTCCTCTTGTACTTAAGTCGGTATAGTGCATTTTGTATTAAATTCGGATGCAATTTCTGTGTTTCATCGTCAATAAGAAGGTCCAAGGGATACAGTAAACCTTAAGTGAAGCATCGGAATCTGAAACTGGACTCGCAGGAGAGGTTCAAATCATAGAATGTTTGAGTGTAAATCCTCTTTTACTTAAGTCGGCATTGTGCCTTTTGTATTATATTCCGATGCAATATCTGTGTTTCTTCGTCAATAAGGAGGTGCAAGGTATACAGTAAGCCTGATGTGAATCATCGGAATCTAAAACTGGACTCACAGGAGAGGTTCAAATCATAGAAAGTGAGAGTGTCAGTGATCTTGTACTTAAGTCGGCATTGTGCCATTTGTATTAAATTCGGATGCAATTTCTGTGTTTCATCGTCAATAAGACGGTCCAAGGGATACAGTAAACCTGAAGTGAAGCATCGGAATCTGAACCTGGACTCACAGGAGAGGTTCAAATCATAGAAAGTTAGAGTGTCAGTCCTCTTGTACTTAAGTCGGTATTGTGCCTTTTGTATTAAATTCGGATGCAATTTCTGTGTTTCATCGTCAATAAGAAGGTCGAAGGGATACAGTAAACCTGAAGTGAAGCATCGGAATCTAAAACTTAACCCACAGGAGAGGTTCAATTCATAGAAAGTTAGAATGTCAGTCCTCTTGTACTTAAGTCGGCATTGTGCCTTTTGTATTAAATTCGTATGCAATGTCTGTGTTTCATCGTCAATAAGAAGGTCCAAGGGATACAGTAAACCTGAAGTGAAGCATCGGAATCTAAAACTGGGCTCACCGGAGAGGTTCTAATCATAGAAAGTTAGAGAGTGTCAGTCTCCTTGTACTTAAGTCGGTATTGTGCCTTTTGAATTTAATTCCGATGTAATTTCTGTGTTTCATCGTCAATACGAAGGTCCAAGGTATACAGTAAACCTGAAGTTAAGCATCGGAATCTAAAACTGGACTCACAGGAGGGGTTCAAATCATAGAACGTTAGAGAGTCAGACCTCTTGTACTTAAGTTGGCATTGTGACATTTGTATTAAATTCTAATGCAATTTCTGAGTTTCATCGTCAATATGGGGGTCCTAGGGATACATTAATCCTGAAGTGAAACATCGGAATCTAAAACTGGACTTACCGGAGAGGTTCAAATCATAGAAAGTAAGAGTGTCAGTCCATTTGTACTTAAGCCGGCATTGTGCCTTTTGAACTTAGTTCCGATGCAAATTCTGTGTTCCAACGTCAATAAGAAGGTCTAAGGGATACAGTAAACCTTAAGTGAAGCATCGGAATCTGAAACTGGACTCACAGGAGAGGTTAAAATCATAGAATGTTAGAGTGTCAGTCCTCTTTTACTTTGGTCGGCATTGTGCCTATTGTATTAAATTCGCATGCAATTTCTGTGTTTCATCGTCAATAAGAAGGTTCAAGGGATACAGTAAACTTGAAGTAAAGCATCTTAATCTAAAACTGGACTTACAGGAGAGGTTCAAATCATAGGAAGTTTGTGTGTCAGTCTTCTTTCAGTTAAGTCGGCATTGTGCCTTTTGTATTAAATTCCGATGCAATTTCTGTGTTTCATCGTCAACAAGAAGGTCCAAGGTATACAGTAAAGCTGAAGTGAAGCATCGGAATCTAAAACTGGGCTCACAGGAGAGGTTCAAATCATATAAAGTTAGAGTGTCAGTCCTCTTTTACTTAAGTCGGCATTGTGCATTTGGTATTTAATTCCGATGCAATCACTGTGTTTCATCGTCAATAAGAAGGTGCAAGGTATACAGTAAACCTGAAGTGAAGCATCGGAATCTTAAACTGGACTCACAGGAGAGGTTCAAGTCATATAAAGTTAGAGTGTCATTCCTCTTGCACTTAAGTCGGCATTGTGCCTTTTGAATTTATTTCCGATGCAACTTCTGTGGTTCATCGTCAATAAGATGGTCGAAGGGATACAGTAAACCTGAAGTGAAGCATCAGAATCTAAAACTGGTCTCACAGGAGAGGTTCAAATCATAGAAATTTAGAGTGTCAATCCTTTTTATTTAAGTCGGCATTGTGCGTTTTGTATTAAATTCCGATGCAATATCTGTGTTTCATCGTCAATAAGGAGGTGCAAGGTATACAGTAAACCTGATGTGAAGCTTCGGAATCTAAAACTGGACTCACAGGAGAGGTTTAAATCATAGAAAGTGAGAGTGTCAGTGCTCTTGTACTTAAGACGACATTGTGCCATTTGTATTAAATTCGGATGCAATTTCCTGTGTTTCATCGTCAATAAGAATGTCCAAGGGATACAGTAAACCTGAAGTGAAGCATCGGAAACTAAACCTGGACTCACAGGAGAGGTTCAAATCATAGAAAATTAGAGTGTCACTCCTCTTGTACTTAAGTCGGTATTGTGCCTTTTGTATTAAATTCGGATGCAATTTCTGTGTTTCATCGTCAATAAGAAGGTCGAAAGGATACAGTAAACCTGAAGTGAAGCATCGGAATCTAAAACTTAACCCACAGGAGAGGTTCAATTCATAGAAAGTTAGAATGTCAGTCCTCTTGTACTTAAGTCGACATTGTGCCATTTGTATTAAATTCGAATGCAATTTCTGTGTTTCATCGTCAATAAGAAGGTCCAAGGGATACAGAAAACCTGAAGTTAAGCATCGGAATCTAAAACTGGACTCACAGGAGAGGTTCAAATCATAGAAAGTTAGAGTGTCACTCCTCTTTTACTTAAGTCGGTATTGTGCCCCTTGTATTAAATTCGTATGCAATGTCTGTGTTTCATCGTCAATAAGAAGGTCCAAGGGATACAGTAAACCTGAAGTGAAGCATCGGAAACTAAACCTGGACTCACAGGAGAGGTTCAAATCATAGAAAGTTAGAGTGTCACTCCTCTTGTACTTAAGCCGGCATTGTGCCTTTTGAACTTAGTTCCGATGCGAATTCTGTGTTCCATGGCCAATAAGAAGGTCTAAGGGATACAGTAAACCTGAAGTTAAGCATCGGAATCTAAAACTGGACTCACAGGAGAGGTTAAAATGACAGAAAGTTAGAGTGTCACTCCTCTTTTACTTAAGTCGGCATTGTGACTTTTGTATTAAATTCAGATGCAATTTCTGTGTTTCATCGTCAATAAGAAGGTCGAAGGGAACAGTAAACCTAAAGTTAAGCATCGGAATCTAAAACTGGACTCACAGGAGAGGTTCAAATCATAGAAAGTTAGAGTGTCAGTCCTCTTTTACTTAAGTCGGTATTGTGCCCCTTGTATTAAATTCGGATGAAATTTCTGTGTTTCATCGTCAATAAGAAGATCCAAGGGATACAGTAAACCTTAAGTGAAGCATCGGAATCTGAAACTGGACTCACAGGAGAGGTTAAAATCATAGAATGTTAGAGTGTCAGTCCTCTTCTACCTAGGTCGGCATTGAGCCTATTGTATTAAATTCGCATGCAATTTCTGTGTTTCATCGTCAATAAGAAGGTTCAAGGGATACAGTAAACTTGAAGTAAAGCATCGGAATCTAAAATTGGACTTACAGGAGAGGTTCAAATCATAGGAAGTTTGTGTGTCAGTCCTCTTTCACTTAAGTCGGCATTGTGCCTTTTGTATTAAATTCCGATGCAATTTCTGTGTTTCATCGTCAACAAGAAGGTCCTAGGCATACAGTAAAGCTGAAGTGAATCATCGGAATCTGAAACTGGGCTCACAGGAGAGGTTCAAATCATATAAAGTTAGAGTGTCAGTCCTCTTTTACTTAAGTCGGCATTGTGCGTTTGGTATTTAATTCCGATGCAATCACTGTGTTTCATCGTCAATAAGAAGGTGCAAGGTATACAGTAAACCTGAAGTGAAGCATCGGAATCTTAAACTGGACTCACAGGAGAGGTTCAAATCTTAGAAAGTTAGAATGTCAGTCCTCTTGTACTTAAGTCGACATTGTGCATTTGTATTAAATTCGAAAGCAATTTCTGTGTTTCATCGTCAATATCAAGGTCCAAGGGATACAGTAAACCTGAAGTGAAGCATCGGAATCTAAAACTGGACTTATAGGTGAGGTTCAAATCATAGAAACTTTGTGTGTCAGTCCTCTTTTACTTAAGTCGGCTTTGTGCGTTTTGTATTAAATTCCGATGCAATTTCTGTGTTTCATCGTCAGTAAGAAGGTCCAAGGTATACAGTAAACATGAAGTGAAGCATCGGAATCTAAAACTGGACTCACAGAAGAGGTTCAAATCATATGAAGTTAGAGTGTCAGTCCTCTTTTACTTAAGTCGGCATTGTGCATTTTGTATTAAATTAAGATGCAATTTCTGTGTTTCATCGTCAATAAGAAGGTGCAAGGTATACAGTCAACCTGAAGTGAAGCATCGGAATCTAAAACTGGACCCACAGGAGAGGTTCATGTCATAGAAAGTGAGAGTGTCAGTTCTCTTGTACTTAAATCGGCATTGTGCCTTTTGAATTTAATTCCGATGCAATTTCTGAGTTTCATCGTCATTAAGAAGGTGCAAGGTATACAGTAAACCTGAAGTGAAGCATCGGAATCTAAAACTGGAATCACAGGAGAGGTTCAAAGCATAGAAAGTGAGAGTGTCAGTCCACTTGTACTCAAGTCGGCATAGTGCCATTTGTAATAAATTCGGAAGCAATTTCTGTGTTTCGTCGTCAATAAGAAGGTCCAAGGGATACTGTAAACCTGAAATGAAGCATCGGAATCTAAAACTGGACTCACAGGAGAGATTCAAATCATAGAAAGTTAGAGTGTCACTCCTCTTGTGCTTAAGTCGGTAGTGTGCCTTTTGTATTAAATTCGGTTGCAATTTCTGTGTTTCATCGTCAATAAGAAGGTCCAAGGATACAGTAAAACTTAAGTGAATAATCGGAATCTAAAACTTTACTCGCAAGAGAGGTTCAAATTATAGAATGTTATAGTGTCAATCCTCTTTTACTTAAGTCGGCATTGTGACTTTTGTATTAAATTCGGATGCAATTTCTGTGTTTCATCGTCAATAAGAAGGTCGAAGGGATACAGTAAACCTAAAGTTAAGCATCGGAATCTAAAACTGGACTCACAGGAGAGGTTCAAATCATAGAAAGTTAGAGTGTCACTCCTCTTTTACTTAAGTCGGTATTGTGCCCCTTGTATTAAACTCGGATGAAATTTCTGTGTTTCATCGTCAATAAGAAGATCCAAGGGATACAGTAAACCTTAAGTGAAGCATCGGAATCTGAAACTGGACTCACAGGAGAGGTTAAAATCATAGAATGTTAGAGTGTCAGTCCTCTTCTACCTAGGTCGGCATTGAGCCTATTGTATTAAATTCGCATGCAATTTCTGTGTTTCATCGTCAATAAGAAGGTTCAAGGGATACAGTAAACTTGAAGTAAAGCATCGGAATCTAAAACTGGACTTACAGGAGAGGTTCAAATCATAGGAAGTTTGTGTGTCAGTCCTCTTTCACTTAAGTCGGCATTGTGCCTTTTGTATTAAATTCCGATGCAATTTCTGTGTTTCATCGTCAACAAGAAGGTCCTAGGTATACAGTAAAGCTGAAGTGAATCATCGGAATCTGAAACTGGGCTCACAGGAGAGGTTCAAATCATATAAAGTTAGAGTGTCAGTCCTCTTTTACTTAAGTCGGCATTGTGCATTTGGTATTCAATTCCGATGCAATCACTGTGTTTCATCGTCAATAAGAAGGTGCAAGGTATACAGTAAACCTGAAGTGAAGCATCGGAATCTTAAACTGGACTCACAGGAGAGGTTCAAATCTTAGAAAGTTAGAATGTCAGTCCTCTTGTACTTAAGTCGACATTGTGCATTTGTATTAAATTCGAAAGCAATTTCTGTGTTTCATCGTCAATAACAAGGTCCAAGGGATACAGTAAACCTGAAGTGAAGCATCGGAATCTAAAACTGGACTTATAGGTGAGGTTCAAATCATAGAAACTTTGTGTGTCAGTCCTCTTTTACTTAAGTCGGCTTTGTGCGTTTTGTATTAAATTCCGATGCAATTTCTGTGTTTCATCGTCAGTAAGAAGGTCCAAGGTATACAGTAAACATGAAGTGAAGCATCGGAATCTAAAACTGGACTCACAGAAGAGGTTCAAATCATATGAAGTTAGAGTGTCACTCCTCTTGTACTTAAGCCGGTAGTGTGCCTTTTGTATTAAATACGGGTGCAGTTTCTGTGTTTCATCGTCAATATGAAGGTCCTAGGGATACGTTAATCCTGAAGTGAAGCATCGGAATCTAAAACTGGACTCACAGGAGAGGTTCAAATCATAGAAAGTAAGAGTGTCAGTCCTCTTGTACTTAAGTCGGTAGTGTGCCTTTTGTATTAAATTCGGTTGCAATTTCTGTGTTTCATCGTCAATAAGAAGGTCCAAGGGATACAGTAAAACTTAAGTGAATAATCGGAATCTAAAACTTTACTCGCAAGGAGAGGTTCAAATTATAGAATGTTATAGTGTCAATCCTCTTTTACTTAAGTCGGCATTCTGCTTTTTGTATTAAATTCGGATGCAATATCTGTGTTTCATCGTCAATAAGAAGGTCCAAGGGATACAGTAAACCTGAAGTGAAGCATCAGAATCTAAAACTGGACTCACAGGAGTGGTTAAAATCATAGAAAGTTAGAGTGTCAATCCTCTTTTACTTAAGGCGGCATTGTGCCTTTTGTATGAAATTTCGATGCAATATCGGTGCTTCCTCGTCAATAAGGAGGTGCAAGGTATACAAAAAACCTATGTGAAGCATCGGAATCTAAAACTGGACTCACAGGAGAGATTCAAATCATAGAAATTGAGAGAGTCAGTGCTCTTGTACTTAAGTCGGCATTGTGCCATTTGTATTACATTCAGATGCAACTTCTGTGTTTCATCGTCAATAAGAAGGTCCGAGGGATACAGTAAACCTGAAGTGAAGCATCGGAATCTAAACCTGGACTCACAGGAGAGGTTCAAATCATAGAAAGTTAGAGTGTCAGTCCTCTTGTATTTAAGTTGGCATTGTGACATTTGTATTAAATTCTAATGCAATTTCTGTGTTTCATCGTCAATAAGATGGTCTAAGGGATACAGTAAACCTTAAGTGAAGCATCGGAATCTGAAACTGGACTCACAGGAGAGGTTCAAATCATAGAATGTTAGAGTGTCAATCCTCTTTTACTTAAGTCGGCATTGTGCCTATTGTATTAAATTCGGATGCAATTTCTGTGTTTCATCGTCAATAAGAAGGTTCAAGGTATACAGTAAACCTGAAGTAAAGCATCGGAATTTAAAACTGGACTTACAGGAGAGGTTCAAATCATAGGAAGTTTGTGTGTCAGTCCTCTTTTACTTAAGTCGGCATTGTGTCTTTTGTATTAAATTCCGATACAATTTCTGTGTTTCATCGTCAGCAAGAAGGTCCAAGGTATACAGTAAACCTGATATGAAGCATCGGAATCTAAAACTGGTCTCACAGGAGAGGTTCAAATCATATAAAGTTAGAGTGTCAGTCCTCTTTTACTTAAGTCGGCATTGTGCATTTTGTATTACATTCCGTTGCAATTTCTGTGTTTCATCGTCAATAAGAAGGTGCAAGGTATACAGTAAACCTGAAGGGAAGCATCGGAATCTAAACCTGGACTCACAGGAGAGGTTCAAATCATAGAAAGTTAGAGTGTCAGTCCTCTTGTACTTAAGTTGGCATTGTGACATTTGTATTAAGTTCTAATGCAATTTCTGTGTTTCATCGTCAATATGAGGGTCCTAGGGATACATTAATCCTGAAGTGAAACATCGGAATCTAAAACTGGACTCACAGGAGAGGTTCAAATCATAGAAAGTAAGACTGTCAGACCTCTTGTACTTAAGCCGGCATTGTGCCTTTTGAATTTAGTTCCGATGCAAATTCTGTGTTTCATCGTCAATAAGATGGTCTAAGGGATACAGTAAAACTTAAGTGAAGCATCGGAATCTGAAACTGGACTCACAGGAGAGGTTCAAATCATAGAATGTTAGAGTGTCAATCCTCTTTTACTTAAGTCGGCATTGTGCCTATTGTATTAAATTCGGATGCAATTTCAGTGTTTCATCGTCAATAAGAAGGTTCAAGGTATACAGTAAACCTGAAGTAAAGCATCGGAATTTAAATCTGGACTTACAGGAGAGGTTCAAATCATAGGAAGTTTGTGTGTCAGTCCTCTTTTACTAAAGTCGGCATTGTGCCTTTTGTATTAGATTCCGATACAGTTTCTGTGTTTCATCGTCAGCAAGAAGGTCCAAGGTATACAGTAAACCTGAAGTGAAGCATCGTAATCTAAAACTGGACTCACAGGAGAGGTTCAAATCATAGAAAGTGAGAGTGTCAGTCGTCTTGTACTTAAGTCGGCATTGTGCCTTTGGTATTAAATTCGGATTCAAATTCTGTGTTTCATTGTCAATAAGAAGGTGTAAGGTATACAGTTAACCTGAAGTTAAGCATCGGAATCTAAAACTGGACTCACGGGGAGAGGCTCAAATCATAGAAAGTTAGAGTGTCAGTCCTCTTGCATTTAAGTTGGCATTGTCACATTTGTATTAAATTCTAATGCAATTTCTGTGTTTCATCGTCAATATGAAAGTCCTAGGGATACATTAATCCTGAAGTGAAGCATCGGAATGTAAAACTGGACTCACAGGAGAGTTTCAAATCATAAAAAGTAAGAGTGTCAGTCCTCTTGTACTTAAGCCGGCATTGTGCCTTTTGAAGTTAGTTCCGATGCCAATTCAGTGTTTCATCGTCAATAAGAAGGTCCAAGGGATACAGTAAACCTTAAGTGAAGCATCGGAATCTAAAACTGGACTCACACGAGAGGTTCAAATCATAGAATGTTAGAGTGTCAGTCCTCTTTTAATTAAGTCGGCATTGTGCCTATTGGATTAAATTCGGATGCAATTTCTGTGTTTCATCGTCAATAAGAAGGTCCAAGGGATACAGTAAACCTGAAGTGAAGCATCGGAATCTAAAACTGGACATACAGGAGAGGTTCAAATCATAGAAAGTTTGTGTGTCAGTCCTCATCTACTTAAGTCGGCATTGTGCCATTTGTATTAAATTCCGATGCAATTTCTGTGTTTCATCGTCAATAAGAAGGTCCAAGGTATACAGTAAACCTGAAGTGAAGCATCAGAATCTAAAACTAGTCTCACAGGAGAGGTTCAAATCATATAAAGTTAGAGTGTCAGTCCTCTTTTACTTAAGTCGGCATTGTGTATTTTGTATTAAATTCCGATGCAATTTCTGTGTTTCATCGTCAATAAAGAGGTCCAAGGTATACAGTAAACCTGAGGTGAAGCATCGGAATCTAAAACTGGACTCACAGGAGAGGTTCAAGTCATAGAAAGTGAGTGTGTCAGTCCTCTTGTACTTAAGTCGACATTGTGCCTTTTGAATCTAATTCCGATGCAATTTCTGTGTTTCATCGTCATTAAGAAGGTGCAAGGTATAAAGTAAACCTGAAGTGAAGCGTCGGAATCTAAAACTGGATTCACAGGAGTGGTTCAAAGCATAGAAAGTGAGAGCGTCAGTCCTCTTGTACTCAAGTCGGCATAGTGCCATTTGTATTAAATTAGGATGCAATTTCTGTGTTTCATCGTCAATTAGAAGGTCCAAGGGATACTGTAAACCTGAAATGAAGCATCGGAATCTAAAACTGGACTCACAGGAGAGATTCAAATCATAGAAAGTTAGAGTGTCACTCCTCTTGTACCTAAGTCGGTAGTGTGCATTTTGAATTAAATTCGGGTGCAATTTCTGTGTTTCATCGTCAATAAGAAGGTCCAAGGTATACAGTAAACCTGAAGTGAAGCATCGGAATCTAAAACTGGACTCACAGGAGAAGTTCAAATCATATAAAAATAGAGTGTCAGTCCTCTTTTACTTAAGTCGGCATTGTGCATTTTGTATTAAATTCCGCTGCTATTTCTGTGTTTCATCGTCAATAAGAAGGTGCAAGGTATACAGTAAACCTGAAGTGAAGCATTTGAATCTAAAACTGGACTCACAGGAGAGGTTCAAGTCATAGAAAGTGAGAGTTTCAGTCCTCTTGTACTTAAGTCGGCATTGTGAGGTTTGAATTTAATTCCGATGCAATTTCTGTGTTTCATCGTCATTAAGAAGGTGCGAAGTATACAGTAAACCTGAAGTGAAGCATCAGAATCTAAAACTGGAAACACAGGAGAGGTTCAAAGCATGGAAAGTGAGAGTGTCAGTCCTCTTGTACTTAAGTTGGCATTGTGAATTTTGTAATAAATTTGGATGCAATTTCTGTGTTTCATCGTCAATAAGAAGGTCCAAGGGATACAGAAAACCTGAAGTGAAGCATCGGAATCTACAACTGGAATCACAGGAGAGGTTCAAATCATAGAAAGTGAGAGTGTCAGTCCTCTTCTAATTAAGTCGGCATTGAGCCTTTTGTATTAAATTCCGGTGCAATATCTGTGTTTCATCGTCAATACGAAGGTACAAGGTATACAGTAAACCTGAAGTGAAGCATCGGAATCTAAAACTGGACTCACAGGAGAGGTTCAAATCATAGAAAGTGAGAGTGTCAGTCCTCATGTACTCAAGTCGGCATAGTGCCATTTGTATTAAATTCGGATGCAATTTCTGTGTTTCATCGTCAATAAGAAGGTCCAAGGGATACTGTAAACCTGAAATGAAGCATCGGAATGTAAAATGGGACTCACAGGAGAGATTCAAATCATAGAAAGTTAGAGTGTCAGTCCTCTTGTGCTTAAGTCGGAAGTGTGCCATTTGTATTAAATTCGGATGCAATTTCTGTGTTTCATCGTCAATAAGAAGGTCCAAGGGATACAGTAAACCTTAAGTGAATCATCGGAATCTTAAACTGGACTCGCAGGAGAGGTTCAAATCATAGAATGTTAGAGTGTCAATCCTCTTTTACTTAAGTCGGCATTCTGACTTTTGTATTAAGTTCGGATGCAATTTATGTGTTTCATCGTCAATAAGATGGTCCAAGGGATGCAGTAAACCCGAAGTGAAGCATCAGAATCTAAAACTGGACTCACAGGAGAGGCTCAAATCTCAGAAAGTTAGAGTGTCAGTCCTCTTGCACTTAAGTCGGCATTGTGCCTTTTGAATTTAATTCCGATGCAATTTCTGAGTTTCATCGTCAATAAGAAGGTGCAAGGTATACAGTAAACCTGAAGTGAAGCATCGGAATCTTAAACTGGACTCACAGGAGAGGTTCAAATCATAGAAAGTGAGAGTGTCAGGAATTTTTTACTTCAGTCGACATTGTGCCTTTTGTATTAAATTCGGATGCAATTTCTGTGTTTCATCGTCAATAAGAGGGTCCAAGGGATACAGTAAATCTGAAGTGAAGCAACGGAATCTAAAACTGGACTCACTGGAGAGGTTCAAATCATAGAAAGTGAGAGTGTCAGTCCTCTTGTACTTAAGTCGGCATTGTGACTTTTGTATTAAATTCGGATGCAAATTCTGTGTTTCATTGTCAATAAGAAGGTCCAAGGGATACAGTAAACCAGAAGAGAAGCATCGGAATATAAAACTGGACTCACAGGAGAGGTTCAAGTCATAGAAAGTGAGAGTGTCAGTCCAATTGTACTTAAGTCGGCATTGTGGATTTTGAATTTAATTCCGATGCAATTTCTGTGTTCCATCGTCAATACGAAGGTCGAAGGTATACAGTAAACCTGAAGTTAAGCATCGGAATCTAAAACTGGACTCACAGGAGAGGTTCAAATCACAGAAAGGTAGAGTGTCAGTCCTCTTGTACTTAAGTTGGCATTGTTACATTTGTATTAAATTCTAATGCAATTTCCGTGTTTCATCGTCAATATGAAGGTCCTAGGGATACATTAATCCTGAAGTGAAGAATCGGAATTCAAAAGTGGACTCACAGGGGAGGTTCAAATCATAGAAAGTAAGAGTGTCAGTCCTCTTGTACTTAAGCCGGCATTGTGCCGTTTGAATTTAATTCCGATGCAATTTCTGTGTTTCGTCGTCAATAAGAAGGTGCGAGGGATACAGTAAACCTTAAGTGAAGCATCGGAATCTAAAACTGGACTCACAGGAGTGGGTCAAATCATAGAATTTTAGAGTGTCAGTCCTCTTTTACTTAAGTCGGCATTGTGCCTATTGTATTAAATTCGGATGCAATTTCTGTGTTTCATCGTCAATAAGAAGGTCCAAGGGATACAGTAAAGCTGAAGTGAAGCATCGGAATCTAAAACTGGACTTACAGGAGAGGTTCAAATCATAGAAAGTTTGTGTGTCAGTCCTCTTTTACTTAAGTCGGCATTGTGCCTTTTGCATTAAATTCCGATGCAATTTCTGTGTTTCATCGTCAATAAGAAGGTCCAAGGTATACAGTAAACCTGAAGTGAAGCATCGGAATCTAAAACTGGACTCACAGGAGTGGTTCAAATCACATAAAGTTAGAGTGTCAGTCCTCTTTTACTTAAGTTGGCATTGTGCATTTTGGATTAAATTCCGATGCCATTTCTGTGTTTCATCGTCAATAAGAAGGTGTAAGGTATACAGTAAACCTGAAGTGAAGCATCTGAATCTAAAACTAGACTCACAGGAGACGTTCAAGTCATAGAAAGTGAGAGTGTCAGTCCTCTTGTACTTAAGTCGGCATTGTGCCGTTTGAATTTAATTCCGATGCAATATCTGTGTTTCATCGTCATTAAGAAGGTGCGAGGTATACAGTAAACCTGAAGTGAAGCATAGGAATCTTAAGCTGGAATCACAGTAGAGGTTCAAAGCATAGAAAGTTAGAGTGCCAGTCCTCTTGTACTTAAGTTGCCATTGTGATTTTTGTAATAAATTTGGATGCAATTTCTGTGTTTCATCGTCAATAAGAAGGTCCAAGGGATACAGAAAACCTGAAGTGAAGCATCGGAATCTACAACTGGACTCACAGGAGAGGTTCAAATCATAGAAAGTTAGAGTGTCAGTCCTCTTGTAATTAAGTCGGCATTGTGCCTTTTGTATTTAATTCCGATGCAATATCTGTGTTTCATCGTCAATAAGAAGGTCCAAGGTGTACAGTAAACCTGAAGTGAAGCATCAGAATCTAAAACTGGACTCACAGGAGAGGTTCAAATCATAGAAAGTGAGAGTGTCAGTCCTCTTGTACTCAAGTCGGCATAGTGCCATTTGTATTAAATTCGGATGCAATTTCTGTGTTTCATCGTCAATAATATGGTCCAAGGGATACTGTAAACCTGAAATGAAGCATCGGAATGTAAAACGGGACTCACAGGAGAGATTCAAATCATAGAAAGCTAGAGTGTCACTCCTCTTGTGCTTAAGTCGGTAGTGTGCCTTTTGTATTAATTTCGAATGCAATTTCTGTGTTTCATCGTCAATAAGATGGTCCAAGGGATACAGTAAACCTGAAGTGAAGCATCAGAATCTAAAACTGGACTCACAGGAGTGGTTCAAATCATAGAAAGTCAGTGTGTCAATCCTCTTGTACTTAAGTCGGCATTGTGCCTTTTGTATTAAATTCCGATGCAATATCTGTGTTTCATCGTCAATAAGGAGGTGCAAGGTATACAGTAAACCTAATGTGAAGCATCGTATTCTAAAACTTGACTCACAGGAGAGGTTCAAATCATAGAAATTGTGAGTGTCAGTGCTCTTGTACTTAAGTCGGCATTGTGCCATTTGTATTACATTCGGTTGCAACTTCTGTGTTTCATCGTCAATAAGAAGGTCCAAGGGATACAGTAAACCTGAAGTGAAGCATCGGAGTCTAAACCTGGACTCACAAGAGAGGTTCAAATCATAGAAAATTAGAGTGTCAGTCCTCTTGTACTTAAGTTGGCATTGTGACATTTGTATTAAATTCTAATGCAATTTCTGTGTTTTATCGTCAATATGAGGGTTCTAGGGATACATTAATCCTGAAGTGAAACATCGGAATCTAAAACTGGACTCACAGGAGAGGTTCAAATCATAGAAAGTAAGAGTGTCAGTCCTCTTGTACTTAAGCCGGCATTGTGCTTTTTGAATTTAGTTACGATGCAAATTCTGTGATTCATCGTCAATAAGAAGGTCTAAAGGATACAGTAAACCTCAAGTGAAGCATCGGAATCTGAAACTGGACTCACAGGAGAGGTTCAAATAATAGAAAGTGAGAGTGTCAGTAATTTTTTACTTCAGTCGACATTGTGCCTTTTGTATTAAATTCGAATGCAATTTCTGCGTTTCATCGTCAATAAGAGGGTCTAAGGGATGCAGTAAACCTGAAGTGAGGCATCGGAATCTAAAACTGGACTCACAGGTGAGGTTCAAGTCATAGAAAGTCAGGGTGTCTGTCCCCTTGTACTTAAGTCGGCATTGTGCCTTTTCAATTTAATTCCGATGGAATTTCTGTGTTTCATCGTCAATACGAAGGTCCGAGGTATACAGTAAACCTGAAGTTATGCATCGGAATCTAAAACTGGACTCACAGGAGAGGTTGAAATCATAGAATGTTAGAGTGTCAGTCCTCTTTTACATAAGTCGGCATTGTGCCTATTGTATTAAATTCGGATGCAATTTCTGTGTTTCATCGTCAATAAGAAGGTCCAAGGGATACAGTAAACCTGAAGTGAAGCATCGGAATCTAAAACTGGACTTACAGGAGAGGTTCAAATCATAGAAAATTTGTGTGTCAGTCCTCTTTTACTTAAGTCGGCATTGTGTATTTTGTATTAAATTCCGATGCAAATTCTGTGTTTCATCGTCAATAAGAAGGTGCAAGGTATACAGTAAACCTGAAGTGAAGCATCGGAATCTAAAACTGGTCTCACAGGACAGGTTCAAGTCACAGAAAGTGAGAGTGTCAGTCCTCTTGTACTTAAGTCGGCATTGTGACTTTTGTATTAAATTCGGATCCAATTTCTGTGTTTCATTGTCAATAAGAAGGTCCAAGGGATGCAGTAAACCTGAAGTGAAGCATCGGAATCTAAAACTGGACTCACAGGAGAGATTCAAGTCATAGAAAGTGAGAGTTTCAGTCCCATTGTACTTAAGTCGGCATTGTGCCTTTTAAATTTAATTCCGATGCAAATGCTGTGTTTCATCGTCAATACGAAGGTCGAAGGTATACAGTAAACCTGAAGTTAAGCATCGGAATCTAAAACTGGACTCACAGGAGAGGTTCAAAGCACAGAAGGTTAGAGTGTCAGTCCTCTTGTACTTAAGTTGGCATTGTGACATTTGTATTAAATTCTAATGCAATTTTTGTGTTTCATCGTCAATATGAAGGTCCTAGGGATACATTTATCCTAAAGTGAAGCATCGGAATCTAAAACTGGACTCACAGGAGAGGTTCAAATCATAGAAAGTAAGAGTGTCAGTCCTCTTGTACTTAAGCCGGCATTGTGCCTTTTGAATTTAGTTCCGATGCAAATTCTGTGTTTCATCGTCAATAAGAAGGTCCAAGGGATACAGTAAACCTTCAGTGAAGCATCGGAATCTAAAACTCGACTCACAGGAGAGGTTCAATTCATAGAATGGTAGAGTGTCAGTCCTGTTTTACTTAAGTCGGCATTGTGCCAATTGTATTAAATGAGGATGCAATTTCTGTGTTTCATCGTCAATAAGAAGGTCCAAGGGATACAGTAAACCTGAAGTGAAGCATCGGAATCTAAAACTGGACTTACAGGAGAGGTTCAAATCATAGAAAGTTTGTGTGTCAGTTCTCTTTTACTTAAGTCGGCATTGTGCGTTTTGTATTAAATTCCGATGCAATTTCTGTGTTTCATCGTCAATAAGAAGGTCCAAGGTATACAGTAAACCTGAAGTGAAGCATCGGTATCTAAAACTGGACTCACAGGAGAGGTTCAAATCATATAAAGTTAGAGAGTCAGTCCTCTTATACTTAAGTGGGCATTGTGCATTTCGTATTAAATTCCAATGCAATTACTGTGTTTCATCGTCAATAAGAAGGTGCAAGGTATACAGTAAACCTGAAGTGAAGCATCGGAATCTAAAACTGGACTCACAGGAGAGGTACAAGACATAGAAAGTGAGAGTGTCAGTCCTCTTTTACTTAAGTCGGCATTGTGCCTTTTGAATTTAATTCCGATGCAATTTCTGTGTTTCATCGTCATTAAGAAGGTGCAAGGTATACAGTAAACCTGAAGTGAAGCATCGGAATCTAAAACTGGAATCACAGGAGAGGTTCAAAGCATAGAATGTGAGAGTGTCAGTCCTTTTTTTCTTAAGTTGCCACTGTGATTTTTGTAATAAATGTAGATGCAATTTCTGTGTTTCATCGTCAATAAGAAGGTCCAAGGGATACAGTAAACCTTAAGTGAAGCATCGGAATGTAAAACTGGACTCGCAGGAGAGGTTCAAATCATAGAATGTTAGAGTGTCAATCCACTTTAACTTAAGTCGGCATTCTGCCTTTTGTATTAATTTCGGATGCAATTTCTGTGTTTCATCGTCAATAAGAAGGTCCAAGGGATAAAGTAAACCTGAAGTGAAGCATCAGAATCTAAAACTGGACTCACAGGAGAGGTTCAAATCATAGAAAGTTAGAGTGTCAGTCCTCTTGCACTTAAGTCGGCATTGTGCCTTTTGAATTTAATTCCGATGCTATTTCTGAGTTTCATCGTAAATAAGAAAGTGCAAGGTATACAGTAAACCTGAAGTGAAGCATCGGAATCTAAAACTGGACTCACAGGAGAGGTTCAAATCATAGAAAGTGAGAGTGTCAGGAATTTTTTACTTCAGTCGACATTGTGCCTTTTGTATTAAATTCGGATGCAATTTCTCTGTTTCATCGTCAATAAGAGCGTCCAAGGTATACAGTAATTCTGAAGTGAAGCATCGGAATCTAAAACTGGACTCACAGGAGAGGTTCAAATCATAGAAGGTGAGAGTGTCAGTCGTCCTGTACATAAGTGGGCATTGTGCCTTTTGTAATAAATTCGGATGCAAATTCTGTGTTTCATTGTCAATAAGAAGGTCCAAGGGATACAGTAAACCTGAAGTGAAGCATCGGAATCTAAAACTGGACTCACAGGTGAGGTTCAAGTCATAGAAAGTCAGAGTGTATGTCCCCTTGTACTTAAGTCGGCATTGTGCCTTTTGAATTTAATTCCGATGGAATTTCTGTGTTTCATCGTCAATACGAAGGTCCGAGGTATACAGTAAACCTGAAGTTATGCATCGGAATCTAAAACTGGACTCACAGGAGAGGTTCAAATCATAGAATGTTAGAGTGTCAGTCCTCTTTTACATAAGTCGGCATTGTGCCTATTGTATTAAATTCGGATGCAATTTCTGTGTTTCATCGTCAATAAGAAGGTCCAAGGGATACAGTAAACCTGAAGTGAAGCATCGGAATCTAAAACTGGACTTACAGGAGAGGTTCAAATCATAGAAAATTTGTGTGTCAGTCCTCTTTTACTTAAGTCGGCATTGTGTAGTTTGTATTAAATTCCGATGCAAATTCGGTGTTTCATCGTCAATAAGAAGGTGCAAGGTATACAGTAAACCTGAAGTGAAGCATCGGAATCTAAAAGTGGACTCACAGGACCGGTTCAAGTCATAAAAAGTGAGAGTGTCAGTCCTCTTGTACTTAAGTCGGCATTGTGACTTTTGTATTAAATTCGGATACAATTACTGTGTTTCATTGTCAATAAGAAGGTCCAACGGATACAGTAAACCTGAAGTGAAGCATCGGAATCTAAAACTGGACTCACAGGAGAGGTTCAAATCATATAAAGTTAGAGTGTCAGTCCTCTTATACTTAAGTGGGCATTGTGCATGTCGTATTAAATTCCGATGCAATTTCTGTGTTTCATCGTCAATAAGAAGGTCCAAGGGATACAGTAAACCTGAAGCGAAGCATCGGAATCTAAAACTCGACTCACAGGAGAGGTTCAATTCGTAGAATGGTAGAGTGTCAGTCCTCTTTTACTTAAGTCGGCATTGTGCCTATTGTATTAAATGAGGATGCAATTTCTGTGTTTCATCGTCAATAAGAAGGTCCAAGGGATACAGTAAACCTGAAGTGAAGCATCGGAATCTAAAACTGGACTTACAGGAGAGGTTCAAATCATAGAAAGTTTGTGTGTCAGTTCTCTTTTACTTAAGTCGGCATTGTGCGTTTTGTATTAAATTCCGATGCAATTTCTGTGTTTCATCGTCAATAAGAAGGTCCAAGGTATACAGTAAACCTGAAGTGGAGCATCGGAAACAAAAACTGGACTCACAGGAGAGGTTCAAATCATATAAAGTTAGAGTGTCAGTCCTCTTATACTTAAGTGGGCATTGTGCATTTCGTATTAAATTCCGATGCAATATCTGTGATTCATCGTCAATAAGAAGGTGCAAGGTATACATTAAACCTGAAGTGAAGCATCGGAATCTAAAACTGGACTCACAGGAGAGGTTCAAGTCATAGAAAGTGAGAGTGTCAGTCCTCTTGTACTTAAGTCGGCATTGTGCCTTTTGAATATAATTCCGATGCAATTTCTGTGTTTCATCGTCATTAAGAAGGTGCAAGGTATACAGTAAACCTGAAGTGAAGCATCGGAATCTAAAACCAGAATCACAGGAGAGGTTCAAAGCATAGAATGTGAGAGTGTCAGTCCTTTTGTACTTAAGTTGCCATTGTGATTTTTGTAATAAATGTAGATGCAATTTCTGTGTTACATCGTCAATAAGAAGGTCCAAGGGATACAGTAAACTTTAAGTGAAGCATCGGAATCTAAAACTGGACTCGCAGGAGAGGTTCAAATCATAGAATGTTAGAGTGTCAATCCTCTTTTACTTAAGTCGGCATTCTGCCTTTTGTATTAAATTCGGATGCAATTTCTGTGTTTCATCGTCAATAAGAAGGTCCAAGGGATACAGTAAACCTGAAGTGAAGCATCAGAATCTTAAACTGGACTCACAGGAGAGGTTCAAATCATAGAAAGTTAGAGTGTCAGTCCTCTTGCACTTAAGTCGGCATTGTGCCTTTTGAATTTAATTCCGATGCTATTTCTGAGTTTCATCGTCAATAAGAAGGTGCAAGGTATACAGTAAACCTGAAGTGAAGCATCGGAATCTAAAACTGGACTCACAGGAGAGGTTCAAATCATAGAAAGTGAGAGTGTCAGGAATTTTTTACTTCAGTCGACATTGTGACTTTTGTATTAAATTCGGATGCAAAATCTGTGTTTCATTGACAATAAGAAGGTCCAAGGGATACAGTAAACCTGAAGAGAAGCATCGGAATCTAAAACTAGACTCACAGGAGGGGTTCAAGTCATAGAAAGTGAGAGGGTCAGTCCCCTTGTACTTAAGTCGGCATTGGGGCTTTTGAATTTATTCCCATGCAATTTCTGAGTTTCATCGTCAAAAAGAAGGTGCAAGGTATACAGTAAACCTGAAGTGAACCATCGGAATCTTAAACTGGACTCACAGGAGAGGTTCAAATCATAGAAAGTGAGAGTGTCAGTCCTCTTATACTCAAGTCGGCATAGTGCCATTTGTATTAAATTCGGATGCAATTTCTGTGTTTCATCGTCAATAAGAAGGTCCAAGGGATACTGTAAACCTGAAATGAAGCATCGGAATCTAAAACTGGACTCACAGGAGAGATGAAAATCATAGAAAGTTAGAGTGACACTCCTCTTGTACTTAAGTCGGTAGTGTGCCTTTTGTATTAAATTTGGGTGCAATTTCTGTGTTTCATCGTCAATAAGAAGGTCCAAGGGATACTGTAAACCTTAAGTGAAGCATCGGAATCTAAAACTGGACTCGCAGGTGAGGTTCAAATCATAGAATGTTAGAGTGTCAATCCTCTTTTACTTAAGTCGGCATTCTGCCTTTTGTATTAAATTCGGATGCAATTTCTGTGTTTCATCGTCAATAAGAAGGTCCAAGGGATACAGTAAACCTGAAGTGAAGCACCAGAATCTAAAACTGGACTCACAGGAGAGGTTCAAATCATAGAAAGTTAGAGTGATAGTCCTCTTGCACTTAAGTCGGCATTGTGCCTTTTGAATTTAATTCCGATCAATTTCTGAGTTTCATCGTCAATAAGAAGGTGCAAGGTATACAGTAAACCTGAAGTGAAGCATCGGAATCTTAACCTGGACTCACAGGAGAGGTTCAAATCATTGAAAGTGAGAGTGTCAGGAATTTTATACTTCAGTCGACATTGTGCCTTTTGTATTAAATTCGGATGCAATTTCTGTGTTTCATCGTCAATAAGAGGGTCCAAGGGATACAGTAAATCTGAAGTGAAGCATCGGAATCTAAAACTGGACTCACAGGAGAGGTTCAAATCATAGAAAGTGAGAGTGTCAGTCCCCTTGTACTTAAGTCGGCATTGTGACTTTTGTATTAAATTCGGATGCAAATTCTGTGTTTCATTGTCAATAAGAAGGTCCAAGGGATACAGTAAACCCGAAGAGAAGCATCGGAATCTAAAACTGGACTCACAGGAGAGTTTCAAGTCATAGAAAGTGAGAGTGTCAGTCCCCTTGTACTTAAGTCGGCATTGTGGCTTTTGAATTTAATTCCGATGAAATTTCTGTGTTACATCGTCAATACGAAGGTCCAAGGTATACAGTAAACCTGAAGTTAAGCATCGGAATCTAAAACTGGACTCACAGGAGAGGTTCAAATCACAGAAAGTTAGAGTGTCATTCCTCTTGTACTTAAGTTGGTATTGTGACATTTGTATTAAATTCTAATGCAATTTCTGTGTTTCATCGTCAATATGAAGGTCCTTGTGATACATTAATCCTGAAGTGAAGCATCGGAATCTAAAACTGGACTCACAGGAGAGGTTCAAATCATAAAAAGTAAGAGTGTCAGACCTCTTGTACTTAAGCCGGCATTGTGCCTTTTGAATTTAGTTCCGATGCAAATTCTGTGTTTCATCGTCAATAAGAAGGTCCAAGGGATACAGTAAACCTTAAGTGAAGCATCGGAATCTAAAACTGGACTTACAGGAGGGGTTCAAATCATAGAAAGTTTGTGTGTGAGTCCTCTTTTACTTAAGTCGGCATTGTGCCTTTTGTATTAAATTCCGATGCAATTTCTGTGTTTCATCGTCAATAAGAAGGTTCAAGGTATACAGTAAACCTGAAGTGAAGCATCGGAATCTTAAACTGGACTCACAGGAGAGGTTCAAATCATATAAAGTTAGAGTGTCAGTCCTCTTTTACTTAAGTCGGCATTGTGCATTTTGTAATACATTCCGATGCCATTTCTGTGTTTCATCGTCAATAAGAAGGTGCAAAGTATTCAGTAAACCAGAAGTGAAGCATCTGAATCTAAAACTGGACTCACAGGAGAGGTTCAAGTCATAGAAAGTGAGAGTGTCAGACCTCTTGTACTTAAGTCGACATTGTGCCGTTTGAATTTAATTCCGATGCAATATCTGTGTTTCATCGTCATTAAGAAGGTGCAAGGTATACAGTAAACCTGAAGTGAAGCATCGGAATCTAAAACTGGAATCACAGGAGAGGTTCAAAGCATAGAAAGTGAGAGTGTCAGTTCTCTTGTACTTAAGTTGCCATTGTGATTTTTGTAATAAATTTGGATGCAATTTCTGTGTTTCATTGTCAATAAGAAGGTCCAAGGGATACAGTAAACCTGAAGTGAAGCATCGGAATCTACAACTGGACTCACAGGAGAGGTTCAAATCATAGAATGTTAGAGTGTCAGTCCTCTTGTACTTAAGTCGGCATTGTGCCTCTTGTATTAAATTCCGATGCAATCTCTGTCTTTCAGCGTCAATAAGAAGGTCCAAGGAATACAGTAAACCTTAAGTGAAGCATCGGAATCTAAAACTGGACTCGCAGGAGAGGTTCAAATCATAGAATGTTAGAGTTTCAATCCTCTTTTACTTAAGTCGGCATTCTGCCATTTGTATTGAATTCGGACGCAATTTCTGTGTTTCATCGTCTATAAGAAGGTCCAAGGGATACAGTAAACCTGAAGTGAAGCATCAGAATCTAAAACTGGACTCACAGGAGAGGTTCAAATCATAGAAAGTTAGAGTGTCAGTCCTCTTGCACTTAAGTCGGCACTGTGCCTTTTGAATTTAATTCCGATGCAATTTCTGAGTTTCATCGTCAATAAGAAGGTGCAAGGTATACAGTAAACCTAAAGTGAAGCATCGGAATCTTAAACTGGACTCACAGGAGAGGTTCAAATCACTGAAAGTTAGAGTGTCAGTCCTCTTGTACTTAAGTTGTCATTGTGACATTTGCATTAAATTCTAATGCAATTTCTGTGTTTCATCGTCAATATGAAGGTCCTAGGGATACATTAATCCGGAAGTGAAGCATCGGAATCTAAAACTGGACTCACAGGAGAGGTTCAAATCATAGAAAGTTAGAGTGTCAGTCCTCTTGCACTTAAGTCGGCATTGTGCCTTTTGAATTTAATTCCGATGCAATTTCTGAGTTTCATCGTCAATAAGAAGGTGCAAGGTATACAGTAAACCTGAAGTGAAGCATCGGAATCTAAAACTGGACTCACAGGAGAGGTTCAAATCATAGAAAGTGAGAGTGTCAATGCTCTTGTACTTAAGTCGGCATTGTGCCATTTGTATTAAATTCGGATGCAATTTCTGTGTTTCATCGTCAATAAGTAGGTCCAAGGGATACAGTAAACCTGAAGTGAAGCATCGGAATCCAAACCTGGACTCACAGGAGAGGTTCAAATCATAGAAATTTAGAGTGTCAGTCCTCATCTACTTAAGTCGTCATTGTGCCTTTTGTATTAAATTCCGATGCAATTTCTGTGTTTCATCGTAATTAAGAAGGTGCAAGGTATACAGTAAACCTGAAGTTAAGCCCGGAATCTAAAACTGGACTCACAGGAGAGGTTCAAGTCATAGAAAGTGAGAGTGACAGTCCTCTTGTACTTAAGTCGGCATTGTGCCATTTGAATTTAATTCCGATGCAATGTCTGTGTTTCATTGTCATTAAGAAGGTGCAAGGTATACAGTAAACCTGAAGTGAAGCATCTGAATCTAAAACTGGAATCACAGGAGAGGTTCATTCAAAGCATAGAAAGTGAGAGTGTCAGTTCTCTTTGTACTTAAGTTGCCATTGTGACTTTTGTAATAAATTTGGATGCAATTTCTGTGTTTCATTGTCAATAAGAAGGTCCAAGGGATACAGTAAACCTGAAGTGAAGCATCGGAATCTACAACTGGACTCACAGGAGAGGTTCAAATCATAGAATGTTAGAGTGTCAGTCCTCTTGTACTTAAGTCGGCATTGTGCCTTTTGTATTAAATTCCGATGCAATATCTGTCTTTCAGCGTCAATAAGAAGGTCCCAAGGTATACAGTAAACCTGAAGTGAAGCATCGGAATCTAAAAACTGGACTCACAGGAGAGGTTCAAATCATAGAAAGTGAGAGTGTCAGTCCTCTTGTACTGAAGTCGGCATAGTGCCATTTGTATTAAATTTGGATGCAATTTCTGTGTTTCATCGTCAATAAGAAGGTCCAAGGGATACTGTAAACCTGAAATGAAGCATCGGAATCTAAAACTGGACTCACAGGAGAGATTCAAATCATAGAAAGTTAGAGTGTCACTCCTCTTGTACTTAAGTCGGTAGTGTGCCTTTTGTATTAAATTCTGGTGCAATATCTGTGTTTAATCGTCAATAAGAAGGTCCAAGGGATACAGTAAACCTTAAGTGAAGCATCGGAATCTAAAACTGGACTCGCAGGAGAGGTTTCAAATCATAGAATGTTAGAGTTTCAATCCTCTTTTACTTAAGTCGGCATTCTGCCTTTTGTATTAAATTCGGATGCCATTTCTGTGTTTCATCGTCTATAAGAAGGTCCAAGGGATACATTAAACCTGAGGTGAAGCATCAGAATCTAAAACTGGACTCACAGGAGAGGTTCAAATCATAGAAAGTTAGAGTGTCAGGTCCTCTTGCACTTAAGTCGGCACTGTGCCTTTTGAATTTAATTCCGATGCAATTTCTGAGTTTCATCGTCAATAAGAAGGTGCAAGGTATACAGTAAACCTGAAGTTAAGCATCGGAATCTTAAACTGGACTCACAGGGAGAGGTTCAAATCATAGAAAGTGAGAGTGTCAGGAATTTTTTACTTCAGTCGACAATATGCCTTTTGTATTAAATTCGAATGCAATTTCTGTGTTTCATCGTCAATAAGAGGGTCCAAGGGATGCAGTAAATCTGAAGTGAAGCATCGGAATCTAAAACTGGACCTCACAGGAGAGGTTCAAATCATAGATAGTGAGAGTGTCAGTCCTCTTGTATTTAAGTCGGCATTGTGACTTTTGTATTAAATTCGGATGCAAATTCTGTGTTTCATTGTCAATAAGGAGGTCACAAGGGATACAGTAAACCTGAAGAGAAGCATCGGAATCTAAAACTGGACTCACAGGAGAGGTTCAAGTCATAGAAAGTGAGAGTGTCAGTCCCCTTGTACATAAGTCGGCATTGTGGCTTTGAATTTAATTCCGATGCAATTTCTGTGTTTCATCGTCAATACGAAGGTCCAAGGTATACAGTAAACCTGAAGTTAAGCATCGGAATCTAAAACTGTACTCACAGGAGAGGTTCAAATCACAGAAACTTAGAGTGTCAGTCCTCTGTACTTAAGTTGGCAATGTGACATTTGCGTTAAATTCTAATGCAATTTCTGTGTTTCATCGTCAATATGGAGGTCCTAGGGATACATTAATCCTGAAGTGAAGCATCGGAATCTAAAACTGGACTCACAGGAGAGGTTCAAATCATAGAAAGTAAGAGTGTCAGTCCCTCTTGTACTTAAGTCGGCATTGTGCATTTTGAATTTAATTCCGATGCAATTTCTGTGCTTCATCGTCAATAAGAAGGTCCATGGTATACAGTAAACCTGAAATGTGACATCGGCATCTAAGACTGGACTCAAAGGAGAGGTTCAAATCATAGAATGTTAGAGTGTCAGTAATCTTGTACTTAAGTTGGCATGGTGACATTTGTATTAAATTCTAATGCAATTTCAGTGTTTCAACGTCAATATGAGGGTCCTAGGGATACATTTAATCCTGAAGTGAAGAATCGGAATCTAAAACTGGACTCACAGGAGAGGTTCACATCATAGAAAGTGAGAGTGTCAGTCCTCCTGTACTCAAGTCGGCATAGTGCCAATTGTATTAAATTCGGATGCAATTTCTGTCTATCATCATCAATAAGAAGGTCCAAGGGATACAGTAAACCTGAAGTGAGGCATCGGAATCTTAACCTGGACTCACAGGAGAGGTTAAAATCATAGGAAGTTAGAGTGTCGCTCCTCTTGTACTTAAGTCGGTATTGTGCCTTTTGTATCAAATTCGGATGCAATTTCTGTGTTTCATCGTCAATAAGAAGGTCGAAGGGATACAGTCAACCTGAAGTGAAGCATCGGAATCCAAAGCTGGACTCACAGGAGAGGTTCAAATCATAGAAAGTTAGAGTGTCAGTCCTCTTGCACTTAAGTCGGCATTGTGCAGTTTGTATGAAATTCGGATGCAATTTCTGTGTCTCATCGTCAATAAGAAGGTCAAAGGGATACAGTAAACCTTTAGTGAAGCATCGGAACGTAAAACTGGACTCACACGAGAGGTTCAAATCATAGACAGTTAGTGTGTCAGTCCTCTTCTACTTAAGTCTTCATTGTACCTTTTGAATTTAATTCCGATGCAATTTCTGTGTTTCATCGTCAATACGAAGGTCCAAGGTATACAGTAAACCTGAAGTTAAGCATCGGAATCTAAAGCTGGACTCAAAGGAGAGGTTCAAATCATAGAAATTGAGAGTGTCAGTGCTCCTTGTACTTAAGTCGGTATTGTGACTTTTGTATTAAATTCGGATGCAATTTCTGTGTTTCATCGTCAATAAGAAGGTCGAAGGGATACAGTAAACCAGAAGTGAAGCATCGGAATCTAAAACTGGACTCACAGGAGAGGTTCAAATCATAGAAAGTTAGATGTCAGTCCTCTTGTACTTAAGTCGACATTGTACCATTTGTATTAAATTCGAATGCAATTTCTGTGTTTCATCGTCAATAAGAAGGTCCAAGGGATACAGTAAACCTCAAGTGAAGCATCGGAATCTAAAACTGGACTCACAGGAGAGGTTCAAATCATAGTAAGTTATAGTGTCACTCCTCTTGTACTTAAGTCGGTATTGTGCCCTTTGTATTAATTTCGGATGAAATTTCTGTGTTTCATCGTCAATAAGAAGGTCCAAGGGATACAGTACACCTGAAGTGAAGCATCGGATCTAAAACTGGACTCCCCGGAGAGGTTCTAATCATAGAAAGTTATAGTGTCAGTCCTCATGTACTTAAGTCGGCATTGTGCCTTTTGTATTAAATACGTATGCAATGTCTGTGTTTTCATCGTCAATAAGAAGGTCCAAGGGATACAGTAAACCTGAAGTGAAGCATCGGAATCTAAAACTGGACTCACCGGAGAGGTTCTAATCATAGAAAGTTAGAGAGTGTCAGTCGTCTTGTACTTAAGTCGGCATTGTGCCTTTTGAATTTAATTCCGATGTAATTTCTGTGCTTCATCGTCAATAAGAAGGTCCATGGTATACAGTAAACTGAAATGTAACATCGATACATCTAAAACTGGACTCACAGGAGAGGTTCAAATCATAGAAAGTTAGAGTGTCAGTCCTCTTGTACTTAAGTTGGCATGGTGACATTGGTATTAAATTCGAATGCAATTTCAGTGATTCAACGTCAATATGAAGGTCCTAGGGATACATTAATCCTGAAGTGAAGCATCGGAATCTAAAACTGGACTCACAGGAGAGGTTCAAATCATAGATAGTAAGAGGGGTCAGTCCTTTTGTACTTAAGCCGGCATTGTGGCTTTTGAATTTAGGTCCGATGTAAATTCTGTGTTTCATCGTCAATAAGAAGGTCCAAGGGATACAGTAAACCTTAAGTGAAACGTCGGAATCTAAAACTGGACTCACTGGAGAGGTTCAAATCATAGAATGATAGAGTGTCAGTCCTCTATTACTTAAGTCGGCATTGTGCCTATTGTATTAAATTCGGATGCAATTTCTGTGTTTCATCGTCAATACGAAGGTCCAAGGTATACAGTAAACCTGAAGTTAAGCATCGGAATCTAAAGCTGGACTCAAAGGAGAGGTTCAAATCATAGAAATTGAGAGTGTCAGTGCTCTTGTACTTAAGTCGGTATTGTGACTTTTGTATTAAATTCGGATGCAATTTCTGTGTTTCATCGTCAATAAGAAGGTCGAAGGGATACAGTAAACCTGAAGTGAAGCATCAGAATCTAAAACTGGACTCACCAGGAGAGGTTCAAATCATAGAATGTTAGAGTTTCAATCCTCTTTTACTTAAGTCGGCATTCTGCCATTTGTATTAAATTCGGACGCAATTTCTGTGTTTCATCGTCTATAAGAAGGTCCAAGGGATACAGTAAACCTGAAGTGAAGCATCAGAATCTAAAACTGGACTCACAGGAGAGGTTCAAATCATAGAAAGTTAGAGTGTCAGTCCTCTTGCACTTAAGTCGGCACTGTGCCTTTTGAATTTATTCCGATGCAATTTCTGAGTTTCATCGTCAATAAGAAGGTGCAAGGTATACAGTAAACCTGAAGTGAAGCATCGGAATCTTAAACTGGACTCACAGGAGAGTTTCAAATCACTGAAAGTTAGAGTGTCAGTCCTCTTGTAACTTAAGTTGTCATTGTGACATTTGCATTAAATTCTAATGCAATTTCTGTGTTTCATCGTCAATATGAAGGTCCTAGGGATACATTAATCCGGAAGTGAAGCATCGGAATCTAAAACTGGACTCACAGGAGAGGTTCAAATCATAGAAAGTTAGAGTGTCAGTCCTCTTGCACTTAAGTCGGCATTGTGCCTTTTGAATTTAATTCCGATGCAATTTCTGAGTTTCATCGTCAATAAGAAAGTGCAAGGTATACAGTAAACCTGAAGTGAAGCATCGGAATCTTAAACTGGACTCACAGGAGAGGTTCAAATCATAGAAAGTGAGAGTGTCAATGCTCTTGTACTTAAGTCGGCATTGTGCCATTTGTATTAAATTCGGATGCAATTTCTGTGTTTCATCGTCAATAAGTAGGTCCAAGGGATACAGTAAACCTGAAGTGAAGCATCGGAATCCAAACCTGGACTCACAGGAGAGGTTCAAATCATAGAAATTTAGAGTGTCAGTCCTCATCTACTTAAGTCGTCATTGTGCCTTTTGTATTAAATTCCGATGCAATTTCTGTGTTTCATCGTAATTAAGAAGGTGCAAGGTATACAGTAAACCTGAAGTTAAGCATCGGAATCTAAAACTGGACTCACAGGAGAGGTTCAAGTCATAGAAAGTGAGAGTGACAGTCCTCTTGTACTTAAGTCGGCATTGTGCCATTTGAATTTTTATTCCGATGCAATGTCTGTGTTTCATTGTCATTAAGAAGGTGCAAGGTATACAGTAAACCTGAAGTGAAGCATCTGAATCTAAAACTGGAATCACAGGAGAGGTTCAAAGCATAGAAAGTGAGAGTGTCAGTTCTCTTGTACTTAAGTTGCCATTGTGACTTTTGTAATAAATTTGGATGCAATTTCTGTGTTTCATTGTCAATAAGAAGGTCCAGGGGATACAGTAAACCTGAAGTGAAGCATCGGAATCTACAACTGGACTCACAGGAGAGGTTCGAATCATAGAATGTTAGAGTGTCAGTCCTCTTGTACTTAAGTCGTCATTGTGCCTTTTGTATTAAATTCCGATGCAATATCTGTCTTTCAGCGTCAATAAGAAGGTCCAAGGTATACAGTAAACCTGAAGTGAAGCATCGGAATCTAAAACTGGACTCACAGGAGAGGTTCAAATCATAGAAAGTGAGAGTGTCAGTCCTCTTGTACTGAAGTCGGCATAGTGCCATTTGTATTAAATTTGGATGCAATTTCTGTGTTTCATCGTCAATAAGAAGGTCCAAGGGATACTGTAAACCTGAAATGAAGCATCGGAATCTAAAACTGGAACTCACAGGAGAGATTCAAATCATAGAAAGTTAGAGTGTCACTCCTCTTGTACTTAAGTCGGTAGTGTGCCTTTTGTATTAAATTCTGGTGCAATTTCTGTGTTTCATCGTCAATAAGAAGGTCCAAGGAATACAGTAAACCTTAAGTGAAGCATCGGAATCTAAAACTGGACTCGCAGGAGAGGTTCAAATCATAGAATGTTAGAGTTTCAATCCTCTTTTACTTAAGTCGGCATTCTGCCTTTTGTATTAAATTCGGATGCCATTTCTGTGTTTCATCGTCTATAAGAAGGTCCAAGGGATACATTAAACCTGAGGTGAAGCATCAGAATCTAAAACTGGACTCACAGGAGAGGTTCAAATCATAGAAAGTTAGAGTGTCAGTCCTCTTGCACTTAAGTCGGCACTGTGCCTTTTGAATTTAATTCCGGTGCAATTTCTGAGTTTCATCGTCAATAAGAAGGTGCAAGGTATACAGTAAACCTGAAGTTAAGCATCGGAATCTTAAACTGGGACTCACAGGAGAGGTTCAAATCATAGAAAGTGAGAGTGTCAGGAGTTTTTTACTTCAGTCGACAATATGCCTTTTGTATTAAATTCGAATGCATTTTCTGTGTTTCATCGTCAATAAGAGGGTCCAAGGGATGCAGTAAATCTGAAGTGAAGCATCGGAATCTAAAACTGGACTCACAGGAGAGTTTCAAATCATAGATAGTGAGAGTGTCAGTCCCTCTTGTATTAAGTCGGCATTGTGACTTTTGTATTAAATTCGGATGCAAATTCCTGTGTTTCATTGTCAATAAGGAGGTCCAAGGAATACAGTAAACCTGAAGAGAAGCATCGGAATCTAAAACTGGACTCACAGGAGAGGTTCAAGTCATAGAAAGTGAGAGTGTCAGTCCCCTTGTACTTAAGTCGGCATTGTGGCTTTTGAATTTAATTCCGATGCAATTTCTGTGTTTCATCGTCAATACGAAGGTCCAAGGTATACAGTAAACCTGAAGTTAAGCATCGGAATCTAAAACTGTACTCACAGGAGAGGGTCATATCACAGAAACTTAGAGTGTCAGTCCTCTTGTACTTAAGTTGGCAATGTGACATTTGCGTTAAATTCTAATGCAATTTCTGTGTTTCATCGTCAATATGGAGGTCCTAGGGATACATTAATCCTGAAGTGAAGCATCGGAATCTAAAACTGGACTCACAGGAGAGGTTCAAATCATAGAAAGTAAGAGTGTCAGTCCTCTTGTACTTAAGTCGGCATTGTGCATTTTGAATTTAATTCCGATGCAATTTCTGTGCTTCATCGTCAATAAGAAGGTCCATGGTATACAGTAAACCTGAAATGTGACATCGGCATCTAAAACTGGACTCACAGGAGAGGTTCAAATCATAGAAAGTGAGAGTGTCAGTCCTCCTGTACTCAAGTCGGCATAGTGCCAATTGTATTAAATTCGGATGCAATTTCTGTCTATCATCATCAATAAGAAGGTCCAAGGGATACAGTAAACCTGAAGTGAGGCATCGGAATCTTAACCTGGACTCACAGGAGAGGTTAAAATCATAGGAAGTTAGAGTGTCGCTCCTCTTGTACTTAAGTCGGTATTGTGCCTTTTGTATCAAATTCGGATGCAATTTCTGTGTTTCATCGTCATTAAGAGGGTCGAAGGGATACAGTCAACCTGAAGTGAAGCATCGGAATCCAAAGCTGGACTCACAGGAGAGGTTCAAATCATAGAAAGTTAGAGTGTCAGTCCTCTTGCACTTAAGTCGGCATTGTGCAAGTTTGTATGAAATTCGGATGCAATTTCTGTGTCTCATCGTCAATAAGAAGGTCAAAGGAATACAGTAAACCTTTAGTGAAGCATCGGAACGTAAAACTGGACTCACAGGAGAGGTTCAAATCATAGACAGTTAGTGTGTCAGTCCTCTTCTACTTAAGTCTTCATTGTACCTTTTGAATTTAATTCCGATGCAATTTTCTGTGTTTCATCGTCAATACGAAGGTCCAAGGTATACAGTAAACCTGAAGTTAAGCATCGGAATCTAAAGCTGGACTCAAAGGAGAGGTTCAAATCATTGAAAGTGAGAGTGTCAGGAATTTTTTACTTCAGTCGACAATATGCCTTTTGTATTAAATTCGAATGCAATTTCTGTGTTTCAATCGTCAATAAGAGGGTCCAAGGGATGCAGTAAATCTGAAGTGAAGCATCGGAATCTAAACTGGACTCACAGGAGAGGTTCAAACCATAGATAGTGAGAGTGTCAGTCCCTCTGTATTTAAGTCGGCATTGTGACTTTTGTATTAAATTCGGATGCCAAATTCTGTGTTTCATTGTCAATAAGGAGGTCCAAGGGATACAGTAAACCTGAAGAGAAGCATCGGAATCTAAAACTGGACTCACAGGAGAGGTTCTAGTCATAGAAAGTGAGAGTGTCAGTCCCCTTGTACTTAAGTCGGCATTGTGGCTTTTGAATTTAATTCCGATGCAATTTCTGTGTTTCATCGTCAATACGAAGGTCCAAGGTATACAGTAAACCTGAAGTTAAGCATCGGAATCTAAAACTGTACTCACAGGAGAGGTTCAAATCACAGAAACTTAGAGTGTTCAGTCCTCTTGTACTTAAGGTGGCAATGTGACATTTGCGTTAAATTCTAATGCAATTTCTGTGTTTCATCGTCAATATGGAGGTCCTAGGGATACATTAATCCTGATGTGAAGCATCGGAATCTAAAACTGGACTCACAGGAGAGGTTCAAATCATAGAAAGTAAGAGTGTCAGTCCTCTTTGTACTTAAGTCGGCATTGTGCATTTGAATTTAATTCCGATGCAATTTCTGTGCTTCATCGTCAATAAGAAGGTCCATGGTATACAGTAAACCTGAAATGTGACATCGGCATCTAAAACTGGACTCACAGGAGAGGTTCAAATCATAGAAAGTTAGAGTGTCAGTAATCTTGTACTTAGTTGGCATGGGTGACATTTGTATTAAATTCTAATGCAATTTCAGTGTTCAACGTCAATATGAGGGTCCTAGGGATACATTAATCCTGAAGTGAAGAATCGGAATCTAAAACTGGAATCACAGGAGAGGTTCAAATCATAGAAAGTGAGAGTGTCAGTCCTCCTGTACTCAAGTCGGCATAGTGCCAATTGTATTAAATTCGGATGCAATTTCTGTTTATCATCATCAATAAGAAGGTCCAAGGGATACAGTAAACCTGAAGTGAGGCATCGGAATCTAACCTGGACTCACAGGAGAGGTTAAAATCATAGGAAGTTAGAGTGTCGCTCCTCTTGTACTTAAGTCGGTATTGTGCCTTTTGTATCAAATTCCGGATGCAATTTCCGTGTTTCATCGTCATTAAGAAGGTCGAAGGGGATACAGTCAACCTGAAGTGAAGCATCGGAATCCAAAGCTGGACTCACAGGAGAGGTTCAAATCATAGAAAGTTAGAGTGTCAGTCCTCTTGCACTTAAGTCGGCATTGTGCAGTTTGTATGAAATTCGGATGCAATTTCTGTGTCTCATCGTCAATAAGAAGGTCAAAGGAATACAGTAAACCTTTAGTGAAGCATCGGAAACGTAAAACTGGACTCACAGGAGAGGTTCAAATCATAGACAGTTAGTGTGTCAGTCCTCTTCTACTTAAGTCTTCATTGTACCTTTTGAATTTAATTCCGATGCAATTTCTGTGTTTCATCGTCAATACGAAGGTCCAAGGTATACAGTAAACCTGAAGTTAAGCA